>NC_140951.1:140370573-140970573 GCF_014529385.1 Adiantum capillus-veneris | reverse complement strand
GCTACCAACAGAACGGTGGCTCTCACTCTCTAAGCCTCCATCCCCTTAAGTTTGAGGGAAACCGCTCACATTGACAACCACCTTCGAGCCAACTTTTCATTGTCGAATGTAGGATTTGTATGCTTAGTTAGATAGAGAAAAAAAAACATCACTATGCTAGAAAGAGGTGAGCACATCTCGATATTCCCAAAACGACCCATCACTCAATTGGCACACACCACCCTTTTGTACTTTAGTTTCTAATTTTCCTTGCCTTTTAGCCTGTAGCCTTCATTTGCTAACACATGTGTAACAACGTCACTTTGCCATTATAGATTATAGAGAAAATAAAGATAGAGACTATCTTGACTTGTTTGGACTCGCTTGTTTTCTTTCTCGTCTCTCTCCCCAACAATATCAAACCCTCTACCATTCTCTTCTTAGTTCATGCCTCCTACTTTGGATTATTTAAGGACTTACTTTAGTCCTCATCTATCATCTCTCTGCTTGCAAGCTTTGTTCATTGGGCTCTGCCACCTCTTCATCTCCAACCCTTCATGAAGACACACACACACACACACACACACACACACATACATAGAGGTATGCAAATTTGGTGCCCTTACAAAAGCTCAAAATATCTACATGAGCTCCCTGCCCAAGATGTGGCTCATGACCTGTGTTAATTGTAGGTTATGCACAAAGCGTCCATGGAAAGAAAGATCTGGATTATTTTCAAAGCAAAAAAGGCCATGGGGGGGGGGGGGGGGGAGAGAGAGAGAGAGAGAGAGAGAGAGAGAGAGAGAGAGAGAGAATGCCCAAGATGTGGCTCATGACGTGTGTTAATTGCAGGTTATGCACAAAGTGTCCATGGAAAGAAAGATCTGGATTATTTTCAAAGAAAAAAAGGCCATGGGGGGAGGGAGAGAGAGAGAGAGAGAGAGTTCTCTCTCTGTAGTATCACCATACCAGCATAGGGTAGAGAGAGAGAGGTGGAGCCACCAATCTCTCTCTCTCTCTCTCTCTCTCTCTCTCTCTCTCTCTCTCTCCCCAGACACACACACAGATCTACAGAGATAACAACCCTTTTGTCTTTCTACCTCTCTATCCTACATTGGTTAGCTACTACAAAGAGAGATTCCTCTCTCTCTCTCTCTCTCTCACACACACACACACACACACACACACACACACACACACACACACACACACACATGCATGCACGCACACACACACACACACAACCTTAACTTCAAAGAACAATTTACTCAATGAGTGTGTGTGTGTGTGTGTGTGTGTGTGTGTGAGAGAGAGAGAGAGAGAGAGAGAGAGAGAGAGAGAGAGAGAGAGGACAAAAAACATTGAAAAGCATTCTTGATCAAACCAATATCTTTAACACTAGTTCTATAATTGGACACTTAAGTGTCTTGTTTTCCTTCCAATGTTTTTTGATAATTTATTTATTGAGTTAGAAAGAAGTTTTTTATACCTTGCTTCTACCATAGGTTGGTTATGAGGGAAAGAAAACATTTTTTCTCCATGTCAAAATACAATCCGTATGGATAGGATTTTGGTAAGTTCTAAGTCATAAATTTTAGTAAAATTTCAAGTTGTTTTACCAAAAAATCATAAAATTCTTATATCTTTTTGTAGAGATGGCCGTTTCTATGTTTATAAAAGCCAAGTGTTAGCACTTGGTGTTACAAAACAATGGAATGCACTTTAAAGAAAAGTTTCCAAGTCACATGCAAGTTATAGACATAATTTCATACTTGAGCATGTGCTGAATAAAAGCATAATTTTGGTCTTCCAAAGGTCCCCTTGTGGAATTGGGACTATTCTAGGTGCAATTTGACAACTACAAATGACTTTATATGTTGAAACCAAGAAACTACGTAATTTTTGGGCTCCCTAACTGAGTTAAATCTCGTTGCTTGAACTCTATCTTGAATTTTTTATCGTGCAAAAACTCTTAAAATCTTGAGTTCTCCATAATAACATTAAAACCAAGGTTTTGGGCACCCCAATTGTGTATGTACCACGTACTTTGATACATTTAGTTGATCTATATATAAATTTTGATATTATTTGAGGTTTTGAATGCTTATGTCTCAAGAATGAAAATATCAAAGTTCTCTCTTATGAAGTTTTGAATATTTAAAATAATCCAATAATTGCTGCATACCAAAGCCCTTCTACTTACCACCTTGAGTCCTCAATGGAAAGGGTAAGCAATGTATCACTTTTTAAAACTCACAAATACATCAAAAACATATTTTTCTTTGTATACAACGATATCTTTGTATACAACGATATGCTTTTTAAAACTCACAAATACATCAAAAACATATTTTTCTTTGTATACAACGATATGAAACACATATAACTTTACATTATTTTATATACTCCTAAGTTAATGTTTTTGCACATAAAACTTTCAATTATATGACAAAATTGTGAAAAAGACACCTAAGTTTTTTTACAAGGTCGCTTCAATTTTTCTTGAACCTATAAAGTTAATTTCTTCAAACCATCATTCGCAGTCTTACTAGGGTCAACTTGATGAGTATAGTTCCTGATCATGGTAGATTCTAAAATGCAAGGTTATATTTTTAGAAGACCCTCTAGCTAACGTATTTAAGCATATCAAAAGGGATTTCTTAAATAAACCTTCTAATGAAAGTAACATTTAATTTAAATTTGTAAAGAAAGGACACTTAAGTGTTCTGTTTTGGTACCAAACTAAGACAAGGTACTGTCAACCAAAACATTGACCATAATGACCATGACCAATACTCTTCTTATCTCAAGATCACCTATACAAGGGTGAAAAATGACACCCGTTCCTTATTCAAATTCCGGGGTGGAAGAAGACATCACCCAAAATTTTGGGGCTCCCATACGCCAAACCAATTGCCTATACAATCAGGCGTCTCCCTTAAGATAGTAAAACGATATCCTAACTTATGTAGAAAGATCAAGAAATGAACATAGTATAAACTTATCATTCACGAGGGTGGCCGATTTAAAAGTGGCCTTATAGCCATCCTTATTCATCACCTGAAGTGAAAATATACCAAGGATTTATAGGTGGGCCTCTTGAGAGAAGCTGTCTTAAGGATGATCAATCATATCTTTCCTAGTTCATCCAGCTAACCAAAACATTTCTTTCCTAGCTTAACAAAAAAGTGTACGATGTTTATTGAAAAGTGTCCTTCCGTTATCAACCAATTTAACATTTCCTAAATACCTATTGCCGAATGGATGCAATGTTATAATTTAAAAAGGATTTATGCTAACTTATACACTTTCTTTAATAACCAAGGATCCACCTAGAATCCAAAATCTATTGCAGCTCGGGGACACACAAACTTTGATCCGTTGGAATGCTTCTCATACCTGCATCATGGTCGTGAGTGGCCCTCGCCCTCTTCTATTGGGGTTATATTCTTTATCCTTATAAAAGGATGCTTAACCATTAGGTAAAGTATCAACAACTCAAAATTTACCATAAGAATTCTCATGATGCATTTTCACCCATTAATTTAATCCAATCTTTCCGAGAGTCTAAGCCTTTTATTGGATTATAATGTTATTGGTAGTTTATTTTTGTGTGATATTATTATCATGAGTTTTCAATGCCTTGATTTAGCTAAAGGAGCTCACACACAATCTCAAAAGCTAGCTTGCTAATTTTTCCCTTTGATTTAAAGTTAGAAGGTAGAAGTTTTTTTATAGGATAATTTTCTAAAGTAAATATCTGAGCAAGATATTTTTATCCTAGCTTCCTCATGGTTTAATGAAGCTCTAATAATTATCTTATAACTTTTTGAATTAAAAATCCAATTAAGACATATTTATCTTAGCTTTCTAACGATGTAATCTAATTCAAAACATTATCTTATAAATTTCTAAGCTAATTTACTAATCATCCCTTTTAATTCTCTATTAAAAACAAAGAGTTATCTCATTGAGATATTTTTATCAATGGTTTCTAATACAATATTTAAATGATAAATATTATCTTATAAGTTTCTAAGTTGATTTACTTTTTTGCTAAAAATAGAAAATTTAGAATATATTGATTATTAAAACTATTTATCCCATTAAGATATTTTTATCACTAGTTTTTAAGAGATTATTCTTAACTCTAAAGGTTATATTACACTACAACAAAAAAAGATGCCATCGACGCATATATCGACGCACCGCGTCGATATTTGCGTCGATATCTACATCCCTGTGAATCTGTCGCTATTTTCCATACTTACTTAATTAAATCAACTCACACATATTAACGTCTCACCTCAAGCGATCAGCGAGACTGTAAGGCTGCCTAGTCTACGGGCTCTCCTGAAGCATCAGGATCATTCAATACTTCATAGATACCTCTGCGATATTCATCTGACTCCTCCTGACGTATCGCGGCTCGATGCATCGCAAGATTTTGCGTTTATACAAAAATCAGAGTAATAAGAATACATGATTCATCGCGTTTTAAAAAACTCCATAGTTAAGATTGGATTAGAAACTCACAAACTCATAGCGAAAGGTGTCGAAGCCTCCGCTGTCAAGATGAGATGTCCCCCTGGTCATCTATCGTATCTGCGTGACCTCACGCTGCTGTCTGAACCGCGTGGTTGCTGTCCGCTTATCCTCCCTGATCTGCAACCACGTCTCGTGTGGGATGCCCGAAGGATTTGGCGAGCCGGTCCCGAAAGCCTTCCGAGCTGCATCTCGTCGATGTTTCACGGTGTCCCGTGCAACACCCTTGATCCACCTCCTCAGAACAACATCAGAACCTGGAGCAGGCTGGTACTCTCTCAGGATGGTCTCCACTATGTAAGTGACTTGGTCCTTTTCCTGCTGATCCCAAGACGTCAGAATGGTGGTCGAAAACTGTAGCTCCGCGAGCTGGCGAATCCGCTGTCTCCCGACTCTATCCATGTCAACAGAACCATCTGGCCGTACAGTATAGAGCTTGGAGGCACTAGGATCGTGTGCCCCCCAAGGTGTCCGAGGTGTGTCGAGAGGTGTGCCTGGGTAGGACGGGGGTCGTGAGCGAGGAGGGGTCGAAGCATCTGTGGACCCTTCTCCACAGCAACCACCACCTCCACCTGACGATCG
The DNA here is from genome assembly GCF_014529385.1 of Adiantum capillus-veneris. NCBI lineage: Eukaryota > Viridiplantae > Streptophyta > Polypodiopsida > Polypodiales > Pteridaceae > Adiantum > Adiantum capillus-veneris. The sequence goes on along the minus strand of NC_140951.1, from coordinate 140,965,467 downwards.
TCGAGATCGGCGAGTGCGCCTGTGTTGCGGAGATGAGGACGTACCCGCCTCTGCCCCACCCCTAGGTGTCGAAGCGGCTGTGATGGGAGAAGCAGGCGTCGTACCCATAGGCGTCCCCCTCCTAGGCGTCGGACCCTCAGGTGTGAAGCCCGGAGGCGTAGTACCTGTGCCTCTGGCTACCCAGTACTGAGAAGCCTCTGCCATCTGAGCAGGTGTCATCCGTGTAACGAAGCCCATGAATGCATCTGCACTCATAGAAGTGGGACCTGGAAACTGGTCTGCCATACTAAAGTCCTGCACAAAGAAAGTCAAATAAAGCGTCACAACACAGTTGTTTAAATTAACTTTAAGCTTAATTTTAAATCAACGTCTTCACACAAACACTTACAGGCTTAGACCTCAACGAGTCAGGCATCATCGATAAGATCTTGCACCGTTTCATCGTCTATCTCTAATTGCAAACATAAATGTGCTCCAACTCGTTCTGGCAGATTGTCTTCATCCATTGCATCTTCATCTACAAGTGTCAATTCTGGCTCGTCTACGTCATCCCTCGTATATTTACAGCTTCCTCTGCCATAACTTCGTCCATCTCATCTAATGTCACAGTAGTATGGACGTCGTCTGACTGACTTTCCTCTAGGAGATCTTGCCCTACAAATACTTGTTTATTTCTTGGAGCAACCTGAACCACAAACCACCACTGTCGCTCTCGAGGGTCCGGTACAAAGACCACTTGCTCGCAATGTTCGGGGAGAGCAAATGTGTCGCTCACATCTGTCCAAACCTTTGTAGAATCTATTTGCACAAGTTTGTTTCCATCTCTGCGTACCGTTGCATTGCGACCAGAAGTAATCACCTTGAACCACTTCACATCCAACAAAAACATCTCAAACCGCCTGAAGCTTACTTTCAAGATATCTGACACCAGACCACAGTAATCTAGGTTGCTAGTGCTCTCATTTGTGTCTCTGGCACTAGCCCTGCTCTTTTGCATGAAACTAACCATTACCCCACTGTCAAACGTGTTTCTTCTGCTGTCAATTTGTTGTGTTTTGAAATGCTTTCCATGCGACCACAGTGCCATGTATGTATGATACTTCCAGTCACATCCAATAGCCAGCTCTTCCTCTTTTAGAGATATGGGTTCTCTGATCTGTCGAGCTGCTCTCACTGTCTTGTCCAACCATGCCATTGTAGGGAATTCAGGTAGAGGAGCGAGATAGTCTGGCAAGGGTAAACCTCTAGTCGTTCGGCTTCGCCTGAAATCCTGTCGCTCCCTATTGCGTCTCTCTTTCTCTTCTTCGTACCTTTCAAGCCATTTTTGCATCGGCTCTGAATTTAGTATACAGAACTTCATGATCTTTTCTCGCATGGCGTAGTTCATTTTCTTCAGCACCCCTTGCCCTTGCGGCTCCTCTCCCACCAGTCTTGCATTCTCCTCATCGCTCCACAGCCGCGCTCCACAGTCGAGGCATTTCTGGGTCAAAAACGGATAGAAATTCGGTCGTCAATACAAGAGGCTCTTGCACCAGCCATCCTTCTGCCATGCTCCACTCTGGACGCGCTTTTTGGCGAACAAAACCCTTAAGTGTTTTCATGAACCGCTCTAGAAAGAACATCCATCGGCTGTGGACTGTACCTGCCACTGCAACCTCATCTACTACATGGACGAGCAAGAGCATTTGGATAGTTAGGCAGCTCGTGGGTAGATACTTCTCAATCATGCAAACTGCCTCAATGGAGTTAGCCCTTGCGGCTGCAATAGATTCCTTCTGTATCTCCTTGGAAGAGATACACTACACTAGCTCTGAAATCTTGTATATGTAGGTCCGCACTTCCTCCGTTAAACACCCCTTGATCGCAATTGGAAGAATAAATTGCAAGAACTTATGCCAGTCGTGCGATTTCAGTCCTGACAGTTGATCGTCACGGGTGAATGCTGTCTTGAGACATCGCATATATCCTGTTGGCGTCGTGAACTCTAAAATCACCCTTTTAACTTGTCGCTCTTTGTTTTTTAGCAATATCCATGGCGCTCTTGGAAGTTTTGTTTGGCCAGCTGCATTGGTGAAAGGCCACATCTCTGGCATCTTTCCAACTGACTGCAAATCATCTCGTGAAGCTCGATTGTCTTTCATTCCCATGATTGTCTTCCAGAGGAGCTCTCCCACATTCTTGAATATATGCATTAGATCCAGCAAATGGTTAATTAGTAGATCACCCCAGTACGGCAACGAATGGAGAATGGATAAACGTTTCATTCTTGGAATAGGTTGCCCCTCATGTTGCTCCCCTCGGCGACGCCACTCTTGTACATGCATAGGACGACATTCGATGTGACCAAGCTTGCCCAATCTCTAGTCTTGCCCAATCTCCGTACACCTCGGTCCAGAGGTGTATGGAGATTAGGACCACCGGGTCAAAATCTCGTCTTTATTGGTCAAATCCTATATGGGTAGACACATACATGCACTCCCATGTGTACATGGCAATGCATGTAGCGGGCAAAACCCCTTTGCCTCTTTTAGTTCCATAATTTCTTCAACATCCAACGGCTATACGTTTGACCTACGGCTTGCCATACGCGCTCTTGAAATTGCTTTAAGACTACCTAATGGACTACGGATGGTTTCAATAGGCATAGAAGTCATTTCCGAAATCCATTTGCGTTTTTTCGTAGAAAAACGCAACCAGATTTGACCTACAGCTTGTGTATTTGGGGTTAATTCAAACACATTGACCTACGGCTTTCCATACACGCTCTTGACAATGCTTTAAGACTACTTAATGAACTACGGATGGTTTCAGGAGGCATAGAAGCCATTTCCGAAGTCCGTTTGTATTTTTCCATAGAAAAATGCAATCGGATTTGACCTACGGCTTGTGTATTTGACGTTTCTTCTATCCGTTTGACCTACGGCTTGCCATACGCGCTATTGACATTGCCTAAAGACTACCTAATCGTCTACGGATGGTTTCAGTAGGCATTGAAGCCATTTCCGAAGTCCGTTTGAGTTTTTCCATAGAAAAACGTAACCGGATTTGACCTACGGCTTGTGTATTTGGCGTTAATTCAAACCCATTGACCTACGGCTTGCCATACACGCTCTTTACATTTCCTTAAGACTACCTAATGGACTAAAGATGGTTTCGGTAGGCATAGAAGCCATTTCCAAAGTCCGTTTACGTTTTTCCATAGAAAAACGCAATCGGATTTTACCTACGGCTTGTGTATTTGGCGTTTCTTCTATCCGTTTGACCTACGGCTTGCCATACGCGCTCTTGACATTCCTTTAACACTACCTAATGGACTACGGATGGTTTCAGTAGGCATAGAAGCCATTTCCGAAGTCCGTTTGCATTTTTCCGTAGAAAAACGCAATCGGATTTGACCTATGGCTTGTGTATTTGGCGTTAATTCAAACCCATTGACCTACCGCTTGCCATACACGCTCTTGATATTGCTTTAAGATTACTTAATGAACTACGGATGGTTTCGGTAGGCATAGAAGTCATTTCCGAAGTCCGTTTGCGTTTTTCCGTACAAAAACGCAACCAGATTTGACCTACGGCTTGTGTATTTGGCGTTTCTTCTATCTGTTTGACCTACGGATTTCCATACACGCTTTTGACATTGCCTAAAGATTACCTAATCGTCTACGGAGGTTTCACTAGGCATAGAAGCCATTTCCGAAGTCCGCTTGCGTTTTTCCATAGAAAAACGCAACCGGATTTAACCTACGGCTTGTGTATTTGGCGTTAATTCAAACCCATTGACCTACGGCTTGCCATACATGGTCTTGACATTGCTTTAAGACTACTTAATAAACTACGGATGGTTTCGATAGACATAGAAGCCATTTCCGAAGTCCGTTTGTGTTTTTTCGTAGAAAAACGCAACCGGATTTTACCTACGGCTTGTGTATTTGGCGTTTCTTCTTTCTGTTTGACCTACGGCTTGCCATACACGCTCTTGACATTGCTTAAAGACTACCTAATCGTTTACGGATGGTTTCAGTAGATATAAAAGCCATTGTCGCAATCCGTTTGCGTTTTTTCGTAGAAAAACGCAACCGGATTTGACCTACGGCTTGTGTATTTGACGTTTCTTCTGTCCGTTTAACCTACGGCTTGCCATACACGGTGTTGACATTGCCTTAAGACTACTTAATGGACTACGGATGGTTTCGGTAGGCGTAGAATCAGTTTCCGAAGTTTGTTTGCGTTTTTTCGTAGAAAAACGCAATCGGATTTGACCTACGGCTTGTGTATTTGGCGTTTCTTCTATCCGTTTGACCTACAACTTGCTATAGGCGCTCTTGACATTGCATAAAGACTACCTAATCATCTAGAGATGGTTTCAGTAGGCATAGAAGCCATTTTCGAAGTCCGTTTGCGTTTTTTCGTAGAAAAACGCAACCGGATTTGACCTACGGCTTGTGTATTTGACGTTTCTTCTGTCCGTTTAACCTACGGCTTGCCATACACGGTATTGACATTGCCTTAAGACTACTTAATGGACTACGGTTGGTTTCGGTAGACGTAGAATCAGTTTTCGAAGTTCGTTTTCGTTTTTCCGTAGAAAAATCAATCGGATTTGACCTACGGCTTGTGTATTTGGCGTTTCTTCTATCCGTTTGACGTACTACGGATGGTTTCGGTAGGCATAGATACAGTTTTCGAAGATCGTCTACGTTTTTTCGTAGAAAAACGCAATCGAATTTGACGTACGGCTTGTGTATTTGACGTTTCTTCTGTCCGTTTGACCTACGGCTTGCCATACACGCTCTTGACATTGCCTTAAGACTACCTAATGGACTACGGATGGTTTCGGTAGGCATAGAAGCCATTTCCGAAGTCCGTTTGCGTTTTTCCATAGAAAAACGCAACCGGATTTGACCTACGACTTGTGTATTTGACGTTTCTTCTATCCGTACAGCTTGCCATACGCGCTCTTGAAATTGCTTTAAAACTACCTAATAGACTGCATGGTTTCAGTAGGCATAGAAGTCATTTCCGAAATCCGTTTGCGTTTTCTCGTAGAAAAACGCAACCGGATTTGACATACGGCTTGTGTATTTGGCGTTAATTCAAACCCATTGACCTACGGCTTTCCATACATGCTCTTGATATTGCATTAAGACTACCTAATGGACTACGGATGGTTTCGGTAGGCATAGAAGCCCTTTTCGAAGTTCGTTTGCGTTTTTTCATAGAGAAACGTAACCGGATTTGACCTACGGCTTGTGTATTTGACGTTTCTTCTATCCGTTTGACCTACGGCTTGCCATACGCGCTCTTTACATTGCTTGAAGACTACTTAATGGAATACGGATGGTTTCAGTAGGCATAGAAGTCATTTCCGAAATCCGTTTGCGTTTTTTCGTAGAAAAACGCAACTGGATTTGACCTACGGCTTGTGTATTTGGCGTTAATTCAAACCCATTGACCTACGGCTTGCCACAAACGCTCTTGACATTGCTTTAAGACTACTTAATGAACTACGGATGGTTTTGGTAGGCATAGAAGCCATTTTCGAAGTCCGTTTCCGTTTTTCCGTAGAAAAACGCAACCGGATTTGACCTAGGGCTTGTGTATTTGGCGTTTCTTCTATCCGTTTGACCTATGCTTGCCATATGCGCTCATTGCCTAAAGGCTACCTCATCGTCTACGGATGGTTTCGGTAGGTATAGAAGCCATTTCCGAAGTCCGTTTGCGTTTTTTCGTAGAAAAACGCAACCGGATTTGACCTATAGCTTGTGTATTTGACGTTTCTTCTGTCCGTTTAACGTATGGCTTGCTATACACGGTCTTGAAATTGCCTTAAGATTACTTAATGGACTACGGATGGTTTCGGTAGGCGTAGAATCAGTTTCCGATGTTCGTTTGCGTTTTTTCGTAGAAAAATACAATCAGTTTGACTATTTGTATTTGGCTTTTGGTTTTCTCGTATACTCTTTCGCCTTGTGCTCTTTCCTACTTCGCACTCTTGACATGTATGATTAAGACTACCTAATGGACTACGGATGGTTTCGGTAGGCATAGAATCAGTTTCCGAAAACCGTCTGCGTTTTTTCATAAAAAACGCAACCGGATTTGACCCACGGCTTGTGTATTTGACGTTTCTTCTGTCCGTTTGACCTACGACTTGCCATACATGCCCTTGACAATGCCTTAAGACCCCTGGATGGTTCAGGCATATAAATCAGTTCGAATCTTTTGCATTTTTCCAAGAAAAACGCAACGATTTGACCTACGCTTGTGTATTTGGCGTTTCCATTGACCACGGCTTGCATACACGCTCATGACATTGCTTCAAACTACTAATGACTGGATGGTTCGGTAGCATAAAAGCCATTTACGAATCGTTTGCGTTTTTCCAAGAAAAAACGCAACAGATTTGACCTACGGCTTGTGTATTTTCTTTATCCGTTTGATCTATGGTTGCATATGCTCTTGACATTGTCAAACTACTAATGTCTATGGATGGTTTCAGTAGGCATAAAGCCATTTCAAATCCGTTTGCATTTTTTTGTAGAAAAAACGCAACCGGATTTGACCTACGGCTTGTGTATTTGACGTTTTTTCTGTCCGTTTAACCTACGTTGCCATACGCTCTTGACATTGCTAAGACTACTAATGAACTACGGATGGTTTCGGTAGGCATAGAAGCCATTTCCGAAGTCCATCTGCGTTTTTCCGAAGAAAAACGCAAATCGATTTGACCTTACGGCTTGTGTTGTATTGCTTTTTTTCTATCCGTTTGACCTACGGCTTGTTCATATGCACTCTTGACATTGCCTATAAGACTACTAATGTGAACTACTGATGGAGGATGGTTTCGTGTAGGCATTAAAATCAGTTTCCGAAGACCTCATGCGTTTTTTTTTTTTTTTTTCGTAGGTTTTAGAACATTATTAGATACAACGCAATCCGAAATTTAGAATATTTTGACCTACGGCTTGTGTATTATTTTGGACGTTTCTTCTTCTGTCACGTTTTTTTTTGACCTAACGGTTTGCCATACATGCTCTGGACATTGCCTTAAGACTATCTAATGGGCTACGGATGGTTTCGATAAGCATAGAAACCATTTTCGAAGTCCGTTTGCGTTTTTCCATAGAAAAACGCAATCGGATTTAACCTACGGCTTGTGTATTTGATGTTTCTTCTATTCGTTTGATCTACGGCTTGCCATACGCGCTCTTGACATTGCCTAAAGACTACCTAATCATCTACGGATGGTTTCAGTAGGCATAGAAACCATTTCCGAAGTCCGTTTGTGTTTTCCCATAGAAAAACGCAACCGGATTTGACCTACGGCTTGTGTATTTGGCGTTAATTGAAACCCATTGACCTACGGCTTGCCATACACGCTCTTGACATTGCCTAAGGACTACCTAATGGATTACGGATGATTTCGGTAGGCATAGAAGCCATTTCCGAAGTTCGTTTGCGTTTTTCCATAGAAAAACGCAATCGGATTTGACCTACGGCTTGTGTATTTAGCGTTTCTTCCATCCGTTTGACCTACGGCTTGTCATACGCGCTCTTGACATTGCTTTAAGACTACCTAATGGACTACAGATGGTTTCAGTAGGCATAGAAGTCATTTCCGAAATTCGTTTGCGTTTTTCCGTAGAAAAACGCAACCGGATTTGACCTACGGCTTGTGTATTTGGCGTTAATTAAAACCCATTGACCTACGGCTTGACATACACGCTCTTGAAATTGCTTTAAGACTACCTAATCACTTACGGATGGTTTCGGTAGGCATAGTAGCCATTTCCGAAGTCCGTTTGCGTTTTTTCTTGAAAAACGCAACCGGATTTGACCTACAGCTTGTGTATTTGACGTTTCTTCTGTCCGTTTAACCTACGGCTTGCCATACACGGTGTTTACATTGCCTTAAGACTACTTAATGGACTACGGATGGTTTCGGTAGGCGTAGAATCAGTTTTCGAAATTTGTTTGCGTTTCTCCGTAGAAAAATGCAATCGGATTTGACCTACGGCTTGTGTATTTGACGTTTCTTCTATCCGTTTGACCTACGGCTTGCCATACGCGCTCTTGACATTGCTTAAAGACTACCTAATGAACTACGGATGGTTTCGATAGGCATAGAATCAGTTTCCGAAGATCGTCTGCGTTTTTTCGTAGAAAAACGCAACCGGATTTGACCTACGGCTTGTGTATTTGACGTTTCTTCTGTCCGTTTGACCTACGGTTTGCCATACACGCTCTTGACATTGCCTTAAGACTACCTAATGGACTACGGATGGTTTCGGTGGGCATAGAAGCCATTTTCGAAGTCCGTTTACGTTTTTCCATAGAAAAACGCAACCGGATTTGACCTACGGCTTGTGTATTTGACGTTTCTTCTATCCGTTTGACCTACGGTTTGCCATACGCGCTCTTGACATTGCTTTGAGACTACCTAATGGACTACGGATGGTTTCAGTAGGCATAGAAGTCATTTCCGAAATCCGTTTGCGTTTTTCCGTAGAAAAACGCAACCGGATTTGACCTACGACTTATGTATTTGGCGTTAATTCAAACCCATTGACCTACAGCTTGCCATACACGCTCTTGACATTGCTTTAAGACTACTTAATGAACTATGGATGGTTTCGGTAGGCATAGAAGCCATTTCCGAAGTCCGTTTGCGTTTTTTCGTAGAAAAACGCAACCGGATTTGACCTACGGCTTGTGTATTTGGCGTTTCTTCTATACGCTTGACCTATGGCTTGCCATACGCGCTCTTGAAATTCTTTAAAGACTATCTAATCGTCTATGGATGGTTTCAGTAGGCATAGAAGCCATTTCCGAAGTCCGTTTGCGTTTTTTCGTAGAAAAACGCAACCGGATTTGACCTACGACTTGTGTATTTGACGTTTCTTCTGTCCATTTAACCTAGGGCTTGCCATACATGGTCTTGACATTGCCTTAATACTATTTAATGGACTACGGATGGTTTCGGTAGATGTAGAATCAGTTTCCGAAGTTCGTTTGCGTTTTTTCGTAGAAAAATGCAATCAAATTTGACCTACGGCTTATGTATTTGGCATTTTTTCTATCCGTTTGACATATGGCTTGTCATACGCGCTCTTGACATTGCCTAAAGACTACCTAATGGACTAGGGATGGTTTCGGTAGGCACATAATCAGTTTTCGAAGATCGTCTGCGTTTTTTCCTATAAAAACACAATTGGATTTGACTTACGGCTTGTGTATTTGACGTTTCTTCTGTCCGTTTGACCTACGGTTTTCCATACATGCTCTTGACATTGCCTTAAGACTACCTAATGGACTACGGATGGTTTCGGTAGGCATAGAAGCCATTTCCGAAGTCCGTTTGCGTTTTTCCATTGAAAAACGCAACCAGATTTGACCTACGGTTGTGTATTTGGCATTTCTTCTATCCGTTTGACCTACGGCTTGCCATACACGCTCTTGACATTGATTTAAAACTACCTTATGGACTACGGATGGTTTCAGTAAGCATAGAAGTCATTTTCGAAATCCGTTTGCGTTTTTCCGTAGAAAAACGCAACCGGATTTGACCTACGGCTTGTGTATTTGGCGTTAATTCAAACCCATTGACCTACGGCTTGCCATACACGCTCTTGAAATTGATTTAAGACTACTTAAAGAACTACGGATGGTTTCAGTAGGCATAGAAGCCATTTCCGAAGTCCGTTTGCGTTTGACCTACGGCTTGTGTATTTGGTGTTTCTTCTATCCGTTTGACGTACGGCTTGCCATACGCGCTCTTGACATTGCCTAAAGACTACCTAATCGTCTACAGATGGTTTCAGTAGGCATAGAAGCCATTTCCGAAGTCCATTTGCGTTTTTTCGTAGAAAAACGCAACCGAATTTGACCTACGGCTTGTGTATTTGACGTTTCTTCTGTCCGTTTAACCTACGGCTTGCCATACACGGTGTTGACATTCCTTTAAGACTACTTAATGAACTACGGATGGTTTCGGTAGGCACAGAAGCCATTTCTGAAGTCCATCTGCGTTTTTCTGTAGAAAAACGCAATCGGATTTGACTTACGGCTTGTGTATTTGGCGTTTCTTCTATCCGTTTGACCTACGGCTTGCCATACGCGCTCTTGAAATTGCCTAAAGACTACCTAATGGACTACGGATGGTTTCGATAGGCATAGAATCAGTTTCCGAAGACCGTCTGCGTTTTTCCGTAGAAAAACGCAACCGGATTTGACCTACGGCTTGTGTATTTGACGTTTCTTTTGTCCGTTTGACCTACGGCTTGCCATACACGCTCTTGACATTGCCTTAAGACTACCTAATGGACTACGGATGGTTTCGGTAGGCATAGAAGCCATTTCCGAAGTCCGTTTACGTTTTTCCATAGAAAAACGCAACCGGATTTGACCTACGACGTAGAAGCCGTTTATGAAGTCCGTTTGCGTTTTTCCGTAGAAAAACCGAACCGGACTTCAAAAACGGCTTGTATTTTGGACGTTTCTTCTATCCGTTTGACCTACGGCTTGTTATATGCCCCCACCCAACCTTTTTTGTGGAGGAAGCTTGTCTCTAAGAGCAACGACGGCGCTGTTGTTGCTCCCTAGAGGACTTTCATGTGTAAAGGTGAGAGTTGAGCTTCGAATGTATTTTGAGCTGTTCAAATGAAGTCATAGGCTGCATCAGACGATCCAGGTCACTTTGGCTCGACATGCACAACGCCCGGTCAGACTACTGACCATGGAGGAGATTGATGAGATCCGCCAACGACAGATGCTGGATCTCCTATGATCTACCTATCTCAGCTAGCTGTTTTAGCCGTTTAGTCCACACCCAACAGTTTAGGATTCCATAATATTTTATTTTTTCATTTTGTCATCTTTTTACTCTGACTTTGTATCAGATCCACCACATTGTAACTTTCTTGTCTCATAGGTCACTTTGGCCTTTCGAAGACGTTAATATAACATTTCATTTTATTTCTCTCTTTCATTTTTCTTTCTTTAATTTTAATTTCCTACGCATACATTAATTCTCTCTCTCTCTCTCTCTCTCTCTCTCTTTGATTACCTACACACACATTTCTCTCTCTCTCTCTCTCTCTCTCTCTCTCTCTCTTTCCTACACACACACACACACACACACTTCTCTCTCTCTCTCTCTCTTTCCTACACACACACACACCGCTCTCTCTCTCTCTCTCTCTCTCTCTCTCTCTCTCTCTCTTTCCTACACACACACACACACACACACACACACACACACACACACACACCTCTCTCTCTCTTTCATACACACACACACACACCTCTCTATCTCTCTCTCTCTCTCTCTCTCTCTCTCTCTCTCTTTCCTGCACACACACGATGTAGAGAGAGAGAGAGAGAGAGAGAGAGAGGTTGGGGGGGGAGAGTGACATAATACCTGCGCAGCAGGTTTCGGCCAAGAATTGAGCAGGTGAAAATGGCCCCTGCGCGCGCGGCTTTCTCTTTTTTCCCCCAATTTTTTTGTGTCGCAAACAACGTCGATATACCCGTGAGATTTTGTGTCGATACACATGTGGCAAATAATGCCTTTCCACGCGTATATCGATGCTCACTGCGACGCCTATATCGACGCCTATATCGACGTGCTCTAATTCCGTCGATATATGCGTGGAAAGGCATGGCCGTCAATATATGATGCGTCGATATCTTCATGTTATGTTGTAGTGTTAAATATTTCTAAGTTGATCAACTAATTATCCCCTTTGATTTTTTTGTAAAAAATAGAGAATATAGGATACAATAATTCAGTGAAACTAATTATCTTATTAAAGTATTTATATATCATGAGTTTTTAATAGTCTATTCTAATTGTTAAATTTATATTTCAACTTTTTAAGTTGATTTACTAATTATCCTCTTTAATTTGCTGCTAAAAATAGAGAAATTAAAACATAATTATATTTTTATTATGCGTTCTATATAGATTAACCTAACTCTAAAAAGTATCCTATAAATTTCTAAGTTGATTTACTAATCATGTCCTTTAATTTTTTACTAAAAACAAAGAAATTAGAGCATAATAATAAGTAAAACTAATTATCTATTTAAGGAATTTTTTTATTAGTTTTGACAGTGTTTGTAACTTTAATAATTATTCCATAATTTTCCAAGTTAGTTAACTAATTTTCTATTTAAATTTTTAGTTAAAAATAAAAAAATTTGAGTCTTATAATCATCTAGACTATCCTAGTAATTTTAAGATAATTACCACAATTGATTGATAGTTTAAATCTTCTCTAATAATTATCCTATGATTATTAAGATATATTACTAAGGTTCTCATTAGTTATGTGCCTAAAAATAGATAATGATTAATTTAATAAATATTAACATTATGAAAATAATTTAGATATAATTTTTGTAAAAATTTTAGCAGTGTATAGAAGCTCTAAAAATTAATTTATAATTATCTACGTTGATTTGGTATATTATTGCTTAATTAAAGCCAAACTCAGGTAATTTCAATCCTAATATAGATTAATAATTAACTAAATTACTATTTATAATTAGAGATTTAGTATTCAATAATTTAATTATGTATATGAAGATAATTATCAATAGAGATTCCTAATTAGTAATATGATTATAAAAATAGACTTAAATTAATATAACAATTAGGGTTAATTATCTTGATTAACCACTTTGAGTTTTCTCTCTCTAGTGATTTTAGGCTAGACTCTCTCTGAGCCAGAGAGACTTTGCAAGGGTCTCCGAGTCTCCGAGTCCAAGTTTGTGGCAAGCAAGGCTATATTTAGCAACCCGCCAACTTCTTGAGAAGCCCCCCATCTCAAGGAAGTGCCCCTTACTACTAAATCAGCCTCTGGTAGGTCCAAAATATCTCCTCCAGAACCTATCTCTTCTTGATTTTTCAAATCTGCTAACTTTAGTTCATTTTACTGCTTCAATTGAAAATATATGGCCCATGTGATAACATATTTGCTAGGGCATGTGATTTAATAACTGCAAAGTTTTCCAATTATTTAATTTATTAAAGTGATCGTGAAAATTTCTGACAAAGATTCGGGGGTCAATTTTGATCCAAATTTGCTTCAATTTTTTTTTTTTTGGCTGAAGTAAAGTTGTGCTTAGGATTCTGAAAATACCAAATTCAACTATCTTTAGGTTAAAGGTCTACTAGTTTATATGTGTAGTGCTCTCAATTAAAGATCGAGACTCACTTTCAGATTCATGAAAGGTGGAAACCTTACACTTGTGTATTTTCTTTTGACTTCACAATCTTGATGGCTTCCTTGAGATTTGTGGTTGAGCATACGCCACTAGCTGGGTGTTGGTTGGTCCACTTTTCTTAGTTGTGTGTTGGTGTTGGTGTTGGTCATGATTCTTGTGGTGCTCAAACAAGGGAGGGGGCCATGTTGCATTTGCAAGACCTAGAATATTTCCTCCTTCTCATACTCGAAAAGGCTTCACAAAATTCCCAAGCCGCACGAAAACAACAAAAACTTATGTTGCCCTCGCAAGCCACTTTCTCACTTCCCCAAGTCGCACAATAAGAACCTCCTCCAAGGCCCCTCTCTTGGGCTATTAACTCCCAAAGCAAGGCTACCTACAACATTCCAAAACGCTATAGCAAGCTATAAAAAACACCCACAAGGAAGAAAGGAGGAAGCGAGGACGGGGGCATCTCAAAACGCTGTCCAAGATTGGGGGGGTCTAGCACATTGTTCGGCATTTCAACACACTGTCATCACAATAAATGGTGGTGACGCAAAGTGAGGAGAGAGCATGTCAAGATGATGTCTCTATAGGGTGTGTTAGAGCCTAGCATTGGTTATGGTGTTCTTAAATGCCGTTATAGGGACCCTTGCAATTGGTGCTCTGCTTACCAAGAGGATGCACTCCAAAATTGCTAATCCCTAGTGTATTAAAACATTGCAACATCCTATGCCACCCGCAAACACCGCAAGCAAGGACAAAAACGCTGATGAGTGAGCTCTTCTATAATTTTTGTTCTCAGTGACAATCTCTCCCACAATCAAGGAGCACAAGGCTCTAATACCATGTCAAAGTCGATGATGCAAAAGTGTAGAGACCAATGGGAGAATATGAGAGAGAGAGAGAGAGAGAGAGAGAGAGAGAGAGAGAGAGAGAGAGAGAGAGAGAGAGAGAGAGAGAGAGATAGATAGATAGATAGATAGATAGATAGATAGATAGATAGTTCTATTATCGTCCTCGCAGGTCAAATATGACCTATGGGACCCAAGCGACGCATTGTGCAATCCTTTCATCTATGATTGGATGGAACCTCAAGGCCAAGGTACTTGAAGCTATCTACCACTTCAAGCTGCTGATTGTTGTATACAATGCATGGATTTTCATCATTGAGGGTCTTTACAAGCATAATCTTGGTTTTGGATCCATTCACAATCAGCCCGCTATGTAGGCAAAAGCGTTCCAAGACACTCATAAGCTTTTGTGTTTCTAAGGTATGTGCCAAGAGCACTACATCATTGGCATAAAGCAAAAGCATGATCACCGCATTTCCGATCTTAACCACTTCTATGTCTTCTTGTTGCATAAAATCAAGAACCGTGCATTCCAATTCATCAATGAGTATCCCAAAGAGGGTTGAGGAAAGTGGGCATCCTTGTTTGACACCGATGGTGCTTGCAAAAAATTCTGAAATTCCATCTCCCATACGTAGTCGACATATCACTTTTTGGTAGGTGCGAAAGACTGCATGCATAAATTCTCTCGGCACTTGAAGGCTTTGCATACGTCTCCAAAGATTTCCTCGTGGTACCATGTCAAAAGCTTTCTTGAAATACACAAAGCAACAATACAACTTTTTTTCTTTCAATCGAGACGCTCCCATAAGAACTCGAAGGGTGACATGGTGATCACTAGTGCTACGAATGCTTTCCAAAACCTGCTTGGCCTAGAGCACGTTTGCCGTTCTTTTCAGCCCATTCACTTATCTTCATCTCTATGATACATCCAAATAACTTTGCCATCAAAGAACCAACCATTATAGTGCGATAGTTATTCACATTGTTTACATCTCCTCCTTTGTGCAAAGGTTTGATCCAATTTTCACTCTAATCATGAGGCATGCCATGTTGAAGTGCAAGGTTGAACATATCTCATATCCAATATCGTATTTTCTTGCTTGTTCATTTAATCATTTCAGCCTTGACACCTTGAAGGTCCCCTGCCTTTTGGGTAGCAAGTTTCTCAAGCGTGCAACATACATCTTCAATGGTAAAGAAGGGAGGCATAAACGGAAGGGAGCTACAACACTCCATCTTATCAACATTGGGTTACTCATAGAGGTTCTTGCAATGCGTATACATATCCTCAAGAGTCAAGTCACCAAAGCTCTCAACACGCTTGCCTTTTAGATTTTACCAAAACTTGCCACATGCATGTGCTTTCTCTTGCACTAAACGAAGTTTTTTTTTACTTCCCACCTTCTCCTCTTTTTTTGAACAAGTGCTTTGTATGTGTGTGAATGTTCCAAGTAACCTTTCTTGTCTTTGCTTGCATCCAACCTTAGGAAGTGTTTTCGGGCTTGACTACATTCCATGTCGATCCATTTCTTCTTGGTGCTACCTTTCTTAGATCTTTTGCGAAACATGTGTTTCACTGAAAAGCATTCCCTCGCATAAGAGCAAATGAAAACTTTCCACTTGCATTCTAATGTTGGGCTCTCTTGATGCTCTGTCATGCTTAACATTTGGTCCACCATATCAGCATATATAAGTGCTCGTTTGAAGTATAGACATAGGTACAAATGATTCACATCATGATTGGAGGCTACATGCTCGGGTCTTTTACCACACTTGAGATCAATACATAGCATCCTATGATCCAATTCCGGATTCCATTCACCAAGTGTAAATCTTTGTATGTATTCTAAAATGGCTTCCAAAAACAACATATAGTCGATCACACTATCACCATTGTGCTTTCTACATGTAAAGTCATTGTTGCCTTGCCATAAAGATACACCATTTGCAATGAGCATTCTGGTACTATTGCACATATGTAGAAGTGACTTTCCATAGTGATCCAATTCTTTTGCATCATTAGAACTTTGATTATACATGTATGAGTCATCCATTCTTCTTGAGACGTGCGGCATGTCAGCTTGTTCTGTGTTGTGTTGTAACATATTTGTGCGAGCATTCATGTCTCCAAAGACAATGACTTCACCTTGGTCCTTGTAATGAGCAATGTCTTCCTCTAGTTCAACAAAAGGCTGATCTCTATCCATATCCAAGCGAGCATAAAAGTTGGAGTCATAGTGAGGAATGTAGCAACCAACCACAAACATGACTTGACCATTGGGTGGGCTGATTTTCAGCCATAAGTAGCGTTTAAACTTATATTCTTTGACAATGGAAACATCTTTCAAACCCTTTTTTATCATACATGCTACGCCTCCTTGGCCTGTATGTTGCTTTGCATTTTTGGTCCACATCAAATAATGCACATCATATTTGTCAAATCCAAGAATTCGTTGTGCATCATGCTCCCATGTTCCGATAAGAAGTATCACATCGGAGTCATTGGTAAGCTCATCAATGCCAATTCCTGCATTCCATGGATAGCCGTTATTTTTTCAAAAGCTTATTTGCAAGCGTGAGTTGGTCTCATAGATCATGTGTCCCTATTTGTTGGGTGGACTTGCATCCTCCTCAAGTGACTTTTCTTCTTGAGATGACACCTTGACCTTCTTATCTTTTTCCTCATATGCTTTGCGACGTACATTTTGTTGCATAAGAGTGCAATCCTCATATACATTACAACCCATTCCTTTGAGGTAGATCCAACTATTGTCAAGGATGATCTTTCTCTTTACCTCATCAACCATGGTACATACAATAGGCCTTTCTCCCAAGCAAGGGACTCCTTGTTTTTCAACTCGATGTGCACCATAAGCTATGATTCCAGACATGCCAAAGTGTGTAGCAAAAAACTCTTCAATAGCAACCACAAGAGATTGGGGTGTTTTTATGATTTCTTCCTTGATTCCACGAATGACGATGTTCTTTGAGCGTTTTTGCCGTTCTTGCAATTCTTGAGTGTCCACATTCTCTACATTCTTTGCTTGGACAACGGCTTGCCTGATAGGAGATGTAGAACCACATTATCCTTACATATATCAGCAGAGAGATTCTCTAGAGCCACCCAACCTTGGCAATGAATAACTAATGCATGATACAATGGGGAGAATGGGCTGTATATATACCCATTTGAGTACATGCGTCTACTTAAGCCATTTGAGGGTATACCTCCAATGAACTCTATTAAAGAGGATCCTCTAGAGTTTGATGAACAAGAGGAGATCCTACAAATTGAGGCTATCCTTAAATAAGAAGAAAACATTTTGTAAAGTGGAAAGCTAAAATGTAGGCATTTGATTAACTTTAGGAATTATCCACTTGAAGATGCTAAATGGATGTAGGAACCCCAATTAAAGGATTCTCTTCCATTATTGTAAGACTACAAGCTATATCATAAAGAGTATAGATATGTATACAACATTCAATGACTCGACGCAATGTTTAATTTCTCTCAACGTGCATTACAATGTTTTTGGTGTACACTAATGTTTTCAAGAAAAACGTTTTGTGATGACTTCGTCATCAAAAATCCTTCTAGAAATTGCCATCTAGCCAAACAAAATATCCTTTCTTGAATGTGGATCTCAAGAAATAATGGGCTACCTTCTGCATGGTCCATGCACACTTAAGGAAAACTACGATATCAAGGAAGGGACATGTTCTCAAAATGTATTTTAAGCTTTACCTTGGCCTTTCTCTCTCTAGAAGCGACTATACTAGAGAGAGAAATCATATGTTGAAGGACAATGAAGCATGCAAGGAAGTGCACTCATAGTCGAGGAGGTACCAAAAGATGAATGCCACTTTATAAGTGCATGGAAAATTCTCGTATGATCTCATAAGAATTTTATGAGACTCAAAATGGTAAAATATGACTTACAATGGATAGGAATGGGAGGCAAAGTGGATAGAAGGACACATGAATGGACATGAGGGCTTAAAACATTCATATTCCTCTTTAAATGTCCCAAAAGAGGCCAATAGTCCATGTTCATACTCCCATACTTTAGACTCTTCCACCACCTCATGGTAATTTAAAGTTAATATTTCTAAAAGCAAAAAAATAGTTTTCATTAAATCAAGCATAACTTGCTCATACGAAGTCAAATTGAATACTTTTTTTTCAAAAGTTGGCTCTCTTCTAGGTCTACAAATTTGTAAAGGAAATTGAGAGGTTACAAAGTTCATTAATGGTGTTTGAAGATGCTGACTATGGATATTCCATCTAGCCAATTTCTTCTACCCCGATCGAACATGCAAGAGACGTCCAACCGCCCATTACATTTACACACCTTATTCTTTACTAGATAGAGAAACAAGTGGCTCTCTCTCACGCACATAGTATTGAGATGTCCCCCCCCCCCCCCCCCCCCCCCCCCCCCCCCCCCCCCCCCCCCCCCCCTTCTTGCTCTTTGCACACGCACCACATTCACGCACAGAGATGTGAACTTTTGGCTTTGGTGAGCTCGCTTTCAGTGGGAGCTTGAGTTCGGTGAGCAATTGCCAAATCTGTGCTCATGGAAGCTTGAGGGACATTCCCAAGCTTGAGAGGAGAGTGTGTTGCAAGTGTGTATGTTTTTTTTTTGGAGCTATATCTATAGGAAGAATGTAGATTTGCATTTTTGTAGGTCATTTTTTGGGCTCCAAAACAATGTTTTTGGAATAACTTTTGCATACGGAATGAGATTTATGCAAGGTCAGGGTGTAACCTGGGATTTTGGCATACTCCAAACACAATGGTGATGTTCATATGGACTAATTTTGACCTCTAAACTTTCCATAGTAGCAGTTGTTTTGTTGTGTGTCGAGGGTTCCACACATGGTTTTGCTCTCGAGTGTGAGAGTGGTATTGGCTGCAAGCTTTCTCTCAAGTGGGAGGATATGATGTATGCCTGAGTGTGGATTCTATGCATAATTTGGTCATGGTTTTGAGCATGTTTATGGCATGTGTGGTTATTTATGGTCAGATAGACAAAATACTATCGAAACTCTGGAAAAAAAAATTCAACAGTTTATGTGCATGATTTGATGCGATCCAATTCGTGCTTGCAAGTTGCACTCAAGTCTTGTGCAGTAGTCTTTGTAGGTGGGAGAGTAGTGTGTATATGCCTCAATACCACACTGGATTAGCTTGGCAATTAGTTCACATATTTGCAGTGTCTTATGTAGTAGGTACAACTCATCTATTGACATTGCAGGAGCTTTATGCTCATTAATTTCAATCAAGGGCTTCCCCGATTGTTTGCCATTATGTTTGAAATTTTTCCATAGTGATGTGGTGTTGTTTATCTCCTTGGTTTTTGGTGAAATTTTCTCTAGTTACAAAGGAGAATTTGCCGATTTTTTGCCAAGTTTATGCGTTTTGTGACAAGGCTTGTGCATTATTCTTTGTAGGTGGGAGATTAGCGTGTATATGCCTCAATACCACACTTGATGATCTTGGCAATTAGTTCACATATTTGCATTGTCTTGTGTAGCAGGTACAACTCATGTATTGGCATTGCAAGAGCTTTATGCTCATTGATTGCGATCGAGGGATTCCCTGATTGTTTGCCATTGTACTCTCCTTTTGTTTGAAAGGGGAGTCATATTGTCAAGGAATTCAACAAACTCCAAATCTTCAATCACAACACTTGCTATCAAACCCGCTCCAATAAGATTTTCCATGATAAGATCATGAGTGGTGGAATTGCTCCAACTATTTTGCAGTCACCAAAGAATCTTGACTTGCAAAATCAAGCATCATGTCATCTATGTGACTTCCAACCATTTGACCTCCCCCCGCCCGTCCCTTTACCTCTACACATGGATGATTATGTTCTCCAAGATGAAGCAAACCTAGTACAATTATGCTTTTCTCTTGGAAAACAATAGTAGATAACTACAAGACAAGTAGAGACACATTTTGGCATCTTCCCACAATGAGTGCATGTTAGTGTGCCAAATTGAGAGGAGATCAATGCTTTAGGACTGGATTTAACAAGTCGACCTCACCACTAAGACTCAATGGACATATTTGAGTGCAAATAAAATGGATATTAATGTTAATGAAACTCAAATACCCGAAGCATCTACTAAATTTGACAAAACCATAAAATAAATTTTTTGATTCAATAATGAAGGTTAATAGACAATAATTTTTTTGTTTACAGAAATGCCTGCAAACTTGGCTCTTGAGCGTCCTACATATTGAAAGCTTAGCAAGTGCTCTTTGTGTCTAAGATCTGTCAGCTCCCACTAGCCATCCACGCTGGCGTGGATGCCTAGAAGAAATTTTTGAAGATATAAACTTTTGAAATTGGAAAGAAATCTATCAAACGCTTCTAGGTTGGGAGTGCTTAGCTATAATTTGTTAGCTCCCTCTAGCCATCCATGCCGGTGTGGATGGCTAGAAGAAATTTTTTAATTTTTAAAGAAAATTTCAAGTAAAATTTCACTCAAGAATTTCTTTTAGAAAAATTGAATTTTTGAATTTCAAGACATTATGGAAATTACATGAGTTTGATAGGTGAATACACATGCTTTTCCATACTCTTAATTGATTGGTATGTGAAATAGGTAGGTATGTGGGCAGTTAGCTGCATCTATAACATTGTAGTACATGTCCTACATTTTAAACTCGAGCTCGCTTTTAAACTCTCTACAATTTTCCTTGAGACTTATTTAATGTTTGCAATTGCCTCTAAGGATCCACACTAGTGTGGGTGCCTAGAGGCATTTGCAATGAGATATATAAGTTTTTTGTATTCACAACCAAGATTTGTTTGAGTTGAGCGATTACTTGTGAGACATTTTGCAGTATATGGGATGTTTCCATACTTGCTATGACATATTGATAATGCATCTTAACTTAGTTTGCTCTGAGAGTGGGTTCCAAGATTAAAGCAGCTGGATTCCAGACACAAACTTTCATGTCATATGCTCCAAGTTATTTAATGTTTGCAATTGCCTCTAGGCATCCATGCTTGCATGTGTAAGATCCCCAAATTTTGGGTCTTTTTTAAAAATAAGAAAAATAGATTCTAATGTGTGTTTTGTAAAATTTTTGTTTAGAATGCTTATCTAGTAGTGTTACAAAGTTCTAAAGTGAAAAGCAAGGTCGTTTTCGTGTTATGGTAGGTTGAAAGGACATTTGGTTCAATTTTGAAAAAAATCACCTTTTTTAAAAAGTTTTTTCATGCTTTTTTTTTTGTTTTTTGGTGTTTTTTTTTGCAAAAACCAGGGTGGGATCCATAATCTATGAGTCTCATGGAAGCTATGGTTCAATTTTGTAAAAAAAATATTTTTGGACGCTTTTTACGCTATTTTCAGCTTCTAATGAATTTTAGTTATTTCTAATGAAAAGCAAGCCCAATTTCTTGTTTCAGTGGACAAGAAGAACTTGTGGTTCAATTTTTTAAATATTTCCTTTCCCCCCCTTTTTATGCTATTTTTAGCTTTTCGTGCTTTTCGACGTTTTTGAAAAGAAGTGTGCTTTTTAGCATAGTCTAACTATAGAAATATTATTTTTAGTCACCATCGATTAAAAAATGACCACCCGAAGAAAAAATGAGATTAAATGAAATTTTTATGAGAATTACTTTTATAAAAAAGCGACCTTGTAAATATGCAGGGGTAGTATGAGAAAGTCATGATTATGTCGGGGCATCACGATGCAACATGGTCTAGTCACAATCGCATTAGCTGCTAGGATATTGTCCAATTAGTCCATTTTTACTGTAAAATTGCAGAGTTGATTACCAAAATCTAGGGCCGTGCTTTTAACAAAGTTGCCAAAAAGCAGGTGGCTATTCTAGGCTGAGAGGTAGCGCTAGTTGCTGGCTTGGGCATCATTCTGGCTTGGCACAGTGCCTATAAATTGGCATAGAATGCTCAATTTTTAGTGCCAGTAGTTGCATCTACTACCGCATTGCAATACATATCTATTATACAGAGTGGTGCAAGATCTCCATCACCATCTCCATAAGGTCTTCTTTCTCGTTCGTGGGGAGAAGAAGAAGAAGAAGAAGAAGAAGAAGACTCTCTCTTTACTTGCTTACTATCTTCTCTCTCTTCACAGTGTACATGAGTCTCATATGGGCAAAGTGATGTAATAAGGTGTTAGTCTATATGATGGAGATGAGCTTTATGCATTGGTTTGAGGTCAAATACTTTCATTCGAGTGTTATGCATGCACCAAAAAATGATCAGAAAAGTTGTTTTTTTGCATAAATGTGAGCTTATGGTTTATGGTCGATCAAAGTGACAGAGCTATTTTGCATCATATTTACGTTGATGGATTGATGTCATATGATGTATGGAACCTCATGGATGGATATGGATGACTCATGTGTATGTGTATGTTGCTTTTCACCCTTCCAGGTCAAAACTAGCTCTATATGCTAGGGGGGTGAGGTGCAGTCATAGTGCATCACTTATGCATGGTTGGGTATTGTCAAAATTGGATTTGATATCATGGTTTTGGACTTATTTTTTGCATAAAAAGTTATCATAAAAACTAATATCTAATTCTCCCAAATTATTTTCTCATGTTAAATAGATCATTTAATATGGGGAGGTACCAAGGGAGTAAAAGCTGGAATATTGGTAAGGCCGCCTCACCGATCTCAACAGGGATCCAAAGGGGAGACAATCTGCAAAAGAGCAATGTGCATCAATGGAGCTTAAAAGACCTAAGGTTCATCTCCATTGAGACGTCCATAGGCTAAACTTCCTAAATTTAATTAAATTGTCCAATGGCCAAAAGTGGGGAAAATTGGATGGTTATAGGAAGACTAAAAAGTCTTCCCACATCCCTAGGAAGGAGGGGGCGAGCCCTAATGGTAGGGAAAGAGAGAGAAACTCTCTCTCTCTCTCTCTCTCTCTCTCTCTCTCCCTCTCCCAAGCTTCCCCTTTATACAAAGGGAATAATGACACATGGAAGGCTGCTAGTGCAGTTGCCTTCAATCTCCCCTCAAATCCTAGTGGATGGCCATAGAGGTGGACCAATGAGAATTAGGCTAGAGTAAAATTAGTCTAATCAATTTTAAAATGCTTGATAAAAGAACCAATAGAAATTAAGCTCCCTAGAAGACTATTGGACAGTTTACCAAGGGGTCCAATGAGCATCTAGCAGCCGAATGGCTAGCTTGATTCCCATTGGCCAAAAGACTAAAAGGTCCAATGAGAGTCTTAAAATATATTTTTTAACCTTAAGCTCTCACAAAGGGGAAGGGGATGAAAATGTTTTAGATTAGCCTATTACTGATGCAGACGTACATGATGTACTTGATGAGGAAAGGGCTGAAAATGAGCAGGCTAGAGGTATGCCAAAATGGCTAGTGCACACTTTGCGTGACAGTAAATTGGATGCACCTTTGTCTAGTCGTACTCATTCAAGCTCTCACCATGCATCTTATGCATCAGATTGTTATGCTTTGGCTGTGTCTAGTTTACATGATGTTGAGGAGCCTCTGTCTTTTGATGAAGCACAGAATTCAGAAAATTGGATGCTGCCATGCAATTAGAATATGATGCACTTATAGAAAATGACACATGGACTTTATGTGATTTGCCTCCTGGCAAAAAGGCCATTGGTACGAAGTGGGTTTACAGTTGAAACGCAAGCCGGATGGTGAGATCGATCGCCATAAGGCTCGACTTGTTGCAAAGGGTTATGCATAGCAAAAAGGCATAGATTATGAAGAGAATTTTTCTCACACTTGTCGTATGACTACTGTGCGTTTTCTATGTGCATTGGCAGCTCATTTTGGTTGGGATGTACATCAATCAGACATTGCTACTGCTTTCTTGAATGGTGACATATTTGAGGAAGTTTATGTAACGCAGCCTCGCGGTTTTGTCATAAAAGGACAAGAGGACAAAGTGTGCAAATGTAACAAGGCAAGGCTTTGTATGGGTTGAAGCAATCTCCTCGTGCTTGGTATGAGAAAGCTGACACTCATTTGGTCAAATAAGGCTTTCGTAACAGTCCAACAGAAAGCACATTGTATGTAAAGAGTGAGGTGATGTACTTCTCATTGTGGTTCTTTATGTTGATGATTTGCTGATCACTGGACCAAATGAGAGACACATTGCTGAATTTAAGGCTGATTTGAATGCTACTTTCAAGATGAAAGATTTGGGGCTGTTGCATCATTACTTGGGTATACAGTTTAAGCAGTGTGATGGTGGTATTGCCTTGTGTCAAAAAAGTTACATAGAGACATTGCTATGTAAGTTTGGACTTGAGGATTGCAAACCTATTGCCACTCCCATGGAAACAGGTTTGAAGTTGAGTCTACATGATGCTGGCGATCCTGCTGATGTCACTCTTTACCAAACTGCTGTTGGCTGCCTCATTTATGTATGCAACACGAGGCCAGATATTCAGTTTACAGTCTCACAGGTCAGCAGATTTATGCATAGCCCATGGTCTAAGCATTGGCAGGCTGTCAAGAGGATTTTCCGCTACCTTAGTGGCACTTTACATCTTGGCTTGTTTTATCCCAAGGGGGGATCATTGTCGCCAGACTTACATGCTTTTTCGGACTCAGATTGGGCTGGTTGTTTTGACACGCGAGTGTCCACAAGTGGTTTTTGTTTCATGCTTGGCGTTTCATGTATATCATGGTTGAGCAAGAAGCAACCTACTATGGCCACTTCGAGTTGTGAGGCTGAGTACGGGGCAGTCTTCACAGCTACGGTTGAGTGTGTATGGCTCAAACGCCTTATGGCTGATTTGGGTGTTGGACAGGACACTGCCAACACTATCTACACTGACAGCCAGAGCGCATTGGCAGTTGCGAGGAACCTAGTTTTTCATGCTCGCACAAAGCACATTGAGGTGCATTACCACTATGTCAGGGAGAGGCTCTCAGCAGGAGAGATCAGCTTGGCTTATGTGCCAACACAGGACAACCTTGCAGATCTTTTCACAAAGGCATTGTCTCGTGAGAAGCTTGAAGCTTTCCCCGCAAAGCTTTGGGCTTACTCCCCTTTGTGGACTGATCCTGTCCTCAGGGCATGGCACTTCCCTTTACTCATGTGCCAGCTCTCGTTCACCGCATCAGTCTAGGGGGGATTTGTTACCATATACATGTGGTAGTGATGTGTGTGAACACACTAGGACCGTCGGGGCATTTTTTCCCTCTTTAGGAGGTTTTCCCCCCCGAGCATTGTATATATGCCCATCACTCTAGGGCTATCTATATTTCCATTGCACACTAAGTAACACACTGTCTATTGTGTGCCTTGAGCTTCCTTCGTCTTCTCCAAGCTGTGTGTGTTTCTCTGCAACCCTAATTCCAACAAAAGGTACTCAACAAGTACGATTACTTCCAAGCTACCTCTACACAGCAAAAGACGACAATCTTAAGCTATGCGGTTTC
Organism: Adiantum capillus-veneris; assembly: GCF_014529385.1. Taxonomy (NCBI): domain Eukaryota; kingdom Viridiplantae; phylum Streptophyta; class Polypodiopsida; order Polypodiales; family Pteridaceae; genus Adiantum; species Adiantum capillus-veneris. The sequence goes on along the minus strand of NC_140951.1, from coordinate 140,939,969 downwards.
TAAAAGAAACTTTTGAACTCTAGGTGAACCTAGAGGAAGTTAAAGGACAACTACAGAAGACGCTTGTGTTTTTCCCTAGTTTAGGTCTCTTCGATCCCCGATAGCGGCAGCAAATGTGGGACACCTATGATGGCACCTTTGGTCCCACAAGCAAAGTCTTAGCCTTTATCCAACAATTCGATGCAGCGTTTGGAGATGAGGGCTTCATGGAGTCCTCTAAGCTATGTCATGTAGCTATGAATTTTTAAAAGTCCGCAAGGCAATGGTGGTAGCATGCAAGCAAACGGTGAGGGTCCACAAACATGGAAAGCTTGAAGAGCTTCCATCATGAAGCAATTTTTGGATAGCAATGCCAAAGACAAAGTACTCACCGAATGACAAAACTGCTTCCATCATGAAGCAGTTTTTGGATAGCAATACCAAAGACAAAGTAATCACCGAATGGCAAAGCTTGAAGCTCTCTCCCTATGAATCTATTCACAAATATGTAGACATGTTTTGGGATTTACATCTCAAAGCCACTGTCTATAGAAAGATGAATTTTGGAGAGCAAAAACAACAATTTTGTGATGGTTTATCTGAGGATATGGTGGAGTATGTCAACTCCCAAAGGCCTCATTTGCGTTCATACACCATACCATGGTGGCTTCAAGAATCAACTTCCAACAAGGGGCTAAGAGAAATCTTAAGCCCATGGAAAACAAGGAACGTAGTGAGCCTAAGGGGAAGGACAAAGTCCAAAAGTCTTCCAAAGGCAACTCCAACAACAACAAAGCTAAGGAGAAGGGAGTTTATAAAGGCAAAAATAAACTCTCTCTTGAAGAGCTAGAGATTTATCAAAAAGATAACCGTTGGTTCAAGTGCAGGGAGCAAGGGCATGCCTATTGTGCTTTCCCCCACAAGAATACATGTAATGAGCCTCCTAGAGCTACCCGGTCAAAAATCAAGAAGAGGATTCTCATCACAAAGGATCTCCTCTATGTCATGCTTGGGGAAAGGTAAGAGAACATGATACTTTCATTCTCTTTGGCCCTGGTTCTACTCACAATTTCATATCCACAGAGTTGGCCACCAAGCAAGGCATCCAAGCCTATGAGATGGGAGATGTCCTACCTACAGATGGTGCTTTCAAGGGACAATAAGCCTCACTCACTCCCTTAATGGGGAAATTAAAGATCCATGTCCAAAGCTATGTGGACAAGGAGGATTTTGTTATCTCTCCTCTCAAACATGAGGATGTAATTCTAGGGGCACCATGGTTTGATCGCATTGCTGCCAATGTTAAATTCGTTGAAAGACAAATCTAGTTTAGGTATAGGGAAAAAGATATGTACATAGATGCTAAGGAGTTGGGTAGCACCATACCCATTGTACATAAGAAAGCTTTCAATAAGTCAATAAAGAGCCCTATTTTCGTGTACATGATTTTTGTTAAAGATTCTCAAAATGAACCTAATGTTTTAGCAAAAGAATATATAAGAAATTAAAAGGAATTAGAGTTATTCAATTTCCTCAAGGGATTCCAAGATGTTTTTATTGACGGCATCCCTTGTGAGCTACCTCCCAAATGAGGGGCTGAAGACCATGCAATTGAACTTCTTCCAAGAAGCTCACCGCCTAATAAACCTCCTAATTGAGTTTCTCAAGCTCAACAAAAGGAGATTATGCGGCAAGTGCATGAGTTAGTTGAGAAGGGCATGGTTAGGCCTAGCTCATCTCCGTTTTGTTCACCAATGTTATTAGGGCAAAATAAAGATGGCATATATCGTATCTGTGTTGAATATAGAGCACTAAATAGGATCACTATTTGGAATAGGTTTCCCGTTCCATGGGTAGAAGACCTATTTGATAAGCTACAGGGGTCAACCTATTTTCATGCCTTTTGGCTTGACCAGTGCACCAACCACACTTAACCGTCTGATGGAGAAGATATCTAGGCCTCACCGAAGCTTTACTGGAGTGTTCATTGATGATATAATCATCTACTCTAATTCATTAGACAAACACAAGCAACACCTCCATGTAATATTTCAAGTTTTACGAGAGGATAAACTTTATATTAATAAAAAGAAAAGTGATTTTTTTAAAACAAGAGATTTAGTTTTTAGGTCACATTATCTCTCAAGATGGCATCCAAATGGATCCATCAAAGTTAGAGGTAGTAAAAGGATAGCCTAATCCGAGGAATCTGCATGAACTAAGAAGCTTTACAAGTATGTGTGCATATTAGTAGATGCTTCATAGAAAAGTTCTCACAAATTGCGGGACCATTACATGACCTAACAAAGAAAAACGTTAGGTATACATGGTCCACCAAGGAGAACAATGATTTTGAAAAGCTTAAGAGAAGCTTATCTCTCAACCTATGCTTACACTGCTGGATCTCTCAAAGCCATTTGACGTTCAATGCGACACCTGTGGTGATTGCCTTGGAGCTATTTTTCTCCAAGAAGGGCATACCATAGCCTATGAAAGTCGAAGGCTCTACCCTGTTGAGCAAGATCTAGGTATATATTGAAAAAGAACTATCAGAAGTTCTACATGCTCTAGAATCCTGGAAGCACTATTTATTGGGAACTCTTTTCATTCTACGAATGGATCACCAAAGCCTTAAGTACTTCATGACGCAAGCCAAGCTTTCCGACAAAAAAATGAGGTGGGAAAATTTCCTTTTGCAATTTCATTTTCATATTGCTCACATTGCTGGCAAGCATAATCAAATAGCCGATGCACTCTCAAGACAACCGAGAGCGAATTCGGTATCCATAGTAACTCACAATGATCTATCTTCTATGATAGATGAGTACAATATTGATCCCGATTTTAAAGATGTGATTTCAGCCCCTGCACTAGGGAAGAAGTAAGGACCATTTACCTTACAAGATGGTTATCTTCTCTATGGAAACAAAGTATGCATTATTAACTCACTACGTGAGAAAGTAATGTATGAAGCCCATGCTCCTCCTTATGTGGGGCATAGAGGGATTTAGTCTAACCTAAAAGGGATAGAAACATACTTCTATTAGACTCCCATGAAAGCAAACATACTAGAATATGTTTCAAAATGTGTGGTATGCCAAAAGACAAAGTTTGATAGAGGGAAGCAACCTGGATTGCTTCAACCTTTGCTTGAGAATTTAGGTACAAGGCTAAACTTCTCTTCGGCCTATCATCCGCAAATGGATGGCCAAAGTGAAATAGCTAACCTAACAATTATTGATCTACTAAAAGCTTATGTCACAGAAGTAGATCAAAAGTCCTAGTGGGAGAAGTACCTACCTTTAGTGGAGTATGATTACAATAATGGTGTACATACTTCCATGGGAAAAGCACCTTTTGAGGTGATTGAGGGAAGATAAAAAAGTCCCTTGCTACTCAAGGTATATGGGAAGATCTTTGTTGCAGATGAATATAGCCGAGAACTACAAGAATCTTTACAAAAGATTAAGGATAATATTTCCATCTCTTAGTAAAGGCAACAAGTTGTTGCTGATAGGAACAAAAGAGCTCTAGCCTTTAAACAAAATGATTGGGTCTTGCTTAAGTTTCCAAGGCTTTATTAAGACACACGTCACAGGCAAGAATCCTACAGGACACCAAAAGTACTATGCTAAGTTAGCAAAAAGGTACTATGGTCCCTTTCAAATTCTTAGGCCAATCAATGAGATGGCCTATCAATTCAAGTTGCCCAACCATTGGCTCATACACAATGCTTCCCACGTGAGCCTACTAAAGACTTACAAAGGAGAGCCACCTCAAGAAGCAACCATTGAAGACCCACCGGAGATCGAGGACCAAGAAGAGGTGTTGCAGCTTGAGTCCATTCTCTGACATGAAGACAAGGTATTGAGAGGCGGTAAGACTATCCGATGATATCTTATCATGTAAAAATATTATCCTTTTGAAGATGCTAGATGGATGCAAGGCATACAATAAAAGGGTAACCTAAACCTTGTCAATGCTTACAATGATTCCCTAGAGTAAGCAAATGTAAATATGTATAAATGAACAAAGTTTCTATCTTATAAGACTCTTTTTTTCTTTATTGTGCACAAATGTTAATAAGCATGCATGCTTAGGATCATGTTTGGGGAGACGATGTCTCCCAAACACCAATTAGAGCTTGTCACTCTACTATGGAAGATTGATACAAACTAATGTGTAGACATGCTTGCGGAAGCTTAGGCTCTCAAGCACCAAATGGACTAGTCATCCATTCTAGAACGGTGTTGTAGGGTAAAATAGGGATCCTCTACCCGCTAGCAAATGGACTACTGACTATGCTCTCCCTCATACTGGAGGATGACTATGATTTCAAGAGAGAGGTAATGTTATAAAAACTAATATCTAATTCTCCCAATGATTTTCTCATTTTAAATTTGATCATTTAATATGGGGAGGTACCAAGGGACTAAAAGCTAGAATATTGGTAAGGCTACTAGACCAATCTCAGCAGGGATCTTAAGGAGGGAAAATAGGGATCCAAAGGAGGGACAATCTGCAAAAGAGAAATGTGCATCAATGGAGCTTAAAATACCTAAGGTTCAGCTCCATTAAGACTTCCATAGGCTAAAGTTACTAAATTTAATTAAATTGTCCAATGGCCAAAAGTGGGGAAAGTTGGATGGTTATGGGAAGACTAAAAAGACTTCCCACATCCCTAGGAAGGAGGGGGCGAGCCCTAATGGTAGGGGAAGAGAGAGAAACACACACTCACACACACACACACACACACACACACACACACACACACACTCTCCCAAGCTTACCCTTTACACAAAGGGAATAATGGACACATGGCAAGCTCCCAGTCCAGCTGCCTTCAATCTCCCCTCAAATCCTAGCGGCGGATGGCCATAGAGGTGGACCAATGAGAATTAGGCTAGAGTAAAATTAGTATAATCAATTTAAAAATGCTTGATAAAAGAATCAATAAAAATTAAGCTCCCTAGAAGACTATTGGACAATTTACCAACAAGTGGTCCAATGAGCATCCAACAACCCAATGGCTAGCTTGATTCCTATTGGCCAGAAGTTTAAAAGGTTCAATGAGAGTTTAAATAAATTATTCAATTACCTTAAGTTCTCACAAAAGGGGAAAGGGGGACACATGTCACAAGTCTATCAGTTATGCTTCAAAATTGTTATTGGACAAGCTCTACAAGAGCCAATGGCGAGCCAACAAAAGCTTTTGGGAAGAGGGGTCGACCAAGTAGAGAGAGAGTTGGCATTTTTAGTCTAACTCACTTTGCTACACACACATACACACACAACTCATGTGTTGAGCAAGAACTCCATCTCCTTCTCTAAGCATTGGGAAGTAGAGGCCTACACCAACAACTCTTGGCTATGGAATGCAAATCCAACCAAGAGCCAAGCTTCAATGGCATGCTCATCTCCTCTACCATACTAATTACTAAGCTAAGCTATGCTATTAGAGTGATTATATGAGGAGAATACTTATTTCTCGTAGGATACATCTTCTTCCTCTCAGTCTTTCCTCATTCCTTGTTAGCTCTCACCATCTTTGAAGGTGTGTGAAGTCTTGGGACTGAGGCTAGGCCCACTAGGTGTGTTTTAAAGCAATAATTTGGTACATGAAGCTTCTATCTTCATTGCACCACCAAGTTTTTTCAAGGAACACAAAGATTGTATTGTACAAAAGTCTCCTTTGATGGGAGAAGCTATAATACAAAGCCTTTTTGGAGAGGGGACCGGCTCCATGTAAATCCGGTCGTCAACTATTTTCAGTTGTTCTATTTCTTTCTCTTTTAAAGTATTTTCTATGCCAAACTAGTTAGGTGTAAATTTCTATGTTGCTTTCTCAAATGAAGTACTCTCTCTATGCTCATTAGAAACTTGTTCTTAATGAAATGCTCAGTATGTTATCATTTTCCACTACACACAAGTTATTAGTGCATTAAATGTTACAAAAAGTTCATGTTTTAAGGGCCATGTGTGTGGGATTAGTTTGATTGCAGTGGATATGTGAAACTCCAAGTGTGGAAGTTGGTTCAATGGAGAATATGGATTATGGTCAGGGGCTGAGTTCCCTCATGGATTATGGATGTGATTTTGATTGTGAAAGCTGGTGTGGATCTTATATCTTTTTTTTGGATATGGTTATGCTGCCAAAAGTTTTGCAGCCATGCTATGTGCTTAAGTGGTGGTATTGAGTTGGGTGGCATGCTCACCCATGTGACGTGATTGGATTATGGTTTTTGGATTGGATCAAGAAGTATTTTTTGATGGTTATAGTGGATGTGTAAGGGTAGAGACCTTGTATAGTCTCATTGCTTGTGGAAAATATTGTTTGTGCATATGGAAGATACTATTATGATTGGAATCATGTGTTATGTGAGAGATACCCCTCCTCGGGGATCTATGCACAAAAATATACAATTTACACCTTTATACAATTTTCACTATACATCAGAGTTGCAAAAGCATTTGCATAAGGGAGGAGCTCTCAACGCCCGACCAAGCATGGAGTTTAGGCCATGAGCCAGACTGCATCCAGAGGCACCTGGCGGCTAGTGCTACCTCTGAATGGGTGTATGAATGAAAGCGTACTCAAGGAAAATTTAACATTGTGGATGGTGAATATATGTGTACACCGCGTTGCGGGAGAAGACAGAGAGAGAATATAGTGGAGTGTGAAATAGAGTTCATAGAGACATGAGAGAATGACAACAGAGAATCTTTTAATGCCCCATCTAAATGAAACAGGAAACCCTATATCAATGCAATGACATGATAACTAGTAGAGCATCAGACACTGTGTAGTGATTGATCGGTCCACCCATCCATATCCATTATTCTACAAACAAAGAGGATTTCACTTTGCCAGCAGCGAGACAAAACACCTCCAACCTACCTAAGCCAGACATAAGCTAAGGCCATTTCGCCTCCCTCCATGAACTCAAGCTCTGAAAGGATCCCAAGTACTAGTAGGTGGTAGGGTATCAACACCAACCATACTAGCTTAGGCACCATGCCTCTTTGATGCCTAGCACTGGGTGTTTAGGCAAAGCCAAGGAAAAATCCTCGACGCGTTAGCCATGTAGGTCATTAAACCCTCGATGCACTAACCATTGTTGGGAAACAAGCAAACTGGAACACCTCTATAGCGATGTCACCCAAGAGCATCAAAAGATCACTACAATAACACCAAAATCTTTGGAAAACCCCTTTGAAACACAACAAATCCAACAAGAGTAGTCCCTTTGGGAATTTACTGGCTGTCGCCCACCCAAGAGACTATGCCACAAAGAAGGAAGAAACCTGTTTAGGCACTGAATTACGGACGTCGCCTACCAATGCTCTTGAAAACAAAGCTTTTCCCTTCATCCAAGAACACTTTAAAATTCCCCCTTCAAAGCATACATCACCCACAGGACGTATGGGTTTTCACAACTCAACCTACATAGTTTTGCCCCGAGGCGCCATACACTGTAGGCTGCAGAGAACAAACCATAACCCCATAACCCCAACTCCAAAAGACATGATTTCAAACTTCAAAAAATCTCTGCAAACTCTGCAACAAAAGTTCTAAAATCCTTCAAATCAAACCCATGCACAACTATGTGCAAAATCAACGCGAACATGATGCTGTAGTAGCAGGAAGACTAAGTGTAGAGAGAGCTAGTCGAGGGCAAAAAACTGCATCCAAAGGCATCAAGAAGCCATAACGAGATCAAACCTGCAAAATTCAGAACTTTGGCTGAAATTTTTTAAGTTTGTACATGATTTTAAGTTATATACAAGTCTCACTTCAAAAAAATCACTCACGGGCACTTACAGCAGCTTGACAGCTGTTGTCACTAGACTAGCGACTTGCAATGCATGTACATGTGCTTGCTAAAGGAAGCTAAAAAAAACCCCACAAAAAGAAAGCCTACACACACTTTTGATATCGGGCGTCATGTCCGTATGTACAAATTTACAAAAAATGGGGTGTCAGAAATGCGCCCAACACCGTGTAGATGAGCCTAACAAAAAGAAGAAAACCTAGGCAACACCTCCAATCCAGCAAAGCCCCAAGTCAACGACCAAGGCTAAGAAATGTAGGTGATCCTAGTCTTGTAGTGATGCTACCGTCATGAGAAACATAACACATGAGTCCAATCACAATAACACTTTCCATTTGAACAAACAATCTTTTCCAAGCACTTTAGACTGTACAGGGTCTCTAACCTTACATGTCAACCATAAACCATCTAGATCACTTCATGATCTAGTCCCAAAATCATAAACCATAATCCAATCACATCACATGGGTGAGCACTACACCCAACTCGAGTGAGGCACAATCAATCCTGCATAACCACTTTAGAACATAACATGGCTGCAAAAATTTCGGCAACATTTCGGTAACATAACCATATACAGGAAAAAAAACGAATATCCACACCAACTTTCACCATAAAATCACAACCATAATCCATGAGGGATATCAGTTCTTAACCACAAAATCATATTCACAATGAATTGACTCCCACACTTGGAGTTTGATACATCCTATGCAGTCAATTGGAGTCCACACATATATGACACTTAAGACATGAGCTTTTCATGCATAAAATAAGTCCAACCAGCAACTAAAAAAGATATAAAAATCCAATTTGACAACATCTAACCATGCAAAGTTAATGCTTAACCATAAACCATAACTTCACACATATGCAAAAAACAACTTTTTGACATTTTTGGGAGCATGCATAATATGCAAATGAAATTATTTGAACTCAAACCAATGCATCAAGCTCAGTTCCATAATATGGAATAACACTCTACCACATCACTTTCCCCATATAATACTAACACAACAAACGGTAACCCAAAAAAAATAGTCACTTTAATCATATCTGTCTATGCGGTTCGGGTTGTCTAATCATATACCCTCACATAAGTTTTTTCATAATAACTAATATCTAATTCTCCTAAATAATTTTCTCATGTTAAACTGATAATTTAATATGGGGAAGTACCAGGGGAGAAAAAGCTAGAATATTAGTTATAGGCTGGCAGACTGGTCACAGGTGTGGGATCCAAAGGAGGGAAAATAGGGATCCAAAGGGGGGGCCATCTGCAAAAGAGCAATGTGCATCAATGGGATTCAAAGACCCTAAGGTTCAACCCATTAAGACTTCCAAAATGCTTAAGGTTCCAAAATTCAAAGGTTATGTCCAATGGTCAAACTCTAGGTAAAATTGGATGCTTATGTGAAGACCATAAAGTCTTCGCATATCCCTAGATAGGAGGGGGAAAACCCTTTTAGTAGGGGATGAGAGAGAAACACACACACACACACACACACACACACACTCTAGCAAGCTCCCTTTACACAAAGGGAATAGGGGACACATGTCAGCTCCCTAGCCCAGTTGCCCCCAAGGTGCATTCAAACCTATTGGATGGCCATAGAGGTGGACCAATGAGAATTAGGCTAGAGTTCAATTCATTTAAAAACACTTGATAAAAGAACCAATAGAAATTAAGCTCTCTAGAAGACTATTGGACAGTCTCCCAAGGGGTCCAATGAGCATTCAGCAGCCAATGGCTTGCCTGATTCCTATTGGCCAAAAAACTAAGGGGTCCAATGAGAGTTTAATTGTATTTATTAAATACCTAAAGCTCTCACAAAACGAGAAAGGGGACACATGTCACAAGGCTATCACCTATGCTTCTTATTTATCATTGTCTAAGCTTTGCAGGGTCCAATGGGATGCCAACATGAGTAAAAAGCAAGAGGGGTTGACCAAGAGAAAGGGAGGGGATGATTTTGGCAAGGCATTATCACACACACACTCACACAATCTCATGTGTGGAGTAAAGAAGACTATCTCCTTCTCAAGCTTTAATGGAAAGCTCATCATCTACTCCAGGCTTGTGAGAAGAGAGACCTACACCAACAACTCTTGGCATTGTGATGCAAATCCAACCAAGAGCCAAAGTTTGAATGCATGCTCATCTCCTCTACCATGCTAATTAATAAGCTATGCTAATCTATTATGAGTGATTATGTGAGGAGACATACTTCTTTCTCGTAAAAATACTCCTTCTTCCTCTCGATCTACTCTCATACCCCTCTAGCTCTCACCATGTTCGAAGGTGTGTGAGGTCTTGGGTCTGAGACCATGAGGGAATTGATGTTGTGTTTTATAAGTGTGAGCTTGGTGCTTGAAGATTCCATCTTCATTGCACCAGCAAGTTATTGAGGGAACACAAAGTATTGTATTGTAAAATGTCTCCTTGATGGGGGAAACCTATAATACAAAGCCTTTTGGAGGGGGGACCGGCTCCATGAAAATATAGTCCTCAATTGTTGTCAATAGTTTAATTTCTCTCTCTTTTTGAAGTATTGTTCATGCCTATCTAACTATGTGTTATGTTTTTTGTTGCTCTCTCCATCCAAGCACTCTTGCTATGCTCATTAGGAATCTATTCTAATGAAATGCTCACTATGTCTATGCTATTTTTCGCTACACACAAATTACTAGACCATTAAATGTTACATTGGAATCAGAGCACAAGGTTTCTCTTTTCTTGCTCAAGAGGAGAGGCCCTCAAGCCAACTATAAATGGTTGGTATTATTAATTGTAATACACTAAGTAGAATAGGTTTTTCAGCCTTGCAGTGTGCCTGCTTCACGAAGATAATGGGGCATCACCGTCGAGAGATATGGTCTTAATAGTGGAGTCCTATGGGGCTTGCCTAAGGCTTAACCACTAATGAGCTATTAGAAGCTTGACAGGAGCCGGTACTGTTCTGGTGTTGAAAGACCCTCTCTTCTATTCCTTGCAATTAATGATATTTGAGCCACGGGTATAAGATCTTGAGTGCTTTTCTAAATGGGTTAAGAGGAGTAGCAACTAGGGCCTGAAGTGCCAAAGTACACCTTTAAAAAAAAATTACACCTAAAAGTTGTTAGAACAGCTGACAATAGTAAAGAGGGTGAAATTAATGTTGATAGCTTTGATTTTGCTAATGAACATGCTACTAATGATGCCCCTATATTGCTTGTTAACTACCTTGTTTCTAGGCTTCAACAAGCCATGGGTAATCCATCCCTCCAAAGTAAAGTGCAACGACAGCTACATGCTCTTGGGATTCTCCAAGCTCCCCACCAAGAAGAGAGAGTGCCTAGGAAATATCCTTGTGAGACTTCCAAATGAGGCCTCTCTCCAATTAGGGAAGAAGAAGAGGATCCATACGATGGGCTCAAAAATCTACTACTTGACGACGCATCTCCTTCTCAAAGGAGAACTGAAGTTTCAATGGCAGTGCCCCCACCAAAAGAACGAGAAAGAAGAGAGTCTCCTGCCACTTTGGCGGAGATGACTCCATAAAGACGGTGGGAAAAACGCTCTCCAACACCCCCTAAATGGAGAAGACCATTGCACACTTCTCCACATCATTATTCAAAGAGGGATGACAAAAAACAAGAGAAGAAAAAGGCGAGAAAGAGGTCATCCTCTTCTCCATCTTCTTCATCTTCTTTCTCTTATGAAGAAAGTGATGGTGCAGACAAGGGGGAACAAGAGAAGAAAAAGGCAAGAAAGAGGTCACCCTCTTCTCCATCCTCGTCAAATTCTTCCCCCTCTGAAGAAAGTGATGGTGAAACTCTCGAACCACCAAAAAGAAGAGGCCATAGGAAATCCTATGCCGCATGGAAGAGGTCATCCAAGCTCAAAAATTTCAAAGAGAGAGAAAAGAACAACTCTTTCCTTACCTACGATGGCACCTTTGGTGCTATGGACAAAGTCTTGGTATTCATTCAACAATTCCATGTGGCGTTTGGAGATGAGGTATTCATGGAGTTCTCTAAGCTACACCATGTAGCTATGCATTTTCAAAATTCCTCCAGGAAATGGTGGTCTAGCCTATGGGCAAACAGTGAATCTCCACAAACATGGAAAGCTTTAAGAGCTGTTATCATGAAGCAGTTTTTGGCTACCGATGCCAAAGACAAAGTACTCATCATCGAATGGCGCAACTTGAAGCTCTCTCCCTACGAATGTATTCACAAATATGTAGACAAGTTTTGGGACTTACATCTTAAAGCCACTAGCTTCAAAAAGATGGATTTTGGAGAGCAAAAACAACAATCTTGTGTGGGTCTAATTGAACATATGGTAGAGTAGGTCAACTCCCAAAGGCCACACACCATATCTATGGTGATACACCATACCATGGTGGCTTCACGAATCAATTACCAACAAGGAGCCAAGAGAAATCCTAAGCCCACGGAGAACAAGGACGGTAATAACAAGCATAAGGGGAAGGACAATGTCCAAAAGTCTCTTAAAGGCAACGCCAACAACAACAAAGCTAAGGAGAAGGGACTTTATAAAGGTAAAAATAAACTCTCTCTTAAAGAGCTTGAGCGTTATAGTAAAGATAACCGTTGTTTCAAGTACAGGGAGCAAGGGAATACCTATCATGATTGCCCCCACAAGAATACATGAAATGAGTCTCCTAGAGCTACCTTCGTCAAAATCCAAGAAGAGGATGCTCACCACAAAGGATCTCCTCTATGACATGCTTGGGGAAATGTAACAAGAGATGATGATTTTATTCTCTTTGACCCTGGTTCTACTCACAATTTCATATCCACAGAGTTGGCCACTAAGCTAGGCATCCAAGCCTATGAGATGGGAGATGTCCTACCCGCCGATGGTGCTTTCAAAGGGCAAGAAGCTTCAGTCACTCCCTTAATTGGAAAATTGAGGCTCCATGCCCAAAGCTACGTGGACAAAGAGGACTTCTTTATCTCTCCTCTCAAGCATGAGGATGTAATCCTAGGGGCACCATGGTTTGATCGCATGGCTGCCAATGTTAAATTCCTTGAAAGGCAAATCTACTTTAGGTTCAGGGAAAAAGATATGTACATAGATGCTAAGGAGTTGGGTAACACCATACCCATTGTACATACACAAGATTTCAATAAGTCAATAAAGAGCTCTATTTCTGTGTACACGATTTTTGTTAAAGATTCTCAAAATGAACCTAATGCTTTAGCAAAAGGAAATATAAACAATCACAAGGAATTGGAGTTATCCAATTTTATCAAGGGATTTCAAGATGTTTTTATTAAAACGATATCCCTTGTGAACTACCTCCTAAACAAGGCAATGATGACCATGCAATTGAACTTCTTCTAGGAAGTTCACCGCCTAATAAACCCCCTTATAGAGTTTCTCAAGCTCAACAAGAGGAGATTATGCGGCAAGGACATGAATTAGCTGAGAAGGGCATGGTTAGGCCTAGATCATCTCCATTTTTTTCACCTGTGTTACTAGTGCAAAAGAGAGACAACACATACCATATGTGTGCTGACTGTAGAGCACTAAATAGGATCACTATCAGGAATATGTCTCCTGTTCCACGGGTAGAAGACGTATTTGATAAGCTACAAGGGTTGACCTACTTCAGTAGGATTGACCTAAAAAGTGGCTACCATCAAATAAAGTTATCTTGCTAATCGAGCATCCAATGGACGAACCATCAATTTGTGGTACCTTCACATGCTGCACACTATTACTCAGAACCTTGGCGAGGCCAAAAGGATGCCAAAGGGCACATCCCCCAATGCGAGCAAGTGGACACAGACCCGGCCCCCAAAAAATCTTCTAATAGCCATAACTTGTTATCTAGAGCTCCGATTTGCAATCCAAGAAGACATGCATGCTCCATAATTCAAGCTCTATGCATCTATCTACTGACATTTTCCTGGGCCATCTGTCCCCAGCTGCCCTGCTTGTTGGGGATCTACTAAACCTTGTAACTTTGAACTTCAGTATCTTGAGCACTAGGGCTCTGTTTGACAAGCCGCTTGGACCGGCTTCTAGAGCACCTTGAACACTACATTCCAGAGCACTGACTTGGCACTTCAGGCACCTTGATATCCCATCTGGACCATCCTTTAATGATTTTGGCCATAAAAAAACCACTTAAGACATACATTCCCGCCATCCTTTGGCTTCCTAGGGACTCCATACCTGCCCTAGCCTTCTGCACTGCAACTGCCTACAGTCCTCGCTTGGCATAGACCACTTCGTAGCTTGGACCAGCTTTGGCTACACCATCATTGCCCACCTCCTCGTTGAACATTTATGTTCAACCACACATAGGCTTATTACACTAAAAATCTGCACACCAAAAAAAAACTCTTTACATCACAAAAACCACCTAGCATATGTACAAAAATTGGCATCTGTGACCCGTCGCTGTTTCTCAATCGGAGTGCCCAACCCCCTGCTTTATCTGTCATCAACCACCACAGTCAAACAACTTGCATTAGTCTCTTCCATCCACTTGCAACACCCTTGCATAGTGCCACACTAAGGCACCTAACCAACAACATATCCAAACCGCTAGCAGCATACTTCTACCACTCCAAGCACTCATTGGCAAATTGCCCACTCACAACAAAGCACCTCCAAGAACACCAAATAGAGCACCATCGTGCTCACCATCCAAAGACATACCTGCACCATCGCTCGTACCAAATAGGCCTAACATACCTGACCCACCATCTCATCCATGTAAAGCTAGATCCTCATCCAACAAATCCTGTACTTGACAAACGGCCCACTGCACAGCTTCTTTTATCACCATTCCTTTCAACCACCACTCACAGACATCCTTGGAAAGCTTGGACACCACCTTGGAATCCTCATCACCTGTCATAGAGTGCATTTACTGTGTAGAAAGCACCTCTATCTTTGACTCTGCACTGCCTTCTCACCTGCCGTGCACTCAATTCTAGAGTCATTGAGCTCTTCCTCTTCATCTAGCCCTTCAAGGTCGATAAGCACCACCTACTTGTTGACTGCAATCACCTGCTCTTCTACTGCATCATGCTCTGCCAAGGAAGAGAGAAACACGTTCTCTATCGCATTACCCTCGTCTTCTTCCATGGGCACAACTATTCTATTCCTCTTGGCAAAACTCTGCACCTGTCGCACCACCATGGCGCATTCCACAGCTACCTTCATCAACATGGTCACTAGCATGGCACTGCACATCACCCTTACCTGCACATCATCACTTGTAGGCCTAGACCGCTCCACCTGGCTTTCACTAGGCATTTGGGCTTGCACTTCATGCTGCTCCTCGCACACATTTACTGCTTCTTTACTCACACGTAAGAGATCAAACTCGTCATACCTGGATTGAGATGACTCGGTCTCCCAACTCATGTCTGCATCCATAGAGCTACTGTCCCTCGACCCAGTCTCCCCCTCTGTTTCTAGTTTAGGATTCTCCTCTAGTTTCACCGCTTCAACCTTGTCTACAAACCCCACTCTTTGGTCTTCACCACACTTCAATGGAGCTTCTACAGCCACAAATCGAACTTGGCAGCACATCCTTTATCCACTCGGGAACCACCTGCACTTCCTCCACAACTCGAATGTCTCTAGCCAGCATCCTTGGCATAGGAACCACTCTGTCTCTTTGTAGCCAAATAACCCTTGGTTCTTCTCGCACATGCACTTCTCTTTGTACCACATGCGGCTCGGCCCAACCGCATAACATTGCCTTGGCATCATTGCGCCTTGCAAGCACTGCCTAGCTTTGAGCTTCTTCAAAATCTTTTTGGTCCGCCCTCTCGCTAGAGCTACCGCCTCTTCATAGGACACTGGGCCATCTATTTACACCTTATCACACACTTCCTCATGTAGGAAATCCATGAATTAACTCAACTTTTAAAAATTGGCATTTTCTGCAGCAGTTACCTTGATTAATTTCCCCCAATGGGCTTCGAACTCCCGCTCAAACGCTTGAAAATCACCTTCCAAGCTTTGCTTCAACCTGTCCAGCTTCCGCTTTTTTTCCAGTTGTGCATCCGCTACAAGTCTGTTTCAAAAAGCCGCCTCTAGGGCTTCACAATTTGCCTTGTCTTCTTCACCAAGGCTATCGAACCATAGCCTCACTTTACCACGAGCCAGGAGTGGGAACACTTGTACCACATTGTCTTCTCTGGATAAACCACTTTCCAACACAAACAATTCATAGTCTTGGAGCTAGGTTTCTGCATCTTCGACCCCAGTGAAAATGGGAAATCACGCCCAAGACATCATTAGCAGCACCCGCTCTTCAAAGGCCGCACCTTTGGCATCATCAAAATCACCGCTTCGACATCAACTAAGAGCATCAACATGCTCCTCCGTGGGGGCACCAGAAGATGGAGAGGGGGAATGGGGGAACACGCCTGGCACAAACACAAGGGCCTCTCTATAGCCCAGGGTATCCACAACACCCCTATCCTCTCAGAAAACACCTTCAAAACACACTTTACACTAGCAGACCACCGCCTACTCAATTTGCACTGCTCACACACTCCAAAATCCACCACACAATGCACACTTATTGCCACGGTTTGTCTCTAGCCTTACACACTCACATAGCCACTCAAACTCACTCTCTCACACCAAACACCGTCGATCTAGGGGGGCACACATATCCATACTGTCGGCACCGAGGGGAAACATGAGAGCAGGACAAAGAGAAGGGGGGAAGGGGAACCGACAGCAAGAGAAACACAATGGAGGCTTCACCACTACTCAAACACTCTTTAAAACTCATTTACATCAAACGGCACACCCACATGGTCGCCAGGCAAGAAAACATGCATTTGGGGCTTTGTAGTCACATACCTCTGCACAAAAAAGCCAACCCAAGAACACACACACTCTCTATCTTGGCTCTTTGCAGGCTCACCGGCTCAAGGCGCTTACAAGAAGCTACTCTCACAAAAAGCCTGAAAAATGGCTCAAAAATGGTTTATATAGGGATGCCCCTTTCAATTTGGGCATCTGGGCTCTGATTGGTCCACCTTGCATCCACATTTGGTAATTTTGGGAGGAGGTAGCCGCCTCTGGCTTCATCTGCACTCTTTCCCTTTCCTTTGCACTTAAGGGGGGGGTGCATTAGCAATGCCGCTATTGCCCCTAGGCATTTTTATTTTTTAATCTTTTCTTTATTTTTTTAACCTTTGGGGAGACTAGCCTTGCACTGCCCTTTTGATCTCTCCTTTTGATCCCTTCGATTGGGCGCCCGGCCACCTCCTCGGATTTCTTGCTCACCTGGCGGCCTCCTAGGGCTCTCTCTCTTTCTTCATTTTACATGGGAGGTTTCCCTTGGCATTTGACCCGCCTCTGGCTTGATCTTCCTTCCCCTAGCTTTCTGCACGGACTACTCCTTTAGTGGGCCTTTGCCACGCCTTCTTTGGCCACCCTTTGGGCTTATTCCCTTTCCCTCACTCTTTTTCTCTATCCCTCTTGGACCAACCCTGTCTGCTCTCCTTCACCATGGGACTCACCTCCCTTTTGCCCATCTCTCTCTCTCTCTCTATCTTTCTAGTGGGACTGCCCCCCTACTTATGCAAATGATCATTAGCGATATTGCTAATGGTGCCTTGCTTTTTTCCTTCAAAAAAACCATGGAGGTGTGTGAGCTGACCCACACTAGGCTCCTGCCACATCATCAATTACATCGCCAATGTCGACCTATCGCACACGGGTGCGCCACCGGTGTAGGGTGCCTCCACCGGACAAAACAGTGCCAACAACCACCCGACTACGCATGCATAGAGCTCAACCAATTTCACCATAGCCAACGGGTAGGGAGCTCTCCCCTCCTCTCTTCGATACCCCAAGTGAGGGCAGCCCTTGGCTCATATAGCCCGCCAAGCTGTCTCCCTTTCCCGCACACGAGATTAATGCCGGCCTCGTGGTAGCTTTATAGAACATGGTCTCCAAGCCTTCAAAAGGTCCCAAAATACTTTACTTTTTTATTATTATTACAAAATCCCCTGTGCAACCCAACTCTTTGCCCTGCTTACCTTGCCTGCGACATTCTGGATCGGGGTGGGATTCCCAAGCTATAAGGCTCGGCCAAAGCCTTACCAAACCGTCCTCAAATCACAAGTACTTGGCCACGTTCTAAGATTCTTGGGGTTGCAAACCGGGGCCGTTCAAACTAGGGCCGTCAAAAACAACAAAAATCATCTACAAGCTCATCTCTGCCAAATGCTCCCAACTTCATCCTGCTGTATCTTGCTGACCGAGCATCCAATGGAAAAACCGTCGATTCATGCTACCTTCACATGATGCACACTATCACTGAGAACCTTGGTGAGGCAAAAAAGATGTCAAAGGGTGAATCCCCCAATGCGGGCAAGTGGACACAGACCCGGTCCCTGAAAAATCTTCTAATAGCCATAACTTGCTATTCAAAGCTCCGATTTGCAATCCGAGAAGACATGCATGCTCCATGATTTGAGCTCTACACATCTATTTACTGACATTTGCATTGGCCATCTGTCCCGAGTTGCCCTGTCCATTGGGGATCTGCTAAACCCTCCAACTTTGAACTTCAGTATCTTGAGCACCGGGGCTCCGTTTGATGAGCCGTTTGGACCGGCTTCTAGAGCACCTTGAACACTACATTCCAGAGCACTGACTTGGCACTTTTGGCACCTTGATCTCTTATACCATATGCACCATCCTTTAGTTCTTTTGGCCTAAAAAATCGCTTAAGACATACATTCCCGCCATCCTTTGGCTGCCTAGGGACCCCATACTTGCCCTAGCCTTATGCACTGCACCTAGCTGCAGCCCTTGCTTGGCATAGACCACTTCCCAGCTCGGACCAACTTTGGTTGCACCAATGTGAAATGAAAAGAGTTTTTTATGCATGCACAAGATCATGAACGCATCATGTGCATAAATCAATGTGTTAAACATGATGAAATAATCATGGGGCAACTTCATATGTACTCGATAAATCCATATATACACTCGTACATAAAAATAACAATCACCGAGAGGGTGACTACTCAGAAAAATGACACACACACACACACACACACACACACACACACACACACACACACACACACACACACACACACACACACACACACACACACACACACACACACACAGAGAGAGAGAGAGAGAGAGAGAGAGAGAGGAGATGATGGCTATGGAGTTTAGAGGTTCTTACTGTGCTTTAGAAACGATAAGGGGCTGTCCAAATGCTTCGTTCTTTGCCGCAAGAGAGCGATGATGAGAGTTAAATAGAGGTTTTCACCACAAGAGCTTCCAGAGAGCACGTACAAAGTGAAACGAGAGAGGAGATAGTAAGCAAGTAGAGAGAGAATATTTCTTCTTCTTTTCTTCTTCTTCTTCTTCTTCTTCTTCTTCCTGTATACAAGAGAGGAGCTTATGGAGATGGTGATGAAGATCTTGCACCACTCCATATAAAAGATACGTATAGCCTTGCGGTAGTAGACGCAACAGATGGCACTAAAAACTAAGGCTTGCAAGTGATTTTATAGGCAATGGAAAAAGCAGGAGTGAGCTCCAAGCCAGCTACTAGCACCCCCTTCTCAGCTAGGAATAGCTCCATGATATTTGGATTTTTTTCTAAAAATATACCTTTGCTTTTGGTGGTCAACTTTCCCACTTACCATTCAATTTTTACAATAAAATTGATCAATTGAAGAGTATCCGGCCAACTAATGGAACATTGGCTAGACTACGCCGCAACATGATGTCTCGACATAATTATGACTTTCCTGTACGGCCCCGACATGTTTACAATATCGCTTTTTATAAAATAATTCTTGTAAAAATCCCGTGTGGTCCCATTTTTCCTCCGGGGGATCATTTTTAAATTCAATGGAGACTAAATTAAAATTTTTATGTTTAGATCATCCTAAAAAGCACACTGCTTTTCAAAAACATCAAAAAGCTAAAAATTAGCCTTAAAGAAAAAAGAAAAATTTTCTAAAATTGAACCACGGGTTCCCCTTGTCCCACTGGAATAAGAAAGCGGACTCGCTTTTCACTAAAAAGCACTATAAAAATCATGAAAAGCTAAAAATAGCGTGAAAAGCACTCGAAAAGCAAATTTTTACAAAATTGAATCATAGCTTCCCTGGTACATGTAGATTAAGGATCTGACCTTGCTTTTTGCAAAAAAGCACCTAAAAGCATGAAAAAGCTAAGCATAGCAAATTTTCCCAAAATTGAACCAAATGTGCGTCTGACCTACTGGAACATGGAAACGGCCTTGCTTTTTACTTTAGAACCTTACAATATTGTCAATCAAGCATCTTAAATCAAAATTTGACAAAATAGATGTTGAAAGCTATTTTTCTTATTTCTAAAGGAGACCCAAATATTGGGGATTTTACATCCTCCCACACCTTAAAAATTTGAGATGTCCTCACCTTGACATGAAATCTGGATAATTGTATCTCATTACATTACCACGTTCCCAAGTGGCATCTGCTTGAGGATATGTTGATCATTTAACAAGGTGTTCACAATAATGGTCCGATTACGTAAAGGCTTTAGTTCTAGTTTGAAGTATCACTTCGGGGTATACTTCAAAATTTCTATCGGTAGAGGTAGATAATAGAGAATTATCAAGAATTTGTTGCGGATCGGGTACATACTTCTTGAATAAGCTGACGTGAAAAACATCATGCACTTTTATGTGTGGTGGTAACAAGAGTCTGTAAGCTTGATCATTAATCCTCTCTGTGATTACAAAAGGTCCACAATATCTGGCACTGGTCTTCTTACACTTAGAGAGGGTCTGTCCATTCAAGTGGAGTTAGACACTCTTGTCCATACAATGCTTGAAAAGGAGACATCCCAATTGAGAGTTGGAATGAGGAATTTTACGCAAATTCAACCAAATACAAATATCTAGACCATTTACTCTGCTCATGCATACAATAAGCTCTTAACATGTCTTCAATGATTTGATTTGTTCTTTTTGTTTGCCCATCAATTTGAGGGTGATAAGCACTACTAAAGCCAACTGGGTTCTGTAGCTGAGAAAAAGGTTTTCCAAAAATTTGAGGTGAACTTCGCATCACGATGAGAAATTATCCACCGAGGTAAACCATGATACATGAAGAAACCTTTTATGAAGACTCGAGGTATGTCCTTAGCCGTAAAAGTTGTCTTGACTGGAAATATACGTGTCATTTTTTGTAAGCATAACAATGATCACAAAAATAGAGTCATATCCCAGAGATGTAGGAAGTCTTGTAATAAAATCCATGGACATGAATTTCCATTTCATTTGTGGTGCATCACATTAGGTTGAAGCTTATTGGGGTATCGAGCTCGTTCAGCTTTAATATGTTGACATGTTAAACATCTTGTAACATAGTTCAACACATCATGCTTTAGTCTTGGCCAAAAGAAACTCCTCCTTAAAGTAAAGTAAGTCTTAATGTATCCTGAGTCTCCTGCTATAGGTATGTCATGAGCTTCCTGTAATATCTGAAGTTTGATTCTATGTTGATTTGGAATACAAAGACGGTTGCTGAAGTAAAGGTGATCGCCTTCAACGGGGAGCCTTTGATTTTCCTCTCTTGCTTCTCCGTGCGATTATTTAAGTTCATCAAGTTCTAGATTTTTATTTAACACGAGTCCTGAGGCATACAGTTTTGAATATGGTCAATCAAAGAAGTAGTAGAGGTCGTGACTGCCGCTACAGTACTCTTCCTGCTTAAGGCATTGGCCACAAGATTTTCCTTTCCAGGTTTATATTTGATTCCGAATCATATTTGCATAGCAACTCCATCCATCTTTGTTGCCGCATATTAAGGTCAGGTTGGGTGTGGATCCACTTCAGGCTTTTATGGTTGGTATGTAGTTCAAATCTCTTTCTAAGAAGATAATGTCACCATACTTTAAGAGCATGCACAATGGCCAATAATTCCAAGCCATGTGTAGGATAATTTAACTCATGTATACGTAGCTTATGAGATTCATAAGCTACTGGTTTTCCTTCTTGCGAGATTCCCACCCCTATCAATATCCATTTGGCAAAAGGAGGGTACCTGGCAGGTCGCTAGTCCCTAATCGATTGAGAAAAGCATAGTCAGATAGACAAGATTTCTAATGGACAAAATCACGTTACCAAGTCACTTGAGTCCGAGCCATTGAAAAGGGTTCCTAGCCCTGTCTCACAAGGAAAGCATGAACTAACACAATAATCTAACGTTCCTAATTCTTACCTTCCAAAAGAGAGAAACCCCAAATGCCTTTTTTTCCATAATTTTCAGAGGCACGTAGAATTGGGATTTCTCAACTCTTGGCACAATGAGTCTCTAGTTTCCCGCCTTCTATCAATGAGGAGCGGAGAGTTTTGCGACTAATCGAGACCATCCATCCTTGAGTGGAAACTTGAGCCAGACCCCACTTTCCACCCCCACATTGACACTTTGTTTTGCTTGTTTTCTAATTACTACAACATGATTGTCCATACACAAAGTTGATTTTTATGATTTACATCACAAGTTTGTTCAGACAATCCATTATCAAAACGACACCAAGACAATCTTTCCTAGAAGAAAAATGACTCTTCTTCATTAAAATATCCAAACCCCAAGAGTTCACTCCTCTTGGCGAGAGTTTATTGCTCCCGGTGTCTTCAAATGCCCATACAACTAGATTTCATGCAACTTGGGTACAAACCCGTAGTGACTAACTTGCAACCTCGGTACAAACCTGCAAGTAATATCTTGCATTTCAGGCACCAGCCTGCAAGATGTGTGCAACCATATACACTAATTTAGCGTTCACTCCAGTAAGCTCTCTTCCCTGGATATCAAAGGGATTTTTTACTAAATTAGTAGTATAGGAATTTTGAATGAAGAAGATTCTAGAGCTCTTTTACTAGGCAAACATTTCTTTCCTATAAGCAAACAGACTACTTTCCAAACAATCTTTCCCTATTAATACAACTTATAGCAAATTCATTTGATGCGATTTTGAATTGGGAATGACCCAATGTTTAGGTAGTTTTCCCCTTCCTATTTATTCGGGATGCAAGGAACAAAAAAAAACTTCCTACCTATTCTTGAGCAGTAATTTCACTTCGTGGGATAAGTGGCACATCCTCATTCATCAGGGCCTTTCCTTTGCGTTTACCATCACTGGTTCCAACTTTGCGATCGTGTGATCCACCATAGCAATTTCTCTTGGGTGCCATTCCCAATACTAGATACTTAACTTGAGAAGTTGTAAGCTAAAGTATAAGTAGGGTAAATAATTATTAAGTGTTTTCATTCCAAAACATATAGGGTTATTCCACACATCAAACCAAAAACATATGCTTGCTTAAACTTGCCATAATCTTATGATAAACATACATTATAACCCATACACTAATCATATGATTAATCACCTATATCTACTTGCAAGAATAATCCATCATTTTAGTCGAACAAAATTCTTGAATATGATTAGCTAATTCATGCAAGCATCTAAGTTACATTGATGAAGAATTATGCATGCAATCACCACAAATTGGTTATGCAATCAAGCAGTGAGACCTTCGTTACTTTGTAATGTAGTGAAATTACCAGAAAATAGTTATAATGATTTTTTATTTTCAATTGAGGTTAGGTCAATAAGAGTTTTACAAAACATTAAGCAAGTTTTTTTTGAGCAAACAAAAAACAAAGCATATTCCACCAAAGTAATAGCCAGTGTCCAGATTTGTACCTTTTTTTGTGGGCATCAATTGCCCTAGTAGAAATTTCTCATTCATTTTTCTTCCAAAAACAATTAGAATTTTGGAACGATACATCAGGACGTTGAAGTTGATCACAATTATAATATGATGTGCCCCTCCAAGCATGTGGAGCCTATCTATTATTTTTGTGGCCTTATCGACTCTCTCTCTCTCTCTCTCTCTCTCTCTCTCTCTCTCGCATATGCCTTCTAGAAAGGGGAATATGTCAACAAGGGCGTGCACTACTATGGTGGAAAAGTACAAGTCTATCTAGTACACTTCTCTCTCCAAAAAAGTATGTGAAGCTGAGGCATAGTTGGATGATAGTATCCTATCGATTTCCTTAGAAAGGACTCATCATTCATAGAGAATTTTAGTAGGGCAAAATAGGAGATACACATGCATGATTTTACTTAAACCTCAAGACATAGAATCTGTTGGCGAATACGCCGCGACGGATGTCAGCACAGTGAGAACTCACCTAACAAGATTTGTTAGCTCAAGACGAAGCTCGACCCGTAGGCTCGTGGAAGCAAGCATAGGGTGTCAATCTACACTCGACCGACTCTCGACTAATTTCTATAGAGGTCTCTACCCAATGTCTAAGCTACAACCTTCGGAGAATGCATAAGAGGAGGTTTCCTACAACACTTTCAAGAGCCAAATACCCATCAAACGTTCTCGAAACGCCACAGAACTTGAAGGAGACCCTACTAACACCAATAGGTCGCTCTCCCTAAGGTCCATGAACCAAAATCCCAACCCTAAACAACTGGTGCAAAATCATGTAGGATATCTGGTCAAAATTTGCAGGTCATCGTTTTCAAAAACTAAAGTGCCTAATGTGTAGCTCTACTCAATGCGAACGCATGGATATGCTGAAATGCAAAAACGGATAACGTATGCTCAACGAATCACCAGATGAAGCTTGTAGGTTGAGCTCGCAAAACCAGACCGTACACCCGCAATGTAGGTATCGGCGCGTAGCTCTCATCGGGGGGAAACACGCTGCACTTCTCCGCACTCGATTCCGACCACCGGTGCGCGTGTAGCGTCAAGATAAAACTCTCACTCTCTCTTGTACACAATACGTTCACTCACAGACAGAACTTTTAAAAAATGACAAAGGTTTTTTTTCATTAAAGTCAAAAGTGGTATAAATACCTTACAATCTCAAACCCTAATGTTCCAATTTAACCATATACTCAATCTAAATGTCAAAAATGGGATACAATCTGGAAACTTCTATAAGCCCCAATATTTAGAAAGGTGAAATATCGGTTTTTCTCAAAGAATAGTTACAAAAAATAATATTCCGCCGAGCTCCGTAGGGTGTGTCCAGCTGCTAACACTCCCCTCCTCCTTGTTCATGTCGTCCCCGACATGGCAGTTGAGCTGCTTCTTCATTGTAGGCTTTCTCTCATCTTGAGAAGGGACTCATATCTCGCATGCTGAGCCAGTAGCGTCGGGCCGAATATATCTGTGCTGATTGTGAAGAAGCCGATGTAGAAGGCTTCTTCAAAGGCCTGGAGGTGATAAGAAGGCAAAAACAAAATTCTTTTTTACAATGCATGTATCACCTGGTGAGAAGGCTGACCAGACAGATCGTATGCACATCTGTATGTATCTTGAAAGAAAAAGATACTGTCTGTCGCTTGGCCTGGTTTAAAGGTTTCGAAGACTGCCAAAAGGGTTTTACATATCTTTCTCATCATGATGCAAGATAGGTCAGGCGAGCCAGTGAACAATTTGATGGCGCCCGTTAGGGTTTTCACCATGTATTCCTCACTTATTCTCTCGCCTGCCTTCAAGCCTGATAGCTTAGGGTAATTGAGCCAAGTGAGTTGGCTTCTCTGCAAAACAACTCGTGGGATTTCCATGTCCTCATCCTTGGTAGAGGGCAGAAACTGAGGTTATCCTTGATCACTTTAGGTGCCTCTACCAGATGGATTAAATATTGAGGATATTTTGTGAGCCATGCCTTTCTCCACCTGGGTTGAGAATCCACTATCAGCTTGACCCCTTCAGGTTTGGAGATATCTGCTTTGTACAATGGCACTATTGGATCCTCTTTTATTCGTTTGTTGATAGTAGCAACTTCGTACTTTAGCAGAGGATATGGGAGAGAAGGCTGTAGCCATTCACGCCGAAGGCTACTGGCATCTATCTTCTAAATAGTCATCGACTTAAACACCCTCTGCTCCCACTACAATGCTTCTCTGGCTGTGTATTTTACTGCCGCTTCTATGGACTTCTGCAGTTTTTCTTCCTCTTCTTGTGTCAGATCCTGGGGCTCTTGTGAGGGTCCCACAAGGATTTCCTCTTGCATGGTGGTGTCCATTGGATCTGACACATTCTCTATGTTGATCCCCTCCATTGCTGCTGGCCCGGTCCTAAACTGCTGCTCTTTCGTTTGATGATGGTCTCTCAGCTCTTCTATCTGCTTCTGAAGTGTCTTATTTTTCGCTTTTGTTTTCTCTCCCATGTTTACTAGGAGGTCGTTCAGATCGGCATTGATTTTCTCCGCCTCCTCGAGCTTTCTCTTGATGGCTTCATTTTCTACTTGCCATCTCTGAAAATCCTCATCCATCCTCTTCTTCACGGCTTCTAGCTCATTCTTCATGGCTTTGTTCTCTTCTTCCAGGCGGTTTTGCATGACCAGAGACCCCTCGGTCAACATCAGCCTTTGTCTTTTCTCTAATGTCAACTCCTTTTGGAGTTCCTTCATTTGTTCTTCATATAAATCAGTCTCTAAAGTCGTGTGAGTCAAGCTAGCAGCTCTGACTCTGGACGGAGATGCACGTAGCCTTTGGATGGTTTGATCTTTTACTTTCATCTGGTCTTTCAGCTCGATGACTTCATCCTGGCTCGCTTCATGCTCTATCTCGGCCTTTTCCTTGGTATTTCTCAAGGTTTCCACCTCTTTGGATTCTTCAGCAAGTTGTAGTGTTAGGTTGTCCCTTTCTCTCTCTGCATCTGTCAATGACTTGCCGATTTTCTTGTATTCCTCTTCAGATCTTTGAAGCTTGTTTTTGGCTGCTTGATTTTGTTGTTCCATCTCCTGGCATCTTTGTAATGCCATGTCCAAACTAGCTTGCAGCTTTGTTTGTTTGTCCATATGCTCTTGGCTCTGTCTTTGTAGTGAGTTGACTTCAGCCTTGATCTGAACTTCATTGGATTTGAGATTATCAATCTCACTCTCCGTGGCCATTGATCTTGCTCTGAGCCTGATTAGGTTGTGTATCACCACATCCCAATCATTGGTTGGTGGATGTAAGTCCACTATATCAGTGGCCATCTCTTTCAGTTCTACTAACCGAAGGCTCTGCATCTGTTCCTTTGGCCTTGTGCTTGCTAGCTCAAATGCTATCATAGCTGCCTCTTCTCTAGAGTAACCCGCAGCTAGTAGATCAAGAAATATTCTGAAATTCTTTTCTTTTGGATTTAGCTTCTCCACTTTTGGTTCATCTTCTTCTTTCGGCTCTTTCTCTTGGCTCTTTTCTTGCTTGGGATCTTCTTATTCATCCTCCTTTTGTTGGGTTTGTGGAGGGCTAAGAGGAGGTGGTGATGGCGGTGGGCTGGACTCCCTGCTTGATGGTGGAGTTGCTGGCTTCTTCTTGAAGTCCCGGTCTGCCTTGGTCTTTCTCTCTCTTTCTTGGCCTTTTTGCTCTTCTAATTGCTGCCATCGTACTTCACCCACTTCTTCTTCTGTAAATGGGACATTAGGGATATTCTCTCTCGTAGCATCTAAAATCTCAAAATTTTTGATGTAGTCTTCAAACCGATCTCTATGCACCCTTCGAGATGATCCCGACATGGCTTCAAGGGATGGCTTCCACAACTCACTCAAATCTCCTTTGAGTGCTCTCTCGGCTCTGAAGCTTTCCATCAGTCTTTCGAGCCGTGCCGCTTTCTGTGACTTGGTCTCTTTGATCGGCATTTGTACACTTTCCTTCTTTCCTTTGTTTGACTCTGGTGGCTCTTCTAGCATGGTCTCTAACCGGCGCTTCAAACGTGTGGCTACTCTGGGGTTATTCTTCTTTATCTTCTTTCAGCTTTAGCCAATCATTCTGTGAGGGAGGTTCAGGCTAGTTTCCCTTGGCATGCAGTGCTCCATAGACTACTTTTGTTATTAGCTCACCAGGTACAATGTAGGTGGGATTTTTGTTTCCCATCTTCACCAAATTGTCATGGATGTAAGCAGCATAATTGATCACTTTTGGTCTACTCTTCTGCATTGCCCAGGTGAAGGTGGTAGCAATGGCTCCAGGTGGCATCCTGTACTTTTGTGGCCGCTTTGTACACATGTGGAAGTATTGGTTGTAGAGCTGGCTCATGATAACCACTTTTGGGTTTGCAATATCTTCAAATGTGTAGTTGTTCTTCTTTTCTGAGTAGACCGAAGTTAGCATTTTTTCCATATCAGCCTGCTGATAAATTGAGTTCTAACTGTCCAAATGACTTGAAAATTGAAAATAAAACTTAAAAGGAACTAGGGAAACTCTCCATTTGCCCACAACAGCTTTTTGGCAAAAAATTATCATTTAGACATCCTACGCGTAGGATGTCTATCTTGCCTGTTTTTGTGAAACTTGGTATGCTGGTGGACCTTGACCTGTGCAACATGGCTATGTGATTGGAATTGGGTTAAGTGCATTTTTGGGAAAATTCAGGCTTTAGGCTCACAAATTGGGTAGGATGTCTTCAACAGGTGGCAAATGATATTCAAATGGGTTGAAAGTTGATATATAGGCTCCTTGCACCATGTTAATGGTCCCTATGAAGTCAGTTCTTGCACAATAGGTCCAAATCATGCTGGAGACATCCTACCTATTTCATCAAAATGACTTGGAGTTGGTTCTGTGGGTAGCTCTTGGCATGTGGAACATGGCCCTGCTCTTGGATTTTGATCTGAACAAGAATTGGTGTTGGTAAGAGCATGTGTAGTGTTTTTAGGCTCAAAAAGTTCATCTTGGAGGTGTTGGGGGCCAAATGTGATGAGAATGGCTTGAAACTTGATATATGAGCTTAGGAAGGTGTTATAAGGAGATCTGGATATGAAAAATGCAAGCTGGGGGCCAAAAATGTCATTTAGACATCCTACGCGTAGGATGTCTATTTCATCATTCTTCACATATGACCACACAGATAGCTTGGCAATGTGCTCATGAGTATATTGTGCAAGTTTCATGTGATTTGGACTAGTTTTGGTAGGTCTATGGCCCATTATTGCCTCTATGCTCTGACTTTGCGTTTTTTGATGTGTATGAGGTCAATTTTTTTCCAAATGTGATGAAACTTGGTGGCTAGCTTGTACAGGCTATTCAGAAGCTGTGTGTGATAAGAGATGTTGATTTTGGTGCCCAGATTTGGTCTTGAGACATCCTAGGAGTAGGATGTCTCCTGATGAAATTTTTATGGTCAGTGCTACTGGTGCCTGCCCTGAGCCCCCCTGAGTCCCTTTTAAGCAATATTTCAACAAAAAAGTCAAATTGATAGAAAGAAACTCCCCGTGTGGATTTCAGAGCCTTCGAGCCATTTTCTGACTTTTGGAGTGCTTTTCGGCGATGAAATTTCTTGATGTTGGTCTCTATAGCTTCACGGTCCCTTGGGAATTCTTGCCATATGGTTTTTGTCGACTTTGGCTTCACCGGAGCTCTATTTGGCAATTTGTCGCTCTGGAAGCACCCGTGGTTGCATTTACATGTCATCGATGACTTGTGGTGGTCTACCGCCATAGGAATTGGTTGTTGGTGGTCTAGGAAAGCCGCTCATGAAGTTTGGTGAGAAACAGACATGCGGTTTGACCGCGAGAGCTATTTGACGCTTTGTGTGTCTGATGTCGTTTCTGAAGCTTAGTGCCACTTCGGGTCACCTTATGGCCATGTGGGCTATATAGACTTGTCGAGCATGTCAAGATGCTCCTACCCATGAGTTTTGGTAGCATTTGGGCGCCTTCCGCTGATTTACCATTTGGTGGCCTCTTGCAGGGCTCTAGAAGTTAGGGTTTTTCCCGATGGTTTTCTACCGCCTTTGGGCATTCAAAAGTGGTCTCCTATGCTAGGGTAAGCCACCGATGAAGTCTCGTTGCTTTTGGGCTAGCCGTTAGGTGGTCACTTCTACTTGTAGGTCTCTACTGCTCTCTTCCCGTGTGAACCCTACGCTAGTTTTCGCGACAAAACAACAAACATGCGCGAAAAGCTCAAGGTGGTGAGCCTACCTCTCATGTCTGGAGCCTGTTGGGTAGTCGTGCGCGTTGTAGAAGCTGTTGAAAGTCCCGTTCGCTCTAGGTGGCAAGAGCTCTCTCTCAAAAGGCAATAGTAGAAATGAGCTTAAAATGAAGTGAAAAAATCTTATAATGGGGGTCCCCAAACCACTTTCCATGAAATTTGACATGTGCTCCCAACTTCTTGCGAGATGCGGTTTAGGCTCAAAAATTTCTTGATTTGGACTCCATTTGCCCAGTTTCTGAGAAATTTGACGTTTCGGTCAAAATCTGCCCAAAATACGCTTTCCGCTCCATTCACATAATTGCACCCCCATTGTACCATAGGTTTTCCTATAGTCATTGATTATCCCCATATTTTTTATTTTTCATTACAATCGTTTTTCACCTACTTTTTGTATTTTTGAATTTTTTTCTGCCGATAATTAGTAAAATTAAAAAGAAAATAGCAAATTAAGCCCAAAAAATCCCCAAAAATCATAATAACTCAAAAACATCACCGCAAAACACTATATACACTCACATGCAATTTTTATGGCCGGATTTCTCCATTTTATCAATATTTTACCGGAAAAATGGTTATTTTTACCTATATACACACACCTAGGGGCTTGATTTGGTGTTTGGCCCCATATACTTGTAGATTCATGTTGTATAAGGGCATATGTACTTAGGTTAGTCTAAAAAATTCCGCAATCAAATGACAACCCTTTAAAATAGTCGAAAAACATGCCTTTTTTTGCTCTTTTTTCCATTGGGTCCGCATTTGAGAATGCCTCCCCTCCTCCTAGCCAGAGTCCTCCCGGACGACAAGGTATCGCCTCGGTGTATGTACCATGCATGGGTTAAAAATTGTGCTAATGCTTGGCCGTGTAATGTGGCCCTATATAATGCATACTCGGTCAATGCATGGAAAAATCAATGTTGTGCAAGAGGAGGGTATAAGCAAGATGCTTATAGGCATTCGCCATCGAGGTTTCCTGTTTGTTATTGATTTGGTTGGCAGATTTTCTTTGCAAGTAAAAGTTGTAACTCCACCGCTCTCTATTTGATCGTCTTTCGTGCAAAAGTCGCTTGGTTTGCCGCTACAATCGATATGGCCATGGTTGTCTCCTTGGGGAGAATTGTCGTGGCGGAATTGGCTGTAGTCCTTGTCTCTCTTGCTTTCCATTTGTAGCTTTGCTTTGGAGATTTTTGTAGCTTATTGCTACTTCCGCAGTTGTCATTGTTTTGCTGCGGATTGGCACCCACATAGATCGGTTTGCCGGTTTCATATGTAGTGTGTGTCTGCCTTCCGATGTTGCTTGTACTGAAGGGAGTTCTTGTTGCTTTGGTTTCGGGATCCAAATGCAAATCGCATTTAAGTTGTTACTGAGTATTCTCTTTGGGATCCATATCTATTTTATTCCCTTGGTTTTTGGTTGAACTCTTCTCTCCTTTTGACTTCTTCTGTTGCAATGTGGTTTGTCTGCCATGTCACCTCTATCCTTTCGCACCCATACTTGTTTGTCGCGTGTTGCTAACTGTGATCTTGGCACTGTGGTCTGTGTTGTTTTATGTTTGTAGTGAGCATGGTTGGCAGTTCCCTGTTTGTTTGCCATGGGTATCGTGTTGTTCTTTAGTGGCACCCATCCTTTTGGCTCTTTATCCAGTGTCTGTGTTGCTGCCATCTGGTTTTTCCGGGGTTGCTAAGCAAAGTCTACCACCTGTTGTTCTTGTGCATGCTAAATTTTGACTACATCCGCATTCCAATCTATTTGCACATTATACTCTTTTTGCCAAGGTTGTCTCAACAACATGGGGTGTTGTGTGCTTTCATCCTCAACCACATAAAACTTGTGTGGGTAAATATATTGATGTACTTGTACATGCAATATAATCTAGCCTAATGTTTTCAACGAATGTGATGTACTGCTTTCCAGCACTTATGGAGTAGGATGTAGTTGACCTTTGGGCTTGAGCTGTTTGTATAATTTGTAAGAGATTAGATTTGCTTGAGCTCCACAATCAAGAAATGCCGTCGATTCAACTTGATTGCTACCCACTTTGACTGCAATTATTGGCTCCACTGTGTCTTCATCAATCGAATAGCATTTATTCACAATGGTGATCCACATTGTTGTTGTTGTCGTAGAAGCCTTCTTTTTGCGATGTGTTCTTTTGCTTCTACCTGGGCTTCTTCTTGTACCCTCTGTTTCTCCTTCATTCGTTGTTTTTCTTGATGGATTTATTGAAGTATATCCTGTGTTAGTGGTAAATGATATTTTTTTAATCGACACCCACTAATCCAATTTGGCATTTCTTCACCTGCTAATGTAGCAAGCTTGACAGCTCCACTTTGTTGTAAGATTTCCAATTTCTGAAACCTTAAAGGTTGTATAAAGCTTAATCAAACTGATATGATTATTGAAAAATCAATGTAGAATTGTCCGACCATGGAAAATATTGGTATTTTTGGAATCTTAAGCACAACAAACCCCGGGCTAGAAATTTTCAGAATTGAATTCTGATAAAAACTGGCATAGTTATGACCCCTGGAAGTTTACACTCTGAATTGAGTAAAATAGGTAAAATTGAAGGGTTGCAGTTGCAGTAATCATTTAAGCATAGACTTTATTAAAGTCCTCCTAGATATTTACAAGATATTTACCAATTAAGCAAAAATAGGTCAAAATATAGCATAATTGATATTTTAAAAGCTGGTAGGTAATGGGAGGGTCATCACTGACCTGCCAGGGACTCATTTAGCAGAAGGGGTCATTTTTTGACCTGTAGGGGGCAGCTTGAACTGCAAGCAACTGCTTTTTTAAGCCTGTGAGAGCTTAAGAGTGCCAGAAAACTATAAATATGACCCCTAGCTTCACATTTTACACATAGACTCGGAGCCTTGCTACTCTCTCTCTCATCTAGAGAGAACACTACGCAAAAATCATTAGAGTTTAATCTCTAATTGATTAACCCTAACGGTAATTAACCTAATTCTTCTTAATTAGCAAGATTAGATTAAGATAAATTGTTAATAAATCAAAGATTAGGCCTATGCATGCTCCTTAAACCTCTTTAAATTAATTAAACTCTGCTGATTATTATAATTAAGCTTAGTAATACTAAGCTGATTATTTATCCTATCATATTAAGGCGGACATTAGCCGAATTAACCATGAATTAATGGTAAAAATATTAATTAGGATTAGATTAAGTAGAATTATTTATCAGAGATGCATTAGAAAGTTATTAATCTAGAAAAATTATCCTATAATTTTTTGAGAAGTTTTCCTAATTAATTAGGCATAATTACTCTGTTTTTTGAGCAATTTTAATAGGGGAAATTAGTAAATGGATTTTAAATGTTGTGATATATTTATCAGTAGTTAATTAGGTGTTCAAAAACCTATGATAATTAGAAAAATCTCACAAAATTAATTTAGCTAATTAATTTAGTAGAAATACTCTGTTTTTTGGAAAATTTAAATAGGGGAAATTAGTAAATGGAATTCAAATGTTGTGATATATTTATCAGTGGTTAATTAGGTGTTCAAAAACCCATGATAATTAGTAGAAGCTAATAAAATTAATCTAGCTAGTTACGTTAGCTAAAACACCCTCTTTTTTGAGAAATTTAAATAGGGGAAATTAGTAAATGGAATTCAAATGCTGTGATATAATTATCAGTGGTTAATTAGATGTTCAAAAACCCGTGATAATTAGGAGAAGCTCAGAAAATTACTCTAACTAATTACGTTAGCTAAAATACCATATTTTTTGAGAAATTTAAATAAGGGAAATTAGTAAATAAAATTCAAATGCTATGATATAATTATCAATGGTTATTTAGGTGTTCAAGAACCTGTGATAATTAGGAGACGCTCAGAAAATTAATCTAGATAACTAATTTAGTAGAAATACTCTGTTTTTGGAGTAATTTAAATAGTGGAAATAAGTAAATGGATTTTAAATGCTTTGATATATTTATCAGTAGTTAATTAGGTGTTCAAAAACCGGTGATGATTAGGAGAATCTCAGAAAGTTAATCTAGCTAATTAAGTTAGCAGAATTACTCTATTTTTTGAGTAATTTAAATAGGGAAAATTAGTAAATTTAATTCAAATGCTGTGATATATTTATCAAGATTTAATTAGGTATTAAGGAACATGTGATAATTAGGGGAAGCTCATATAATTAATCTAGATAATTATGTTAGTAGAAAAACTTTGATTTTGGACAAATTAAATAGGGGAAATTAGAAAATAGATTCAAATTGAATTGAGTTATTTATTAGAATTTAATTAGAGGTTATGAATCCTGTGATAATTATTCTATTCTCAGATAATTAGTTTAACTAATTATCTTAGTGAAATTACACTGTTTTTAGGGGTAAATTAAAGGGGAAAATTAGTAAATCATGTTTTATCATTACATGCTATTTATCAAAGATATATTATAGGGTGAAAAAGCCGTGATAATTATTCCAAGGTTAGAAAAGTAGTATAAATATTTATCAATGTCAAATTACACTATTTTTAGCTAAAAACTAAAGAGGAAAATTAGTAAAGCATGCTCTATGATTACATGCTATTTTTTAGAGCTATAATATAGGGTGAAGAGGCTGTGATAATTATGCCAAGGTTAGAAAAGTAGTATAGATATTTATCTAAGTCAAATTACTCTATTTTTAGCTAAAAACTAAAGAGGGAATTTAGTAAATCATGATTATGATTACATGCTATTTATCAGAGCTATATTATAGGGTAAAAAGTCCGTGATAATTATGCCAAGGTTAGAAAAGTAGTATAGATATTTATCAAAGTCAAATTACACTATTTTTAGCTAAAATCTAAAGAGGGAAATTAGTAAATCATACTATATGATTACATCCTATTTATGAGAGCTGTATTATAGGGTAAAGAGGCTGTGATAATTTTTCCAAGGATAGAAAAGTAGTATAGATATTTATCTAAGTTAAATTATCCTAATTCTAGTTGAAAATTGAAGATGAAAATTATATAATTAAGTTAGAAAATAATAAGATAATTACTAGAGGTAAAAAATATCCTTATCTACTTGTGGTAATTATACCATAGTTAATTGGTGAGGTTAGAAAATTATAATTGACCAAAAGTCCTATTTTTAGCGAATGATTAATTAAAATAAATAGACTTTGTGGTCAAAAGTTTTTAGGAAAATTATAGTAAGTGTAAACCTATGATATCAAGTTGAGGAAATGAAATGTTTAAGAGAAATCAATTACAGTAAATATTATGCCCAAAATAAGTAGATTATAGCGTAAAAGTCAATGGAAAAATTAGAGAAAAAGATATAGAAAATTATAATAAAGTTAGGAGAGCTTAGAAAACCCTTAGGGAAGCGGTGGAAGAAGTTATCATGCTTATATAGACAAATAAGAAATTACTAGGCCAAGAATTTATCAAATAAGACTATAAATTTAACCTATTTAACCTTGGATGGGTTACGGTTGAATACAAAGGTTAAATCTAGATTTTGAATTATTTACCTAATGATTAGACGTCCTTTTTAAACGGATAAGAAGTTATTGCACAAAAAAGAACCCGAGAAAATCCTACATCTGATGATGAGGAAGTAGCTCCAAAACAAACTAGAGCATCGCACGATGACGAAGCCGGGCCTAGTAGTAGGCCTACGGAGGAGAGTCTTCAGGAGCTAGCGCAGTAGCAGATGGCCAATCAATCCCAGGTGGGTGTCCCATTATTCAATTAAGTCTTTAATTAGTGTAAGTTATTTTATAAATTAGCATTGCATACGTAAGAAGGATAAACTGACTGAAAACGGAAGGTAACTTCCAACGTGCATTTGTTTATAATGTAGGAAAGAATTGTTGGGGTTAAAACTGGTTGAATTAGGAAAGATATGTTTGATCATCCTTAAGACAATTTGTCTCAAGACACCTCCGACTCCTTGATATAAATTGATGATAATGATTGGCTTTCTAGCCACGGTTAAGTCGGTTACCCCCATGAACGATGAGTTTCTACTCCGTGTCATGTCTTGATGTTTCTACATAAGTTAGGATACCGTTTTTATCCTAGGGGAGCCGCCCGGTTGTATGGGCAACTAGTTTGGTGTATGGGCACCCGGAACCTTGGGTGGGGGTTTATCCACTCCGGATTTGAATAAGGAATGGGTGCCGTTTTTCACCCTTAGGTGGTCTTGAGACAAGAAGAGTACTGGTCATGGTTATTATGGATAATGTTTTGATTGACAGTACCCTGTCTTAAGTTTAAAGATGTTTATTTTCTGAAAGAATGCTTTCAATGCTGTCTTCAAGGAATTACTGTGATGGAACGTTAAAAGAAACCATTATTTTAAATGTTAAAACAATGTGATAATAAGATAAATGAATCTTGTGTGAGTGCGGGGTGGTAAGTGGGGATTGACTAAGGTTGT
This sequence comes from Adiantum capillus-veneris, assembly GCF_014529385.1. Taxonomy (NCBI): domain Eukaryota; kingdom Viridiplantae; phylum Streptophyta; class Polypodiopsida; order Polypodiales; family Pteridaceae; genus Adiantum; species Adiantum capillus-veneris. The sequence continues at coordinate 140,903,760 of NC_140951.1, read as the reverse complement.
CAATCATGGACGGGTGGACCTGATTCGTCAGGTAACTATCCATCCCTGCGCACTAAAACGTTTAGAAAACTTCTTGAATCGGAAGAGGAATCTACCAGCGGCTGTGCCCTCACATATGTTAGGGGGAAAAAAGCATTGGTTGAGGATACCTTAGTCCAATTTGTGGAAGATATAGGGCCGAAATAGTTATTGGACTTTTAAAAGGTTGTTCCGTTTCCGCTGCGAGACAGGACTAGGTCTTCTTCTAAGGCTATAGACCCAAGCCATTGTCAATGGTAAAGGTCTATTCCTTGGATTTTTCCTGTTTAGAGACTCCGATTTTTATCAGACCTAGAGACCTGTCAAGGATCCCATCCTGACCTCGGTATAGGCGGGATGGGGACCTTACATTTGTGATAAGTCACTAATCACAAAGGGTCCCATCCCTCGCTTTTTAAGTTTCTTGGCATGTTTCTTCAAGGTATAAACAAGTACATAATCACCTGTTTTGAACTCTTTCGTGTGCACATGCTTGTCAAAAAACTCTTTTTGTCTTCTCTTTTTAGCATAGATCGAAGCTACAGCTCTCAAGCGAAGTTCATCTAGCTTTTCAAGATCATCTATTCTTGAAGAGAGATCGTGCCCTGTCCATTCTAAGCGTTTCGCTACTCGTAGAGTTGGAATTAAGAACTCTATGGGTAATATAGCATCTAGACCAAACACCATGTTGTACGGTGTTGTTCTTATTGATGTTTTGTAAGCTACCATGTATGCCCATAGTGTTGAGTGTAATTGTTCATCCCAGTCTCTTCTTGACTCTGATAGAGTTTTAGTGAGAATAGTGCACAATGTTTTATTTGTGGCCTCAGCTTGTCCATTTGCTTGTGGATGATATGGAGCAGATTTTCCATGTATGACCATGAATTCCTCTAGTAGATATTCAATGACTTCATTAAGAGAATTTGTTCCTCGATCACTGAAAATTTCTATTAGTAATCCGTATCGTACAAAGATATTCTCATACAGAAATTGTGCAGTGGTTCTTGCATCTACTTTTTGTGTTGCCTTGGCTTCCGTCCATTTTGTGAGATAGTCCGTAGCCACAATGATATATTGGGTATGGGTGCGATATGCAGGGGGTGAAATAGGCCCCACAAAATCAATGCCCCATTTTGCAAATGCCCTTGCTCCCATCATTCATCGTAGTGGCATCTCATCTCACTTTATTGGCACTTTGGTGCGCTGACATGCGTCACAACGCTTTACAAACTCCTCAGCATCCATATGCAATGTAGGCCACCATATTCATGGTTTAGACAATTTTTGCCGTCTTATTGCCTGAAAAATGGCCTGCACTTATTCCTCCATGTGCATGTTGTAGAATCAGTAGGTATTCACTTTCACTTGCACAAATTCTAAGTTGATTATCCTTTCCTTGCTTATAGAGTTGATTCCCAATTAAATTAAAGTCGCGAGCCTCCAGCTCTATAGCCCTTTTTCATGATTTTGTTATGTTTTCAGGAAATGCCCTTGCGGTTAAGAAATCAATGATATATTGACTCCATGTAGGCGCAATGTTTACCTGAAACAATGTCGCGTGATCCACTGGTCATTTGGCACTACATATAGTACAATTGTTAATATAAGCATGTGTGTCAACATACATAGTTGGCCAATAGACCCCTAATTGTTTCAGTCTCTGGTGTGTTTTCATTGTTGAACAATGAAATGCACAATCCTGGATGTGTGCTTCTTTAAGATAACACTCAAATTCCTCCGGATTTATACACAATCATAGAATCTGGTCCGATCCTAGATCCTGCAATCAACTGGAAGTTTTTTGTTTGTCGAATTGTTTGTTGTTTGCATCTATCTTCCTTCAAATCTACCTCCAAAGGAAATAATGCTAACAATTTCCTAAGACCATTTGGGCATCATTTCAATATTGAAAAGATACGCATCAGGTATGTCATCATCTACTCCTTGAGGAGCTTCCCCGTTTTGCAACCTTGAAAGATGATCCGCCCGTAGATGAGTTTTACCCTTTTTGACCACCACTGTGAAATCAAACTCTAGCAATATAATAAACCAGTGTACAATTTGTCTAGTATTGCATGGTTTATTTACCAGATACAAAAGAGCTTGATGATCTGTGAAGAATACAAATTTGTTTGCGAGCAAATAATGCCAAAATTTCTTTACAGCATAAATCATCCCTAACCCCTCTCTTTCAGTGGTTGTGTAGTTCTTCTCTGCACTATTTAGCTGTCGGATTGCATAACAAACTGGGAAATCCATTGTTCTGTCTCCAGGTTGAGCCAGAATACTCCCAATTGCATATGCAGAAGCATAAATGTGAACATGGAATATCTTTTCCCAATCTAGTGCTTTAAGTACAGGTGCTGATACAAGGTTTTCCTTCAACTTTTGGAATGAAGTTTCACACTCCTCAGTCCAGTCGAAACTGGCTAACAAACGATAGAGAGGTTGTGCAATGACTGCATACATATATATGAATCTTCCATAATATCCGCAGTGTCCCATGAAGGATTGTACTTGTTTCGCATTAGTAGGCCTGGGCAAGTCTACTATGACTTTAATTTTGTCTAGGTCAGTTGGTTATGCCATTTCTTGAGACAATATGTCCTAAGATGCGGCCTTGCCTAACCATAAAAATGTAATTTTCCGGGTTAAGACATATTCAATATGTTCTGCATTTCTCAAATACCTTTTGTAAATGGTCAATATGTTCTTCTTGTAGAAGAGAGTGTACACAAAGATCATCCATATATATTTCTAAGAAGATTCTTAGGTATTCTTTGAACGCATGCGTCATTAGCCTCTAAAAGGTAGCTGGTGCATTGGTCAAGCCAAAAGGCATAACTCTATACGCATATATTCCCCATTTTGTGGCAAACACTGTTTTGTGTTGATCCTCTATTGCAATTGCCAGTTGATTATACCCTGAAAACCCATCTAGAAAGAAATAAGCCCGTTTCCGAGCCACCCTCTCAAGTACATGTTTTGTGATCGGCAAGGGATAATTATCCCTTATGGTGGCTGCATTTACCTTTTTGAGGTTCACACACACTCGCAATTTCCGTTCTTTTTGGGGACAACCACAATGGGTGACACCCAATCTGTATGTTTGATTTTGTAGATGAATTCAACATCCATCAGCTTTTCAATCTCCTCTTTGATTCGTTTAGCAAATGTGTCATTATATGTGTAAGGACGTTGTTTGTTAGGTTTGGTATCTGATTTCAACGGTATTGTATGTTGGCATATCGATGGATCAACTCATTTGAGGTCTTTGTAGGACCATGCAAACACATCTTTATACTTCTTGAGAAGTTGTGTTAGCAGTTCTTCTTCTTCAGGCTCTAAATCAGTTGCGATATAGACCGGCTGAGGCTTTTCACCTGGTTTAGCGAGGTATCCGTTTTGCATTTTCCGGCCCATCGTAAGAATCCTGGTTTATTCTTTCCCTGACTGGTGGTGTCATTATGATTTTTCTATCCTAGATGGTGAATTTTTGATAGTGGGATGGTACATTCATGTTTCCTTTTTCTGACTTCTCCTTACCATCACTTTCTCCCTCAGTAGTCCAACCTCTTGTAATGACCGTTTTAGTTCTTGATATTTTTTTTAACGCTCCAATTTGGTCCACTCTGGGTCTTTTGCTTTTTCTTGTTTTGATTGTTGAGATTTTTTTGATTTTGTTTCTGTTTTGGATTTTCTTACTTGTTTTATTTCCTCTTGCGTTCGTTCCCTTTGAACTTTTGAGAATCTGCCTGATATTTGGTCTTTTACACAATCCTTTGCTTTGACAAGCATCAGATAGTGAGTTTTACTTTTTATCCTGGGCATCAGGTTTTCTCTCATTTTGTTTTCTGCTCGTTTTCTCCTATAGCGTTCCTGGCATCTAGGGTGCTGATTGGCAAAATCATAAAACTTGATATTCGTTGTTTTCTCCCCACGCTCGCTTGAGCTATCTGAACACTTGTTATCTGCATCGTCATTTACCTCCAGATTCTCAGAGGAGTTATAAAACTCTTCTTGTTCTAGTGGCACTATGTTTTCATCTCCTGCTGGTATAAGGCTTACCATGTAATAGGGTAGCACATCATAGCCATCCTGATCGCAAAAATTTATCGTTGGGATATCTGTAATGGTACAGACATCCAATGTTGCTAGTATGTGTTCCCATTCCAGAGGTTCTAAGGTATTTTCAGGAAAAGGTTCCGGAATATAATCCTTGTCCTCAATAGCTCTTTCTAAGACGCATTCCTCTCTTTTTAAGCTCCCACAATGTGAAGCTCCACACATCCATAACTCTTTTTTTTGTCCTAACCATGCTGGGAGTTTGGACCCTGCCAATGTAGCTGAATCAAACTCTTCCACTAGTGTCTGGTTAACATCTTTGTAACTATGGTCTTTCAGGTGTATTTTGGTTGTAGTCTCGCCATGTCTGAGGTATATGTGGTCGTAACCCCAATCCTGGACCATCTTTAATTGTCTCATGAATGGTCTTCCCAAGATGATCTCATAATTGTTCTTTTTGTCAAAATCGACTATTGCAAATGTATGTTCATACTCGATTCCGCACGAGGTGACAATCACTTTTTCTAAGAGTCCTAGAGGCTTTTCCATGAACCCATCTGCCAATTTCAATTTCATTCCGGTAGCTCTCAAAGCCGGTTTTCCCCATTTTTTCCAGATTTCCTTGGTGGCGATAGCAACTCCTACTCCACTGTCAAGAATAGCTTTGGAAACTACTCCTTGGAATTGTACTGGTAGCGTGGTATTTCCATCTTCTCCCTCGCAATACACTCCAACCTTGTTTAAAGATACCGGCATAGTGTTTAGTTGAGGCTTGTCCAAACTATGATCCCTTCTTGAAGCTTCGAGGTGGGGTCTTTTACTCCAAATTTTTCTAAGCATTTGCCTATAGTGGTCCACATGTTTGGTCGTAGCCTTAGGAGTTCGGCTAATGTGATTGTGCATGCCACAAGAGTGGACAATAACTCAATCAACCCTTGTGAATCCATCACTCTGTTAGAAGAAAGTCTTTGAGATGGGATTGCTCTCACCTCAGACTTAGCTTCATACTCCCCTAGGTAAGAGGGTAAAGTTTTCAGCGAGTCTGGTTGGCTGTGCCCTAAACTAATTGATCCCTGGTCTCCCCCTTGTGAATGCATATCAAAGTTCATTTGTGATCTTGCCTCAAATTCTTCAATAGGAGGTAAGATATCATTTTTCTCTTTTCTCGTGCTATTCATGTGGTATCTTACCCTGTTAGCTTCATTGGCATCACGGATTTGCTTCCACAGGTCATCTAGACCGTTATAATCCTTACCCATTTCTACCCATGGTTTAGGCTGAAAACCATCCATTGTCTCATCTGTTGTATTTGGCACTATGATAGATTCTCTGCTAGACTCAGAGGCATTTGTGAGTCTCTTCTTCGTGTCTACTTGTTTCTCTAAAGTTGGTTTGATAGGGGTTGGAGCTGGTACTTCATGCCAACTTGCAGGTTTACCAAGCGGGTTTTCTATCAAGGATTGAGTTGTTTCAATCATCTTTCAACACATTTCCAACCTCTGTTTTCCTATTTCGGCATATAGATAAGTCATCCATCTTTGCTCTTGGGTTTGGTTGTTTTTGAGTCTGGCTTTGTAAGATTTTAAAAGTGCGTCTAACTGCTCATTTACCTTTTTTGCCAACACTGATCCTCTTGATCCTGCAGTTTTGGGTTTTGCTATTTCCTTTGGTACTATGGTTGCCGCAGTGTGTGAGCTCAGACTAGCTAGATCCTCTAACTGCTCTAACCTATCCTTCGTGTGTTTCAACTCCTCGGATAGAGACGTTTGTTCTTGTTCTCTCCTGGCTTTCATATGCGCCTTTCTAGCTTTCCAAGTGCTTCTCTGATTTTTCATTTCTGAACTTGGGGCATCGGTTTTTGGCTCTTCAATTATGGGTTCATTCGTCATTCTTTGAGCTTGGGCTCGTGTCACTTCCTGAATAGGTATTAATGTCTCGTTTTCTGACCCTCCACTGGAAGGCACTGCTTCCAACATGTTCAAGGTAGTTTTTGCTCCTTTTCTCGGGTTCTTAGGGAAATAAGGAATCAAATGAGTAATTCCACACTCGGCGCAATATGCGTTGACTCTAATGATTTCATCATGAGGACAATCTCTTAGCCAATGGTCTCCACCACACTTGTAGCAAGGTCCCTTAGGCTGTTGAGGTGCTCCTTGAGCTCCTCTTTGTTGGTATGCATGTCTTTGCCCGTCCATGCCTCCGTTGGCTATGAACAAAAATGTTCGTTCATCCAAGCTATATCTTCCTTCTCCTGCTGCCTGTGCAGCTGTTGGTGGTCCTGCACCTCCTATCATGCTCCATGGTTCTGGCATTGGGGGTTCTTCTGGTGGATAATAGACAGGATTTGCATCATATCCATTGAGATCTTCGTAATATGCATGCATAGGTACCAAAGTCTTCTCCTCTGGTTCGGTTACGGTTGGTGTGTATCTTATGCCGACTGGTCGTAATCCTGGTAGGGGTGGTTGCTGCCCCAACACTGGTTGTGGTCTTTCTACACCTACAGGTCCTGGTAGGTTGCCTGCTTGATACCTAGGCATCGGTGGAAGTTGAGGAGATGCTACCTGAGCTTAGGGAGCATAAGGTCGTTCTCTCACATATCCCTTGTTATAATAACATTCCTCCGTCCCATGGTTTGTCCATTTTTGTTCAATAGCACACCACTTTGGCTATTTAGCCTGAGGTTTTGTGTACAGGTTAATCTTTTTCAGCACTTCCTCTACAAGCTGTTCCTGGCTTACAGCTACTTCTCCTTTCAGTGCTGTGTTAGCGGACTTGCTTCCACTTTGTTGTGAGGATGAATCGTCATCAAGATCCTTGAATTCACTCTCCTTGTAGACCGCACAATTGTCTACAAGGTAAAGAGCCTCCTTTGCTAACTCATTTAACGTCGTGCTACTCTTCATATGTAAGTCCTTCTGGAGATCTGCATTCCTCAGTCCTTGGATAAATATGAGCATAAGTCTGGATTGAGTTGGCAGTTCTTCCACAGGGTAGAACTTAACATATCTTTTTAGTCGTAGGGCTGCCTTTCGCACAGATTCCCCTTCTTTCTGTTTGAATTTATGGATTTGTGAGACTGTATTATGAGCTATCCCCCTTTGTGAGAACTCCTCAATAAACTCGTCAAACACCTCCTCCATAGACTCAAAGTCTCTACGCTCCACAGAGTCAAACCAAGTAGTTGCATCCTCCTCTAGGGTTAGTCCAAACCCTGCAAATTGGGTAGGGAAGTCTATCACCTCTTCAACTCTAATTACACGCACAAAGGCTGCTACATGGTCCCTAGGATCTCTGTTCCCCGTGTATTTCTTGTTTACCCATTTTTGCACTTGAGAAGGTCTAATTCTACGATGGTCTACAAATCTCATCATTGGATCTCCTCGTCCCAATCTATATATCTCCTTTGGCCTTTGGTAGTGGGTAAGTTTCTCTCCCAATGGTGCTCCTAAGCCATAATTTCCGACGGGTTTTGCAAGAGATGGTTCATCTCGTCGAACTCGTTCTATGGGTGGTCTTCTAGGCTCTGTTGACCCTTGAGTTTTTGGCTTACTCTCGCCTTGATACCGTGAATAGAGTGGTGGTTCTTGTAAATCCCGTAGCCCTCGTGCGACTGGATAACTATCTCAATTTTGGTCTTGTTCTAATGTTGCACTCTGTCGAAGCCATGCCTACAACGATGGCTGAGTTGTTGGTTGGTTTTGGTAGTTGAACGTCTGTTGTCGGCGGGTAGAATGTGAGGTCGCGTCATACTCTTCTGAAAATGGATTTGTTGACTTGCTAGGGGTGTAGGTGACTCTTGGCAATTCTTCGGGGGCATATGTTGATGTTTTTGGAACTGTTGCTTTTTCTACCTCCTCTGGGAGAATACGTTTGTATGCTCGCCCGTACCTCTATCAACAAAAACAATATCCTTCCCCGTAGCAATTTCATAAGAGAACCAGTAAAGAACCTTGTCTTTGCTTAATTCGTTTGGGTAGGGTTCTTTGCAACGAAAGTAAGAGACTATTCCATCGCTCTCATGCTTGTAAATCCCCACATTCTCATTATAGGTTGAGACCCTGGTTGTTTTCTTCTCATACATAAAAAGAGCTCCGGGTCGATCAATGTTTGGAGGTGGTTCTTGAGTTTCTGAAACCAGTTTTCATTTTTCCACATTATCTCCATATCTATTGTAATCTTTAGGGTTACTAACTATCAGATAGTGGTTCCCCTTTTCATCTCGGAATCTATCTCCACCATCATCATAGACTCAAATTATTTCCAGTCTCTGAGCAGGCCTTTCTTCAATACAAATACACTTGCGTCCTCGATAGTCAGAATAAACTAGGGCTCCCCTAGAGTTTGTTCCTTCTAAGAAGATTATAGTGAACTTGGAATCGTTCAAAGGATTTTGGGAGGTTCTTCCTCCTGGCATTGGTCCTTCATCAGAGAAACCTCCTAGCTGTTGACTACCCATCATGAAGAAGGATTTATCGGAGGAAGTGTCAGTATCACTACCCTCCTCAATGATCAGTGCTAATGGATCTAGCCTTGCCTGAGTTACACTCTCCTCGGTGGACACTAAGCTACCCTGATCACCTGCTACCTTTTGGTCTCTGAGAATGTGTCTTCCTGATCTTAAATTCATCAAACTTAGCAATGCAATTTAACACAAATCCAACCACTCACCTGGTAAAGGATCAATGTTTCCACACAACTTCTTTCTTTCCGCTGAATATACCTGTACACAAGCGTTTAATTTTGGCAATTGAATCAAAGCATTTAACCGCTAGTGGTGGTCTTAGTAATGATTGGTATAACTAGAGGGTTAACCTCAACCACTACTGTATTTTATACACTTCTGATGTTCTGGATTAGGTCTACAAATCTGGAACTATACGTCCCTTGGATGTTGGTCAATTTACATGGAAAGTCTTAATTCTGTCTTTGCTTTGTCAAAAGATCAAACAAGGTCCAAATTCACTTCTGAAAGAAGTTCTGGAACTCTTAAGTCAACTAGAACATCACCCAATCTCCTCAGTCAATTTTTCACTTTACTAAGCCCTAGTAGACATCCTATGCGTAGGATGTCTCCTGCTCTGTTTTGCTTGGTTTTTGCACTGTAGATTCCCCTTGATGTGCTGAGTCCACAACTGTTTTTACTTTTTGATTTGGACACCTACAAGCGGGTCAATGGATCAGAAATCTGTTCCAGAAGCCTGATGTTGGTCTGTGACTAGTCAAATCAACTCTAATTTGGACCAAAATTGACTAGGAGGCTTGCCTCAGGCTATACAACACCCTACTATGCCTACAGTCATTTTTTGGCTTCAATTTTATGCATTAGACATTCTACGCGTAGCATGTCTAACTGCTCAAAATGGCTTCAAATGCAAAGAATAGACTCCTCTTAAGGTGCTGATCACTTTGGTATGCTCAAAGATGGGTTTGGAGTGCCAAATCACACAGAACACATCCTATGCGTAGGATGTCTATATGGCCTTTTTGACCCCAGACTTGAGCCACAGCTTCCCCTTGATATCAGCAACCTACTGCTATGCTTAGATTTTAGTTTGGATTTCAAAAGACCCCAATTTTAGCTGTTCTAGCCCTTTTCAGTCAAAAATACTAAAATCTGTTTAAAACCCAATTTTCTCACCCAATTGAGATGAAACCCTTCTCAGGCACTCAATAAATCATGCAGATCATGCTCATGCAGCCACCCTATTGTTTTGGTCTTAAAATAATGCCTTGGCAGAATTTGGGTAGGATGTCTAGCAATTTCTGTCTATCTGGCCTTATCCTATCAAGATATGGTCAAATTTCCACTTTCAGGTGAAAATAGTGTAAAACCTACCTTCTAAACACTCTGGTCAACTCAGAATTTCAAAATTCCCACCAGATAACTCTATAGACATCCTACGCGTAGGATGTCTCCTGGCTTAAAATTTAATTTGTTCCTGACAGAAATGCTCCTGATGCTCTGCAACTCTCTCATAAACACTCACAACAACTTTTGAACTTCACTTCAGCTTTCAAACACCCTTTTGCATCTTTTACAACCTTGTGTGATGAACCTAACAACAAGTATAACATGCATGAAGTGCTCCAAATCATAAATCATGATGTCCTACTTCCCCTACTCCTATTTATCATGTGAAATGGTGATAATGGTGTCTTGGTTGCTTCCTGGCCTCTCCGGACTCTCAAGATCTCCTCCCACCGCTTCTACCACTCAAACTCCTACTCTCTACACCACAACTCAACTAATACCTAAAACTACCTAAGTCTACCTAAGTCAAAGGATCTAGGCCAGACACTCGCTCCCTAGAGTCCTCCTAAGACCTAGAGAGTCCTCCACCCTCTGATCCTATCTAAATGTAAAATGAGACTTTGACAAGCCATAGAATCCCTATCCTCAAGGACTAGTCTCGGTCACCTACCTAGGGTTTTTATCCTCGACAGTGGCGCCAATGTTGGCGGATACGCCGCGACGGACGTCAGCACAGCGAGAACTCACCTAACAAGATTTGTCAGCTAAGGACAAAGCTCAACCCGCAGGTGCGCGGAAGCAAGCATAGGGTGTCAATCTACACTCGACTGACTCTCGACTAATTCCTACAAAGGTCTCTACCCAATGTCTAAGCTACAGCCTTCATGAGTGCATAAGAGGAGGTTTCCTACAACACTTTCAAGAGCCAAATACCCATCAAACGTTCTCGAAACGCCACAGAACTTGAAGGAGACCCTACTAACACCAATAGGTTGCTCTCCCTAAGGTCCATGAATCAAAATCCCAACCCTAAACACCTGGTGCAAAATCACGTAGGATGTCTGGTCAAAATTTGCAGGTCGTCGTTTTTGAAAACTAAAGTGCCTAATGTGTAGCTCTACTCAATGTGAACGCGTGGATATGCTGAAATGCAAAAACGGATAACGTATGCTCACCAAATCACCAGATGAAGCTTGTAGGTTGAGCTCGCAAAACCATACCGTACACCTGCAATGTAGGTATCGGCGCGTAGCTCTCGTCCGAGGCAACACGCTGCTCTTCTTCGCACTCGATTTTGACCACGGATACGTGCGTAGCGTCAAAATGAAACTCTCACTCTCTCTCGTACATAGTATGCTCACTCACAGACAGAACTTTTTTAAAAATGACAAAGGTTTTTTTTCATTTAGGTCAAAAGTGGTATAAATACCTTACAATCTCAAACCCTAATGTTCCAATTTAACTATCTACTCAATCTAAATGTCAAAAATGGGATACAATCTGGAAAGTTATGTAAGCCCCAATATTTACAAAGGTGAAATGTCGGTTTTTCTCAAAGAACAATTACAAAAAATAATATTCCGCCGAGCTCCGTAGGGTGTGTCCAACTGCTAATAGAATCTAATGAGGATGATGATACTTTTTAGGAAAAATTACCAAAATACGTGTCTAATTTATTGGAAATTCCCAAAATGCCCCTCAAATTTCAAAAATTCATAATATACCCTTGTATCATTTGGGATGGGGCTAGCCTTGATTTTCCATATACTTATATTTATGACAATGAAGAGTTAGTTTTAAGCTTTCTAGACAAAACTATTTACTAATGCGGTCTCAAGTAGAGACATCCGTGTCTAAAAAAGATGAGCAATTTCATCTTAAGAGACCACAATACCACATCAAATCCTAGTTACATAATCTTCTATGGAGGAAGAACCAATTTTCCTATGAAAACTTGCAAAAAAACTTCAAAATTTTGCTTTAGAGATGTTTACTAGGTTATAAAATGTCGTGGGTGGTCATGACACGAAAACATTGTTGGACAAAAATGTTGTTAAATTTCCAACCAAGATGTACATTGGGAAATTTGGACAAATTAAAAGGTATTTTGAGAATTTGTGGAGGAGTATATTGGGAAGTTTTGAAATTAGAGGGGTATTTTGGGAATAACCACAAATAGGAAATTGGAGGCGTGAACCCTGTGTCTGTGTGTGTCTGTGTGTGTGTGTGTGTGTGTGTGTGTGTGTGTGTGTGTGTGTGTGCGTGCAAGGTGGTGCCACAAGGTGTAGATGCCGATGGCCCTCAAGCAAAAAATTAATCGCATGAGGAAAAAGTCTCCAAATTGATTTCATGGAAACAGACAAGCCTGGTGCAAATAGCATGCAGAATGAGAGCATCTCTCTCTCTCTCTCTCTCTCTCTCTCTCTCTCTCTCTCTCTCTCTCTCTCTCACTCGTGTGCAGCAAGCCCCAAGATGACAACAAAGACGTTTTCTTTATATAAATGATCTCTATCTGGTTTGCTATTGTAACCAGTCCGCGCCGGTGCAGAATGGTTGCAGCACCAAACCAAGGAGGGATAGGGTCATGCGGGTACGGTTTTTTTTTCTTTTTTTAAAGTCAAGTAGACCAAGGAGTTGTTGTAGCAAAGAGTATCATAGGAAAATAAATCAACGCAGGGGCGACATTATGTGGTAGGAGATCAATCAACTACGTGTTCCTGTAAAGGCTGCAAAGGATCTGCCAGGCTCTGGAAGCTTTAAATTTCCATTATGTGAGTAAGGACTAAAAGATTCTTTAATCTTGACGTGGATATCCTAGGACCTTGGGTGTTTGCAACACTGAGAGCACTCACAACATAGGAGCTTTTAAGAAATTGCTGCTTCACAAATACCTCTCTATCCAAAAGGTAAATGCACCTGAGACTTGGGGTGTTCCTTTGAAAAAGAACTTGCATTTGGCTTTGGTTGTTCTCGCTTCTATTTAATGATCTTGAAAGTCTAGTTAGGCAAGAAATTGTTCTCACGAAAAGTGGTTCTAGAAGCAAATTGAGCAGATCGATCATCCTTTTGGAGGTTCCTACAAGGAGCCTCTTCAAGCTTTATTTTATCCTTGAATTTTCAATTAGGAGGTCTTAGAGAATTAGAGGTAGCTTAGAAGCCAATGCTGCACAAGAAGCAAATCAAGAACTTTTGGTAACTAATAAACTAGATCTTGCCACAACCCTTTTACTAACTCTTCTTGAAATACCTTGCAGCTTCTCTTTTGTCATGGACTCCTCCCTTAAAGTATGTTCTAAGACCTCATGCATGTCAGTAGCTATGTTCACAAATCAAGAAGACAACAATCAATTACCACAAGGTTAGGTAGATCTATGACAGATAGATATTTAATAGCCTCTCAATCAATTTAACTCGCTTGTATAATCACTTGCTAAATTCTTGGAAATGAACTCCATTTTACTTAGATTTTTTACTTTCATGGCTTTAAGAGGCTTCTATAAAAATTTCTTCAATAGCTATTTAGATGTCTAAACAAAAAACCCTCTTAGGGAAATCTGCACAACACATAGTATGAATTGATAAAAAAATGTCAAGAAAATAAATCAAGGTTTGAAGTTGTATTTCCTGCATGGACATCACTAAAGGCTAATTTAATAAAATGCATAAAATTTGACTGAATTGATTCAATGGTAAAAAAAATTGTTTTTGAATTACAGACTCGCACTTCTTTGAAAATTCCCTCAATATGTATGTAATGAGCCTATCACACTTCAATGTTGCTTACATAAAGACTTTCATGTCTTGGACATATCTAACAAGATGCTTAAAGAGTTTCATGAAGTTTTTATGTCATATGCCAAAGTTATGCTTAAAATACTAGAATCTAGGCATGAGCCACTTTAAGGGCACCAACCACTTTTGTGGCCCATTACAATACTAGTATTAATTACATGCATTAACTGTTAGTCAAGTCTGGTAAAAAGTAGTAGAAAATTCATACCTCGATACTCTGGTTGAGATGGTCATGAGGCATCATGCATTGGGCACATCAATTCATCATTGCCACTGTATACGTCATCGATGTAGTTGCAGTGGGTGCATCCACGACTTGATGCAAGGGAAATGGAGAGCAACTCAAGGATGTTACACTACAAAGTTGAGAGGAGAGAGAGCAAGAGTGTGCTTGTTTCCACTTGCTTTAGGAACTTGTTTTTTCTTGCTTACAAAAGTGGATTGGAGTTGTTTCAAGCTTTAGGAGTCTCTCATATAGCATTGTAGGCTTACGAGGTTGTGTGTTGACTTTTTTGCAAAATCTAAGTGCCAAATTTTTGGTGGGCTATTTTTGAGAGGAGGTATGCCACATGAAATTGAATCATATACGTTTCAAGTATGAAGTGATTGCATGTATCGAGTAGTCAATTTCCATAATGGTTCTAAAATCTCTTTTTTCATCAATTAAGTGTTAGGTTCGCGGTAGTGAAAGTAATGTGCATGGCATAAATTTTTTTCTTTCACCATTGTTGCTCTTGTATCAATATGTTCGGATTTATCTTTGCTCAGTTTTTTTGGCTCGATGGTTAGAAAGCCCTGGTAAATAAGTACTGCACTGATGAAAAGCAATTGATTTCTACTTTTGGGATAGTCTCATCCGATGGCGGAGCATCCTCTAGTGTGTCACTAGTGCCAGCCACAACGCTGGCTTTTTCAACCACTTACTCGAGCCTCCTAGGGTAATCAAGCTGAAGTGCGCGACCTTCCACAGTAGGGACACCCTCCAACTCCTTGGCATCCTTGATGATGGACCCAACTTGTAGGTGTGGAAGGTGCAGCTCCTCCAAATTAGGTCCCTCGTTGACAAGAAAGATGAATGTAGCCAGCCAAGAAAGGTACTCCACCCCCAATTTATGCTTCTTCATCGCTAGCACCCCTAGAGCCTGCTCGTCCAAGAAATGGCCTACATCGACAACAATTTCTTGGAACCATCTCAAGCGCTTGGAGAATGGGCGGTCACCTTTGTGGATGTAGCACAAGAGATTGCAAGGCACCAAGATCTCTCCATGTGGGGGATTGATACGATGTATTTTATGATGTGCTCCTCCATGAACATTAAAAAATTCGGCAAATGCGTTTGGATGGAAATTGTAGCATCAATGTTGGGGAGACGAGTAAAGGTGTGAAGATGCAAGAGTTGGTCAAAACATCCAGTTAGGCCTTGGACATGCAAAGCATCATTTGGCTGTTGCGGCCAAACGGTGCGTTCGTTTGCCACCAAACTTCATGGGCATCATTGACATGTCACCAACAGCCAACACATATGGTCAAACAACAAGAAAAATCATCAGCAACCATCTCCTCCCAAAAAGATGTTGTTTGATGACAAATTTCCAAAAAGGGTATCCATAATGCCAAATGATACACCAAAGCCATGGGAAGGTTCCCTTCTACATCCACAAGCTTGGGAGATGGAGCTCAAGGGGAATCATCATGAGAATTCATCTCCAAATGAAGAAATCCCTTTTAGAGATTGAAATGCCAAACATGGAATTTCTAAGCTAAACATTTGACTTTTTAAGTTGAAAACTAGCTAGTAGGCTTTAGGGCACAACCACCCTAAGGCATCAAACTCATTCTTTATCACGGTAGACATCATACGTGTATGGTGTCTCACAATCATATTCTGCAAATCACTCACTTGACTTGACAGACACATTGTGCATACACTAAACATAAAGCACACAAAATTCATAAGATTTGGAGCTGATTATGATACTCTAAGACCCAAAAAATGCAAAGTCTTGGCCTAATCCCATAATTTGGATTTTGGACTTACCAAGAGTGCTCCAAATCAAGTGAAATTTTACACAAAACAAGCACATAGCCTATACATCATGTCCCAATGCTCAAATATCCAGTTTGCAAAAGTAGACATCATACACGTATGATGTCTAGACCTGTCTCACAGAGAAGCTATGTCAACATTCTGAACATCCAAATTTGTAAAGCATGGTACAACCTCTACACCAAGCTTGGGCACCTTTGGGCATGTTTTGATCACCACCCTCATCATTTTTTTCAGTCAAAGTGTCCTAAACCCCTTTTATGTCCTTGGGCAGATGAAGACTAGTCCAAATTCATGTTTGCACACATCAGAGCTATACACACATCATCTGCACCAAATTTAAGCCAAAAATGCCAACCTAGACATCATATAGGTATGATGTCTAGACCCTTTGAATTCACATGGTGCTAAGATCCTGGAAACTCTAACACATTTTACACATCATTATGAGCTCCCTAGAAAATTTCCACCACGTTTGGATATCACTGGACCCATAATCACCCACAAAGCAAGAATTTGGATGCACAAACCCCTTCAAGCCCTTTGACACCCATTCACAAGCTCAATTTCAAATCTGAGACTGTTAGCGGGTTGCTGTGACGGATGTCTGCAGCATAGCTTTTTGGTATTAACATAATGTCAATACTCAGGAAAATGACTTGGATGGGGCACGGAGACTCTTTGAGATCTTCAATCTTGAGAAGTGAACCTTAACAAGCAAACACAACAAATCTACAAGCAAACTAGCACTCAATAATCAGGGAAATCTACCTATGTCCTTTCTCACAACTCTAGGTCATCATGCCATTTTGGCACTCGAACGAACTCAAAATTCAACAAAACTTTAGGAGAAGGTCTAGGACATCTAGGGGCACTATCCTACCAAGTTTGGTGGCAATCCAAGAAGGTACCAAAATCACGATCCATCATGAAAAAGGTCCTGAAAACTATAGTAGAACTATCCAAAAATGTCGCCCTATGGTCTAAGGACACTTTCCTATGGTCAAAATGACTAAAAACAATTGATTAAGCACTCAAATTTGCAATTAAGACTCACAGACACGTAGTTGCAAACCACAATAAAATTGACAATGCTTACACTTAATTGAAAGAGCAAAGAGAGAGGAACATAATGCAAGTTTTGGAATTGAAAACTCATTACCCAATCATTAGCTGCGATGATTACAAGTTGGAGAAACTCATAGCTTGAGCGTACGTTTTCAAAGCTCCCTCCTTCTCTAAAGATAAGCCCCCTTTTACATTAAGGTTATTGACCTTTATACCTAGGGCATTATAAATAACCAGTTGCCGGCTCACATGTACCTTTACAATTGTCATGACAACATTACAACTCAGGGGTTTGATCCATTACTCTGTAATCAGGATTTACACAGAGTATTACTACACTAGCTTGGAAAACTAATAGAGTACAAATATGGTGTCCGCCTACATGTCCGACCAATTGGCCACCCGTTCGATCTATCCTCAAAAATTCCCCCCTTCCTAAACCATGTCGACCCTTGACACGACCTTGTGCAATCGTGTCATAAGCTTGTCTTCAGCTTTGTCTTCAAGGTCGGACTTCATCTTGGGATGTGCTTTGTCGTTGATGACGCTCCCCCCTTCCTTGAGTGATTCATATCTATCGTTAAGAGTTCTTTTGATGTTTCTGTCTTTGTCATTGACTTGCAATACTTCACTACTATGTAACCAATCTTGTCTTTGGTTTGTGTGTGACCGTCTTTTGCATTTTCTTCTTTTGCTCGATGACTTGATAGACACTAGGTTTTGGTATCCAAACCTGATGATTTCTCTTGTATAAGCCTTACTTTTGTAGCTGATGACAGGGTATCCATCTGGAGATTGCAGCAGCCTTGATTGTAATTGGCTTCTGTTGGCTGTTGGTTATCATTGTTTGCCTTTGGGTAGAATCTTGTGCTGCATGATTTCTCTTGGTCATTCTAGATTGAGCTACAATTTTTGGTAACCATATTTGTGTTCCCTTCAAAAAATCCTTGTGCTTCGAGTATCATCTGCTGATTCACCTATTTGTGTTGAGTAGCTTCATTGAAGTCTAACTTTGAAACCTATACTTTTCGTGCTGTCCACTTGGAAGGTCTTTTCTTCTGGCTTTTGTTGTTGTTCTTTCTCTCGATTGGGTTGTTTGTCCATCATTGATAGCTCGTCTTAATCTTTGTAGAATTTCTTCCTTGAGGTGAGTAGATCCAGGCTATTAGTTTAGGCTTTTTGGCCCAAACATTAGCGTTTCCTTGGAAGTAGCCCTGAGCAGTGATTGACTCATTTGATGCTACCCACCCTGTCACCTTTTGTTGTTGAGACTGAACTTGTGCTTCATGTATCCAAACTGGGTCTTTTACTTGGATGTGCTCTTTGCATACTAGCACTTGGTTGATTTTCTTTGGCTTCTTTTGAAGGCTTTGCTGTGATGGAAACTTTGGTTGATAGACTTTGTGCTTTGGTTTCCATTGCATTGTTGATGGTTTGGGTCTTGATGTAGAAGTTTTATTGGAAGTTTGATGTAGGTGCATTGAAGGTAAATTCGGCTTGCGAGGTTGATATACTTCAGTGTTTAACTTTGCTTTACCTTTTTCTGTGATGGTTAGTGATTTCTTCTCCACTTGGATTTGAGAAGCTTCATGGAGTCTTACCGTTGTTGTTGTTGAAGCTTTTGATTGTTGTTGAAAGAAGATGATCCTCCATCTTTCTGTCAGGACTAGACTCTCTTTGATGTGATGGGAGTCGATTATGTGGAAAGTATCTTTATACTCCCGGGTACTCAATTTGAGTACGGCTTTTGCTATGCCAAAGCTAAGAGTTGGCATTTTAGAACCTGTATACACTATCTCCTCTAGCTCTTTGATTGGCGGCTTTCCCATCATGATCCACATTCCATAAGTCATTAGATTCTTTGTTTCTTTTGGATGTATCACAGAGCTGAACATATGATTTTGAGTCTTGTTTCACCGCATATGTTTAATTTGATTGTCATAGGAGACAGACGATCTTCTTCCTTGTGCATGTTCTTCTTTTGATCTTGAGTTTGCTGAACATTTGACGTTGAACTTGGAATTTTTTTTCCTTCATCTGCTTTCATTTGCACTTTTTTGGAGTCGAATTTTTTGAAACAGCTTTTGTCAATTTTTGAAGTATGTCAATGATGACATATTTACGTTGTTGCTCTACTTACTTTGTTTGCATCTTGGAACCATGCTCCAAGATCTAGCTATCTATCTCACCTTTTCTGCTTTTGCACTCACAAACTTTATTAGCTTCCTTCAACACCTTTATCGTAAATAAAGGAGTTATATCATACCCATCTTCATCGAAAATTTAGTCAGGGTCACCTCATTTTCACACACATCAAGAGTGTCCTGTATTTGATCCCATCCAAAGGGTTCAAATAACTCCTCTGGGAATGGCTCTTGTACATATGCCTCATCTTCTACCGAACGCTTTAGGATGCAATCTTCCTTTCTAAGACTTTCACACTCAAGAGCTCCATACATCCAAATATGTGCTTTGCTTTTGAAATCATTTGTGGAGTTTAACTCTTCTCTTGGGATTTGTTCTACATCTCTATAACTATGATCTTTGACACTAAATTTTGTAGTAACTTCCTTGTGTCTTAAGTAGATATAGTCATAGCCCCAGTCTTGTACCATTTTGAGTTGATGCATGAATGGTCTGCCCAATATGATATCAAAGTTTCTGCTCTCGTCAAAATTCATCATGGCAAAGGTGTGCTCATACTCTATGCCACATGAGGATACAATGATTTGTTCTAATATTCCTATCGATTTCTCCACGTATCCATCCGCTAATTGCAGTTTCATTTGAGTTTTTATTAGAGCAGGCTTTTCCCATTTTTTCCATATTTCTTTGGTTGCAATGGCAATTCCTGTCCCACTATCTAATATAGCAACCGCATTTACTCCTTTGTACTCAAGTGGTAAGGTGGTGTTTCCTTCTTCGTCTTCACAGTAGGCACCCACCTTATTTACTAGTACTGGATTTATCTGTGGCTTCTTAGGCAAGGTGTCATCCATGTTTTTGTTCGCAAGTTGGTCATGTGAAGGGATTTTCAACCCCATGTTTTCCAGGTTTTTGCCCATTTGGCCCCATAGATGCGGTCTAAATTTTAGTAGTTCTGAGAGATAAAGTGTGCATTGTATAGGAGAAGACATCAAGTGATGCAAGCTCTTGGTATCCATCATTTTTGGTGTGTCTTTCCACTGAGAAGGTACCATTTTAACCTTCGATTTTGTTTCCAGTTCTCCTATGAAAGATGGCAAAGTCTTTAGAGAGCGTGGTTTACTCTCTTCATATGCAACAGACCCGACATCCTCATATAGAAATCGTATATCTCCTAGAAAAATTTTGTGATCCATGTTTATCTAGGGATAGGTGCTTTAAAGTAGCACTACCATCTTTTTGGTTTCTGATTGATTCCCATAAGGATTGTGGCCACGGTACTTCTACCTCCGAAATAGGCAACATTGCTTGTGAGCCCACTCCATCTGTGGTATTGGCTACTTCCCTTGTATCTAAAGGTGCCTCAACTCTTGGATCTTCCTGGTCTTTGTTTACAATACCATGAATTTCCAATTCCTAGATTTTTTTGCGGATAAGCAACTCCATTTCTGGAGCATCTGGAACTGGTCCCATAAGAGCTTGGGCCTTCTGGATGAGCTCCTTGCACATTTGCAACCTCTCTTTTTCATACCCTAGATGAGGATATGTCAGCCATCTATCCTCTTGGGTTTGGTTGGTCTTAAACCTAGCATCATAAGCTTTCAAGATCACATCCAAAGGTTCAAAGACTTTGTCGACCAAGACTGAACCTCCCGAGTTAGTCTTTGACTCTTTAGGTCCCTTTGCATTTTTCTTGCTTTGTTGCTCTCATCTAAGCTGTTCTTTTGTTTGATTTAGTTTAGTTTCCAAAGCATCTTTCTCTTGCAGCCTCTTTGCTTTCATTTTATCCCATTTGGCTTTCCACAATTTTCTTCCTTTTCTCACTGATATGTTCTCAATTTTCGTTTGAATAGGCAATGTAGTTTCCTCAGCTGGTTTTTTTCTGACAACTTCTTGAGATTGAGCTCAAGTCATCACATTTAAAGGAATGGCAGGTTCTACCTTGGATCCGCTTGAAGAATGCATTATGCCTACAATGTTCATTGTTGCTTTCCCCCCGTAATTTGGATTTTTAGCACAGTATTGGCGTAGATTGTCTATCCCACAACGTTCACAAAATACAAATGATTTGATTTGTGGACCCTTGTTTGGAAAACTTTGTGCCCAATGATCACCTCCACAGTCATAGCATGGACCTTCTTGTTTCATAGCTAGTGATACAGCCAATGGTTGTTATTCCCTGGAAAGAATGTTCTTCGAACCATACTCCTGATTGGCTATGAACATGACCGTATTTGTATCCATGGAGTATTAATTTCTCATGGGTTGTGGAACATACATTGGTTGAGCATAGCTGACTACTAATCTACCATCACTCTGAAGATGTGGGTATTGCCCTAACACATGTTGTGGCTTTAGTTGAATGCTACACCATGGAGTGGGGTGATCCCCTCCACAAGTATTACATCTCCTCAATTGAGGTTGTTACACATGTAGGTTCTGCTTTTAGCCTTGGTTTATTGTTTTAGTCACCCCCTCAAGCACTTGATCAATAATTGGTTCCCAAAGAGTTTGAACATCTTGCTTTGTGGTGGGTTCTCTCTTCGGAGATGAGGCACTACTAGTCGTGTTGTCTGTATCTTCACTCACCTCTTCATAGGCCTTGCAATTGTCAACTAGATAAAGAGCTTTTCTAGTGACTTGCTCAAATGTCGTGCATCCTTTTAACTGTAGGTCCTTTTGTAGAATCTCATTTTTTAACCCCTCAATGAAGAGAACTGATAATCTCTCATCTTGCGGTAACTCTCTCACAGGACATCTCTCTATGTATTTTTTGAAGCGAAGCAGATCTTCCTTTACTCTCTCGTTCTTTTTCTGTTTGAAAGAGTAGATTTGTGACAACGTGTTGTTTTTGCTCCCCCTTTTTGAGAACTCCTCTACAAATTCTTGTAAGAGTTGTGCTATGTTTGGAAAATCATCTCCGCCTAGAGGTTGGAACCATGTCAAAGCTGTTCCTTCTAATGTCAACCCAAATCCCTCATACTGAGGATGGAGATCCGCAATCTTTTCAGCTCTCAAAACTTGTTTAAGAGTGAGATATGAGCATATGAATCCCCTGACCCACTGTACTTTGTTTAACACAGTGAGCCACTTGATATGATCTTAATCGTTGTGGTTTAGTCACCAATCTAACCAATTCGTGGTCTCTTGCAAAGTTGGATATCCTCCTCTCCTCTAGTCTTGGAGAAAATCTCGGCGGAGTCCTCTCTGATATGTGTTGTGGCATTGTTATTGGATGAAATTCAATAGAGATCGAAGTACCCTTGTATGTGTATCTCTCTAGGTCAATTGGATCGACAAGTTTGTAATCTTTCCATACTTATCTACCATCAAAACTTGAACTTCATGGGCATCTGTATACGTGAATGCATAGAGGTTCTTGTGGAAGTCAACTCTCTAGCATTGGGTTCTACACGCCCGTAGATGTATGGATATCCATTTGTGAACCTATACAAGCCCTCATGAGAGTAATCTATAAGAACTTTCATGGATTCATTGGCTTTGATGAATCTCATGTTCGGTTTGTTGATCAGGGGATGCCTCTCCTTTACGTATTCTTGCAATCCCCCAGTTGTTGGCATTGCAGCATTTTTGATGTCTCTGAGTGGAGTAGAGAACCCTGGTGGTGGATGATTTGTCATGATTAAAGCTCACTCAAAACTCTCAAGATAGTCCTTGACAATCCCACTTTGGCTTAGTGCAACTTATCTCTTTTTGCCCATGGTAAGGTCTCTCAAAAGTTAGGAATTTGTGACTTTTTGGTCTCTGGAAACTGTTCTTGGGATACCCTAAAAGTTTGGCGTTGTCTATCAAAAGTTAGAGCAATTTTAGTGAACTGCACTTGAAACAACACTCAAAACAGTCTCAGGACTAGAGAACACAGGAACTTTGGCTTGTATCTTGGCCTCCCAAAGGTATTTTTAGCTCAAACTTGAGATTTGGGATGTACTCAAGTATGCTACAAGATCACCAAGTCAGATACCCCCACTATGTTGAGGTACATGGATTGCGATCCATGTTCCTCTGTCATATTTTTTTCTCCAACTTTTCTCACATTTTGACTGCGTGTAGACAAGGTCATATGCAAGTTCTATACCAATTTTCATTAAATTCTGAGGTTGAGGTACATGGATCGCAATCCATGTTCAACCACATCTGGACTTGATCTCTTGGCAGCTTGTTGCACTTTATGTCCACAAGCTAAATCTCAAATCTTTTTGGATTTGGAATTGTTTAGACGGGTCAAATGCCCAATACTAGGTCTGCACATTGGTTTTCTATTTGTCACCTATTTTGCTCCCTTTCGACTCAATTTTGCTCAATTTTTTTCCAAACTGGACTTGGGGATATGTTTCCTTGTGTATGCTCTACTAATCTGAAAAGTTTTAGGTCAAGTTGTCACTATGGGTACATGAATCGTGATCCATGTTTGGAGCCCAAACCGATTTCTCTTGGTATTATCAGATTAAGCATGACTAGGAGGTCATATGGTATCAAAATTTCTTTAAATGGACCTCTGGATTGAAAGTTGGGTCAATTCTATCACTTTGTCAGAGTACTTGGTAGTTTAGGGCTTTTGGTTTGGTTTTTGATATCCAAATTCATCTTTGAAAAGACCACTAGATTCCTTGTGATGTCCTCTAGATATGGTGCAAATATGGTATCAGTCTATGACAAAGGAACATGGATCACGATCCATGTACCTATGTGTTAGAAGGTACTGAAACTTAGCACACAACTTGTCCTTGGTCTCTTGATGCTAGCTATATGGTTTTGTGTGATTTGGACTTGTTTAGGCCAGGCAAAAGTCAATCCCTAGGTCAGTTTTAGGGATTCACCTTGAACTGTTTTCGGCTTTTTTCACCCACTTTTTGAATTTTTTTTGACAATGCTTCTTTGGGAACTTTTATTCACAAAGCAATGGTCTATGTTACAGGCTGAAAAACTTTTTGTCTAAAAATTTCTCAAGGGTACATGGATTGCGATCCATGTTCCACCACTTTTTGATCTGAATTTTTGGTGTGCTGACAGCCTGTGATGTTTGTAGCCTGCTCCACAAATCTTTTTGAATTTGGATCAGTTTTGCCCAACCAAAACTGACTTTTACAGTCTGTTGTGACAGTTTTGACAATGTTATGTTTTTGGCTCTTTTGACCACTTTTTACAACTTTTTTGTATATGAAAAAGTGTTTGTCTATGTCTCAGCTACCTAATGCTCAAATCTCACCCAAAAAATTTTCAAATTCTTTTCATGAGGTACATGGATCGCGATCCATGTTTGACCTCATCTTTGACATGAAACTTGGTCAAGTTGTAGTCCATGTTATGGTGACACTATTCCCCAAATCTTTTTGAATTTGGCCAACTTTTTCCTAATCAAAAGTGAGTTTTTTTGTTTGCCCTGCGGTTTTTGACTAGTTTTTGTATTTGGCTATTTTGACCAACTTTTTTAAATTTTTTGACATGGTCCCTTTTGGCAAAGTTGTTCCATTAGTTATCAAGGATGTACTTGTCAAATATCAAGCCCAAATGTCAAAAAGGTACATGGATCGTGATCCATGTTTGGCAACATTTTTTCATGAGTTTTGTTCTGGTAGTTCTCTATCCCCTGTAGAAGCCAAATCTCACCCCTTTTTGAATTTGGATCCCAAAAAGTCGAAAAATCCCAAAAAAATTGTTTCTATTGCCTGTTTTGTTGTTTTTGCCCTAACAACCATTTTTGATGCGATTTTTGAGTTTTTTTTTCAAGCAAACTTGATGAGAGCAATGTCCCACTGATGCTCACTATAATTGGTCACTTTTTTTTACAAAATTGGTCTCTGAGGTACATGGATCGCGATCCATGTTCCTCCAAAATCTGGTCGAACTTTCCAGATTGCTTCTAGAGAATCTGTTGATGCCTTTGATCCACAAATTTTTGAATTTGGATCACTTTTGGGGTCTCTACCATCAAATTTTCATAATTTCAGAGTTATGGTCATTTCGACCAAAATATGGTTTTCACTCTTTTTTCCTTCAATCTTTTAACCCAAATTTGATGGTGGTAATTTTTACTTATCCTACTCCTAAGTCTGAAATGAAACATGAAACAAAAACAAACTGAGTGGTACACAATAAAGTCGAAATGGAAAATGGATCAATACTATGGAAGCATAGAGAAAATCGAAGAATGAAATGCTTTTGGCTATCTCACTCACAACCCTCTTTACTTCTCAATAATAGATCTAGCAAGTCCTCGACTTCTAGACTCTACCAAGCACTAACCCCCGTGTCTTACTGCTTCACTTCTAAAGTGTAAACGGTACAGAGAGACCAA
This sequence comes from Adiantum capillus-veneris, assembly GCF_014529385.1. NCBI lineage: Eukaryota > Viridiplantae > Streptophyta > Polypodiopsida > Polypodiales > Pteridaceae > Adiantum > Adiantum capillus-veneris. The sequence continues at coordinate 140,878,554 of NC_140951.1, read as the reverse complement.
TCTTTGGAAAAGAACGCTCAAAATACGCACTAGGTCACTCACCATCCAAGGATCATGTCCCCGGCAATGGCGCCAATGTTAGCGGGTCGCCGCAACGGAGGGAGGTACTAACATAGCTTTTTGGTACTAACATAATGTCAATACTCAAGGAAATGACTCGGATGGGGCACGAAGACTCTTTGAGATTGTCAATCTCTAGAAGTCAACCTTAACAAGAAAACACAACAACTCTACAAGCAAACCAACACTCAACAATTAGGGAAATCCACCTATGTCCTTTCTCACAACTCTAGGTCATCTCGCCATTTTGGCACTCGAACATACTCGAAATGCAATGAAACTTTAGGAAGAGGTCTAGGACACCTAGGGGCACTATCCTACCAAGTCTGGTCGCAATCCAATAAGGTACCAAAATCACAATCCATCATGAAAAAGTTCCTGAAAACTGCAACAGAACTATCCAAAAATTTCTCCTTATGGTCTAAGAACACTCTCCTATGGTCAAAATGACTAAAAACAATGATTTAAGCACTCAAATTTGCAATTAAGGCTCACAAATATGTAGTTGCGAACCACAACAAAACTCACAATGCTTACACTTAATTGAAAGAGCAAAGAGAGAGGAACACAATGCAAGTTTCGGAATTGAAAACTCATTACCCAATCATTAGTTGCGATGATACAAGTTGGAGCAGCTCGTAGCTTGAGGGTACGTTGTCAGAGCTCCCTTCTTCTCTAAAGATAAGCCCCCTTTTACATTAAGGTTATTGACCTTTATACCTAGGGCATTCTTAATGGCCAGTGGTCGGCTCACATGTACCTTTACAATTGTCAACTTAGGGGATTGATCAACTACTCTATACTCAGGATTTACACAGAGTATTACTACACTAGCTCGAAAAACTAATAGAGTACAAATGTGGTGTCCGGCTATGTGTGCGACCAGTTGGGTGCCCGTTTGATTTGTCCTCAAATAGAGACTATGGACACCATGCACATGCTATACACATATTTCCCAATGAGTTTCAAGAAGTTTTGCATCAGCAGACATCATATGTGTATGATGTCTCTTCTCTCATACAAATGCCAAACTCCACAACTTTCATCATGAGCATGTTCACCACATAGTATAAAGGCCATGCATTCAATTTGGCAAATTTGAGCAAGGTTATGACCACTTGGATCCTAAAATCAAAACATACTAGAAAAAGACACATTCTTTGGCCCTATACACATGAATAATCTCCAAATCAAAATATGAGATGATCAGAGTATTACCCATCATGAGAGGATGCTATAGATCAAGTTTGGGCAAAAAATCTCCACAAAGACATCATACGCATATGATGTCTTCAGAGTCTAAAGTGACTAATCTGGGCTAATTTCTCACTTCCAATGCCATTATCCCCTAGTTAGCCCACAACTCAAGTTTCATCAAGTTTGATTCTTTCTACCCGTCTAAACCCAGGTTTCGAAACTTTGAAGCTCTACACCTAGATTTTGACTTTAAACACATGAGAATAATTCCAATTCAAAATTTGATGCCATAGGAGTCTATACCATGCTAAAACGTAGCTTCTAGTACAAGTTTGAGCCCTTTTGGACAAAGTAGACATCATACACGTATGCTATCTCACTAGCCTGAAGATGAACCTGGAAGCTAACTTGACCCCTTCTTATCCTTTACCACATGATTATGCAAGTATCTACCAAGTTTCATCCCATTTAAATCTCATTTTCTCAAAACTAAGTCAAAATCCAACTTCAAAGCCTGAAAGGGGTTCTAATGGTCATAGCTTGTCCAAATGGTTGTTTTTTTGTTGCAAATGGAACTACTTGTTTTTTGGTTGCATGTTGAATATTGAATGTATTAGAGCTCTAATCAATTTCTACATTGTACTTTCAGTGCCATGGCTGGCCTGGTAACAATGGATGCTGTGCTGGCTTATCTTATACCACATAAAACTTATGCGGGTAGATATATTGATAAACATGTACATGTATCACCACCCATCCTATTGCTTTGATCGAGTGCTCTGAATAAATTTAAATGCCTTGATGTGTCAAGTGAAGCTCTTGCTCAAGTGTTAGTTGCATGTATAGGTTGTAGGAAATGAGATTTCCTTGAGCTCAGGAATCTAAGATTTCCTTGGCCTCCACTTGATTATTATTAAGCTTGAATTTTATGGTTGGGTCCACTGTATGCTCCTCTTTGAAGTTGATCACTTTGATCACATTGATTTGTATTGGTGGTCGGTGTTGTTGCTATTGTCGTAGAAGCTTCTATTTTGCCATATGCACCCTGGCTTATTCTTGAGCTTCTTTAACAACCAATTGCTTTTCTTAAGAGCGTTTCCTTTCCACATGGATTTGTAGAAGCATGTTCTAGGTTAGTGGGAGATGTTACTTTTAAGGTGACAACCACTAATCCAATTCAAAAGTTCTTCTCCCTCCAGTGTAGCAAGCTTGACGGCTCCACTTGGTGCTATATCAATGATCACGAAGGGTCCCATACCTCGATTTTAAAGTTTTTTTTACATGTTTCAATCTATAAACCAAGACATAGTCTCCTGTATTAAAATGTTTTGAGCATACATGCTTATCAAAAAACTCATTATGTCTCCTTTTTGGAGCGTAGATAGAGGCTATGGCCTTCAGGTGAAGCTCATTTAGTTTTTCAAGTTCAGTGACTGTGGAGGACAATTCATGGCCCGTCCATCCAAGTTGTTTAGCTGCTCTTAAAGTGGGGATCAGAAACTCTAGTGGCAAGATTGCATTAAGGCCAAACACAATGTTGTAGGTGTTTTCCCAATTGAGGTTTTGTATGCTACCCTATAAGCCCACAGTGTCACGTGTATCTATTGGTCCCAATCTGCTCTTGAGTCAGATACTATTTTGGTCAAAATTGTGCATAGAATCTTATTGGTATCTTCAGTCTCTCCATTAGCCTATGGGTGGTATGGAACGGACTTCCTGTGAGCTACCATGAATTTGTCCAAAATATTTTCAGTAACTTCATTAAAGAAATGTGTGCCACGATCACTGACAATCACTATGGGTAAGCCATATCTAACAAATATATTTTTGTATAGAAATTGTGTAGTGGTCCTTGCATCAACTTTCTATGTGGCCTTAGCTTCAAGCCACTTTGTGAGATATTCTGTAGCCACACTGATATACTGGGCATCTATACCCCACTTAGCAAAATCTCTTGCTCCCATCATTGGCCTTAAAGGCATCTCGTCTCTCTTGATTGATACTTTGGTATGCTGACACATGTCGCACCTCTTAACATATTTGTCAGCGTCCATGTATAATTTAAGCCACCATATTCTAGTAGTTAAGACACTTTTGGCCGTCTTATCCCGTGAGAAATAGCCTCCAATGAGTGCTTCATGTGAATGCTCTAGGATTGGTAAATACATGATTTCTGTTGCATATATCCTGTGTTGATTGTCTTTTCCTCTCTTACACAGCTGATTTTCAATCACTACACAATCTAGAACCTCTTTTTTTATGGCCCGTTGTCGTGCCCTAGAGGTATGTTCCAGAAATGTTCTTATGGTTAGATAGTCAACAATGTAGTGGCTCCATTCTGGTGCAATTGTCACCTGAAACAATGTAGCATGTTCTATCAATGGGTTAGACCTGCAGGTTGCATAGTTAGTCATGTACTCTTGAGCATCAATGCGCATATTTGGCCAATAAACTCCTAATTTTTGCAAGCACTGGTATGTTTTCTATTGCAAGCAATGAAATGCTAAGTCTTGAACATGTACTTCCAAAAGATAACATTTGTATTCCTCTGGATTCATGCATAACCGCATAATGTTGTCTGAGCCCAACTGATACAAATGTCTGCCAAGTAATTGGAAATATCGTGATTGTCAAACCGTTCGTCTTTTACTTTCCTGTTTCGTTCTATCAAACTCTCCTCCATAGGATAGTAAACTGACTATCTCCTGAGACCATTTTGGTACCATCTTAGCATTGAAAAGATATGCATCAGGGATGTCATCGTCTACCCCTTCTAGAGCTTCTCCTTCCAGTAGTCTAGAAAGGTGATCGACTCGTAGATGTATCTTTCCTTTTTTCACCACAACAATAAAAACTTCCTCAATACTCAGTTCATATGCCCAAATGAGATGAAACTTGTTTTATGTGCTCTACATAACATTCAAACTATGGGTGTGGAGTCAAATGCCCATTTTTGCTACCAGATCTACTCTTGAGACATCATACGTGTTTGATGTATGCTAGGGAGATTTGATCTAAAAATCAAGCACAGGATTCCCAAAGTCTTTAGTAGTACTTGCAAAGCACTCTTACAACTTATCAATGCAAAAATATGCACTGAATCACAAGTTTCGTATTATTCTCATTTTCACACTCGACTTTTGTCTTTTGGGGACCAAATGTTGGTCAAAACCTTAGTCCCAAGGTGTACTTAGGGTCAAACACCCCTTATGAACACTCTAGTGAAGTCTATGTTGTCAAATTTGGTCTCTTGCTAGGCCCTAAGACATCATACGCATATGATGTTTGCAGATGAAAAATTGTATATTTCTCATCCAAATCTCTTGCTTGGTGTTCTTTTATGCCCATCCTCACTCAACCATGCATAAATGTCTATTGAAGCTTGTTTATTGTTGCAAGTTATCTCTAAAAATTGAATTTGCAAAGATTACATATGCAAGCAAGCATACAAGCAAATAATATCGATGATGGATAACTTTAGATCACAATCACATGTCCTATCTACAACTACTCCTACTTAACAAAAGTAGAGTTGAAACAAACCCATGAGAAAAGTGGTCTGCAAGCCTTGGTTTGAGATTGGGACAAATTTTCAAACCTGGTTTGGAGTAGAATAAATTTAGATTGTTTTCCAAATCTTATTTCTTAGGTTTGTGTATTAGTTAGAGATGTTAAGAGTCTCAAATCTACTAGTAACAAGTCTATGAGGTTTGGAAAACCATATTAATGTCATGTTCAAGCATGGATCAACTTTGGGTGGATTTTGGGAGGATGGTTGTCCGAATATCATCCCCTAGGTTTCTATATTTGTTAGGAATGTAAAAAGTGCACATTTATTATTGTTGTTGAGTTCGCTAGGGTAGGTTGAGATTTGAGCAAGGAGGGGGGGCATGGGATTTGGATGCTCATCCAAATTTCAAGATAAGAATTCAAAATAGAGGTACCTTTGCAAGACCGTTGCAGAGAAGAGTGTACATTTACTAATCTATACCTTCAAAAGAATCATCAGTTAGAAAAGTTCAACAAGATGCATTTGTAAATTGGAATAAAGCACTCTTACAATTGCAATAGCAATAACAACCAAAGAATGGTGGTGGAGAGATATTGGAGGGTGGAAATGGAGATAAAGATGAGGATGGTGCAAATCTCATAGCTATAGCTTGCAGAGAGAGACTGTAGGGTGGGAATGGAGATGGAGATGAAGATGGTGTAGATCTGCTATAGCTACACCTTGTAGAGAGAGAAATGATGCAATTTTCCATATAAAACTAGTGTATAACATTTTAGAGAGAGAGAGAGGGTAGAGAGAAATTGCAAATCTGTTGCCCCTTGAAAAGTGGGGGAGATCCTAAGGTTGAGAATTAAACACACATTTGTAAGGGGATTTTACCCAAGGTGGACATGATTGCTCCATGAGGACTAAAGTTAATCCGAAGCCCCTACAACCTAGGCCACTAGGTCAGGGGAAGTCAATCATGTCCTTGCCAATGAAACAACCGTAAAAGATGGTGAGAAACAAGTGGAGAGCTATAAAGGGACAAGAATAGGGGAGGAAAAAGAGGCACGATCTATGACAATAAGGTCACCAAATGGAAAGAGAAGACTGTAGAGGTGCAGATCTTCACAACACATATCCCCAAATGGAGCATTGCATTTGACACATTGCATCCCTTTTTGCATTAGGAAGAGATGGAGTCTAGGAGGAACTCTTTATTTGGTAGTTTAAGCGAGTCAAACCCTTAGTATTAAGAAAGCTATCAAAGGACGGATTTTGAATTCAAACATGAAAAATGGCTAGTTTGTTTGAATACAAATTTCCCCCCCAAAATGAAATATAAAATCCCGCGGACAAAAGTATATCATGTAGCATATCTATGGAAAGAGCTCAGTGTGTAGATTCCAGATCTACAATGCATTAGGGCCAATATGGATGAAATAGGGTTGTTTAGGGTTTCTCTATTCTTGATCTAAGGATCAAGGAGGAGCCACATTTCCAAAAGTATGGCACTTTTGTACATGTGTCAAGATCTCCTTCACTTGCTTTTGGAATATTTTGCACTATTTTAGCCATAACTTTTTCATATGAACTCCAAATCTAGCGCTCAAATGGTCCATGGGTGGTGCTTGACGAGCTCTATCCAATGAGTACCCCCTGTTGAATAGTTTTGGTGAGATCTTCATGGTGTTTTTTAGGTTGCCCCTTTTCAGATCCTTACACAGCCCTTTTTTCATCCAAATTGGCCCTAATGGTCAACTCAAATCCTAGATCATATCTAGGAGTTAGGGAAGGCCAAAAATCATAAAGTTTTCCACCCCCTTTTTGGAGGGAAAAGTGCATCATTTGACCATCCTTATAGCTCTCTTACACACACATGGCATACATTTATTTGTCAAAATGTTAACCACCTCCATAATCTCATGGAAAATAAAGAGGCATTCCTAGACCCCATCCTCTTCCTAATGATATCCTTTCATATTCTATCAAGTAATGCAAAAGTTGATAACTATAGTAGTGTGTGGCACTTATACTCTCAGACTTTGAAGTGAGCATAATGTGCATAGTCAATGTGACTCTTTTACATTGCCCAGTGTCTTGTCTTACATCAAGGGGGATGGGATCCAGGCCGAGCGGTTGAGATAGTGTTTATCATTGACAAGGGGATAATCTCAAGCATATTGGAAGGAATATAGTTTTCTTTTTTAGCAGCATATACGTACTTTGCCTAGCCAATTGCACTAATGAGGACCAATTCTTCAAACTCCATACAAGCGCTACTACTTACCTTGTAATTTGTGGTATTAAATGGCCTTTGCTCATCTTTTTTCTTCTTCAAAGGAAAACTAGTGAAACAACAGTGTGTTGCTTCTTCTTTAGTATTGATGATGTATCAACATGGCACATTTTGATGAGAACTTTTCATTAAGATATATTGATGGCATACATGAAAAGCCTACTTCTCAGAGTACCCACCTACAACATGCATTGTTTGGCCTCAAAAGGAAGTTAATGTAACTTTCTTTCTCTCTCTCTCAAAGATCGAAAAAAAGAATGAGAAGTTAAAACCTGAGTGAGAAGAGAGGGATTTTTCTCTTCTGGTTAAGAGCACTCAAAGTCACCAACTTCATCATGAAAGAGGCAAATAAAGACATCAGACTTCTTCTTTCCAAGATCAGGAGGCAAGTAATGAATGAGTTTGACAGTTTCCTCAAGAATCCCATAACTAGAAGAAACACCCCCAGATTGAGCTTTTCCATTCTTGTCATCCTCATTCTCATCATCCAAACCTAAAAAGTTGATGGGAGACCTATAAGAGAGCAGCTGCTCCGCTAGCTTCTTGACCCATGTGAAGCATCAGAGTGGTGTAAATCTAACAATAGATGCTAGTGTAATACGCTTAGGAGAAAAATTCAAAACAAACGTGCACTTGCAAGACCATTCCACATAAGAGTGTACATTTTCTAGTATTGGAGAGGTTTCTAGGATTGCCATTTGGACAACCATCCTAATCTAATGCATCCTACTCTTGAGGATTAGACAGACGTGCAAATCTCATGAGGAGGCATTACTAGGGTGGAGGTTTCAATGGCCATCCAAACCTCAATAGGAGGATGCATGACACCCAAAAGAATGAATTAAATAACATTGGAGCTACTACTAGAGTTGATATAAATTAGATGCCCAAGTAATGTTGGATTGAAAATCTATTGACGTAAAAGCCGTGTCACCTTTTTGATCAATTATGGTTATCTCATGAAGGAGAAATTTGCTTGTTTTTGCTCTATTTGTTGAACGCTTTTGAGTGGAAATAGATAATGTGTTTTCAAATTGATCAAGTATTTCACCGAGTGAGGTTTGTTTGTCTATATCACTTGGCTTAGAGCAGCCTTGAGACAACACATTTTCTGAAGATGCAATATGACTCATTGGTCAAAATCATAATGACAAGGGTATAATATCCATTTCATTACCTTTGCTTCAAGGATACCCAAACCCAGGGTCAATATAAACCTTTGTGGCATCCAAAAAACCAACCAAGTGGATCTTGGAGACCATATAAATCAACGTACCACCTTTTGGGTGATGCATTCTATAGGTAGTCTATGACATCAATTACAACCACTCCATTTTTTGTCTCTAAAAGAATGTAGAAAATGACGTACTTATTTGGAAAATTAATCATTTAAACACGTCCATCAATTTACCTTTCATGAGTCAAAATGCAAGTGACGGGGAGACCTTCACTGCAAGAGCATTTCATCTCACAATTGATAAGATAAATGGAAAAATGTCATAACAACGTAAAAGAAGTGAGCAAGCCCTTGTAAGGGGAGTTTCACCCAAAGGAGGATGAGATTTGGACGTGCATCCTAATCCTAAGAGAACACTTCAAAAAAGGTGTACTTGCAAGACCATTGCATAGAAGACTGAATATATTGGATAGGTTGCTAGGGTTGATATTTGGATGGCCATTCAAATCTCATGAGTTCTACACCTAAGATTTGGACAAATGTCCAAATCTCATGAGGACGGGTCATTGAAGTTGAGATTTGATATTCAAACCTTAAAAAAGGATGCATGAAAGACACAAAAACACCATCACTAATAGTGAGATATTGTGAAGGATGATATTAGATGGCCAACTAACTAATATTGAAGTTGTTAGAGAATCACGATCATGTGCAATTGGTACCTCATGAGGAAGGCTTGCTAAAGGTTGAGATTTGGAATTCCGTCCAAATCTTTTAAAACAACACTTGTACAAATCAGGAACCGTCACTATCATTTTTAATTGGAAAGCTTGAGATTCGAATGTCAAAATCTCAAGAATCACAACTCTATATTCTGACAAGGACACACATATCTTAGAAGAAGAATATATGTGTGAGAGCGTACACACTTCTTGGTCAAGCATTTAAGTGACAAGTGGAAAATAGAAAGAGTGCACGTGGATTAGCTTCCCAATGAAACCAGGAATTGGTGATATTTTTTTATAGAGAAAGTCAACCAAGGTTTATCCATGTGTACTTAAGTACAAACACTTTCCTCTCTCCACAATTTTCTCATAGATTAAAACATAAATACTATTTTTTCATGTATTGTATTGATTAATTTCTAATATGCAATTGTTAGTTTAAAAGTATAAAGACCTTTTGGCAGAGAGGGAGGGAATTTCAAAAGCATTTAAAAGTAAATATGAATATACAATTAAGGAAAATTGCATTTCATAAAATGCTATTGAACATCCTCTTGCCTCCACTTTGTTTGGACTCTACAATGCTCTCTCAACAGGTCCCTCCATCCCTAGCACTAAAGTTGTGCTAGTTCTCTCTCTCTCTCTCTCTCTCTCTCTCTCTCTCTCTCTCTCTCTCTCTCTCTCTCTCTCTCTCTCTCTCTCTCTCTCTCTCTCTCTCTCTCTCTCTCTCTCTCTCTCTCTCCCTCCCCCCTCTCCATAGCCTTTACTTTTGGGCTCTCAAATGAATCTTGTCTAGAGTTGTCCTGCCTTAGTGTCTGCCCTTGGGCTCAGAGCTCAAAGATGTATGCTCCTCTCCTCCATAGCCTCTGCAAGAGTGCTTCTTCTCTCTCTCTCTCTCTCTCTCTCTCTCTCTCTCTCTTCATGAGTACTATGGCTGTGTTTTGATGGTTTTGTTTCTTGTATCATTAGCCTCACAACTCATTCCACATGGAATCACATAATGTTGAGAATGGTAGTACAAACACCCTATATCTTCCTCCATCGTCTATTTCAAAACACAGCATGGTGAAGGATCTTCTAATGGGTCTATGAAACTACTGGGATGCAAAGAAGAGGGAACAAAGAAGCCTTTAGAAGAGGATTGCACAAACGCATGAGTATGGTGACATTGATGAGAGAGAGAGACAAACAAAATCTATAGGGTATTTGCTAAGTGTTGGTGCAATATGTTAGGGGATGACTATCCAAAAGTGTATTAATGTGGGAATGTGGGCTTAGGAGCCTAGGGGTGTGGAAAGTCAAATGAAAGGTCATGGGACTTGGGAAGTTGCAAAGTCCTAGGAAGTGAGTCATTTCTTACTACAAGAACCTTTGTATCTCACATTTTTTAATGAAAGAAGAAATGACATGCATGGAAGTTGGAAGGTGTGTGTCTCTCTCTTTGTTTATGTGTGTGCAAGGCTTAGCACTGGTGATCCTGCTGTAGTTTCCTTGTTGATGGAGGAACTGGAGTGGACCTAGCATCTCTGGGAAAGAAGAAGAGGAAGTAGCCAATGCATGCTACTATTTTGCACCACACACACACACACACACACACTTACTTGGTCACGACATCTGACCATGATAGCTATTTCTAGCTACACTCATAAGTATACTTAGCCTACTAGTATTGCTACTTGAACTATTGATGTAGCTAATGCTTCACCCAAATTAGCACACACATAATCATACACTTCTGGCAGTTGACTAAGGCTTTATTACTTCTAATCATAAGTGGCTTATTTTGAGCATGAGGGTGTCCACCTTGAGACTGAAATTATGTCATAGGGTAATTGTGATTGGATCCTGGATACTGGCTTACATTGATATCTTGGTAAGCATGGTTGAGTGTGAACCACTAAAAAGCTAGGCTCAGTGAGAGAAATCCCTTAAGGATTTAACCCATGAAGGATAAATGAAAGGTCTCTTTCCCATTATGGTTCCCCATGATATAAATTGGTTGCACTCTCCAATGCGAGGTTAATGCACTCAACATTTGTTGCCACATATCCCTTCCTCCTTTCACTCGAGGCGATTCACAATGAACGCTTCTCTTTCTGATGAGTGGGATTGATGGTGGGCGGCTTGGCATGGCATGTGGCTCATCCTTTTCTTGACATGATAACTCCTCCTCTTTCCCTCTTGAAGAGAAGGGCCTGTACACTATTTTGATGGGATGCTGTACAATTTTAGTTCCAAAAAATTGATTGAAAAAATTGTTATAAAAGCTGGTGTATTGGACAATTTTCTTAGGCCACTTCAAGCATATTTGAATTTTTAATTGGACATATGGTTGGCTATTGGATCGGTAAAAATGAATGTGTTAAATACTAAACTATATGGTGGTGCTGTATTAACATTTCATTTTCATGGCATTTAATTATCTGCAGTACTTGGGGGGTTGTGGTATTTCTAAAAATGTCTAATAGAATCTCTTTATTGACACGAGTCTAAAAGGGAGGGGAGATATGTTCACATGATCCCTAATGTTTAGCCTAAGTAGCATATTGGTTAACTATGGATTTACATTAATAGGATGGCTTGGACACAAAAGAAGATTTATTTTTTTGATTAGCTAATAACTGGTTTTGCTGGACTCCAGCCCTACTCACTTTACTGAGCTTGAGAATTTACTAATCTAATCTATGCAATCTCTGTATTACCTTATGCATATCAGTAGTAGTTTTGGCTGCCTATCATGGATGCTTATGGAAAAGATGATGGTAGACTCTAGGAGTAGTTTTTTTCCTACATATCTTTGTTGACCTAGTTTTTTACTACGTGAGATTTGGGTTAAAGACAATAAATGGGTTATAATGCTTTGGTTTGAAAGTTGTGTTAGGGCCATTATGTTTCGATGGTGCCCTTTCATGAGGCGTTGCTAACTCTAGATTGACAGATTTGAAAAAAACTGACTTGGTATTTGATGGTCTCTCCTGTATTTGATAAACTTTGGGACTAATAGGTTTTTTTTTGTTTTTGAATGGGCATGAGTAAGTAAAGAAAGCATGACATTGATTTGCTTTGCATTAGGGTTTTTTGGTATCCTACATGTTAGGTTCTTCAAGCCCAATATTGGCCATAGGAAATACCTCCTAAAGTCATGCTAATTCACTTCTAGTTTGCATGGCCAGAATGTTATAAATATGTAAGGTTTCTTTCAATCAAAAAATAGCGTGTGCTTTTCCTTGCTACTGTATCGAACGCTCTCTCTCTCTCTCTCTCTCTCTCTCTCTCTCTCTCTCTCTCTCTCTCTCTTTGTCTCTCACTTCTTCTCTTGTTGTGCAGCACACCTTGCCTTGCTCGCCATGAGATCCACATAACAACAACTGCCATAGCCTCGATCCTCAACACATGGTATTAGAGCTCCTTGGTTTCATGCAGTCAGTGGCACACAGGAAAGCCTTGGCGCTGATCATGCTCAGGGCGGCACACAGGAAAGCTAGTGGAATGTTTTGAAACACTGCAGAGCCTTCATCGACCCTCAGGCAAGTAAAGCCCACATGGGAAATTGGTGACAACCCAAACAAGGTGTAAGACCTGCCTACTGCAGCAACCGCTCCTAAAGCCAGAGATTTACAAAGGCACCTCCAAGCCTCCAAATTCGGCCTCCTTAGCAACTGCCGATCAACCTCCTCCTGCAGTGCTGGTTCGTATTAGAGAAGAACTCGTTTTTTTGTTTATTTTCTCCAAGATTTTCAAACTTACCTTACACCTTCAAGAGGTCATACATGCGCGCTTATTACCTTCGATGCTTATCAATACTTATGATTGATTAGCAAGCAATCTTGGAAGCCTTTTTTTTTTGAGCCCCACTTGTAGTTTGGTGGCATATTGGCAAGCTATTGAGAATTTACAAGCCTAAATTAAAACGGTGTTAAATCAATTGATATTTTTTTTATAAAATGACTCGGTTTTTTGTTTACTACTGGTGGTGTGGACAATCCAATTGCATTCGACAGTGGTCGTCAACATCAAACTCTTCTGCCAATTTAACATGGCGTCTAAAATCAACAAATTTAATGGAACCGGCTACTCCCCATCCAAGCCAGCCTCGAAGATAGCCCGTCTAGCTGCTACAGCAGCATCTGTTCTCTCTCGCTCCCCATGAGGATCATCTCATGGAATGTGTAGGGACTAGGTGGGCCCCAGTTTCAGTGTTAGTAGGGCCGACTGCGTCAGGAGCTTCAGCGCTGCCTTGTGGGAGGAGAGATTGATCTCCTTATGCTTTAGGAGCACCATCTGTGTGAGAGCCGCATTAGACGTTGTGGTCAGTTCTTGCGTGGACGATATGATACTTTTTGGTTAGCTGCTTTTGGACCTCGAGGCATCCAGGGTGGGGTATGTATGACTATTGCGGACTCTTCGCAGTAGGCCATGGTGGGCAGAGGGATTATTGTGCCAGGCAGGGCTCAGTGGATTACTATGCAGGTTCAGGGTTGCCTAGTGGGCTTCCTTAACATCTATGCACCCAATGTGGTGAGTGCTTGAACAAAGTTTTGGTCATAGATAGTTGAGTGTCTACCGCAGGCAGAACACTGGTGCATAGGAGGGGACTTCAACATGTTGGAGGACCCTTTTGACAAGATTGGTGGTAGCCATGCTACTGTGCATGGAGTTGAGTTGGCAGCTTGGGAGAGGTTTTGTATGACTATGAGGGTCTCAAATGTTTGGCAATACTCTGGTTTTGTGAGGCCCCTAGACAGCCTTGCCTTCTCGCGTTCGGACCGCAAAGTGGGAGGAGTGAATCTATCGCGGATAGATCGCTTCTACACTAGTGACCATTTCAGTGACTTGGGAGGGACAATGGGCATTCTGGCAGGGACTTCCTTCTTGGACCATGCACCAATGATCCTCACAGTGGTAGACAGGCAAAGGAGTGGGAGCATGATGCTTCGCATCCTAGAGAGGGTCTTGTTGGACTCAGCACTTAGAGAGCGGGTAGAGGCTCTTTGGACAGAGAGATTGGACAGGAAGGATTCTCCTGCTGCCTGCTGACAGAGTGGCCTCAGGCCTAGCGTAGATTAGCAGTTTTTTTCTCCAAGAGTCTGTGGCTCGTCGGGCTACAGCAAGAGAGGAGGAGTAGTGTCTCAGACGGGGCATTTCTTCGTTACAGAGGATGCAAGAGAAGCAACTAGACAATCCTTGGTTGGAGGAGCATCTACAACAGGCTCGACAGGAGCTTGCTAGCATAGAAGAGAGGCAACATGAGTTTGCTTTCCACCGACATGCATCTCAATGGACCCAGGTGGGCGACAGAGTGATTGGTGCTTTCTTTAAGGTAGTGGGACCTCTACATTCGCATGCCAAGGTCAATCAGTTGAGGAGGCCCGACGGGTCAGTTGCTTCTGAGCCCGAGCATATGCGTGAAGTTGCTACTGACTTTTACCGTGAGGTACTGTCCACACAGAGTCCCAGTCAGAGTGTCAGGATGCATGCAGGGAGCAGGTTTGGGCACAGATGCCTTTTCTTGTGACCGAGGAGATGCATTAGAGGCTTGAGCTGCCACTTCAGCTTGAGGAGCTGCACATGGCTCTTAGGGCTCTCCCCGTGGTAGCTGTCCAAGTGAGGATGGACTGACTCCCAGTTTTTTCTTGGAGTACTAGGACCTGCTTAGCCCAGATCTCTGTAGTGCTTTTCAGTACATTTGCACACAGGAGTGATGCCTGACAGCATGATTGAGGGCTTGATCTACCTCATTCCCAAGGAGGGTGGCTCCTTGGATGAGATTCGAAAGTGGTGCCACATCACCATCCTCAACTCAGCCTACAAAATTATTGCCAAGGCTCTGAGTTTGAGGATTCAACCACTTCTAGAGAGCCTTATACATGGGACTCAGACACGTTTTGTCAAGGAACGCAGTATCCTTGAAAACATCTTTACTTTTTGGGAGGCTTCTGCCCTGGCACGGCTCCGTGGTGAGGACCTAGTGATTCTTCTTCTCGATTTTGAGAAGGCATACGACAGAGTTGACTGGGACTTTCTAGAGGGCACTCTATGCCGGATGGGATTCTCAAATGCTTGGATCAGAGGGGTGTCAGTTTTGTATAGACAGGCTCACAGTCAGGTACTTTTGGCAAGAGGTAGAGGTAATCATTTCATGCTCACACATTCGGTAAGATAGGGTTGTCCTCTTGCCCCCTTCCTCTTTCTGTTCTATGCGGAGGTGATGAGCAGGTTTCTGGTTTCGCAGCAGGTTGGTCTTCGGGGCTTAGCACCCCCTATTCAGGGAGATGAGCTACTGGACGCTGAGTTTGCCGACAACTCAGCCTTGTACTTAGATGGCCAGGAGGCCAACCTTCACAGGTGTGAGCAGGCTCTAGAGACCTTTTGTTGTGCATCGGGCGCACTAACCAACTGGAGAAAGACAATGGCTTTCTCGATTGGTAGTGCTCCTGTTCCCGATTGGATGCCAGGAGAGGGTTTTAGGTGGACTTCCCCAGGGACTGCAGTTCGGTACTTGGGTTGTCAGGTTGGTTTGGACTTGTCTCCTGAGTAGAAAATTGCTCCCCTTCTCCTGTCTATTAGGAGAAAGTTGCTACATTGGAGCTCAGCACGACTTTCTTTGGCTAACAGAGTAGTAGTGGCCAACCAGGTGTTGTTGGCGACTATGTGGTACATCACTTCTTGTTAGATCTTCTCGAGTTCTTGTATCAGCCAGGTAGAGAGGCTGATCAGGAAATTCCTTTGGTCAAGACGTGACACTCAGAAGCCCGAGACAAAGTGGCTTGGCAGGTCATCACTCTTCCTTGTTCAGAGGGAGGGCTTGGGATCATTGACCCAGCACAACAGAGTAGAGGACTTCTTCCAGGTGAGGAGCCCTAGAAGGAGTTCTTGCTACAACGGATTTTTGCTAGGGTGCCTTAGGCAGGAGGCCCCTGGCAACCTTCAACCAGATGGATCTTCATAGAGATGCGCAGAGTTGGTTTGAGCAGGAGACTGGAGGACCGCTACGCTGTGATTTTGCTTCGATCTTGGGAGCTCTTGCGGTGAGGCCTGGAGAAGAGACGGCCTACTTGCACGGAGGAGCGCCTACGGCAGCCCCTTATCTGGAACCCCATGGTTAGCACTCATAGAGGCCACTTGGTTGGTAGTCGGCCTCATGTTTCTTGGGGTCCCATGGCAACGGGTCCAGCGCACTTTTAAGTGACTGTTTAGAGTTCACAGGCTTGTCAGAGGAGCTGCAAGGTTTCCAACTACAGGGCATGAGAGGGGTGCAAAGCATGTGCCAGGACATCTTAGAGGCAGTTCTAGCTGAATGGATCATGCCTCTTGAGCTAGTAGCACCCAGGTGGATGGGAGCCTTCACACGACTAGAGGTTCTCATCTCAGTCAGGGCCTGCTCAGAGACTGTTCCATCCCTTTTGTTTGAGCTTCAGGGTGGGGGATGCCTACATCAAGTTGCAGTAGAGGCCCCGCAGGTGACAGAGTGCTGTTTTCAGAGGATCCAAGTAGTGGGCATTTGTGGGAGGACTTGTGTCATAGATCCTGACCCAGCAGCTCTTGAGACTGGACACTAGAGGTTGTGGGCTTGGGAGTGTTATCCACTGGCACGAGTACAATGGGATCCTGGTGAGTGGCTCTGGAGGGACCCCTTCTCTTCTGCAGACTACCTAAGTGTCCCATTCTTTCAGTACACTATTCGACTGGGATGTCATATACTAGCAACACAGAGAGAGACCCGCCCCGCTGCGGCACCTCATTGGCAAGAGGAGGGTCTCACAGCTGAGTTCTTCGCAGCCTTTTGGGAGAGGTTGTGGGACTCCAGACAGCCGAGGCGAGTTATCTTGTTTTAGTGGCTGGTCGCACACAAAGCTACAGCAGTTGGGAGCTAGCTAGTGCATAGTGGTCTCTTGGCGGCATGTGTAGCTTGTGACCATCTTGTGCCTAGAAGGTGTGGCTACGCGTTCTTTGGCTGATGCCTGCTCTCTCCATGGCTCGACAGTACACTTGGGGAGCAGTGGCTTGGTCCACCCTCATGGACCCGACATTTCAGTTTGAGCTATCTTCCACCAGCAGGATGATAGTGATGCAGGAGGGGCAACCTATACTCAGCCTGCTACAGAGCTTACTCCACAGGAGTGGTGCAGTGAGAGAGAGGAGTGTTGGGAGCTCATCAGTGGCCTGACACTCTAGTTCATCTGGCGGGCCCATTGTTTCCGCATCTTTGAGGCTCGCGCTGTGCCACCAGCAGAGACTGTTCGAGATTTTTGGCTAGAGCTAATCCATACTCTCAGAGGACAGCTTGAGGGACTACAAGGAAGCTCTGATCGCATGCGGGAGCGCAAAGAGGCTTTCCTTCAACTCTGGCATCCTGGGACTTTCTACACCATGGTCCAGGGTGTACTCCGATGGAATTACCGACCACCTGTGTGGATTTTCCCTCCTCCCATTTCTTGATTTAGCCCCATTGTACATATGTTGGTTTTTTCATTGTGAGAGTCTCCCATCATGGTTGTTGTAGCCCTCTCTTGAAGAGGTGGTTGTAGCCCTATGGACAGTTTCAGTAACTAATCGAAGGATATTTTTCTCGAAAAAAAAATTAGACAACTCGTATCTAACTCAAGATACACTCAAATGACAGAAATCACCAAAAGCTAGTCGCTAATCGGCAAACAAATCACAACCGTTACACCATCAAATGACATCAAAACGTGTTACGACACTTGTTGGACATGTTTATAAGACATAAGCACACATAAATATGGTTTCAAATCTCACTTTAGGTCAAGTGCAAAAATCACGATTATTAATAGCAGCAGTGAGTTTTTGACCTAGTCATTTTCGACCCAGAATGTATCCAAATGCTTAGCAATGATGCCCCAACACCTCGCCTATACTTATTTTTTGATTTTGAAGCTTAAATTCCTACTTAGGATGAAATTAGGCGGCGGGTCGACGACGCCAAAAGCTACAGATTACCATGAAATGCTTACGTTAATGCATAGAGCTCTTACTTGCGGTTGCAACGCAACTGACGGCACTACAATGTGACAACCAGAAAGGGAGTAGGAAGCGTAAGAAGGAGAGAAGTGAGTGTCGTTAGCTCACACTGTGTTTCGATTATCCAAAAACTTCTAAAATACTTTAAAAAATTGTCTTTTATACGTTAGCCAAGGTTTTTATGGTCAAAACTAATAATCTAGGAGCTCTAACTAAAGACAGGTTGATACAATCTGGAAGCTTGTAGCCCCGTCTCAACAATTACACTATTTATCTGGAAAGTAGGAGTTACAAGATTCCCGATTCATCAAAATAATAAGTCTTTTTACAATAAAATCTTCGAAAAATGTTATCGAGTTAGCTTGCTGCTAACAAGCATTTTGAAAATACTACAAGCACATAGTAAATCACCTAAATAACACATAGTAAAGCATTGTGACACACTTTCAAGATGTTTGCAAATTGAATAGATGCATTGGATGCACTACATGTGCACTCTTTCCTATTTTCTTTTGAACACCATCTTTCTTGTTTGGGGAGATGCGGATTTCCACCGACCATATTGAAACACAATTTCCTTGATTTTGGTCGTTAAGGTGCTTCATCTTTATAATTGATGGTGGCAAGCATCTAAGGGAAGTGTTTGCAGGTGGATATTGGTAGAAATGAGATTTCTTTGGTGGTCATAAAGCCTTAGCAGCATTTCTATTTCTCATTTGACTCCCGCTCACTACATTGAGGCATGCCATGATAGTAGCCCATTTTAAAAAAGGATCATTATTTGAATGAGGTGTCAGCTAATGTATGACAAATGTTTGAGAAAATGACTCTCTCAATTGTCTCCGATGTGTGTTGCAACACTAAGAATAGAGGATGAAGGAGGAGTTATTGTGTGAAATATTTATTTGACAACCCTCAAAAAGCGTGTTTGTTTGATTGTGTTAAGTCTTGCACACACATGGTGAAAGAGATACACACACGCCTTCCAATTTCCATGTGTTGCATTGCTTCATTCATTAATAAATGTGAAATACAAAGGTTCTTGTAGTAAGAAACAACTCACTTCCTAGGACTTTGCAACTTCCAAAGTCCCATGACATTTCATATGACTTTCCATATCCCTAGGCTCCTAAGACCACATTCCCACATAAATACACTTCCAGATAGTCATCCCCTAATACAAGAACTGCTCGATGGCTTGAAATTTTCTCAAAATTTGACTTGACTCCCACAATTCTTTGATTTGTAATCAAACAAGATAGACTAGAGTGTGCAAAGCAAAGTGCTTGGAATTTAATCCAAGATTCGCAAATACACACCTTCTAAATCCATCAAGTCTCATACATGTGAAATCCTATATAGTGTATCTCCTCACACTCGAATGTAAAATACAAGTGCTCCATTTTATGACATGCCAAGGTTGGGAACGTCTCATATACAAATACTTCCAAATCAGCTCATACAAAATAAACTTATGGAACCATAACTTAATCAAGAGTTCTCTACTCCAAATAAAAAGTACAGGCAACCATTCTGCCTTGGTGAAACAATTCCACACAAAATTCATCAAAACATCCTCTTTGAAATTTTGCATATCTACTGATTTTCCATCTGCAAAATACTGCTCTATGGATTTCTGATAGATCAGTTGCACTACTGACTTTTTGCACTGTAGACTTTCCATACTTCCAATGAAATTTTTCCAAGTCTATATAAAAAAAGTCAGAACATACTCCTATATAGGGAACATTTCACTTAATCCATCTAACAAATCCGTCTGAATATTTTGAATATCCACAAAAATCAAGTAAATAAGCTACTTATAATCCACATAAATCCTCTAAACTTGTTTAGTTGTAATTTGATCTACAAATAATAAATCATGATCATTATGTTTGTTGTAACACCTTCCTCTTCCAAAACTCAGCAAGTCCAAAATTTGCAACGCATAAAAAATTGAATTATGATAATCCACCATTCACATTTGAGATTCCATCTTGTAAGAATCCAATTCTAATGTCTCATCAACTTTAAAACACACAGCTTCCAGCTTCTAAGGAAAAAATGTTGGAATGACAACAACTTGTCTCGCATCAATTTTAGAAAGCACATGCATTGAACTTAAACTTGAAGTTTTACCATTCTACAATTCAAACATCTTTGGCTGGTCCACAAAACCTGTTAAACCTTATTTAAACTCTTGAAATACTTGCTCTTGACAATTTAGGTGTTGAATGCTCTCATTGAGGATTCTTTCTGATTCATTCTCATCTTGACCATAAATCAATGCACTTGGTTAAAATCTTTGCAACTTAAGTTTATTCCTGCTTGATATCCACTTGTGACATCAAAATAACATTCAAAATAAAAAAATTGGATTCTCGTGATCATCCATAGCATCTAAGACAATGGTCTGTTTTTTTTTCCAAGTTTTTAAACTATCGAAATCAACATTTGTACACTCCTTTGGTATTCTTGCAACAACTAAAATGTAACCATAACAATTATCTATAGCGAACATGCTTTTATGTCCAAGGACAGACTTTTCTCATGTTCCTTTATATTCCTCTTGAATAAACCTGCTTGTTGGAAATTCCTCCCATTGATTTTTTTATTCAAACTTTTTTTATATGGTTTAGATACAATTTTTGCAATATCTTGTGGCTGCATATCCTTCTTTGTGGATCTCACTACAAGAATTGTTTTTTGAACAGATATGTTTACCAAAACGTCCTCCTCAACAAAGCTAATTTCAAAGAATTTCCTCTTATTTGATTCTTTATCTTGAATTATGTACACATCATTTATGGAATTTAGAAACAACTCAATCACATCCTCCTCTTCATTCATCTCAACATCTCCCACTTAAAATGGGCTTTGAATACCATGAAAAACATCATTTTTATGTATGATTTTCTCCTCCTCACAAACAAGGTTACTTTTCCCATATGACATGACCCTCATGAATTTGGTCAATGGATGTTCCACTTCCACTTTATGATCATACCCTAGTGGTAGATTAGGGGTATATAGTAGCTCTTCTGGGTTTTTTTGGCCAACCTCCTTTTGCAACTCCTTCTCCTCCATCTTTGGTATCCCCATATCATGGATTAATGGCAACATACAAACCCATCCGTCATCATCATCATCACTTGATTCCCCTTTGAAATCATCCTCATATGCATCCCTCAAACTCTCACATGTTTTTTTGCAAAACGCAAACCTTTTTTTTGCTAGAACATGATTTCCTCATCTCCCCTTTGTGATCATCTAACCATTCATATGCATTCTCAAGGTCATTCTCAAAATCATCTAACTTCTCTCAATCTCTTTCCATCTTCGTATACATGATGCTCCATGCAACTTCCTAATGATTTTATGAAACTTCATGCACAAATCAACCATGCACCACTTCCTACATGCATCTTTGTTTGATCACTCATCAACTACACTGGACAATCCTCCACTTCATACTTCCAACTCATGCAAACCTCACATTTCTTCTTCTTCTTTTTACCCAACATCACAAACACTTCAATCAAAATACAACAACCATGTTCAACCCTCAAGATTAGTGCACCACACCCATCTGAGATCGATTAAACATGGTAAAGAGAGAGTCATGGATGTTGTACATGGATCCAAAAAGTCCGTTTAATTGGCTGCTTAAACTGATTGAGATATTCTAGTTTAGTGATGTATTTTATGTGTTTGGAATATTAAATTTCTTTGCTTTGAGATGCCGGATTATTTGCTTCTCATCATGAAACTCTACCATGTTTCAGTTTCCACCACTTCCAAGTTCGCTCCAAATAATTGATTACCCCAAAAAAAATGGCACTCCCTCCACAATTGTGTCATGCAATGGAAAAACATTTGGGCCCAAAAAGAATTTCTCCCCCAAAATTACCGACCAATGTATAATGTGAATGGGTTCTTCTCGCCCTTCATCCTTCTGCACTTCCTATTGTTGCAAAATCCATAGGCTATCTGAAATTCAGATTGCAGCTTTGCCTTGCACCTCCAATTGTGGGCATTCTACATGCTGCAAAAGATCTACCTATGTGGCATGGTTCATCTTTGCTACAAAATGTGCCTTTGTCAACTGTCGTGGCTCCTGTGTGTGTGTGTGTGTGTGTGTGTGTGTGTGTTGTAGTATTAAATTGAATACATATACACCAAAGAACATGACGTTAAAAAAACGATTGGTTTTAGATGACTAGGCAAGGATTTGTACAGAAACGACTCAGTCTTTGATCCATTAATGTAAAAAATAATGAGAATGAAGTATCATTTCGAATGATTTTATACAAAAGTATTAGAACTATTGAGGTCATCCCAATTGAATCATCAAGGGTCTGCAAAGTTGGACTACAACACACTAAACCTTTTTAAGTCAAGATAAAAGTCTCACCTGCATCTATATAGTCAAAACAATAGATATGTTGACTTGGCTACATATGGCAGGCTTCAAAGAACTTATTAGTTGTTGTCCATCTCAAAATTTTAAATTATTAGTTCAGCTATCGCCGTAAATATTGAAGTAATTACCAAAGAGTTCCATCCTATCAAACCACCCTTATATTTAAACTAAACCATGTAAGTATAACTTCAAAGTTTTTAGAGAAGATTTTTATTGTAGCTTTAATCTTGTTTGTAAAAATCTAAGTCGATCCCTTCAAAAAGTGGAGCCAAAACCTACTCTATAAGAAAGAGTATTCCACAGTTAGTAACCAGTGGCATTATATCCTTGAAACAAGAAGTAGAGACCAAAACAAATTGATGTCAGGTAATGTAAATCCAATAAGATCATTTAATTGATTGCCAATAACCACTAAAAACTATATTGTTGAAAATCCATGATGGGATTCCTCCAAGGCTCAGGATGCTTGATCAAAACAGTAGTATGATTTCAGCTAGGTAAAGTTTAAAGAATAATGATAGAACTATATTAGAAGGGTAACATATCAAAAGAACAATCATAAAATCTTGTGCTGGTCTAAAAAATCTAGGCAAAAGAGCAGATCTCCAATATATCCAACAAAAAATTACCCATTATTTCTAGTGAGCCATTATCATATCTTTTAACCCTTTAAACCCCTTTTAGGGAGATCCATCATTATGTATGAACTAGGGTCATACCTTAGTATGAGTAATATGCCAACCCATACTTGGTAGAGTATGCCAGCCCTATGTAATGTTGAGGATCGAGGCTATGGCCGTTGTTGTTCTGTGCATCTCATGGCGAGAAGGCAAGGTGTGGTGCAGAACGAGAGATAAAGCGAGAGAGAGAGAGAGAGAGAGAGAGAGAGAGAGAGAGAGAGAGAGAGAGAGAGAGAGAGAGAGAGAGAGAGAGAGAGAGAGAGAGAGAGAGAGAGAGAGAGAGAGAGAGAGAGAGAGCGTTCAGTACAGTAGCCAGGAAAAGCACACGCTATTTTTTGATTGAAGGAAACCTTACATATTTATAACATTCTGGCCATGCAAACTAGAAGTGAATTAGCATGCCTTTAGGAGGTATTTCCTATGGCCAGTATTGGGCTTGAAGAACCTAACAATCCCCCCCTCAAGCCCGAACTAGACAAACCCTCTCGTGATACATCGAGTTTTTGGTATACTCGGCAATTGTGAGTTTTAGTTCTCTCATAGCCAAGGATTTTTGGTGTATCCATAACCTGGTGCTAGATGAGTAAACCCCCCTTGAACAGATAGAGTGTAGGTCAAAAAATTAGCTACCAAAAATGGAGTTTTTGGTTCATTGCCAAACCTTGGGTTTAAGGTGTACCTAGTAACCTTATGAGAAGTGATAACAAAAATTGGGATTTGAAAACAAAAAATTGATAGTTTGGGAGATCTTACCACTCATGTGTGGCAGTGTCTAGAGCCCATACAATTTATTTTGACTAAAAACATGAAAAAGTTTAACTAAAGAACATCACTATCAACAGAATATATTGCAGGCTCGATGTCTCCCTCAATTATATGAAAATGATTTTTACCTTTTTGAAAGAATCTGTTTGACGGATGATTTGTTTTACCACAGTGAACACAAGGATTCTTCTTGAAACAATCTTTTGTCTGATGATTGTTGCACCCACAAATGACACAAGATCTGGTTCCGTTGAATGGTCGAGATGAAGCTGAGGTAGCATCACATTTAGTGACTACATATGCACTGGAAGTATCAGAAGAACTAATGGGGGATACTTCATTGGAGACTGTATATGCACTGGGAAAAATAGTAGAATCGGTACTACGTACCCTGCGTTCTTCTTCCTGCAATGAATTGATGATACCATCCAAGGAGGGCAGCGGATCTTTCTCCTTTAAAACAATAACAATCTGTTGAAATTTGTCAGTCAAACTTTTTAACAAAATGGCTATGAGATCTTTTTTTGGTAGTGGAGCTTCGACATAAACAAGTTGAGTTTTAATACTCTTCAGTCTATTAGCTAAAGTTGCAATGTTTTCATCTTCACGCATGCGAAGAGAATACAATTCCATTTTTAAACTCATTTTGGAATACTTAGCTTTGGCACCGAAAAGCTTCTTTAACTCTATCCATGCAGCACTTGAAGAATCAACAATCATCCAAATAATGAATAAAGTCGTCTTCTAAGGAAGTTAGAATGATACCAAAAGCTTGTTCATCTTTCCTCTGTTGCTCGATAGAGAGGGCTCGAGTTACTGCAATTGTAGTGCCTGCTTCGTCGGAGGCGAGAGGCTTGACCACGTTCCATAGGTTTTTTCACATCAAATAGCCTTTGACTTTAATTTTCCAAGTGTGGAAGCCGGTTCCATTAAATTTGTCGATTTTGGACGCCATATTGTTAAATTGGCAGAAGAGTTTGATGTTGACGACCACTGTCGAATGCAATTGGATTGTTCACACCACCGGTAGTAAACAAAAAACCGAGTCATTTAAAAAATATATATCAATTGATTTAACGCCGTTTTAATTTGGGCTTGTAAATTCTCAGTAGCTTGCCAATATACCGCCAAACTAGAAGTGGGGCTCGAAGAAAAAAAGGTTTCAAGACGAGCATTGAAGGTAATAAATTCACGTGTATGACCTCTTGAAGGTGTAAGGTAAGTTTGAAAAGCTTGGAGAAAATAAACAAAAATGAGTTCTTCTGTAATACGAACCAGCGCTGTAGGAGGAGGTCGATCGGCAACAGCTACTAAGGAGGCCAAATTTGGAGGCTTGGAGGCGCCTTTGTAAAGCTCTAGCTTTAGGATCGGTTGCTACAGTAGGTAGGTCTTTGACCTTGTCTCGATCGTCATCAATTTCCCATGCAGGCTTTACTTGCCCGAGGGTCGATGAAGGCTAAGCAGTGTTCTAAAAAATTCCGCTAGCTTTCTAGTGTGCCGCCCTAAGCATGATCAACGCCAAGGCTTTCCTGTGTGCCACCAACTGCATGAAACCAAGGAGCTTTGATACCATGTGTTGAGGATTGAAGCTATGGCGGTTGTTGTTCTGTGGATTTCATGGCACGCAAGGCAAGGTGTGCTGCAGAACGAGAGACGAAGCGAGAGAGAAAGAGAGAGAGAGAGAGCGTTCGGTACAGTAGCTAGGAAAAGCACACACTATTTTTTGATTGAAATAAACCTTACATATTGATAACATTCTGGCCATGCAAACTAGAGGTGAATTAGCATGCTTTTAGGAGGTATTTCCTATGGCCGGTATTGGGCTTGAAGAACCTAACAATCCCCCCCTCAAGCCCGAACTAGACAAATTCTCTCATCGAGTTTTTGGTATACTTGGCAACCGTGAGTTTTAGGTTCTCTCACAACCAAGGATTTCTAGTGTATCCATAACCTGGTGCTAGATCAGTAACCCCCCCTTAAACAGATAGGGTGTAGGTCAAAAAATTAGCTACCAAAAATGGAGTTTTTGGTTCATTGCCAAACCTTGGGTTTAAGGTGTACCTAGTAACCTCATGAGAAGTGATAACAAAACTTGGGACTTGAAAACAAAAAAGTGATAATTTGGGAGGTCTTACCACTCATGTATGGCAGTGTCTAGAGCCCCTACAATTTATTTTGACTAAAAACAAAAAAACATTTAACTAAAGAACATCACTATCAACAGAATATATTGCAGGCTCGGTGT
The DNA here is from genome assembly GCF_014529385.1 of Adiantum capillus-veneris. Lineage (NCBI taxonomy): Eukaryota > Viridiplantae > Streptophyta > Polypodiopsida > Polypodiales > Pteridaceae > Adiantum > Adiantum capillus-veneris. The sequence goes on along the minus strand of NC_140951.1, from coordinate 140,852,508 downwards.
CTCCCTCAATCATATGAATTTGATTTTTACCTTTTTGAAAGCATCTTTGTGACGGATGATTTGTTTTACCACAGTGAGCACAAGGATTCTTCCTGAAAGAGTCTTTTGTCTGATGATTCTTGCACCCACAAATGACACAAGATCTGGTTCCATTGAATGGTCGAGATGAAGCTAACGTAGCATCACATTTAGTGACTGCATATGCAATGTTAGTATCAAAAGAACTAATGGGGGATACTTCATTGGAGACTGTATATGCACTGGGAAAAATAGTAGAATCGATACTAGCTACCCTGCGTTCTTCTTCCTCCAATGAATTGATGATACCACCCAAGGAGGGCAGCGGATCTTTCTCCTTTAAAACAATAACAATCTGTTGAAATTTGTCAGTCAAACTTTTTAACAAAATGGCTATGAGATCTTCTTCTGGTAGTGGAGCTTCGACATAAACAAGTTGAGTTTTAATACTCTTCAGTCTATTAGCTAAAGCTGCAATGTTTTTGTCTTCACGCATGCGAAGAGAATACAATTCCATTTTTAAACTCATTTTGGAATACTTAGCTTTGGCACCGAAAAGCTTCTCTAACTCTATCCATGCAGCACTTGAAGAATCAACAATCATCCAAATAATGAATAAAGTCGTCTTCTAAGGAAGTTAGAATGATATCAAAAGCTTGTTCGTCTTTCCTCTGTTGCTCGGTAGAGAGGGCTCTAGTTATTGCAGTTGTAGTGCCTGCTTCGTCGGGTGTGAGAGGCTTGACCACGTTCCATAGGTTTTTTCACATCAAATAGCCTTTGACTTTAATTCGCTAGGTGTGGAAGCCGGTTCTATTAAATTTGTCGATTTTGGACGCCATGTTAAATTGACAGAAGAGTTTGATGTTGATAACCACTGTCGAATGCAATTGGATTGTCCACACCACCTGTAATGGAATTCGTCTATTTAATTTGAGAGTAGCAGAAATTAATGAGAGTACTTTTGAGAAATGACTTTGTGAACATAGCGGGTGAACATATTTGAAGATACCAACATAATCATAGCAATTAGCTAACTTGGCATGAACAATACTTTTGCAAGAGAGAGAATTTAGAGAACATGACAATAGTTGAGGACCGGATTTATGTGGAGCCGGTCCCCCCTCCAATATGGTCCCCCCTCCAATAGGCATTTGTATTATGATTTCTCCCATTAAGAGAGACTTGTTACAATACAATCTTTGTGTTCCTTGTGACCTATGTGATGCAATGAAGATGGAAAGCTTCACGCATCACAAACATAACATAAACTTGAAGAAATATTTAACTATCCCAAGCCTCATTCCCAAGACCTCAAACACCTTTGAAGGTGGAGAGAGCTAGCAGGGAATGAGGGTAGGGAAGAGGAAGAAGAAACATTTAGTAGGAGAAAGAATTAGTTCCTCACTTATCATAAGTCTTGTTGCTACCATACATAATAGCATAGTAATGAAGAAGAAGGATATGGAAAGCTTAAGCATTGAAGCATGGCTCTTGGTTGGATTTGCACTCTATATCCAAGAGTGTTGGTGTAGGCTCTCAACCTCTACTTGCTTGGAGAAGGAGAGGGAGCTCTTGCACTATGCATAGCACACAATGAGAGTGTTTGTGAGTGTGTGTGGGTGAGTATACCCCCTAAGCAACCCCCTAGCTTGCTTGGGTCGACCCCCCCTTGTAGCTCATGCTTGAAGCTCATTGGACCCCTCGAGGCCTAGCCAATCACAAGCAGGAGGCATTACAAGCAGCAAGGGTAGCCTTGAGACAAGTGTCCCCCTTTCCCCTTTGAGAGAGAGGGCTAGATAAATGATAAACCATTTAATTAAATCTCCTAAATTATTATTGGACCCCTTGGGTGGCCAACCAATAGGCTTCAGGCACACCATGAGGGAAACATGAGGAGGAACTTAACAAGTGCCCCTTTTGCTTTCTTTGTACCATGCATGCCTTGTGTGATTGTGTGGGTGTTCTCTCTCATACCCCCTCATGTAGGGCTCTCCCCCTCCTTGTAGGGATTGAATCTTTGAATTTTTGACACCTCAAGCCCCTCATGCATAGGCCAAGGTCCCACCACAAGCTTGGCTCAAAAGCACTTTAAGCTTGTGCGGGGTTCTCACCTCAAGTGCAAACCTAGCATCTCAAGCATGTCAAGCACCTCAAGCATCTCAATAATTAAGCACCTCAAGCACCTCAATAATCAAGCACCTCAAGCACCTTAGTCATCAAGGATGACAAGCAGGACAAGCACCTCGAGCTGGGTCGGGTTCCCGTGCCTCAAGCTCAGCCCTAGCTTACCTAAGGTCAAAGGCATTTTACACACATTATTGGAGGTCTTCAATGAAGCTAACCCTAACGTCTTATGCTCCATTTTTTAGCCTTGCTCTTTGATAGACCATATCTCATTTGGGCCCCTTTACCATTGGCCCCGTGTTGAGATAGATCTATAAGCACATGTCTATATCTTAACACTTGTTCTCGTTTATTCTCCCACATTAAGTGATCAATTTAATATGAGAAAATAATTTGGGTTGGTTAGATATAGATATTAGATTTTATGACATTAGCTCTCTCTCTTAGTTGCCACTCCTCTTAGCCTTTGAAAGTCGGCTCGTAAGTATCTACACCCACGGCTCGAAGTGGTTAATTATAGAGAGTAGAGGAGTAATTCTAACATAGCAGAGTTGCCGAGGGCTAGCTCCTTTCGGACTTCTTATGGCTCAATAATGGTAAAGCCGTAGGCAAGTCTAAAAAGACTTCATTATTAAGTCCAAAGCTCCCGAGGTGTGCACCATCCCCCACATAGTGGGCTCAACAAAACCGATAATAGATCCCACTTCCACTTACCCTAATATAATTAACAACATCAACCATTTATAGGCTACTTAAGGACCTCTCTTCTTAAGCAAGAAAAGAGAAACCAAATTCTCTGATACCAATGTAATGGAATTGGCCTATTTAATTTGAGAGTAGCGGAAATTAATGAGAGTACTTTTGAGAAATGACTTTGTGAACATAGCGGGTGAACATAATTGAAGATAGCAACATAATCGTAGCAATTATCTAACTTGGCAGGAATAATAATTTTGTAAGAGAGAGAATTTAGAGAACATGACAACAGTTGGGGACCGGATTTATGTGGAGCCGGTCCCCCCTCCAATAGGCATTTGTATTATGATTTCTCCCATTAAGAGAGACTTGATACAATACAATCTTTGTGTTCCTTGTGACCTAGGTGATGCAATGAAGATGGAAAGCTTCATGCATCACAAACATAACATAAACTTGAAGAAAGCTTTAACTATCCCAAGCCTCAGTCCCAAGACCTCAAACACCTTCGAAGGTGGAGAGAGCTACTAGGGAATGAGGGTAGGGAAGAGGAAGAAGAAACATTTAGTAGGAGAAAGAATTAGTTCCTCACTTATCATAAGTCTTGTTGCTACCATACATAATAGCATAGTAATGAAGAAGAAAGATATGGCAAGCTTAAGCATTGAAGCATGGCTCTTGGTTGGATTTGCACTCCATATCCAAGAGTGTTGGTGTAGGCTCTCAACCTCTACTTGCTTGGAGAAGGAGAGGGAGCTCTTGCACTGTGCATAGCACACAATGAGAGTGTTTGTGAGTGTGTGTGGGTGAGTATACCCCCTAAGCAACCCCCTAGCTTGCTTGGGTGGACCCCCCCCTTGTAGCTCATGCTTGAAGCTCATTGGACCCCTCCAGGCCTAGCCAATCACAAGCAGCAAGGGTAGCCTTGAGACAAGTGTCCCCCTTTCCCCTTTGAGAGAGAGGGCTAGATAAATGCTAAATCATTTAATTAAATCTCCTAAATTATTATTGGACCCCTTGTGGCCAACCAATAGGCCTCAGGCACACCATGAGGGAAACATGAGGAGGAACTTGACAAGTGTCCCTTTTTCTTTCTTTGTACCATGCATGCCTTGTGTGAGTGTGTGGGTGTTCTCTCTCATCCCCCCTCATGTAGGGCTCGCCACCTCCTTGTAGGGATTGAATCTTTGACTTCTTGACACCTCAAGCCCCTCATGCATAGGCCCAGTTCCCACCACAAGCTTGGCTCATAAGCACTTTAAGCTTGGACTGGGTTCTCACCTCAAGTGCAACCCTAGCATCTCAAGCATGTCAAGCACCTCAATCATCTCAATAATTAAGCACCTCAATCATCAAGCACCTCAAGCACCTTAGTCATCAAGCATGACAAGCAGGACAAGCACCTCGAGCTAGGTCGGGTTCCCGCACCTCAAGCTTACCTAAGGTCAAAGGCCTTTTACACACATTATTGGAGGTCTTCAATGAAGCTAACCCTAAGGTCTTATGCTCCATTTGTTAGCCTTGCTCTTTGATAGACCATCTCTCATTTGGGCCCCTTTACCATTGGCCCGTGTTGAGATAGATCTATAAGCACATGTCTATATCTTAACACTTGTTCCCGTTTATTCTCCCACATTAAGTGATCAATTTAATATAAGAAAATCATTTGGGTTGGTTAGATATTAGATATTAGATTTTATGACACCACCGGTAGTAAACAAAAAACCGAGTCGTTTTTAAAAAAAAAAATCAATTGATTTAACGCCGTTTTATTTGGGCTTGTAAATTCTCAGTAGCTTGCCAATATGCCACCAAACTGGAAGTGGGGCTAAAAAACAAAAAAGGTTCCAAGATTGCTTGCTGATCAATCATAAGTATTGAGGAGCATCGAAGGTAATAAGCTCGCGTGTATGACCTCTTGAAGGTGTAAGGTAAGTTTGAAAATCTTGGAGAAAATAAACAAAAAACGAGTTCTTCTGTAATACGAACCAGCGCTGTAGGAGGAGGTCGATCGGCAACTACTCTAGCTTTAGGAGTGGTTGCTGCAGTAGGTAGATCTTCAACCTTTTCTCGGTCGTCACAAATTTTCCATGCGGGCTTTACTTGCCCAAATCGATGAAGGCTAAGTAGTGTTTCAAAAAATTCCGCTAGCTTTCCTGTGTGCCGCCCTGAGCATGATCGGCGCTAAGGCTTTCCTGTGTGCCGCCGACTGCATGGAACCAAGGAGCTCTGATACCATGTGTTGAGGATTGAGGCTATGGTGGTTGTTGTTCTGTGGATCTCATGGCAATCAAGGCAAGGTGTGTTACATAATGAGAGACCAAGCGAGAGAGAGAGAGAGAGAGAGAGAGAGAGAGAGAGAGAGAGAGAGAAAGAGAGAGAGAGAGAGAGAGAGAGAGAGAGAGAGTTCGGTACAGTAGCCAGGAAAAGCACACGCTATTTTTTATTGAAAGAAACCTACGTATTTATAACATTTTGGCCATGCTAGTTATAAACCACTTGTTTGGATTGCATTTTACACGTGTAACAGATTGCAATTTTAAGTAAGATTATTTTCAATTTTTATCAATATTTCCTTGCACATTTGTTAAAGTCTCCAAGTGGTGGTTAAGAGTTTACCTGAGATAGTGTGAGAGTGTTAGTGTCATTCGCAACCATGAATTTGTATTTGATATACTATTTTTTTATTGTCCAATGCAAATATGACACTAGATCTTGTAAAGGGAAGGTAACTTCCACCAAAACCAATGAGCAATGATCGTAAATCGGAAAGAAATGATTGGGTTACGACTGATTGATCTAGGAAAGAAATGCTTGACCATCCTTAAGACAACTTGTCTCAAGACACCTCTGATTCCTTGGAAATATTTTACTCCAGGTAATGACTAATGATGGCGATACCATCATGGATGAGTCGATTTCCTCAGCACGCGTGGAGTCTTTACCCCGTGCTTGTTTGTGTTTGTGGATATTACTTTCAAGTTTATCCTAGAGGAACCGCCCGGTTGTATAGGCAGCCGGTTGGCGTATGGGCGCTCGGACTTTGGGTGATGGCTTTTTCCACTCCGGTTTTTATAAATAAGGAATGGGTGCCGTTTTTTCACCCCTGTATAGGTGTTCTTGAGACAAGCCAGTACTGGTCAGAGATACTTTAGAATGATAGTACCTTGTCTTAAGTCTAAAGATGTTTGTTTACTGAAAGAATGTCTTCAATACTGTTTTCAAAGGTTGTCTTAATGAAATTTGGTTGTGAAAGTTAAAAGGAATCATTGTTTTAATTGTGAAAAGAATGTGGTAGTAATTAAACAACACAGAAATCATGTGTGAGTTCGGGGTGGTAAGTGGGGATTGACTAAGGTTGTCAATCATGGACGGGTGGACCTGACAGGTAACTATCTATTCTCGCGCACGAAAACGTTTACAAACTTCTTCACTTGGACGAGGAATCCACCAACGGCTGTGCCCTCACATATGTTAGGGGGAAAAAAGCGTTGGCTAAGGAAACCATAATCTGAATGATGAAGTTATAGGGCCGGAATTTTTTTTTTATGGTCCCGTTTCCACTGCGAGACAGGACTAGGTCTCTTTCTAGGGCTATAAACCTAAACCATTGCCAATGGTAAGGGTGAATTCCCTGGAATTTTTCTTGTTTAAGGACTCTGACTTTAGTAGGCCTAGAGACCTGTCAATGGTACCATCCCGTTTTGGTGTCGTTGGGATTGGGGACCTTACACTAGCCTTCATCGACCGCCGCAGGTCAACTCCCTAACGTCCACGTGCCAGCTAGAAAGGTCAAAGGTGAGGTTTTCTTTTTTATTCAATTGCAGTAAAAAATAACACAACAAAAATATTACAAAAACACATTTAAAAATAAAAAAGGTTATTAAAAAACAATAAAAATCTATTAAATAAATAAATAAATAATGATTTTAAAAATTACAAAAAAATCAATAAAAATTACTTATAAAAACAATAAACTTAAATTAAAAAATCCAAAAAATCCAAGAGCAGTTTTAAAAATTACAAAATAAAATAAAATAGAGAACTCATCAAAAATTTATTAAAAATTCAAAAACCTTACAAAGAATTCATAAAAAATAAAAAATTTATCTAATAAATCACAAAAAAATTTATAAAAACTCAAAGAAAATTCATAAAAAATAAAAAATTGATCTGATAATTCATAAAAAATCTATAAATTTCATAAAAACTCATAGAAATTTCATTAAAAATCATAAATTTCCCAAAAAATCATAGTAAGTCAATAAATTCATAAAACCTTCAAGAAATTCTATAAAAATTACCAAAAAAATCTTAAAAATCAAAACTTTTCCAAAAAATTAGAAAATTAAAAATTTCATTAAAAAATTTATAATAATAAAAAGAGAGTCGTCGAAAGAGGCAAAAAAGAAAAAAACAAATCGTTCAGAAGAAGTTACTCATCGCAAAGTGAGAAAAAGTCGAGAAGAGAAGCTAGGAAAAAACCCTAGAAGAAGCGAATTGGATCAGCCGAAAAAAGCGAGTAAAGACCAACTCAAAGACGTTTAAGCGCCAGGCAAATTTTAAAAAATTTGCACGCTAGAAATTTACTAGTGCAATAATTGCATTGCAAAGTAGCTTTCAATTGGACGAACACGGACACAAATCACGATGGATTGTAGATTAGGCTATTCACCCCCCATATTTTCATTGTTTCAAAAGGCTACTATCAATTTTGACACTGTCGAGGTAGAGTTAATCAACTCTTGTGAGTCTAAGAACATTCAACTGCAAAAGTGCTTTGGTTGAAGCAGTTTAATCAAAATTGAGTAGGAAAAATTCTGCTAATCAATACCAAAATCTGCTAGGAGACAGCTTTTACAGAACCAGCCATCATGGACTTAAATCGAGCTGTGAGTTCAAGTACATCAGAGCAAGCCAATAGTAGTGACAACATAGGCACAAGTGTAAAAGAGCATCTTCTACAACTATATGGCCACAATGGAGATAAATTTTTTTATGCAAATTCAGAAGGCCATAGATACTTGATGAGCAGCAAGAACAACACAAGAGACACGATTCTATTGATCAAGGTAAAACCCGATTCAAAGAACTCCCAGATGTTCACAGACTTCAATGGAGCCAGGTATTGCAAGCTCAAAGATGAAGTGTAGATAGAAGTTTAGAAATTCAACCCAAGTGTTTATCCAAAAATCTGCACAAGTTAGCAAAACATACAGTTGGTGCATATGCAATCAGGGTCATTGTACATGGATTACAATCGTTAGATCTATAGTCGAGAACCAGAAATGGAAGATCCAATAGATCAACCAATAGAAGCCAGTCTAATTTTGGAGAAAAAAGCCAAAGACAATGCAAAAGTCAAGATGGAGTAGTCTATAGCTTGATGCTCAGTGTTTTAAAAGAAAATGCCAACAACTTGGCAAGCATAGAAGCAAAAACTTCTCAGCTAGAACTTGACATGATAGAACCAGTTGAAATACCATCAGTCATGGCGTATTTCTTAGATTGTGGACAAAAAAGTGGACATTTTTTTGAATATTGTCCAAGAAATCTAGACAACAAGGACATATCAACTGCCAACAAGCAAGGCACAAAATAAATTGAAAATGTTAATCTCGATGCAAGTGCATTTAACTTGCCACTTTTAATGCAATCGGATGATTCTATATTACCATTAGAAGCACCGTTAAAAGCACTACAAGTTCAAAATCACCATAAAGATGCTCAAACACCTGAAAAGCTTAAAATTGATTCTTTGAACAACAAATTCTTGCATGAATTTGGTCAAGGTGTCCAGATATCACTGAATGTTGAAAATACTGTTAGGTTTGCAAATGATTCTGCATCCACTGCCACAAATGTGCAATCATTCACAAATCGAAGGGACACATCAAACAAAATGGTGTTAGCATTTTATGGTACACATTATTAATATGCAACTATGTAGACCAAAAAGGAAAATTGTACAAAAAGGATCAACCAGTGTTTGAACGGTCCACATACCAGCTCATAGAAGTGCGTCCAGTGATAGATCAGAAAGGATGGTTCATTTTAGAGGAAAGAATCTATTATAGGCCATCCTCTCTAGAGCTGAAGGATATTACCCAAGTGAACCTGAAAATCTGTTCAGAGCCAAACTCTCCTCCATCAAAAATCAGACTTCGACGTTGTAACCAAACGAGCACATACTTTGACCAAAACAGTCATAGATAAAGATGAGAGTCTAGCATCTATAATGCCTTGGGTCCTGAAACCATAGAAGCTCATATCATAGGAGACCCATTGGATAGACAATATTAGGGCAAAGATAATGCTATCTACAATATTAGGGCAAAGATAATGCTATCTACAACTTGACTTGGAGCATAGTTTGTCATGTTTCACGGAGATACATAGGAAACTATGCAAAAGGTTTACAGATGCCAAACATCAACAATGCTACCCAAAGTGTACCTTCACAGTCTCAAAAGGTGAGACTAAACCAGAGCCAAACAATTTTGAACTCTCACAATGAAGTAGGCTATAATGATCACCCTAGGAAGGGGGATCTGCAAGTCCATCAAAATCAACTCATGTACCAGGAAATGCTACACCAGTTAGAAGCCCTAGAGCCTTTAACCAATAGACCCCTTCAAAACAAAAACCATTGAAAGATCATATGGATGTTGGAAGTTTCAGTTGACCCAGATTTCATCAAAATCTGCAGACAAGTGCCTCTATGAAGATCATCAAGGACAGAATTTTCAGCTGATCTCCACAAGTCAAAGTCAAAAGCCAACAAATCCAACAGTGTTCAAAGAATTACACGTAACCAAGCTCACATATGCATATCAAGATGCAAACGGTAATGAATATCAACAAGATCAAGACCTTGTACAAACCCCTATGGATGGTAAGACTGAAGTCAAAGACTATCTACAGATTATGCAAATCCTCAAGTTGCCAGAACAGGTGAAAAAAAATTCAAAGTCAACAAAAGCTAAAGTCCAGAAGGATACACAAAGGTCACCACCAAAATCTCGTCCAAAGAGACAGATTCTATCAAAAAGTACAATGGATCTTTTAAGATCAAGGGTTACTCAGATGCAGGTGGACAATGCTCAACAATTGCAAAAAGGTGCAATATCACAACCAATGGTGTCAACATCAATTTAAGGAGGTGGTTAAAGCAAAGAAGCTGCAGAAAAAGATCAACCAAAGGACACAACCACTGCTAAGACAATCAAGTGCAACATTGTTGGTGAGAATGAAGAAAAACTTTCAAGTGAATTAATGCTAGATTTTTAGTTAGACAAGAACCTCATGTCTTTTTTCACTTGGAAAAGATGTGGCCAACCACAAATGGAAGATGATCCTGGATTTTAGAGCATATATGGAGACAAATGAGCAGAATTCTAGGGAATCATCCCAGTACCATTGAAGTAAGTTCACAGATCATCATCACCCAATCCCATGTGATCAGACCAAAAGATATGCCAGATGACATCATAATGGGAATGCCAATGGCTCTAAAGATGTCAAAGATACAAAATTCAAACATGACGGAGTCATCACAACCAACTAGGAATGAAGACCAACAATGGTCACCCGCGAATGACAGCACAAAGCTCTCAAGCACAGTTAAAATGAATATCGATGCCAAAGCAAATCTTATTGAAGATGATTCATCTCCATCCAACAAAACTTTAGAAGATATTAAAGAAAATAAGGTAATAGCAAGTGCAAATCAAACAGAGCAAAGGGCAACCACAATATATATTGAGCAGAGAATGCCACCAAAGCCAGAAGTTAAGAAGAACAAGGTTACAAAAAATTAGGAAGAAATAGGAAGTCCAAAAATCCAGACAATGCCAGCTGAATCAACCGAGTCTAAGTCAGAGTGGAAGACAAAGTGTGAAGTTACCCTCCATAGAGACACAACTAGATCAAGATGGGACCATGACAAAAGGAGGACATACTATTCAATAGAGCCAACAATGAGAATAGCTATAGTTCTTGGCAGTACAAAAGGAGCAAGTGTCACATGCAACACTCTACTGGATAAAGAAGCAAAGTGCAATATGGTTGCCGACAACATCCAGAGAATTCTAGAGATTACTCAGAGCAAGCCAAATAATAGAGAAATCATGGGTAAGGCTACAAGTCAAGAAGAAATGGTTGCTACCCTTAGCATCCAAAATCATGAAGAGCAAGTAAAGTTTCAGGTAAAGTCTTCAAAAGACATGCATGCAGATATCATACTTGGACATCAGTTTCTAGACCAACACAAGGCCTACAAAGAAGATGCAATGCTAATACTGTCTTTTCCAAGAGGTAGCCAACAACATTTACAGGTACCGTTAATTCTAGATTCAAAGTTGCAAAAGTCACAAGAATTGAAGACAAATCTTGCAGACAAAGGTAAAGCTAAAGTGGAACTTCCACCGACTAGCAAAGAAGGTGTGACAACATATGCCTCTACATCAATAAGCCCTTGTGGATCAGATACTTCTAGCGAGTCAAGCTCTCAAAACTTAAAGTCAATTGTTAACCCAACTGAAACCTCTAGAAAGACACCCAAAAAAGCAAAGGTATATCAACCAAAGTACTCAAGAAATCAAAGGAAGGTCAAGAAAGTGTTTGTTTCAAGCAGTTTAGTCAAAATCAATGATCCGGTTTGGATTAAAGACAAGAAATCAATATAGAAAGACAAACACATGGGATTATAGCATCACAATGGAACTCAAAAGAATAGGAGTACTATAGAGGTAACAAACACATATGGGTACCAAAACCGCAGGTCAGAGCATATGAAGTAACATCAAGTCCCTCCCAAGAAAGAAGGCTTACAAGGTATCAACCTCAACAATATACCATGATACCTAAGCAGCAGGTATACAAAAGAAAAACATCAAAAGATGCTGATGTCTATCACAACTCTCAAGAGGATACTGAATAGAGATGGATCTCAAAGAATCTTCCTCTTAAACAAGGATTCTACATAGGTTATACAAAGATTTGGCTACCAGTCAACCCCAAGCCAGCTGCAACTACACTAGACCTGCATGAAGATCTCAAGAGCTCAACAAGACCTAGAACGAGGCAAAGTCAACAAGAGAGATACAAAGGTCATCAAGAGATTCCTAAGTCTTCCAATGCTCCTAGTCAAAACCCAGATGTTGAAAGTGAGCAAAGCCCTACAACAACATCAAAGACTCCTATCAACATGCCCAATTGGAGAATCAAATAGATAATGGAGTCTTCACAGTCAATGTAGGTTCAAAGATGATAAAACAAGTATGGAAAAAAAAAACCTTCAATGCCAACTTGGTCCTTCACTAATCCTCTTTTTAAGGATTCAAGCTTACTTTTACCTGAAGAAATGTTTGTAGTAAGCACAAGAATGTAAAAAGTCAAGTTGCCAGGGTGAGAAAAACACTCTTTGGCATAGTCAGAGTCAGGCTGCTGAGCCATAAAATGAGCAAAGCATTGGTCCCAAATCTTCAATTCATATTAAACTATGTGCTAAGAGTCGTAGTTATTAGGCTTACGCTCGAGCTGGAAGAGTTGAGCATATCTAAGTCATGTCGCTCATGCTGGATGAGATGAGCATAAGAGTCGAAGTCTATTAACTTACAATTGGTGGAGTGTCGTAGAGTTCAACACTCATGCACAGTGCACAGTAAGATGAGAGCATATATCCTCGACGATGAAAACCATTCTTAAAGGGGTAACAGCTTGCAAAGCCATGTCATATGCTTTTATAGCTACACCATATTTTTGAAGAACCCCTCAAAATCTTTCTTGCACATCATATAGTTTCCCATGCATTTCTGTGTATGCATATAGGATGTCCCACCATCGGACATATTCATTAGACACTCTTTTTTGCTTCCACCTATGCACCTTGAGTGGACTACAATAGGCAAACCAATGTTCCATCATGCTACCCTTTCATATTTGCTACCTTTTTAATTTCATATCTATGTGCAAATAATCCCCTGAGTACTTTATCAATATTTCCAATGCTAATAAGAACTTCAATAATGCGTGTATCCCAAAGGCACTTTTTTCCCACCACTGGGTTTTTCCCCTTTGGTCACCCAAGGATTAGACCCTAATTTAGAACCTCATCGTTCTACTTCCCTTGTACATACTTTTTATAAATAAGCAACAGCCTCATCATTATGCTATTACAATGGACAAAGCAAAATCATCTCTCACATCAGACATATTCAGACCAATGAAGAGGCTGCAACAAATTGAACCTCATCAACAAATTCAATGAAAAATGAAGACGATCAGCCCATCAATAACAAATCAAAACCTTCCACAGCCTCCATGGACACTTTTCAATAGTGCCCAAGGACGGGAACTAAAATCGGAAGAGGGAAATGTTAACTGAGTCAACGTCAATTAAGAGGAGCTTCTAAAGACCGAAGACATATGGATGCACATTGAAGATCAACAGAAAGAAGCAGTGAAGATTGGAGTTACACATTTTTCCAAAATGATCATGTATTGTAAACTCCCGATTTATTTCAAGCCATTGTAATATTTTAATGTGTTATGGGCTCAATGGGAGTTCCAAGCTATAAAGAACAGGTGTGACTGTCCTCTCTTTCTTGTGTGCATGTAGGTTTGATTGGAGTGTGGTGCTTGATAGATCTATGTGTGTGTGTGCTTGCGATTAGTTTGTTGCATGATAAGATTAGTGTTGTGTGTGTCTTGCAATCGTTAGTGTGTGTGATTGGGTTGATTGGAGGTGAAGGGAAGTGGATGTGGAGATTGCCCACCATTGGGGCTTAGCTCCTCCATAGGCCGAGAAGCTCACATCATAAGAGTCAATGATTCTTGCTGCTATGATAAGCTCACTAGTCGTGTGAGTGTTTCCATGCCCTAGCCGGGTAGCTCATCCCTCCGGATTGATAATTTTGTTGTTCATTGGAGCTATGAAATGATCGGAACCCCCAACATTCACCTTTAGCATTGGCCATTAAAACTACGTCCACCACGTGTCCAAACTATGCCCTAATATAGCAAGGAGGTTTTGGTTTCAAGATTAACAACTTTGTCCACCACTTCTCCAAGCTTCCATTGAAGAATATATATTCTATATTCTATAGTATGTATTATACATATTATATTATACATTATATACTTTATATTATATATATACTACATACTCTATCGTAGTACTATATTAGATATATATACTATACACTCTATATACATAATATATACTCTATATATATATTATATATTATATACTCTATATTATATATATACTATATCTACTATACATTATATATACTATATACTATATACCAAACACAAATCATGCGTATAGTTATGCTTAAAAATGCACATCATGTGAATATAATCGCTCAATATGCTCGAGCGGATGATGGGGGAACTCTACCTCCCCCATTTTTTTTTTGCGTTTTGAAGGAGCATATTGAGCAATTATATTCACATGATGTGGATAATATTCCAAAAAATCCAAATTAATATAGATCATCGTGAAATACCGTTGACAATAATCCAAAAATGGCAAAAAAAATGGGGAGGTAGAGCTCCCCCATCATCCGGATGATGGGGGAGCTCTACCTCCCCCTTAAGGAGCATATTGAGCAATTATGTAGTATGTTGTGGATCATATTCATTAAATAAAAAATTAGTCGAAACTCTCATGGAATGCTGTTGATGATAAACAACAAAACGTGAAAAAAAGGGGGAGGGGGGCAAATCCCTCCATCATCCGCGTGCGCGGATGATGGGGGGCTCTCCCCCCCCCCCCCTCCCCTTTTTTTTGGCCATCTCATCAATGGAATTCCATGAGAATTTTGATCAATATTGCTACCTTTACCATCATACAGAACATCCAATGCTACTACTATCGTCATCACCAAGCAAAAAAATTGCAAAAGCCAGGGGGGTCTCTGCCCCTCATCTTTTTTGTGATTTTCTATTTGGCACTGATGGTAGTAGTGATAAGCAGCAATAGTAGTGGTAAGCAACATAGCAACAACATATGTGCGCGAGCACGAGAGAGAGAGAGAGAGAGAGAGAGAGAGAGAGAGAGAGAGAGAGAGAGAGAGAGAGAGAGAGAGAGAGAGAGAGAGAGAGAGAGAGAGAGAGAGAGAGAGACTGTGTGCAGGCTTTTTCACTCGCAAAGTTTTAAAGTAAACCTTAACTATTGATACTCACATTATAAGCGGCCAAAGTCCCCGACTGACTATAACCAAACTATAATTACTATGCTAGATTATATAAACTATATACTGCATAATATAAAAAAATAAACATTATATAACATAGCATATATAATATATTATGTATGATTTAATTATTTTATAATATAAGTATAATATGCATAATTAATATTATAGCTATATAGTATATAGTATAAGTACAATATACATATAGTATATCTAGTTTATAATATTAGTATAGTACAACTTATAGTATATATACTTATAATATAAGTATATATACGTATAGTATAACTATATAATATAAATATAGTATAGCTATAAATATTAAATAGTATAAGTATAATATTCATAGTATATATTATATAAGTACAATTTAACTATATAACATATATACGCATAGCTATAACTATAAGTCTATATATATTATATACTATATACTCTATATTATATGCATACTATTATATTATATAAGTATTTAATATAACTATATACCATATATACATATAAACATAACTGTAACTATGATTATATAATTATGACTATAACTATAAGTATATATTATACTTATATGGTATATAGTATAAGTATAGTATAATTATATAGTATATATACGTATAGTATAACTATATAATATAAGTATATAGTATATATTATAATTTAACTAGTATATAGCTATAAGTATGAGTACATAGTATATAAGTATAGTATGTATAGTATATAATATAATATAAAACTATACTCTATACTGTATATAAGGCTTTGGTACCCATGCATGCATATTACGAAGATCCCAATGGATATGCAACAAATCCTATCTATTATCCACCTGAAGAACCTAAGACGCAAGAATCTTGGAGCATGATTGGAAGTACATGACCACCAATAGCTACCCAGGCTGCAAGAGAAGGAAGATACAGCTTGGATGAATGAACACTCTTGCTCATAGCCAGCGGAAGCATGGGCGGGCAGAGGCATGCTTACCAACAAAGAGGATCTCAAGGAGCACCTCAATAGCCTAAGGACCATGCTACAAGTGTGGCACAGATCACTGTCTAAGGGACTGCCCTCAGGATGAAATCATTAGAGTCAATGCGTATTGGACCGAGTGTGGAATTACTCACTTGATTCCTGATTGCCCTAAGAACCCAATCAAAGGAGCAAAAACTACTTTAAACATGCTCGAAGAAGTGCCATCCAGTGGGGGGTCAGAAAATGAAACAATAATACCTATTCAGGTAGTCACACGGGCACAAGTTCAAAGAAGGACACGAACCCATAATTGAAGAGCCAAAGACCGATGCCCCTAGTGCAGAAATGAAATATCAATGAAGCACTTGGAAATCTAGGAAGGCTCGTATGAAAGCCAAGAAGGAATGAGAGCAAACGACTCTATCTGAGGAGCTAAAACACACAAAGAATAGATTGGAGCAATTAGAGGATCTAACTAGTTTAAGCTCACGCACTGCTGCAACCATAGGGCCCAAGGAAATAGAGGAACCCAAAAGTGCAGGATCGGGAGGATCAGTACTGGTAGAAAAAGTAAATGAGCAGCTTGACGCACTTTTAAAAGCATATGAAGCCAGACTCAAAAAAACCAAAACCAAGAGCAAAGATGGATGACTTATCCATATGCGGAACTAGAAAAACAGAGGTTGAAAATGTGTTGGAAGATGATTGAAACAACCCAATCCTTGATAGAAAACCCACCTAGTAAACTTGCAAGTTGGCACAAAGTGTTAGCTCCAACCCCTATCACACCAACTCTAGAGAAACAAGCAGACACAAAGGAGGGACTCACGACTACCTCAGAGTCTAAGCGGGAACCTATCATAGTGTCAAATACAACAGATGGGACATTTGATGGTTTCCAACCCAAAACATCGACATGGATGGGTAAAGAGTGTGACAATTTAGATGACCTGTGAAAGCAAATCCGGGAAGCAAATGAAGCTAATGGGGTAAACTACCAACTAAATCGCGCTGAGAAGGAGAAAAATGAGATCTTACCTCCCATTGAAGAATTTGAGGCAAGATCACAAATGAACTTTGATATGCATTCACAAGGGGGGGACCAGGGGTCAATTAGCTCGGGGCACAGCCAACCTGACTTGCTAAAAACTCTACCCTCTTACCTAGGGGTGTATGAAGCTAAGTCTGAAGTGAGATCAATCACATCTCAAAGACTTTCTCCCAACAAAGTAATGGATTCACGAGGGTTGATTGAGTTACTATCCACCCCTGTTGCACGCACAATCGCGTTAGCCAAACTCCTGAGGTTACGACCAAACATGTGGACCACCGTAGGCAAATCCTTAGAAAAATTTGGAGTAAAAGACCCTACCTCAAGGATTCAAGAAGGGATCAGAGAATTGGACAAGCCTCAACTGAACACTAGGCGTGTACCTTTAAACAAGGTTGGAGAATATTGTGAGGGAGAAGATGGAAATACCACACTACCAGTAGAATTCCAGGGAGTAGTATCCAAGGCTATTGTTGACAGTGGAGCGGGAGTCGCTATCGCCACCAAAGAAACCTGGAAAAAATGGGGAAAACCGGCTTTGAGAGCAACCAAAATGAAATTACAACTGGTAGATGGGTTCATGGAAAAGCCTCTAGGACTTTTAGAAAAAGTAATTTTCACCTCTTGCGGAATCAAGTATGACCATACATTTGCAATAGTTGATTGCGGCAAAAAGAACAATTATAAGATCATCTTGGGAAGACCGTTCATGAGACAATTAAAGATGGTACAAGATTGGGGTTATGACCACATATACCTCAGATGTGGGGAGAGTACAACCAAAATATACCTAAAAGACCATAGTTACAAAGATGTGAACCAAACACGAGTGGAAGAGTTTGATTCGGCTACGTTGGCAAGGTCCGAACTCCCAGCATGGTTAGGGCAGAAAAAAGAGCTATGGATGTGTGGAGCTTCACATTGTGGGAGCTTGAAAAGAGAGGAATTCATCTTAGAAAGAGCTATTAAAGACAAGGATTATATTCCAGAACCTTTTCCCGAAGATGCATTAGAACCTGTGGAATGGGAACACATACTAGCAACATTGGACGTCTGTGCCATTACAGATAGCCCAACAACAAAATTTTGTGATAAGGACGGCTACAATGTGCTACCCTATTACATGGTAAACCTTGTACTAGTAGGAGATGAGAATGTAGACTCACCAGAACAAGAAGAGTTTTATGACTCCTTTGAGCATCTAGAATTAAGTAGCGATGCAGATAAGGAGTGTTCAGACAACTCAAGCGAGAGTAGGGAAACAACCGCAGATATCAAGTTTTATGATTTTGCAAATCAATACCCTAGATGCCAGGAATGCTATAGAAAAAAAAGAGCAGAAAACAAGATTAGAGAAAACCTGATGCCTAGGATAAAAGACAAAACGTGCTATCTAATGCTAGTCAAGACAGAGGATTGTGTAAAAGACAAAATATCAGGGAGATTCTCAAGAGTTCGAGGGATAAGGACACATGAGGACATAAAAAAAAGAACGGAAAACTAAAACAGAAACAAATTCAAGAAAAGCTCAACAATCAAAACGTGGAAAAACAAAAGATCCAGATTGGACCAAAATGGAGCGTAAAAAGAAATACCCAAGAACTTAAACGGACGTTACGAGAGGGAGCGGTATGGACTACTGAGGTAGAAAGTGAAGGTAAGGAGGATTTAGAAAAAGAAGACATGGATGTACCATCCCACTATCAAAAATTCACCATCCAAGACAAAAAAATCATAATGACACCACCAATAAGGTAAGCAATAAACCAGGAATCTTACGATGGGCCGGAAAATGAAAAACGAATTGATCTTGCTGCACCAAGCGAAGAGCCTCAGCTTGTCTATATAGCAACCAATTTAGGGCCTGAAGAAGAAGAAATGCTAACACAACTTCTCAAGAAGTATAAAGATGTGTTTGCATGGTCTTACAAAGACCTCAAGGAGTTGATCCATCGATATACCAACATACAATTCCGTTAAAATCAGATGCCAAACCAAGCAAACAACGTCCTTACACATATAATGACACATTCGCTAAACGAATCAAAAAAGAGATTGACAAGCTGAAGGATGCCGAATTCATTTGTAAAATCGAGCATACAGATTGGGTGTCACCCATTGTGGTTGTCCCCAAAAAGTACGAAAAGTTGCATGTGTGTGTGAACCTCAAAAAGGTAAACGCAGCAATAATAAGGGATAATTATCCCTTGCCAATCACAGAACATGTGCTTGAGAGGTTAGTGGGAAAACAAGCCTATTCATTTTTGGATGGGTTTTCGGGGTACAACCAATTGGCAATTGCAATAGAGGATCAACACAAAATCGCATTTTCCACAGAATGGGGAATATATGCATATAGAGTTATGCCTTTTGGCCGAACCAATGCCCCAGCCACCTTTCAAAGGTTAATGACTCATGCATTCAAAGAATACCTAAGAATATTCTTAGAAATATATATGGATGATCTTTGTGTCCACTCTCTTATTCGGCAAGAACACATTGACCATTTACAAAAGGTATTTGAGAAGTGCAAAACATATCGAATATGTCTCAACCCGGAAAAGTGTATTTTTATGGTAAGACAAGGCCGCATCTTAGGACATATTGTCTCAAGAAATGGCATAACCAATGACCTAGACAAAATTAGAGTCATAGCGGACTTGCCCAGGTCTACTAATGCCAAACAAGTATAATATTTCATGGGACACAACGGATATTATCAAAGATTCATATATATGTATGCGGTCATTGCACGACCACTATATCGCTTAATAGTCAGTTTCAACTGGACTGAGGAGTGTGAAACTTCATTAAAAAATCTTAAGGAAACCCTTGTATCAACACATGTACTTAAAGCACCATGTTGGGAAAAGATATTCCATGTTCACATTGATGCCTTTGCATACACAATTGGGAGTATTTAGTGGTAGCAAAAAAAGGTAAAACACATCTACGAGCGGATCATCTTTCAAGGCTACAAAACGGGAAAGCTCCTGAAGGAGTCGATGATGACATACCTGATGCTTATCTTTTCAATATTGAAATGATACCCAAATAGTTTCAGAAAATTGTTAGCATTTTTTCCTTTGGAGGTAGATTTGATAAAAAGGAAGAGGGATCCAAACAACAAACATTTTGACAAACAAAAACTTTCAATTGATTTTCCTCAAAATAACACTCGAATTCCTCTAGATTTATACATAATCATAGAATTTTGTCCGAGCCTAGATGGTATATTCACAAATCTAAGAGTGTGCATTTCATTGTTCAACAATGAAAACACACCAAATATTGAAACACTTAGGAGTATATTGGCCAACTATGTTTTGCTGACACACATGCTTATGTTAACAAATGTATTATATGTAGTGCCAAACAACCGATGGATCACACGACATTGTTTCAGGTAACCATTGCACCTACATGGAGCAATATATCATTGATTTCTTACAACAAGGACATTTCCTGAAAACATAACAAAAGCACGACAAAGGGCTATAGAGTTGGAGGCTCGAGACTTTAATTTAATTGAAAATGAACTCTACAAGTGAGGAAATGACAATCAACATAGAATCTGTGCAAGTGAAAGTGAATACCTGCTGATTCTATAACACTCACATGGAGGAATAAGTGGAGGCCATTTTTCAGCAGATAAGATGGAAAAAATTATCGTAATTGCGGGGATATGGTGGCCTACATTGCACAAGGATGTTGAGGAATTTGTAAAGCGTTTTGACACATGTCAGCGCACTAAAGTGCCGATAAAAAGAGATGAGATGCCACTACAGCCAATGATGGGAGCACGAGCATTTGCAAAATGAAAAATTGATTTTGTGGGGCCTATTTCACCCCCTGCGTATCGCACCTATATCCTATATATCATCGTGGCTACGGACTATCTCACAAAATGGGCTGAAGCCAAAGCGACACAAAAAGCAGATGCAAGGACCACTGCACAATTTTTGTATGAGAATGTCTTACAAAGATATGGATTACCAATAGAAATTGTCAGTGATGATCAAGGAACATATTTTTTTAATGAAGTTATTGAATACCTGCTAGAGGAATTCATGGTCATACATAAAAAATTGGCTCCATATCATCCACAAGAAAATGGACAAGCTGAGGCCACAAATAAAACCCCAGGCACTGTTTTGACTAAAATTGTATCAGAATCAAGGGCAGACTGGGATCAACAATTACACTCAACACTATGGGCATACAAGGTAGTTATAAAACATCAATTGGAACAACACCGTACAACATGGTGTTTGGTCTAAATGCTATATTACCCATATAGTTTTTGATTCCAACTCTACAAGTGACAAAACGCTTAGAATGGACAGGCTATGAACTCTCTTCAAGAATAGATGATCATGAAAAGCTAGATGAACTTTGACTAAGAGCTGTAGCTTTGATCGATGTTCAGAAGCAAAGACAAAAGGAGTTTTTTGACAAGCATGTGCACACGAAAGATTTTAAAACAGGTGATTATGTACTTGTTTACACTTTGAAGCAACATGCCAATAAACATAAAAAGCGAGGAATGGGACCCTTTGTGATTAGTGACTTATCACAAAGTGGAGCTGTCAAACTTGCGACATTGGAAGGTGAAGAAATGCCAAATTAAATTAGTGGGTGTCACAGTTAAAAAAGTATCATTTACCACTAACACAGGATATGCTTCAACAAATCCATCATGAAAAACAATGGACAAAGGAGAAACAGAGGGTAAGAGAAGAAGCACAAGCAGAAGCAAAAGAACGCATTGTAAAAAGAAGGCTTCTACGACAACAACAACAAATTGGATCACCGTTGCGAATAAATGCTATTCGATTAACGAATTTTAATGAAGAAACAGTGGATCTAATAATTGTAGTCAAAGTGGGTAGCAACCAAGTTGACTCGACGACATTGCTTGATTCAAGAGCTCAAGTAAATCAGATTTCTTGCAAATTATATAAACAGCTCAAGCTTGAAGAAGAACCCCATTCTACTCAACAAGCACTGGAAAGCAATACATCACATTCATTAAGCATGTTGGGCTGGACGATATTGCATGTACAAATACATCAATATGTTTATCCCCACAAGTTTTATGTGGTTGAGCATGCGAGCACACTACATCCAATGTTGTTGGGACAACCATGACAGAAAGAGTATAATGTGCAGATAGATTGGAGTTTGAATACGGTCAAAATTCAACAAGCACAACAACACCAGGTGGTAGCATTTGCTCAGACAACCCGGAAGAACCAGATAATGGTGCCACAATCACTTGATAAAGAGCAAAAAAGATGGGTGCCACTTAACTAGCAAAAGATACCTACGAAGGATAACCAGGAAACCGCCTACCGTATTCAATAAAAAAATGAGACACCACAGGCGACAATGAATAGATCAAGGTCAGAAATACGCAAACAACAGGTATGGGTACGGAAGGATGGAAGTGAACGAGCCTACAAACCACAATGCAATAGCAGACGACCTCTGAAAAACAATGTTAAACAAACACCGAACAGGGTCATAAAACAGATATGGATACCGAAAAACATGCATAATCGCCAACTACATGAGACACACATTTGGATCCCCAAAGCAATGCTACAGGAACTCCCTTCAGTACAAGCAACACCAGCATCCAGACAATCACTAAATCCGACATCGGCAAACCGTTCTATGTGGGTGCCGATCAAAAGAACAGCAATAACGACCAAAAAGGAGGCCATAAACCTACCAACACCTCCAAATCAAAGCTACAAATGGCAATCAAAAGAGAAAAATATTATGGCCACATCGGACACGACACTCCCATCCACGGAAACCACAACGTCCATATCTACAGTAGCGGCAAACCAAGCCACTTTTGCAAAGAAGATGATCAAACAATGAGCGCGGAAGAATTACAATTTTTAATTGCAAAGAAAATCTGCCAACCAAACTAGGAACAAACAGGAAACCTCGACGTCGAATGCCAATAAGAATCTTGCTTATTCCCTCCTCTAGCACCGCATTAATTTTACCATGCATTGACTGAGTATGCATCAGGTAGGGCCACGTTACAAGGCCGTGCATTAGCATGATTTCAACCCATGCACTGCACATACCCCGAGGCGATACCTTGTCATCCAGGAGGACTCCGATTAGGAGAGGGGGAGGCATTCTCAATGCGAACCTGATGACCGTAAAAAGCAGCAAAAAGGGCATGTTTTTACTATTTTTGAGGGGTTTACGTTTGATTGTGAAATTTTTTGGACTAACCTAAGTACATATGCCCTTATACAACATTAATCTATAGATATATGAGGCCAAACACCAAATTGAGGCCTATAGGTGTATGTATATATGTAGAAATAGCCATTTTCGGACAAAATATTGGTAAAACGGAGAACTCCGGCCATAAAAATTACATGTGAGTATACATAGTGTATCGGGGTGAATTTTTTGATTTATTTTGATTTTTGGAGTTTTTTCGGGTTGACTTTGCTATTTTGTTTTTAGTTTTATAGTTATTGGCAGAAAAACTTCAAAAATACAAAAAGCAGGTGAAATGCAAACGTAATGAAGAACAAAAAAGATGGGGATAATCAGTGGCTATAAGACAACCCAGGGTACAATGTGGGTGCAATTATGAGAATGAAACAGGAGGCATGTTGTAGCCAAATTTTGAACGAATCGTCAAAATTCTCAGAATCTAGGCAAACGAGGTCCAAATGAGGAACTTTTTGAGTTTAATTTTGCAAAAAGTTAGGAGCACATGTAAAATTTCATGAAAAATGGTTTGGGGACCCCCATTATAAGATTTTTTCACTCCACTTAGAGCTCATTTCTACTATTTCACTTGTGAGAGAGAGCTCTAGCCACCTAGAGTGCACAGGACTTCCAGCAGCTGATATGTCGCGCACAGGCACCCGACGGCCACCAGATATGAGAGGTAGGCTCAACACCTTATGCTCTTCGTGTATAGTTGATGTTTTGTTGCCAAGACTAGCATAGAACTCCAACGGGGTTTGCAAGGTAGAGGCCTGTGAGCATAGGTAGCCACCTAACGGCTAACCCAATACCAACAAGACTTCATAGGTGGTTTACCCTAGTCTAGGAGACCAATCTTGGATGCCCAAAGGAGGCAAGAAAGCAACAGAGAAAACCCTGGCATCTCAAGCCCTGCAAGAGGCCACAAGGGGGAAAATCCGGCAAAAGTGGCCCAAATGATACCCCCGGGGCGGTCACTTATCAAAAGCTTCCTATATCACGTGCGTTCAAGAGGTTATTAATAATAACTCAATATACATACTATATTTACACTACGTGCCTATTTAAAAAAACCCCCACCCCCCTCTGTATGTATACATTTTGATCTTTTAATAATCCTCTCCGGTTAACTCACGTGATAGCATTCACATTCTAAAAAGTGACCGCCCCGGGATGATACCAAAACTCATGGGAAGGAGCATCTCGATGAGCTCTACAAGGCTACATAGGCCACATGGCCATAAGGCGACCCAAAGCAAGCCTAAGCTTCAGAAACGGCATCGAAAACGCAAAGCATCACTTGGCTCTCACAACCAAGCGAGACGTCTGTTTGCCACCAAACTTTACGAGCGGCTTACCAAGGCCTTCAACAACCAAGTCCTATGGTGGTAGACCACTACAAATCGTCTGGGGCATGCAAACGTAATGGGCGCTTCCAGAGCGACAAATTGCCAAACGAAGCTCAGGTGAAGCCAAAGCCAACAAGAACCACATGGCAAGGTTCCCCAAGGGTTCATGAATCTATGCTGGTCATCATCAAGAAATTTCATCGTGAAAAAGCGCTCCAAGAGTCAAAAATCGCCTCTGAGGCTCTGAAAGCCAAGAAGGGAGTTTCTAACTAACCATTTGATTTTTGAATTGAAATAAGGCACAAAGGGGACTTAGGAAGGTCAGATGCAAATAGTAGTAGGACTTGCTCCAAAAAAATACACAGGAGACATCCTACGTGTAGGATGTCTCAAGGCCACTTTTGGGCACCCAACTCATCATTTAGCCGTACACACAGCCTCTACATGTCATTTACATGTTATCCCTCAAGTTTCACTCCATTTAGACCGAGTTTGATCACTTATGCATCAATAAACACAAAGTTAGAGCATAGAGGCAAGAAATGGTCATAGACCTATCAGAAATGATCCAAATCAGGTGAAACTTGAACCACACACTCTTCATAACATGTCAAACCTAACTGTGAGGTCACATCTTCAAAATCATGAAAAAGACATCCTACTCATAGTATGTCTCCAAGCTTGAAATGATCTCCAAGTGGATTTTTTGATCTTCATATATCTTTATCACATTCATACAAGCCTACCCACCAAATTTCAAGCCAAACAGATCACTTTTTGGCCTCATAGCTCCATAGATGGACTTTTCAAACTCTGAAGCACCAAAAATGGTCTTCCTAGCCTCAAACCTTATCCAAATTCAAATCTAAGACCATGGTGATGGTCCACAGGCTATGCCCTATCACACTGACAAGTTTCATGCAATTCTGAGCAAAAACACATCCTACGTGTAGTATGTCTCCAGGGTCATAGTGACCTATTGAGCAAAGTTTGACATCATGAATGTGATCAACATGCTACAAGAAGCCTACATATTAAATTTCAAGTCATTTGGATAACATTTGCTCATCATTACAAAACATCCTAATCATTTGTACACCAAAAGCCTAAAATAGTCCAAAATTGCACTTTTTGGTGTCTAAATCAAAATGTCATTCTAATGAAAAAGACATCCTATGTGTAGGATGTCTTTAGGCTTATTTTGTAGCACAAATCCTACAGTTTTTGCTTGTAGGGAATCTTTAGTCCCTCTTGAGCTCATGTTTCAATTTTCAAGTCAATTGGATAGTTAAAACTCAGTTTATCAGCTAATCTATTAAAAAAACGCTAACTTTGGACTACTAAGTGCAACAGGATCCATGGCAGTCGCGCTAAGTCACCAACAAAGAAGAAAAGAATCACCAACAAGTATTACCTGGATGAGGTGGAGCCATTTACAATACCAACAGGAACCATAAAGACCACTACCACTTGGTTACAAAGCAACTTACTTGAAGCAAATGACCTCAGAATATACCAAGGCATGTTCAAAGACCTAGAGGGCAATGCCATAGAGCTACCAATGATACCATAAGAACTCAATGAGTTCACGAGAAGGCCAGAGATAGTGTCTATCTTGGAAAAGTTAGACTTACACAATTATTTTGAGGCTTTGCCAGCAGGAATTGACATTCAGAGAATCTAGGAATTCGTCACAACAATAAAGGAGAATGGCATAGCCAAGGAAAGAACAGAATGATTGTGATCACGCTAGAGGTGGTTGCAAGTACTACAGAAGAAGAAGCTGATGATGTGAGGCGACAGCTGTTAGAAGAGCATGAAAGTGTAGAGTGAGAGAGGAAAACAAAGGCTGATCGAGACTTCAAAAAGAAGTAATCAGCCCCACCATCAAGCCATGAGTCCAGTCCTCCTCAACCTCTACAGACTGAGGAGTTGATTAAATCTAAGAAGCCGCAAGATTCCAAGAAAGAAGAGGACAAAGAGAAAGAGCAGAAGGAAGAGTTTGAACCAAAGCCTAAGAAGCAAGATCCGAAAGCAAAAACTATAGAATATTCCTGGATCTACTAGTTGTTGGATACACCCGAGAAGAGGCAGCTCATATAGCTTTTCAACTGTCAACCCCTAAACCAGAAGAATACACGTTGAGCCCTCATTTGGTGGAGCTAAAGGAGATTTCAATAGATACAATGGATTTGCAACCACAAGCCGAAGATTGGGAAGAAGTGATGCAGAGACTGCAAGGATTAAGAGCCAGATCAGTGGCCAAAGAGATTGAGTATGAAGGGCTAAAGTTGAGTGAAGTAAAGGTGAAAGCTGAAGTGGAAACACTTCAGAAGCAAAGTCAAGAGAAAATGGGCAGCCAAGCACAGTTGCAAGTTGAACTAGAAGCAGCACTAATGAAATGTCAAGAGTTAGAAAGTTAAAGCCGCTTAGAAGCTAATGAACTCTGAAGAAGAGTACCAAAAAATCAGCAATACTCTGACTAAAGCCAAAAAGGAAAGGGATGGGCTCACCCTACAGCTGGCGGAAGAGTCAAAAGAGATTCAGAGCTTGAGGGAGGCGAAAGACAAAGCTGAAATATCACATGAGGAAGATGAGGTGATCGAACTAAAGGATCAAATCAAAGTGAAAGATCAAACGATTCAGAGGTTGAGAGCGTCTTCGGGCAGAGCAAGAGCTGCAGTTGCAACTAGTACTAGCAAAGATAAAGACGTGTTTGAAGAACAAATGATAGAACTTCAAAAAGAGCTGACGCTTGAAAAGAGGTAGAGCGTAATGCTAGCAGAGGGATCAATGGTGGTACAAGGCAGGTTAGAAGATGATAACAAATCATTGAAAGCGGAATTGGATAGGCTTCAAAAAAGACTAGAATATGACACAAAGATGTTGCAGACAAAGAATGATGAGGTAAGGTAGAAGCTAGAGAAAGCTAATAGAGTCAATGCAGAACTTAATGGCCTATTAGTAACTGTGATAGAACAAGCTCAGTTAGCAAAGATGACTTATAGAAGCATATGGATGAACTTAAGATCCAACCAAGTGAAGAACCTCAACAAAGTCATGGGCCGGCTGCTATGGAAGGAATTGATATAGAGAATGTCTCAGATCCAGTGGACACAACAATACAAGAGGACATTCCAGTGGGACCCTTACAAGAGCCCCAGGATATCACACAAGAAGAAGAAGACAATCTACAGAAAGCAATAGAAGCATCCATAAAAGACACCGCCAAAGAAGCAATGTTGTGGGAGCAGAGGGTATTGAAGTCAATGACCATTCAAAGATTAGATGCAAATGTCGTTCGACATGAATGGCTGCAACCCTCTCTCCCCTATCCTCTTCTAAAATATGAGGCTGCTACACTCACCAAGAGGATTAAAGAGGAGCCCTATAGTGCCGTTGTACCATGAAGCCATCACCAAACCAGAAGGTGTTAAGCTCATTGTGGACTCTCAACCAAAATGGAGGAAGGCATGGCTCACTAAATACCCACAGTATTTAGTACATTTGGTAGAGGTGCCTAAAATGATCAGAGATGACCTTAGCTTTTGCCCTCTACCAAGGATGCGGACATGGAAGGAACATGAAATGCTGAAGAGAAGCCACCCCACGTGGCTCAACTACCCAAAGCTGCCAGGCTTGAAGGCAGGCAAGAGAATGAGTGAGCAATACATGGTAAAAACCCTAACGGGGGCCATTAAACTGTTCACTGGCTTGCATGACCTCTCTTGCATTATGCTTAGAAAGATATGTAAAACACTTCTGGCAGTCTTTGAGGTCTTCAAACTTGGACAAGAAACAGACAACATATTCTTCTTCCAGGACACTTATAGATGTATTTATGACCTGTCTGCTCAACCTTCACATGAGGTGATACATGCCCTCTACCAAAGAATAATGTTCCTGCCCTCATACCATCTCCAAGACTTTGAAGAAGCCTTCTACACCGGCTTCTTCACCATCGACATAGATATATTCAGCCCAACATTAGTGGCCCAGCATACACGGTATGAGTCCGTTTTGAAGATGCCCGACATCCTCCACTGAAGTAGCGGCTCTACTGTCATGTCGGGGACGACATGAACTAAGAGGAGAGCAGTGTTAGCTGAAGACGGGCAGCCACACTCAACTGAAGACTGATGAAATGATAAAAGAAGGAAATCCTATGTAGTCATTCCCTCATTAAGAAAATCTGTAATTTCACTTGTAAATACTTGGGGCTTGCAGAAGTTTCCAATTTTGTATATTATTTTTGCCATTAGACTAAGTAGGATTTCACTTTGGAACATGAGGTTTTGTATTTGGAAGGTAGATATACCAAATTCTAACCTTAATGAAAAAAACCCTTTTGTTCATTCTATGAAGTGTCTATGAGAAGTGTATTCTATGTATGAGAGAGAGTGAGAGCTTATCTTGATGCTACGCGCACATTGATGGTCGAAACCGAGTACGGATAAGTGCAACGTGTTGCCTTCAGAGAGAGCTACACTTCAATACCCACACTGCATGTGTACGGCCCAGCTTCGTGAGATTGACCTCCGAGCTATTTCTAGGGATTCGGTAAGCAAACGGTGTCTGTTTTCGCATTTAAGCATATCCATGTGTTCGTATTGAGTAGAGCTACACATTAGGCACCTTAGTTTTCAGAAACCTCGACCTGCAAAAATCTGTTAGACATCCTATATGGTTATTCATTGAGTGTTTATGGGTAGGGTTATGGGTAACGGACCTTAGGGAGAGTGGCCTATTGGTGTTAGTAGGATATCCCTCAAGTTTCGTAGAGTTTCGAGAACGTGTAATGGGCATTTGGCTCATGGAAGCGTTGTAGGAAATCTCCTCATGTGCATAATAGTAGGGTGTAACTTAGACATTGGGTAGAGACCTCTGTAGGAAGTAGTCAATAGTCGGTCGAGTGTAGGTTGACACCCTATGCTTGCTTCCACGCGCCTGCGAGTCGAGCTTCGTCCTTAGCTGACAATTCTTGTTAGGTGAGTTCTCGTTGTGCTGACGTCCGTCACAGTGTATCCGCCAATACCATTGAACTACAAGATTTTGCAAGAGATGTGGACAGGCAAGAAGCCTAATTATGATAAATTGTGTGTGTTTGGATGTGAGGCATTCTCACATGTGCCTAAAGAGCTTAGAAAGAAGCTAGACCCCAAGTCACAAATGCATCTTCATTGGCTATGGTGCAGATGGAGAGATGGGTTATCATCTGTGGCACCCAAAATCTTTAAGAGTTATTTGAAGTTCACAAGTGATATTTATGAATTAAAGATGAATAGACAACCTGTGAAAGATGTTGAGTCACGTTTCTCTCGTGCCCCTAAGCATTTTTAGCCAGGAATAGACTATTTTTTTATCACTGGTTGTAGAGATCCTACCCGCTACCAAGAGGCTATTGGGATGGAAGATAATGTAAAGTGGGAGTAGGAAATGAAATCTAAGTATTACTCAATAATGGTAAATGAAACTTGGAAGTTGACAGAGCTACAGAGAGAAAACAACCCTTGCCTTGCAAATGGATGTATAAGAAGAAGTACATGGAAAAAGATCTTGAGCCTAAGTATAAGGCTAGATTGGTTGTTAAGGGTTTCAAGAAAAAGAAAAGCGTGGACTTTGATGTGATTTTTTCTCCAATAGTCAATTGACTACATTGCATCTTGTGCTTGGACTAGTAGCCATTAATGACATGGAACTTCCCAAATGGACATGAAGACGGATTTCCTTCATGGGGATCTTGATGAAGATGTGTACATGAAGTAGCTAGAGAGTTTTGAAGTCAAACCTAAAACTCATACAAGGGTAGAAATGGTGTGTAGATTTCTTAAGGCATTGTATGGACAAAAGCAAGGCTCAAGGCAATGGTACATGGGTTTTTACAAGTACATGCAATCCCAAAGTTAAGTAAAGAGCCAAGGTGATCACTGCTTGTATACCAAGAGGTTGAGTGATGGTTCCCTCATCATCCTTATACTCTATGTGGATGATATTCTCACTGCCATGACGACTAAAGATGAGATTTCCATCTTGAAGAAGTAACTTAGCATGCAATTTTCTATGAAGGATTTGGGAGATGCAAGTCACTTTCATGGTATGCATATCAAGAGGGATAGAAAACGTGGAATATTGGAGTTTTCATAGAAAACATATAAACACAAGGTCTTGCAATGTTTTAATATGTAGGGGGGGAGACATTGAATACTGCAATGCAAGCATATGAAAAACTTAGCAAGAATGATGCTCCCAAGTCTGATGTGGAGAAAGCAAAAATGGCCAAGATGACATACTCTTCAACAATTGGTAGTCTTATGTATGCCATGGTAGCCATGAAACCTAAATTTGCTTTTGCAGTGAGTGGTTAACAATTTATGGAAAATCTTGATAGGAAGCAATGAAGCACATCTTGAGATATTTGAAAGGTATGACATAAAAGTTCTTACACTTTGGGAATAGTGATGCATCCATTGTGGGCTACATGGATGCGAGTTATGTGGATAGTTGAAGATCCACATCTAGCTATGTTTTCCTATTTGTTGGAGCATCAATTTCATGGCAATCAAGTCTCAAAAATTGAACGTCATCTTCCACTACGGATGAAGGCTAGTATGTGGAAATTTTTGGTGCTAGCAAAAAAGCTATATGGTTATCTTGCCTAGTGGGAGGTATTGGCATCACTCAAACTCCAATGTTGCTTTGTGATCGTCATAGTGAAATTGTACTAGCAAAGAACCCTGTTTTTCTCTCTAAATCAAAACACATAGAAGTCTGTTATCATGTGATACATGATGTATTGGTTAGCAAGTGCATTGAGCTAGCCAAGGTTCATATGGATGACAACCTTGCAGATGCTCTCACGAAGGGCCTTCTCTCAAAGCAATTTTCACATTGCATGGAGATAATGGGTGTAGGGTGAAGCCACTTGGATGTTTCACGGCTGTAAAAATGTACATACATAGGCCACTTGGGCCACCTTGGCCTTCAAGTGGGAGATTGTTAGGGTTCATGCCAATTGGTTGGACACCCATCACATTGACCATACTAACCTTACCTATTTTTTTGATCATATAGAACAATAAGGAGCAGTGAGGAAATTTTGAACCCTCACTAAGAGCTCCACCCATGTCGTGCTTATGTCTCCGTCTTCTTCTCCCTCGCACTCCGCACACACCATGTGTAAGGTCTCTACTTTCAAATTGCACACAAGTTCTATTACGCATTTGTATTTTTTTGAACCATCACTCCTTATTTAAGATATTCGAGTTCAAATTATGAATCGTAGGTTGAGAAAACCTAGAAATTAAAATTTACGCTACAAAATTCTGACATGTTTAGCTATATGAATCACTAACTAACTTATTGCAAGACTTATTTACTGATTGTAGAATTTTCTTTTACTACTGTAAAGTTAATATAAGACTGTAAAGTTTAACTTAAAAATGTAAAGTAAATTATCATTAAGGAAATAAATAAAATAATTATAAAGACAAAAGAATACACAAGGATGACAAATGAAAGCACATGGACTCACATAGGAGGGGACAAAGTGGGACACATTGTCACATAAAAAAGAAGAGGCTACTCTTGACTAATCTTAATGAGGGGGGGCCTGTGTGGCCTTATCTTTTGATGATAATGACAAAGTGGTCAAGCTCATGGGTACCACGAGGGTACCAAAAACGCGGGTATGATTTTTAGGGGGGGAAAAAAATAAAAAATAAATTAAAAAAATTTAAAAAAAATATTTTTTTTTGAAAAAAAAAAGTTGGACGTTTTCTTTTGTACTATAAATAGAGCATCCATGCTCACACTTTAGACATAGAAATTGCCTCTATAGCGCTCACGAAGTGCTGCCACTTCTCTTAGAGAGAAGGCATCCACAAACCACTAAGAGAGCAAAAACTCTAGTGGACTAATAAGGTGCGTATTAATTGAGCATTCAATTAGTTTTAAGAAGGATATACTCTAATCTCTCTAATAGATTAGTAAGATTCAATTAGTTATGTGTGTGTGTGCTATCTATTACTCTAATCTCTAATGGAGTAGTAAGATTCAATTAGCTATGTGTGTGTGTGTGCTATCTCTTACTCTAATCTCTCTAATAGATTAGTAAGATTCAATTAGTTATGTGTGTGTGTGCTATCTATTACTCTAATCTCTAATGGAGTAGTAAGATTCAATTAGCTATGTGTGTGTGTGTGCTATCTCTTACTCTAATCTCTCTAATAGATTAGTAAGATTCAATTAGCTATGTGTGTGTATGCTATCTATTACTCTAATCTCTAATGGATTAGTAAGATTCAATTAGCTATGTGTGTGTGTGTGCTATCTCTTACTCTAATCTCTCTAATAGATTAGTAAGATTCAATTAGCTATGTGTGTGTGTGTGTGTGCTATCTTTTACTCTAATCTTCTAATAGATTAGTAAGATTCAATTAGATTTAAGAAGGATATGTGTGTGTCTGTGTGTGTGCGTGCTATCTTTTACTCTAATCTTTCTAATGGATAGTAAGATTCAATTAACTTTAGAAAAGATGTGTGTGTATGTTTTCTCTTACTCTAATCTCTCTAAGTATACCTACTCTCTCTAGTTAGTACATCTTCACTATTAACTTATACATTGTTAATTGAAAGTTAATACATAAGAGAACTCATCATATTCTTATTATACATGATGAAATTCTCATTCATCATTTTTATTGTCAATTAGATTAAGTAGAATTTTGAATAATACTAAAAAATTGATTTAGTTAAAGTATAGAAATTGAAGTTAGAATTGGATTAGAAATGTGAAGCATAAAAGTAATGCATTCCTAAACTTTCACTCATAGTTTACACATTTAATTTTTAATTAATTACGATTAGCAAATATTTGATGTATAGAAATTAGATGTAAAATAACAACACTAAGTGTGAATCCGAGTTGGCGAGGGTTCAAATTACAGACTCTCTTTGGAAACAAGGAGATTACTAGGGAAATTGACCAATTTAAAGTTCTAAGTGTATAATATAAGTGTAGTACAAAAAAATGGCTCCAAAGCGTGCTCGAACACAAGGCGCTAATGATCATGAAGCCCGTACAAGTAACGGTGGAACTCCTGCGGAACATGCTATGTCTCCACCAATCGGACCAATCAGAGCTATGGTACAGGTTAGTATTGGAGTTTCAAGTTATGCATCATTGCATATGCGAAACCATGGGAATATATTATTTACCTTATGAAAAGAAAACACGGACCGAAACCACGGGGCTTAACCCCAAGAAACTCGTCATATGTTTGACAAGTAGGAAAGATTGTCTGGTTAAACTGGTTGCTATAGGAAAGAATGTTTGTCCAAAACCTTCGGTATGGTTTCTCTCAAGTCTCTCTACTTATTAGCGCTGGTATTATGTGGCAGTTGCCGAGGTGTGAGATGACGCCCAGGATGGCACCGCTGATGCTGTGGTGGGAGTACACCCAGATTAGCTCAGCTAGATACTGCGGTTTTGTTTTGCCGTGGCATGAGGATGACGCCCAGATTGGCACCGTTGTTGCTGTGACGGGAGTACGTCCAGATTAGCACAACGAATACTTGTCGAGCGGTATGGGATGCTCATGAGGACAAGGGTTTTTATAAATAATGTATATACCGATCAGACATAATAGCGTCAGTAGAGATTCTTGAGTGAACCTAATCCAAGGGTTGTTGGTTTAAAATTGGACGACTTCTTGTTTGACAATTGTTTGTAATACTGTTTGAAGGGCTGTTTTAACGAACCAGTATCATAAATAAAGTAAAGGAACATGTATGTTTAAACAGTGTGGTAGTAATTAGATAACAAAAGAAGGGTGAGTGTGGTGTGGAAAGTGGGAGAATGATACCCCGACGGTATCATTCTATGGACGGGTGGACCCGATGAGTCGGGTAACTTTCCAACGCTAGAATTTTTTTTATTAGTCATAAATCTTAAAAGAGACAAACCTCGGCGGCTGTGCTTCTGAGACATGGGGAAAAAAGTGCACAGGTTGGTCACTCTAAGATTTATACTTTTAGGTATAATTGATTATAGATAGTTTTCAGATAGGGTTATGGTGGTCACGCTCCGCCATAGTGAGATAGGACCAATCCTTCACTAACGGTTCATGCTCGTGGCTACGTAGTAGCTAAGGCAATGTCCGTTGGTTTTTCTTTCTCAGGATTGGAGACCTATCAAAGGTACTCCGCTCCTCTCAAAAAGGGACAGGGACCTCACGCTGGTATCAGAGCCTAGGTTAAAGCTCGGGGAGATTTTTAGATTGATGTTTGGATAGTGAAGGATGCGAATGTTTGAAATAATAGAAGAACCTAGAAAAATTGTTTTGATTTTTTATATGGTATTGAAGACTGAACTTTCCTGGTACAGGAAAATGTTCATTCAGCCTACCAGAAATTCCAGGTGTTCACCATCATGTTTGAAAATGCATGGCAATCACCGAATTATCAATTTCAAAAAAGGGTGATGATGATTTTGGATAGGGTGTTTGCACCACCTATTCCAAGGGTGCATAGAGGATGGGGTATCAACTTGAGTCCATCTGGAGGAATCTATACCATCGATGCTGACAAGATATGGTGCATGGATACCAATCTCAAGAAACTTCGTTGGGCAGAGGAGTTAAAAGTCATCAAAGTTTATCTTTTCCTTGGTACTAAGAATCCGGATGCTACCATTACCTTGGGAGGAGAAAAGATATCTCAGACTCAATGGGTCTATAACCAAGTTACAAAAGTTATCCATGGTGGTAGGATTTGACCCATATGTGTATCTCGTAGCTTTCAAGGGTCAAAAGAAACTTATTATTTTGATCCTTTAGCCTATCCTTTTGTAGTCACTAAACTCAAAATATAGAGACATTACAATCCTTGTACCTAAAGACTACCAACCTTGGTAGCAAATAATATGTGTATAAATAAAGTTTGGATTAATATTATTTTTTGTTTGTATTATTGTTTGATCAAGTCTTGCCTTAAAGTGGATTAAAGTTAGAGTATCCAATAAAGTTTCACTTAATCTATATCGCACAGAGTGCGGTGTACACATCTCTTCAAGAGAAAAAGCTACTTCTCAAGCAAGCTAAACTTCCCTCTTTCAAAGGGGAAGGAGCCCTAGTTGAGCGCGATGCTGAAGTGTGGCTCGAAGAGATGGAGGATTATTTTGCTGTTGCTGGTACTACTCCCGATAACCAAGCAATGTTGGCTATGTTTCGTCTCACGGGGGATGCCAAGCTTTGGTGGAAACAACACTGCAAAGATAATCAAGTAGCTCAAAACACTCAAACTTGGGAAGACATTAAGTATGCTGTCAAAGGACGTTATCTTCCACCCGCACACGAATCCCTTAAGATGAATAAATTCTTCAACTTATGTCAGTTTCATCTTACAGTGGAAGAATACTACTCCAAATTTGTAACTCTTAGGCGCTATGCTCCGCCAATGACCGCAGATCAACAAGTAGCCCTTTTTTGCCAAGGGCTAAATGCTCCTTTAAATACTCGTCTAGAAGCCATGAGGCCTGTAAATTTGCAAGATGCTCTTTTAAGAGCTAAACCCTTAGCTAAAGAGATGTCAAACTCTCAAAGGGTACGAAATGGAAATTTAAGGAATGCTGGAAGGAGAGGACGGCCTATGATGTGGAACCAAGGCAAGTTTACCCAGTTCACCAAACTCATCCAATAGTTGCAGCTTCAGCAAATGGAGCTCAAAATGCAGATCTTAGATGCTATGAATGCAACGAGCTAGGACATTTCAGGAATGTATGTCCTAGGCGAGTCTCCACAACAAATACACCTAATCGAGCTAGAGGACGAGGCCAAATAATAAATCGTGGAGGAAGAAATGGAGGACGAGGTCGAGGGCGCGGAATGGCTGCCAGAGTCAATGCTATCATAGGAGAACCAACATTGGGAGAAGAACAAGAGGAAAGAGCAACTCTACATGCTGCAATTGATAACCCAAGAGCAAGACAACAATATGCTGTCATTCAAACACCTACAAATCACCAAGGTGAAAAATTTGAGCTTCTTATTGATTGTGGTAGTACTCATTCTTTCTTGTCACCTAAATGTTTAAGGAGGTTAGGACTTAATCAACACCCTGCAAGAAAGATGAGAGTTGAATTAGCCAATGGAAAGGAGGTGTTATCTCAGTACACTGTGGGAAAAATAGATTTCAAGTTGGGAGAATACTCTACTTCTGCTACTTTTCGAACCTTACCCATAGGAATCTATGACGGAATTCTTGGAATGGATTGGTTAGCCAGTCATAATGCCAATATCCATTGTGCCCAAGGAAGTGTTACTTTTGTGGACAACCTAGGTCAAGAAGTCACTATTCAAGGCCAGAATGGACGACCAAAAGCTTACTTGGTCAAAGCCAATCGTCTTTTGAAAGGGTTACACAAGGGTCAAAAAAATTTTGTAGTCAAGCTAAACAAAGTAGAAAAATCTTCTTCCAACCCTGAACCAATGTGGCTAGAAGAATTTTTGGATGTTTTCCCCAGTGAACTTTCTGAACTACAACCACCTAGGGAGGTAGACCATGAAATCAAAATTTTTCCAGGTAGTGAACCAGTCTCAAGAGTGCCGTACAAGATGTCAATTCCAGAGGCTATAGAACTCAAGGAGCAGCTCAAACAGTTGATTGAGCAAGGGTTTATCCGACCTAGTACATCTCCATGGGGTGCACCTGTTCTCTTCCGAAAGAAAAAGGATGGCTCTCTTCGACTTTGCATAGATTATAGGGGCTTAAATCAGGTTACCATCAAGAATAAATATCCAATTCCTCGTATTGATGAGATGCTGGACAGATTACATGGAGCCAAAATATTCACGAAGATTGATCTTCGATCTGGCTATCATCAAATTCGAATCCAGGAGGCTGATATCTCCAAAACATCTTTCAACACTCGTTATGGTCATTATGAATTTACAGTGATGGCTTTCGGACTTACGAATGCTCCTGCAACTTTCAATCGTCTGATGCATGATATCTTTAGAGAATTCTTGGAAGATTTTGTCCTAGTATTCTTTGACGATATCTTAATTTATTCCAAATCAGAGGAAGAGCATGAAGGACATGTTAGGAAAGTGTTAGAGCTTTTACGCCGAAATAAACTGTATGCAAAGAAAAGCAAATGTACCTTCTTTACCCCTAAGGTCTGTTACTTAGGGTTTATCATTTCACCTGAAGGAGTCTCTGTTGACCCTGACAAAGTCAAAGATATTGTGGAATGGCCTCAACCCACTTTACAAACCAAAGTCAGAGGGTTCTTAGGTATCACAGGGTGGTACAGGATATTTGTAAAGGACTATGCTCTTAAAGCTGCACCACTAACCGACTTGCTAAAGAAAGGAGCAACGATACTTTGGGAAGAAAAACATGAATCTTGCTTCAAACAGCTTAAGGAGTATCTTGCTTCAGAACCTCTCTTAAAACTTCCAGACTTCACCCAATAATTCGAGGTGATCACAGATGCTAGTAACCTTGCATTAGGAGGAGTCCTTACTCAAGAAGGAAGGCCTGTAGCTTATACTTCTCGGAATCTTAGGATTCATGAAGTGAATTATGCTACACATGATTTAGAATTGCTAGCAGTTATTCATGCTCTCAAGCTATGGAGACATTATCTATTGGGACGCAAATTCCAATTGGTAACAGATCACAAGAGTCTTAAGTGGATTTTTACCAACCTAACCTAATATGAGACAGAGGAGATGGATAGAGCTCATGCACGAATATGATTTTGATATTAAATTTAGACCAGATAAGGATAATGTTGTGGCAGATGCCCTAAGCTGTAAAGCTTTTCTGGGGGCAATTTCCATGGCTAACAACCCTATTTTAGACAAGGTCTCCTATGCTGCTGTCAGAGATGCAGATTACCAGATGCTTGCTAGTATCCTACGTGAAGAGAGGGTATCATCAAATCAGCCTAAACCTCTACATTATTCCTTAGAAGATGGGAAAATTTACTATAGGAATCGACTATGCATACCTAAGGATTCTACCCTAAGGAATGCTATCCTATATGAAGCACATGATGGCCCAACCTCAGGACATCCAGGTTATGCCAAAACCATCAATGAAATTCGCAGAAGTTACTATTGGCAAGGTATGAAGGGTGATGTCCTTCGCTATGTGAAGAAATGTTTGTCTTGTCAAAGGATTAAGGCAGAGAGACTAAAGATGCCAGGTAAATTACATCCTTTAGATATTCCCCAAATGAAATGGGAATGTATTAGCATGGACTTTATCATCGGGTTTCCTTCTGTCCAAGCTGGCTATGATTCAATCATGGTCATAGTTGACTTGCTTACTAAAGTGGCTCACTTAATCCCAGTCAAGACGACCTTTACAGCTTCAGATATTGCTCGTTTGTTTGTGAAGGAGGTTTTCAGAATTCATGGTTTACCCAAGAGGATTGTCAGTGATTGTGATGCCAAGTTTACTTCAAAGTTTTGGGTATCATTGTTTCAAGCTATTGGAACCCAATTATGTTTTAGTACTGCTTATCATCCTCAAACTGATGGCCAAACTGAAAGAGTTAATCAAGTAATTGAAGACATCCTTAGAGCCTACTGCAATAGAGAACCTCACAAGTGGATTCAATACCCACCCTTGGTAGAGTATGCATACAATTCCTCTACTCATAGAAGTATTGGAATGACACCTTTTAATGCTCTTTATGGTCAAGAATGTTTATCACCTCTTAACTTTTCTGACCCCACTATAAGGGTAGAAGCCTCAAAGAAAATGCTTGAAGAAATGGAAGCTCAAACCAAAGCTATTCGAAGGGATATTCAAGCGGCTCAAGATCGACAAAAGAAGTACGCCGACTTACCAAGATCTGATCGGATTTTCAAAGAAGGTGACAAAGTTTTCTTACGAGTAAAGCCCAAAAAGAGCAATCTGTCTCTCGGAAGGTATAAGAAGCTTAGCTACCGATATTGTGGACCTTACGAAATAATCAAGGTTGTAAGTGATCAAGTTTATAGACTAAAACTCCCTTCTCATCTCAAAGTGTATGATGTATTTCATGTAAGTCTGTTAAAACCTTATGTATATAACTCTGACCATGTCCTTGATGATGAGCAAATCATTTTACCTGCTTAAGATGTTCTACAAATCCAACCTGATACTATCCTAGAAACACGAGAGAGAAAGCTTAGGAATAGATCCATCAAAGACTATCTTATCTTATGGAAGGATTTCCCTATAGAAGATGCTACTTGGGAAGATGAGACATCCCTTCTTAAGGATTACCCTTCACTGTTCTTGAGATGAGGGCATCTCAAATTCTAAGTTGGGGAGATTGTAAGGTCTCTACTTTCAAATTGCACACAAGTTCTATTACGCATTTGTATTTTTTTGAACCATCACTCCTTATTTAAGATATTCGAGTTCAAATTATGAATCGTAGGTTGAGAAAACCTAGAAATTAAAATTTACGCTACAAAATTCTGACATGTTTAGCTATATGAATCACTAACTAACTTATTGCAAGACTTATTTACTGATTGTAGAATTTTCTTTTACTACTGTAAAGTTAATATAAGACTACAAAGTTTAACTTAAAAATGTAAAGTAAATTATCATCAAGGAAATAAATAAAATAATTATAAAGAAAAAAGAATACACAGGGATGACAAATGAAAGCACATGGACTCACATAGGAGGGGACAAAGTGAAACACACTCTCACATGAAAAAGGAGAGGCTACTCTTGACTAATCTTAATGAGGGGGGGGCTGTGTGGCCTTATCTTTTGATGATAATGACAAAGTGGTCAAGCTCATGGGTACCACGACGGTACCAAAAACGCAGGTATGATTTTTGGGGGAAAAAAGAAATTAAAAATAAAAAAATTTTAAAATTTTTTTAAAAAAATAATTTTTTTTTTTGGAAAAACAAAGTTGGAGGTTTTCTTTTCTGCTACAAATAGAGCATCCATGCCCACACTTTAGACATAGAAATTGCCTCTATAGCGCTCACGAAGTGCTGCCACTTCTCTTAGAGAGAAGGCGTCCACAAACCACTAAGAGAGCAAAATCTCTAGTGGATTAATAAGGTGCGTATTAATTGAGCATTCAATTAGTTTTAAGAAGGATATACTCTAATCTCTCTAATAGATTAGTAAGATTCAATTAGTTATGTGTGTGTGCTATCTATTACTCTAATCTCTAATGGAGTAGTAAGATTCAACTAGCTATGTGTGTGTGTGTGCTATCTCTTACTCTAATCTCTCTAATAGATTAGTAAGATTCAATTAGTTATGTGTGTGTGTGCTATCTATTACTCTAATCTCTAATGAAGTAGTAAGATTCAATTAGCTGTGTGTGTGTGTGTGTGCTATCTCTTACTCTAATCTCTCTAATAGATTAGTAAGATTCAATTAGTTATGTGTGTGTGTGTGTGCTATCTATTACTTTAATCTCTAATGGATTAGTAAGATTCAATTAGCTATGTGTGTGTGTACTATCTCTTACTCTAATCTCTCTAATAGATTAGTAAGATTCAATTAGCTATGTGTGTGTGTGTGCTATCTTTTACTCTAATCTTCTAATAGATTAGTAAGATTCAATTAGATTTAAGAAGGATGTGTGTGTGTGTGTGTGTGTGTGCTATCTTTTACTCTAATCTTTCTAATGGATAGTAAGATTCAATTAACTTTAGAAAAGATGTGTGTGTATGTTTTCTTTTACTCTAATCTCTATAAGTATACCTACTCTCTCTAGTTAGTACATCTTCACTATTAACTTATACATTGTTAATTGAAAGTTAATAAATAAGAGAACTCATCATATTCTTATTATACATGATGAAATTCTCATTCACCAATTCTATTGTCAATTAGATTAAGTAGAATTTTGAATAATACTAAAAAATTGATTTAGTTAAAGTATAGAAATTGAAGTTAGAATTGGATTAGAAATGTGAAGCATAAAAGTAATGCATTCCTAAACTTTCACTCATAGTTTACACATTTAATTTTTAATAAATTACGATTAGAAAATATTTGATGTATAGAAATTAGATGTAAAACAACAACACTAAGTGTGAATCCGAGTTGGCGAGGGTTCAAATTACAGACTCTCTTTGGAAACAAAGAGATTACTAGGGAAATTGACCAATTTAAAGTTCTAAGTGTATAGTATAAGTGTAGTACACAAAAATGGCTCCAAAGCGTGCTCAAACACAAGGCGCTAATGATCATGAAGCCGGTACAAGTAACGGTGCAACTCCTGCGGAACATGCTATGTCTCCACCAATCGGACCAATCGGAGCTATGGTACAGGTTAGTATTGGAGTTTCAAGTTATGCATCATTGCATATGGGAGACCATAGGAATAGATTATTTACCTTATGAAAAGAAAACACGGACCGAAACCATGGGGCTTAACCCCAAGAAACTCGTCATATGTTTGACAAGTAG
This sequence comes from Adiantum capillus-veneris, assembly GCF_014529385.1. Lineage (NCBI taxonomy): Eukaryota > Viridiplantae > Streptophyta > Polypodiopsida > Polypodiales > Pteridaceae > Adiantum > Adiantum capillus-veneris. The sequence continues at coordinate 140,810,398 of NC_140951.1, read as the reverse complement.
GAAAGATTGTCTGGTTAAACTGGTTGCTATAGGAAAGAATGTTTGTCCAAAACCTTCGGTATGGTTTCTCTCAAGTCTCTCTACTTATTAGCGCTGGTATTATGTGGCAGTTGCCGAGGCGTGAGATGACGCCCAGGATGGCACTGCTGATGCTGTGGTGGGAGTACACCCAGATTAGCCCAGCTGGATACTGCGGTTTTGTTTTTCCGTGGCGTGAGGATGACGCCCAGATTGGCACCGTTGTTGCTGTGATGGGAGTACGTCCAGATTAGCACAACGAATACTTGTCGAGCGGTATGGGATGCTCATGAGGACAAGGGTTTTTATAAATAATGTATATACTGATCAGACATAATAGCGTCAGTAGAGATTCTTGAGTGAACCTAATCCAAGGGTTGTTGGTTTAAAATTGGACGACTTCTTGTTTGACAATTGTTTGTAATACTGTTTGAAGGGCTGTTTTAACGAACCAGTATCATAAATAAAGTAAAGGAACATGTATGTTTAAACAGTGTGGTAGTAATTAGATAACAAAAGAAGGGTGAGTGTGGTGTGGAAAGTGGGAGAATGATACCTCGACGGTATCATTCTATGGACGGGTGGACCCGATGAGTCGGGTAAATGTCCAACGCTAGAATTTTTTTTATTAGTCATAAATCTTGAAAGAGACAAACCTTGGCGGCTGTGCTTTTGAAACATGGGGAAAAAAGCGCACAGGTTGGTCACTCTAAGATTTATACTTTTAGGTATAATTGATTATAGATAGTTTTTAGATAGGGTTATGGTGGTCACGCTCCGCCATAGCGAGATAGGACCAATCCTTCACTAACGGTTCATGCCCATGGCTACGTAGTAGCTAAGGCAATGTCCATTGGTTTTTCTTTCTCAGGATTGGAGACCTATCAAAGGTGACTCCGCTCCTCTCAAAAAGGGTAGGGACCTCACACCATGCACTCTTCAAGAAGAAACGACAATTAAGTAACTATAGGGAATAGAAAGAGCTTTTAGATAACAAGAAAAGGAACTCGTAAAAACGTCAAGTATATACAGAAAAGGTGAAATGCATGTAGTACCTTTTATTAACCAATAATAATGAAGGCATATCTTCCAAAGGTAGAGGGACCTCCTTGGTAATAGCATGCCAAGTCAAGCTAGATGCAATAACTATGATGCTTTCTAGAGAGGGATTTCAATCTTTAAAGAGTTTTGACACAGCTAACTTAGTTATTTAGAGCTTTTGAAGAGGAAATCCATGACAAAGCTCGAAAGAAAATAGACTTTCAATACATTTTTCTTTTCAAAATCTTACTAACTAGAAGGTAATTTTTTCCATACTCAGATGTACAAATTGTATTTATATCTTGTAAAAGCAAAAAAGAAACATCAAATAATAGAGACAACTACCATCCTAAGAAAATACAATGACCTCAAAAATCCACTATTAGGTGAGCCATCCTTGAGAATTATCATCCATATTTGTCATCATTCTAAACATGTAGTGCTCCAAGGGAAACAATCTTGATCAAGCTCGGGGAACCTTGTAAGGAAAGCATCAATCTAAAGCACCAAGTCCCTTTTATATAATGAATGAATCAAAAGAATTCAAAGTTCAATAAGATGCAAACAACAAGTCCAAAGTTACCATGAGGTAGAAAAGCATCCGAGACATTAAACAAGATCAATAGGTCTTCCTTAATTATGAACTAGAAGTAAATGTTAGCTGATGTAAGCCTAGAAACCAATAATAGTTTTAATGACAACAAATAATGAGAAGTGGAACATGTTATCAGATCCACTAGAGAAACCCCATCTAAATCATCATATATATGCCAACTCAATCAGATGATATAATGTCTCAAGTAGAATGCTAACAAACATAAGAATGAGGAGTAACCTAAGCAAGGCTAAGTCATAAATAGTAACTATAATGAGCCCAAGCACATACAATAATTTAAAAAATGCATTAGCTTTATAGCGCAGAAGCAAAAGAATCAACCACAAGCTAGATAGAGGTAAAAAGTCCTCAAGAATAAAAAAAACTAGCAACATGGCATAACAATATTAATAATGATGGGAGATCTCTACCAGTCAAGACCAGGATTACAAGATTGGATGCCTATGGGGAGAATTTACCTGTAGAAAGCATTAAATGGAGACCAATTGGGTATTCCACTCATTATACAAAGGAACTAGTCTATCCCTTTTTTTTATAATTAAATTTGGAAAGTACCAGTCTAGCTTAAAAGCATGAGTATTTTGAAGAAAGGGCACCAGATTCATATTCTACCAAAGCCAAATTAAACCGTGGGTCATTTAGGGCAAAACACATAGAATGAGACAATAGAGAACCTATAAAGAGAAAGCGTAAGAAATTTCCATTGCAGTAGGGGAGAATTGCCCACAGCACACAGCCTCAAAACAACTTATTAGACCTCTAACAAAGAGCATAGCAAGAAAATAGTTTTCATTTTCTAATCAAATTTCAACACTTTAGAAGTCAATTGTGTGAAAATACCATCGAACTCCTTCAAATGCAAACTGACACTTCTACCTTCATGTTCAAATGTATAAGCTTCTTCATGAGAAAAAATTTGTTCGAAGCACTCTTACCATCCCAAGATAAGTGTAAAGACTCTCATAATTCCTTTAAAGTAGTCTTGTCCATCATTGTAAAGAAAATGTACTCACGGAGGTGTTGATGAATGGTTGCCATAGCATGAGCATCAACCTCCTCCCACTCATCATTGGTGTAAACACCCTTTCTACGTTGTTGGAGTGCATAGTTCTCCAGGGTTGACCGGGAAAGCACTGGGCCTCTGGCTGTAGACAGGAGTTTAGCAGGCGCTCAAACTAGGATAACAAAGTGCAGATAGATGTAATTATTAGTTTAATACACATAATAATGATGATTCAAGAGAGTTTGAGAGAGAAGACTGTGAATAAGAACAATATTTATTGATATGAAGAAGAAACAAAGCTTCCAAACTCAAGAGATGCTGACAGCAGATACATTGTAAGATTTTTGACTGCCCTTTTACAATCCTGTTGCATACGCCTGCTTGGTATGCCTTTCGAATTGCAACCCTCGTCTCAAAAGTTCTTCTCCAAGCTATCCCACCATCAAGTTTTCTTGTGCTCTTGACACTCCTCCTTGCCTTTCTCTTGTCTTCTCCAATTGCTCTCAAGCAGAAGAACTCCCCCACCACTGTAGCCGGCTCCCCCAAAACCTTCCTAAGAATGCTTGAAAATTGACCCTCCCCAAAAGATAGGAAACCCCAAAAGAACCAACCCCTGTTAAGTGGAAAATATCCCTTTTATAGAGGTCTAAGTCTCCACCAAAAGAAAAAAAAGAGCTTCCTCAGCTCGGGCAATCCATCTTTGAGCTCACAATAGTATTTTGTGCATTGGTTACACTTGGCATATGCCCTTTTTGGCATGATTGCATGGAAACTTCTCTGTTTGTTCTTGTTTTCCGGCTCGGCTGCCCACTTCCTCCTTGCACTCGCCCTTGCCCCTTTGCTTTGCCCTTGTCTCTAGCTTTGTACGGTGCACTTTAACCTTTCTCTCTCTCTCTCTCTCTCTCTCTCTCTCTCTCTCTCTCTCTCTCTCTCTCTCTCTCTCTCTCTCTCTCACACACACACACACACACACACACACACACACACACACACACACACACACACACACACACACACACATGAACCGACCCTCACCCCGAGCACTAGTGAGGTCGCTAGTGGGGGGGGGGGGGGGGGGGGGGGGTCATTTAAAAGGATTTGTCCGATCGAGCATGTGGGACCAAACCCCACTCAAGCATTGCCACGTTAGCACATTTGGTGCCGTTTGACACCGCATGAGGGATCAAAACCACCATCGGTGATGTCGTTCGCACACTGTGCAGCCAAAACCACCACGGGCGCCACCTAAGTAGCGCCTCAAGGAGCCGCCATGCCTTGCTTAAGGGAGACCTCGCTCACGCCTTCACATGCATAATGAGCTCACGAAATGGCTCTTGTACCTCGAATTTCCAAGGCAGCTCCCCCCATGTGGGGTTTCTCTATGCCACGTGGTGGCACGTGAGAAAATTCCATATCTCCTTTGAAAATCCCATTTGAATCCCTTGCAAAATTTTGTTATGCACCCATTTTGAATTGCATGCTATTATTTGCACAATGATCTGATTACCGAGCCGAAAAAGCAATCCGATAGAGTTGGCCCTTGACTGCAAACCTTCCCATGCGGTCCGCACCTCAATTTTCCCAGGCCCTCTTCTTGAGGCCGTCCAAACTGCCAAAATACAAACTGGTACCGTGACGTCGGAACCGAGCGCACCGATCGCAAACTATAACAACTTTCTGGTTCGGACTCCGATTGAAGTGCTGTCAGTTCTCATTGATTCAGCTTGGTCCATACTACCCTAATTTAGAACCATGTTTTGGTATAAAAGATGCCAGATGGCATGACTTTCCATGTGGTCAAGTGGGCACCAACCTAGCCCCCGACAAAACTTCAAATGGCCATAACTTGCAATCCATAGCTCCGATCTGCAGTCCGAAAAGACAGGTATGCTCCATAACTCAAGCACTACGCACCTATACCTTGTCATTCACTTGGGCCACCTATCCCCATCTGCCCTCTCCGACGAGGATCTGCAACACATCGCACCTTCACACTTCAATATCTTCGGCTCCGTAACTCTCTTTGATGAGCCGTCTGGAGTTTCTCCTTCAGCACTTCAAGCTCTACATTTTTAAGAAAAAAACTAGTCCTTCTTTTCTACTTCACCTATCAGGCCAATTAGTCCACTATGAATCACTTTCGGTCTATCAAAAACCACAGAATGCATGCATTCCAATCATCTCTTGATATCATGACAGAATCTGGCCTAAATCATCAGTTTGGCAAAACCTTGAAAATGCAGGTAGAACCTCATCTTTCACCCCGTGCCTGCAAAGTGGCATGGCATCCATCCCCTCTAAACTTGCACATCCTTTGGTATGTGCCAAACTTTATTTAACTTTGAAGCATTAACCTGTAAACACATAACTACTACCACACTGCGTGCATGCTTTGAAAAATTTTCAACCTATGGCTTTAGTAGAATATGCCCTCCTCCAGATCATATGGGAAACATAAGAATTTTCCAATAGTAGAACATAAGTAGGAATTGGCCCATAAACCATAATGAACACCACCTGAGGATTAAATCGTCAATCTTGAAGCTTTGCAGATGGACAGAGAGGCAACAATAGACTACTATGTAAAGAAACAGGAGAAGCAGGTTGCCAAGTTCAATCAAGGTTTTTTGTATAAGAAGATAGAGAAAGGAGATCTGGTGGTGAAATGTTTGTTTGAGTGTTAGTAGGGTGTTGCAGTTTTCAAGTTCAATAAACCTATTTTTGGATGAACATGAATGTTCAGCAAGGGGGTGGGCAATGATGGTACAAGCAAATTTGGCCGATATTGAAAGGTGTGATGTGGAGTGCTACGGATGTTGACAGGTTCGGGCTAAAGTGCTAAGGCAGGTATATAAGGCTTGGGCAGGCAAGTGGCAATGAGAATGTATGTCTGATATGGTTTCTTAGGCCAAAAGTGATCCAAAAGGGGCCGATTGTCTTAGTGTATCTAGGTGTTCAAAGTGATAAATTGAGGCTTTGGAATATGGTAATCAAGGTTCTTTAGAAGCCGATCCAAATAGCTCCTCAAACGGAGCCCTGGTGTGCAAGTTATGGCACAACACGGAGGTGCGTTTGTAACATTCTTTTTGAAGCAGAAGCTTGCCATTGCCCAACCGGGTGCTTTGTACTTTGCTTTGTGGTGTCGGTGTTGGATTGGTTGTGTGTAACCCCAAACGGAGGTTGTGGTGTGAAGAGAGAGAGAGAGAGAGAGAGAGAGAGAGAGAGAGAGAGAGAGAGAGAGAGAGAGAGAGAGAGAGAGAGAGAGAGAGAGAGAGAGAGAGAGATTTTATGTGTATGGCATGTGCTTGAGCTTTCTGCGATAGGTATGTGTGTGTTGGTGTACAAGGCCGGGTGTTTGCAAGTGAAATTGTGTTGCTTTTGAAGGTGAAATCGAGTGGTTAGGGGTGCTGCGTATATCTTGGGCTATAGAGAAGTGTTTGTTTAGTGTTTTGCATGTGTATCTTGTTCCCCCTTTTCAATGTGACATGAAACAAAAAGCACTTTTTATGCTGCATCTACATGATCATAAACACATTGTGTGCATAAATTAGCATGCTAAACACGATAAAACAAGCATGGAGGATCCTTGTATAATCCAAAAATCCCATACATGCCTATGTATACAAAAGAGCAACCACAGAGAGGATAGTTACGAAGAAACAAAGTAGAGAAAGAAAGAGATGATGGCTACGGAGCTTAGAGCTCCTTGCCGTGCTTGAGAAGTAATTATCGATGGTCAAAAGGATTCTTGCTTTGCCAAAAGAGAACGGTGATGAGAGTTGCATAGAGGTTTTTGTCATAAATGTTCATTGAACATCGTTGAAAATCATGAAAAGCTAAAATCGCATGAAAAGCACTTGAAAAGCAGATTTTTATAGCATTCTCGGGACTTATAGATCAAGGATCCGGCCATGCTTTTCACAAAAAGACACCAAAAAGCACAAAAAACAAGAATAAAAGCTAAAATTTCAAAACTGAACCAAGCGTCCGTCGGACCTACTTGAACATGAAAAGAGCCTTGCTTTTCATTTTAAAACCTTACAATACTGCCAAACGAGCATTCTAAACCAAAAATTTACGAAGCCAAGGTTGAAATCTATTTTTCTTATTTTTAAAAGAGATTCAAAAATCACGGATCTTACAATAGTGAAACTGCATGTTTCACAATAGTAATCCATCTACCAGCTTGTGATAATCATTTCTAATCAACATAAGCATTCCAGAATCCACATATAGGTTTGTGAGAACTACTCTAGGAGCCCCGCTAGGTTAGTTGCTTACAAGATACAAGTTCCATTGAAGCAACAACAACAGGTTAACTCAGTGGCTCAGCAACAACCCTACCTTATATATTCCCTCTTTTATAAAAGGGACCACTCCCATGTATCTGCCTCTGGTGTATCCCAATCTTTTTGCACATTGAATATATGCATTCAAAACTTCACTACACATGCATCATAAAGTGATATTTTGCGTTTACCACCTTCACCTGCCAGCCAACTTGCATGGATTTTCTCTGACAAGTTTATGCTTGTAATTTGAGATTTCTCCCATGGACTCTTGCTGACCTATAAATACAATACAATAAAAACCATATATATGTTAATCTCTATTTTCATGTATTTTATATGAATCAAAGAAAAGATTGATATACCATTGTCTTAGAGCTTCTCCAATGGGCAATCCGTTGCTCCCACCAATTAAACCATCTCTCTAAAGCCTTTTTATTATCCCTTACTAAAATTTATTCCACCATTCTTGTATTGTGGAAGCTAGAAGGGAGACCTCATTTGTAGTCTCTGTTAAGCACCCGGCTTCACACATTTAATGTGGATGCATTTGTCTATCTAAAGTGACATGTTTTTTTAGTGTGTTTGTGTAGACTCTGATCCCAATGGAAAAGACAGAAGCGCTCCCTGCCCTCCATTACATTATGTCTTCCTCCACTGTATACAACTCGTGCCAACCAATTAGCCCCGATTTCATCAGACATAAATCCAGTAAAGTTTGCTAGTTCATGCCCACACCTCTCCATAACTGTGTTTAAATTTCTCCAGAATAAGATTTGTGTTTCTTCGTCTTCTTCTTTACATTTATATATTGCAAATCACTTGCAATGCTCGCATGATGTACACATAGAACAAATAAGTAATAAAAGGTGTCTTATATTAAAATTTGCTATCTAACATATTTTTATAAAATAACTTACCCGGGATCATAAACCGAGCAAGACATAGTTGCCCATCCTTCAATTCAATGAGTATGATCAAATTGCACCCAAGCACTTCTCAAATCTCCTATCCCTCCTCGCCTCATTCGATTGACTAGTTCAACTCCAAAAGCATGTCCTTTTGTGGACGTTTTGAATACATAACATCTATCGTTAGGTCCACCCTAACCTAGAAAACGACTTCCATGAAAGAATGGAAAAACCCACACCGTTTTTGTAGCAATAGTATATTGTCACCATTGAGCTCCCTGTCTAAACGACTTCTTACAAGCCTTCAACCTTAATAGAAGGAGGCAATAGGATTTGAAAAAAAATATTCACTAAGTAGAAACTCTCCATTTTGTAAAGAGACTCTACGTTCCACTTGAGCACCATCAGTCGTGCATGAAAGCATAGTTGTAGCTGTAACTATCATGTTTGAGATAGACAGGGAGGAAGAATACTTGAGGGAAAGAAAATGAAAAAAAGAGAAGGCAGAGGACACCCTCTTCTCTATCTTCTTCATCCTCTTCCTCTTATGAAAGTGATGGTGAAGACAAAGAAGATCAAGGGACAAAAAAGGCAAGAAAGAGGTCACCCTCTTCCTCAAATTATTCATCTTTTGAAGAAATTGTTGGTGCAACCTTTGAAACATCAAAAAGAAGAGGCCATAGGGAATCCTTTGCCGCATGGAAGAGGTCATCCAAGCTCAAGAAGTTCAAAGAAGGAGGGAAGAGCATCTCTTTCGTTACCTACAATGGCACCTTTGGTGCTACGGACAAAGTCATGGCCTTTATCGATCGAACAATTTGATGCGGCGTTTGGAGATGGGGGCTTCATGGTGTCCTCTAAGCTACACCATGTAGCTATTCACTTTCTTAAGTCTGCCAGTCAATGGTGGTCTAGCCTATGGGCCAACGGGTGAAGCTGCACGAACATGGAAAGCTTTAAGAGCTTCCAGTATGAAGTAATTTTTGGCCACCGATGCCAAAGACAAAGTACTCACCGGATGGTGAAGCTTGAAGCTCTCTCCCTATGAATCCATTCACACATATGTAGACAAGTTTTGGGACCTACAACTCAAAGCCATTGTCTTCAAAAAGTTGGATTTTGGAGAGAAAAAGCAACAATTTTTTGCGGGCTTAACTGAAGAAATGGCGGAGTATGTCAACTCCCAAAGGCCATGCACCATATCAGCGGTTATACACCATACTATGGTGGCTTCTCGAATCAATTTCCAAATGGGGGATAAAAGAAATTCTAAGCCCACGGAAAACAAGGGTTCCAATGAGCCTAAGGGGAAGGAAAATGTCCAAAAGTCTCCTAAGGGAAACTCCAACAAAGCTAAAGAGAAGGGAGTTTACAAAGGCAAAAATAAACTCTCTCGTGAAGAGCTTGAGCGTTATTGCAAGAATAACCATTGTTTTAAGTGCGGTGAGCAAGGGCATGCATACCGTGCTTGTCCCCAAAAGAACACCCGCTATGAACCTCCTAGAGCTACCTTGGTCGAAATCCAAGAGGAGGAAACTCACCACAAAGGATCTCCTCTATGCCATGCTTGGGGAAAGGTAAGAGAACATGATGATTTTATTCTCTTTGACCCTGGTTCTACTCACAATTTCATATCCACAAAGTTGGCCACTAAGCTAGGCATACAAGCTTACGAGATGGGAGATGTCCTACCCATAGAGGGTGCTTTCAAGGGGCAAGAAGCTTCAACCACTCCCTTAATCGAGAAATTGAGGCTCCATGTCCAAAGCTATGTGGACAAAAGAGGACTTCTTTATCTCTCCTCGCAAGCATGAGGATGTAATCCTAGGGGCACCATGGTTTGATTGCATGGCTGCCAATGTTAAATTCCCTCAAAGAAGAATCTACTTTAGGTTCAGGGAAAAAGATATGTACATAGATGCCAAGCGAATGGGAGAAGCTTTCAATAAGTCAATAAAGAGCTCTATTTTCGTGTACATGATTTTTGTTAAAGATTCTCAAAATGAACCTAATGCTTTAACAAAAGAAAATAAACACACTCACAAGGAATTAGAGTTATCCAATTTTCTCATGGGGTTTCAAGATGCCTTTATTGATAACATCCCTTGTGAGCTACCTCCTAAACGAGGCAATGATGACCATGCAATTGAACTTCTTCCAGGAGGTTCACCGCCTAATAAACCTCTTTATAGAGTTTCTCAAGCTCAACAAGAGGAGATTATGCGGCAAGTGCATGAGTTAGTTGAGAAGGGCATGGTTAGGCCTAGCTCATCTCCATTTTGCTCACCCGTGTTACTAGTGCAAAAGAAAGACGACACATATCATATGTGTGTTGACTATAGAGCACTAAATAGGATCACTCTATCAAGAATAGGTTTCCTGTTCCATGGGTAGAAGACCTATTTGATAAGCTACAAGTGTCCACCTACTTCAGTAGGATTGACCTAAAAAGTGGCTATCATCAAATAAGTATAGTTGATCATGACATTGTAAATACCGCATTTTGCACTACGTTTTGTATTTACGAATATATTGGCATGCCTTTTGGCTTGACCAATGCACCAGGCACATTCAACCGCTTGATGGAGAAGCTATTCAAGCCTCACCAAACCTTTACTGGAGTGTTCTTTGATGATATCATCATCTACTCTAATTCAGTACGAACACAAGCAACACCTCCAGGCAATATTCAAGTATACTAAGAGAGAATAGACTTTAAGTTAATCGAAAGAAAAGTGATTTTTTCTTGCAAGAGATTCAATATTTAGGTCACATTATCTCTCAAGATGGCATCCAAATGGATTTATCAAAGTTAGAGGTAATAAAAGGATGGCCTAAACCAAGGAATCTTCTTGAACTAAGAAGCTTTATAGGTATGTGTGCATACTATAGATGCTTCATAGAAAAGTTCTCACTAATAGCAAGACCATTACATGACCTAAGAAAGAAAAATGTTAGGTACACATTGTCTACAAGGAGAACAATGTTTTTGATATGCTTATCTCTCAACCTGTGCTTACACTATCGGATCTCTCAAGGCCATTTGAGGTCCAATCTAATGCTTGTGGTGATTGCCTTGGAGCTATTCTGCTCCAAGAAGGGCACGCCATAGCTTATGAAAGTCGAAGGCTCGACCCTATTGAGCAAGCTCTAGGCATTTATGAAAAGGAACTCCTCTCATTTATACATGCCTTAGACTCATGGAAGCACTATTTATTGGGGACTCCTTTCATACTGCGAACGGATCACCAAAGTCTTAAGTACTTCATGACGCAGACCAAGCTCTCCGACAAACAAATGAGGTGGGAAAATTTCCCTTCACAATTTCATTTTCATATTGCTCACATTACTGGCAAGCATAAGCAAGTAGTCGATGCACTCTCAAGATGGCCAAGAGTGAATGCGATTTCCATAGCAACTCACAATGATCTAAATTCTATGATAGATGAGTATGCTATTGATCCCGATTTTAAATATGTGATTTCAGCCCTTGCATTAGGGAAGAAAGAGGAACCATTTACTTTACAAGATGGTTATCTTCTCTATGGCAATAGACTATGCGTTACTAGCTCACTACGTGAGAAAGTAATGTATGAATCTCATGCTCCTTCTTATGCAGGGCTACAAGAGTATGTTTCTAAATGTGTGGTATGCCCAAAGACAAAGTTTGATAAAGGGAAGCAACTTGGATTGCTTCAACCTTTGCCAATCCCTAATTCACCATGGGAGAACATAACCATGGATTTTATCTTTGGATTGCCTAGGTCTATCCATGGGAATACGGGAATATGGACGATAGTAAATAGGTTCAGTAAACAAGCTCATTTTATACCTGTAAAAAAGACTATCAAAGCCCATCAAATGGCAACCCTCTTCATTTCACAAATCTTCAAGTACCATGGCTTGCCAATGTCCATAGTGTCGGGTGGAGATCCTAGAATGACCAGTAATGTTTGGTAGGGTCTCTTTGAGAATTTAGGGACAAGGCTAAACTTCTCTTTAGCCTATCACCTGCGAATGGATGGCCAAACTGAAATAGCTAACCTAACAATTCTTGATCTACTAAAAGCCTATGTAATGAAAGTAGATCAAATATCCCAATGGGAGAAGTACTTACTCTTAGTAGAGCATGCCTACAATAACACTGTACATACTTCCATGGGAAAAGCACCTTTTGAGGTAATTGAGGGAAGATTAAAAAGTCCCCTGCTACTTAAGGTACACGGGAAGATCTTCGCTACAGATGAGTATAGCTGAGACCTACAAGAATATTTCCAAAAGATTAAGGATGCTATCTCAATCTCACAACAAAGGCAAAAGGCTGCTACTGATAAGCACAAAAGAGCCCAAGCCTTTAAAGAAAATGATTGGGTCTTACTCAAATTTCCCAAGGCTCGATTAAGGCACACGACGGGCAAGAATCCTACGCGACACCAAAAGTACTATGCTAAGTTAGCAAAAAGGTATTATGGTCCCTTACAAATTCTTCGGCCAATCAATGAAATGGCCTATTAATTCAAGCTTCCCAGCCATTGGCTCATACACAATGCTTTTCATGTGAGCCTATCAAAGCCTTACAAAGGAGAGCCACCTCAAGAACCAACTATTGAAGACCCACCAGAGATTGAGTACCAAGAAGAGGTGCTACAGCCCGAGTCCATCCTCCAACATGAAGACAAGGTACTAAGAGGCGGTAAGACTATCCGACGATATCTTATTAAATTTAAGAATTATCCTTTTGAAGATGATAGATGGATGCAAGGCATACAATTAAAGGATAACTTAAACCTTGTCAATGCTTACAATGCTTCCCAAGAGTAAGCAAATGTACAAATGTTAAAAATGAAAAAAAAAATTGTCTTATAAGACTCTCTTTTTCTTTATTGTGCACAAATGTGAAGTAGTATGCATGCTTAGATCAAGTTTGCGGAGACGACGTCTCCCAAACACCAAGTAGAGCTTATCACTCTACTATGGAAGATTTATAGGACTAATGTGCAGACATGCTTGTGGAAGCTTAGTCTCTGAAGAACCAAATGGACTAGACATCCATTTTGGAACGATGTCGTAGGGTAAAATAGGGATCCTCTACCCGCTAGGAAAAGAACTAATGAATATGCTTTATCTTCTCTACCCCATAGTCAAGGATGACTATGATTTCAAGAGAGAGGTAATGTCATAATAACTAGTATCTAATTCTCCTAAATGATTTTCTCATGTTAAAATAATCATGGGGAAGTTCCAGGGAAGAAAAAGCTAGAATATTGGTTAAGCCGGCACACCAGCCATAGTAGGGATCCAAAGGATGGAAATAGGGATCTTTTGCTCCTAAAATCCTATTGGCTAAGCCTGGGGAGTTCCAATGGGGTGTCTTCATGAGAAAATAGCAAGAGGGGTCGACCAAGAGAGAGAGGGGGCTGATTTTCTCAAGGCATTATTTCATACACACTCACACTAGTTTATGTGTGGAGTAAGAAGGCTCTCTCTCTCTCTCTCCTTCTCAAGCTTTAATGGAAAGCTTATCACCTACTCCAAGCTTGTGAGAAGGGAGGCCTACACCAACAACTCTTGGCTTTGGTGATGCAAATCCAACCAAGAGCCAAAGTTTGAATGCATGCTCATCTCCTCTACCATGCTAATTACTAAGCTAAGCTATGCTAATATGAGTGATTATGTGAGGAGATGTACATCTTTCTCGTAAGACTACTCCTTCTTCCTCTCAATCTACTCTCATACCCCGCTAGCTCTCACCATCTTTGAAGGTGTGTGAGGTTTTGGGTTTGAGACCGTGAGGGAATTGATGTTGTGTTTGATAAGTGTTTTGCTTAGTGCTTGAATTTTCCATCTTCATTGCACTAGCTAGTATTGAAGGAACACAAAGAATTGTATTGTAAAATGTCTCTCTTGATGGGAGTAACCATAACACAAAGTCTTTTGGAGGGGGGACTGGCTCCATGAAAATCTGGTCCTCAACTGTTGTCAATAGTTTAATTTTCTCTCTCTTTTGAAGTATTGTTCATGCTATCTAACTAGGTGTTATACTTTTTGTTGCTCTCTCCTCCCAAGAACTCTTGTTATTCTCATTAGGAGTCTATTATAATGAGATGCTCACTATGTTCATGATATTTTCCACTACACACACAAGTTACTAGACCATTAAATGTTATACTCTCTCTCTCTCTCTCTCTCTCTCTCTCTCTCTCTCTCTCTCTCTCTCTCTCTCTCTCTCTCTCGTCCAGGTCCAAGTCCAAGTTTTGACTCGTGACTCCTAGGTATGGTCTTCAATCACGTAAATGGCATGAATATGGTAGAAGTGGATGCATTCAAAATTATACAATCACCTTTAAATTCTAACATACTTTCAACAGCATTTGTAAAGAAGAGGGATATGGATGATCCACATGGACAACCACAAAAAAGTCTCTCCAAATATTTTTTTCACTAAAGTTTGTTTTAAAAGCCAAAATCTAGGTTGGTTTGGCCTAGTTCTACTATTTTAAGCTATTTGTAACTATGCCATTTTTTGTATGCTTGGAAAAGAAACCGGCCCTAACATAATTAATGCAGCTTAGGACCCTCTGTTTTTGCTTGTTCCATTGACAAATTTCTTTTGTATTGCTTGTTTTTCTCTCTTTTCACCTCCACATGGCTATCATAAGTACTTGTTGTGCTACGTGTGACCACCTGCACGACTTTGTGGCCTTTCAATGACACAACAGAATTATGTCAATAGATCTCGAATACTGATAACTATGATGTGTGTTAAAAATTTAAGGATTGTGTGTGCTCCTGTAAGTAAGAATGTCAAAAATTCTTTTTTCTTGAAGTGACTCATGAATGTGTGATTGCATCTTATCTAGAGGCCAATTCACATGGACTTTACCAAGCATTAAAACCGCTTGTAGCTTGTTTCTTTTGGCCCTTGACGACAACATTTGAAGTAGGAAAATTTATCCCTAGGAGTTGACAAAAAACAATAATTTTGCAACTTGACAAGCACCTTACGCTATTTTATTAAGTGAAATAGTATAGAAAGGAGAGATGTGGGGATCTCCGAATGCAAAGCCTTGCTATCTTATTGTAATGACAGTGAGTACCATAAACATAAATGTCATACCATGGGATGGAGTCGACTTGACTAGTGCATGGAGGCTACAAGAGGTTGTCAATCTCTACGAAAAAACACTCAATCCCTATTTAACTCAAAACTACACTCAACTACATGTCAGGCAACATAAGATATCTATGACACTGCATAAGAATCTCATCATTTCACCAAGAAAATGGAATCTAGTTGAGACAAAAGTTATAGGATGGGTTAACAACATCTAGAGACACATGCTTGAACCCTTAATTTCCCCTTTTGACCACTTGCCAAAATTGTGCTTCTTATCTACAAGGCAGATTTGACCTAACCATTTTCAACCTCAAATCCACCCTAGAGCTTAACAATGAAGCCACTACACCCCTCCAATGCATAAAATGTAGTTTTGTTATGAAAATCTAGAGTTCTGAGTAGATTAAGAAGTAGGTGAGCAATAATAAAAAGAGAGTTATACCACAAGAAAAGCACAATCTCGCAAAGAGCTTTCACCTATGAATGCAATGAAGTAATCTGCACCTATAACAGACACTTCACAAGGGAGTTAGGAGCTTGAGAAAGAAGAAGGAGAGTACACAGTGCTCTACAAATCAGTCATAACACTTATTATCCAAAAAGTCTCCCCTAGGTTTTACAAAAAGTGGCTCTTATACCTTAGCCAAAAATTCAAGGTTCAAAAATGAGAAAAAAGTTCTAACTCTCAACAACCTAGGATTGCCTGATACAATCTGGAAGCACATAGGTTCACTCTGTCTGGATCATAACTACATATCAATTACAAAATAATCCCAGAATCAAAAGAATTACAATGGCTTAGGGCTATGGGTGTCCAAAATGATCAAAAAGTAAAAAGTTACATCATAAGTTACATCAAAGGATGTATGTAGGCTTTCAATGTTAGCTATGTGCTAACATTTCCCCCCCTTTTAGGTTGGATTGTCCTCAACACAACTTGAAGGAATTGGATAGTGTTCCAGCTTGCGGGCTTGTCTCTACTTCTTGAGGGATTCAAGAGCATCATAATACTTTATCCAGATTTACACGTCTGCTTCTGCTAGGAACTGCAAGTCAATTGGAGTATTAAGCTCCATTGTCGTGTAACCCACAAACTTGGAGCAAATATTTTCCACCACAAGGCCGAAGATCTTGGATCTAAAAGTGAAAAATCTTGTGTAGAATGCCTCCTCAAATGTTTGCATGTAGAAGGAGGGTAAGAATATCACTCTAGCATAAAAGCCTTGGAGTACTTCATCTAGTGGATGATATTATAGATTGTAGTAGAGCCCTTGATTCCCTTTGACAAAATCCATCCATGGTGCGTCATTTTTATCTGCTTGGTGAAAGGTTTGAATGCATGTTAGAAGCACCTTGGAAATCTTTATGACCATTATACATGCCAAATCTGGAATCCTTTTGAAGATCTTAATTGCTTTGGCGAGGGTTTGGACCATGTAGTCCTCTATAGATCAACCTTTGGGAAGACTAAGCCATGGGTAGTTGAGCCATGTTGGATGCTTCTTTAAGAGCAATTGATGGCTGCCCCAACTCCACACTCTTGGCACTAGGCAAAAGATAGTCCTTTTTTATTTTAGGTGGTTCTTGAGTGTAGAGGATGAGGTACCTTGGGTGTCATTTCAGCCAACGTATCCACCAAGCTGGGTGGGGATCAATGTTGTCAGCACCTTGATCTTTGACCAGTATCTCCTTTACTTTGAGAATTTTATACTTGATGAGTGGAAAAGGGAGAGGCTGTTGATGACATATTTCTTTGAGCTGCTTGGAAGTGAGCTAGGCTACATTGGAAGAGTGGAGAATCCTCTACTCCCACACCATGGCCTCTTTCCATATGTCCTCTATTTTGGACTCTATATTGACTTTAAGGGCTTTCTTGGCCTTGGTGGTGAAGTTATCTATGGGTCCTTGCTTGGCCTCTAGCTCAACTATTGAGGATTTTGGGGCCACTATTGTTGTGTCTACATCCTCTTCTAACTGTAAGAATTCCAGTACCCCGGTTTCCTTTGGCAATGTGTCGGGCACCTCTTCTTCATGGACTTTTTTCTTTCCTCTCAGTTGCTCTTGGGCCGTTGCCAATGCTACTTGTAGATCAACTACCTGCTTTTGATAATTTTCTTCTTTGGTCATAAATGAAAGAGATAATTCTCTTTGTTGCATATGCTCTAACTTCAGCTCTGTTTCCATGTCTTTAGTCCTCTTTTCTAGTGCTTGGTATTCTAGGTTGAGGCCTTGTAATATAAGAACTTGTGAATTAGATTTTAGCTTATCTAAGAGCTCGTTCTTATCTTTCAATCTAGCTTGGATTGGGTAGCTTGAAGTTAGCAACCTCAAGCTGAGTTTCTATCCACTGAGCATGTGCATTTGTCTCTAAGATGGTGGCTTGGGAATCTTGTAGCTTTTCCTCTTGAGCTTCACTTGTAGTTGTCAATTGTCTTCAATTCCTTCAATTGTTGGCTGTTGGAATCTTTCATCCTAGGCATCTCCTCTTGGGACTGCTTATGTAGGGAGATGTAATCTTCTACAAAAGCATCCGCTACTTCTATCTATGCAGTGAGGTGTTTGTTGAAAGCCTTGATTTGCTTTACCCTTTCATCCTTGGCATACCATGATCTTCATCTTTTTGACTATATGATGGACAAACTGAGCATACTCTTCAATGTCTTGCAGGCTGGGTGGCTGAGATGTTGTTTATTGTGAAGTGCCCTTGACATCCATTTTCTCTTGTTCCTTGGTATCTTTCTATGTCTTCTTAATCCCTTGTTGTTAGCAATGGATAACACAAGCTACACCGAATATGCATCAAGCAGGAGATATGCTATGGTTGTGCATAATATTTCCAACTCACTTTGTTTAAGTCTGGGGCTCATTGGGAGTTCCAAAGTTGTATATGATAGCTAGAGGGCTCAAACTTAAACCCATAGTAGAAAGGATTGTGGTGAAAGCCTTTAAAAGAAAGCCTTTATGCAAGGAGGCTCCATTCTTGAGTATCCACTCTTAAGGATCCACTTTTGAGAGTTCTCTCTCTCTTGAGTGTTCATTCTATGGATGGCCTAGCCATGAGCTTAATGCCCATGCTTAAGAGGCTAGTACTAATCCATTGTAATTAGAGAAGCTTGATTAATCTAATCCCTATTTTACTCATTAGTCTTATCGTCTCTTCATCTCATTATGTCATGAAGTAGTATTACACTCTCATTATTCTATATTTGAGAGAGGTATGTACTTCTTGCTTTGATCTTAACTCTCTTCTTGCCTAAGTATTTCAATTAATTGATTACTTCTCTAATTCTCTTGTTTAGTGTAGTGTGTGTGCACTCATGGTCATGTCATTAGAGTTTGTGCCTAATTGTGTGCTTAAGTGTGTGAAGGTTTAAGAGCCTTGAGCTCAATGTTACTTGTGTGTGAAGTGATCAGAGTACCTTGGTTGGCATGTGATGATTGGGAAAGCCAACTTCAATGCAATTAGTGTGTGATTTGATCATGGATGCTTGTGTTGACTGTGTTCTTATGACTCCATAAGATTGGCAAGTCGGAATTCAATGGACTTGATGTTTGTAGGAGTTGATAGATTAGTGATTAGAGAATGATTAGAGTTAGTCTTGCCATGGCTAATCTCTACTTGCATTGGTAAGGTATTCTCTTGAATCCTCTATTTCTATTCATCCGATGCTCGTGCTTCCATGCCCTAGCCTGGTTGCCAATCCACGGATTTGATAATTTTGTGTGGGTTGCGATTAGGTCGTTGCTACAACGCCTCCCAACATTTGGTGCCACTGTCGGGGATCGATAACCTAAGCTAGTGAGTATAGGATGTTTAGAATAGAGTAATTTCATTGTTTTTTGAGTGAGTGTAACTCAATTTTGGTTTCATTTGATGATGTTGTGCAAGAAATTGAAGCTAATTATTGAGTTA
Organism: Adiantum capillus-veneris; assembly: GCF_014529385.1. Classification (NCBI taxonomy): domain Eukaryota; kingdom Viridiplantae; phylum Streptophyta; class Polypodiopsida; order Polypodiales; family Pteridaceae; genus Adiantum; species Adiantum capillus-veneris. The sequence goes on along the minus strand of NC_140951.1, from coordinate 140,791,490 downwards.
TGAATACCCCAAACCCCCAATTCCACCCCTAATTTCACTAATTTCATACTAGCCCTTACTAATTTCACTTCAATTCCATGCTAATTGTACTAATTTCATGCTAATTTTTACTAATTTTGACTAAATTTGCTAACCTAATCACTAACATTTGAAGTGTAATGTATATTAAATCTCTATTTAAGAGGTAGAATCATCACTCCAATCAAGTTAATTGTGCTAATCTATGCCTAGTTTGATGATTTGAGCGTTTGATTTTTGGCCTACAATGGTCAATTTTGGAGGCGATTTGATGTGCACACACTTGTATGTGCAATGATGCATCTTTGAGTGGAGCAAAGGAATAGCTTGGAGTGTGATTACGATGTAAGTTCACTCACTTGATTATGTCAATTCTTGATTGATTAATGTGATTCAATGTTACTAATTATTTGCTAAAATTAGGTGTGTAAATCAATTGACCTACACTTTGTACCTAATTTGATTCACTTGGAATGCAATTGATGGTCAAATTTTTACTAATGAACTTTGTGAGTGTCAAGATAATGCTTAATTCTCATCAAGAATTCATGTGTGTGCATAAAAATCATTGTGTGTGTAATGCACCAAAGAAGGAAAAAACTGCCAAAAAATTCAAGTGTGTGTGCACCTAATCTTGCGTGTGTGCATTCATAGAAATTGATAAAATTGATGATACATGAGTATGCAATCATGTAAATGATGTGTATTTTAGGCTAATCAAATCATTGGATAAGCCTAAATGCCAAAAAATTGGGCAAAATTTGAGTGTGTGTGCCCATCCAAGACCACTTGATTTCCAATGATTGATGGTCAATTGGGACACCTAAATGGTTTTTGATTATGAAATTTGCATGAAAAGTGTGTGAAATTGTTAGGTGTAAGCCTAAATGCATTGCCAATTGAGCCAAATTTGAACTTTTGTGCTTAATTGTTTAGTGTGTGCATTGCTTGATTGGGTCAAAATAGTGTTAATTTTTTAGAAATTGATTATGCATGCATTCACTTATGCTTCATTAAGTTTGCAATTTGAGCATTGCAATGTGAAATTGATGGATTATGTGCATAAATTTTTGGTCTATGTGTGCCTACTCAATGACATGTACAATCCAGTTTGTGAATGAATAATTGGTATTTTTACCATTTATGATGATTAATTTGGCCAAAATGTTGGTGTTTGTATCACAAGATTGGCTCAAATGTTGAGATATACTACTCAATTAATGCTTAATTGTGTAAATTTTTAGTGTATTGACATGCTAATGATGGATCCATTTTATGAACATGGCAAAAATGCATTAATGTGTATGCCTACTCAATGGCATTCGATATCAAAATTGGAGATCAATAATTGGTAGCAATTACCAATTATGATGATTAAAAGACTTAAAAATTTGGTGTGTATGAGATTGATTGATGTGTCTTAAATTGATTGGTGTGGTAATAAGTGCATTGAATTGCGTGTTTATAAGTACAAGTGTGTATGACCATGCAAACCCAATGAAAATTCCAATTGGGTTTGAAGAATTAGGGCTTCTAAATATGAACAACTAGTTTTTGCAATGATTGAAAATAATTGGACTTGAATGGACCAAAGAAGATTAGATCACTCATCCTGTGAGCATGCAATAATTAATTGACGAGAAACCAATTCTTTGGATGAATTCTTTCAACTTAAAGTGTAAATGATCTTTTGGGGTAGTATTGTGAACAAATTGATGAGAATTCTCAAATAAATTTGATGAAAATTTGGTTTATTCTCATTAGGTTGTTCTTTGCATGAGGTGTGTATGTAAAACTTGTGCTTACATATATGTGTGCAAATGTGCAAACACACTTGAAAATGAAGCAAGAAGAATGGGAGACTAAATTGTTGTGCATAGGCAATCAATTTGGGGGTTTGAGCTTAAAGGCATTGATATTTATTAATGCCAAACACATTTTGTGATGCAAGTATCAAAGATGGTGGGAGGTTTTGGCCACAATGAGAAAATTGCAAGAAACAATTACGGAAATTGGCCAAATGCATGGGCAATTATGTAACATTTTGGAAGATTCCAATCACATGCTATTAGAACTTCTTGTGAATTCTTACTCCTGCACTTCATCTTTTCCACTCTCACCCTTACAACTCCCATCCACTAAAACCATAGGAACCTCCCCTAGTAAGGAGTACTTCTTAAAGTAAATGAAAGCCTACCCTGTCTGCCTTTGCCGTATTACTCACACAACACACAAAAGTTGAAACTCGAGATACCCGCCTACTTTCATTGCTGAGTGCTCCCTCCTGCTTCATTTTGACACACTAGGACAACCTCGTTCTCATCGAGCCTTCGAGGTGGTGCACCCTGATTCAATGCCTATCTTTTCTCATGGCCTTGCCTAATTGGCTTGGTGCAATCCAAGAAAGGAGAGTGCCCAGGTCCCACTTAACCATTTACTCTCTCACGCATTTATTGGAGGCCATGATGCCTGCTTGAGTCCACACTGCCAGTCAAAACGACAAAAACCCTACTCCAATTGCGCACTATTTGAATTTCGTGCTGAGTCTTGACTGCATCACTACTCACGATGTACACCCACTTGCTTGGCCCACGAGGCAGCACAATAGGTCCTCTCTCTCTCTCTCTCTCTCTCTCTCTCTCTCTCATATCGTGACCCACTTGCAAAATCACTGCCTACAAAATGCAAGCTAAACCAGATTCTAAGGCTAGGCCACAACAAACTGACACACATACACCAAACCCCACCAGGGTCTATCGTCTACTGCGATTATATTGGCGCATCGATTCAACAGACATATACACACACATACATTCACACTGTCTAGGATCCTCAGCTGAGGCCCGAGCTCCCCGCACCCCCTGGTTCGCTCTTTGTCGACCTACACAGGCCGCCGCTCTAGCGATTTAAAAAAATAAAAGAAAAGAAAATACCTCGTCAAAGGAAATAACAAAATTTTTCTTATGAGGAGGGGATTCCCACCGAGAGATTTCGACAAAAATACCTCTCTCAAATTCATGGGAAGACAACAATTCCAAGATGGGGACAAATGCGACCTAGTAAAATGTACTTGAGCCTAAATTAAGCCAGATTAAGTTTGGATTGGAGGAATGCTTGGTCTTGGATTGAGCAATATTTTCAAACTTGGAATGATTTGTGCTTCGTGAAGCCTCCATATTTTTGAATTTCCGAGTGATTGAATGTGACAATGTTACGAACCTGGATCAACTAAACTCTTTCAAGTGTTACCGACTTATAATTTTAAATGATCATTAAATTGTGGTTTTGCAATTGATTCTAATGTGGTGTGTGTTTTGATCAAAACTACTTCATGTATATACGCTTCACTTTTGAAAGTCACCACAAAATGATGCATTAATGCATGGTCAAGAGTGTGCATTAAAATTTGAATTTGACATTGCTTATACCTTTCAGTTCTTGAATTGAATGTAGATAACTTGCATAGCACTAAAATTGAGTTTTTTTTTGGACCATGGGAGAGCATAATCATTTTGAGTTTGTGATTGAACAAGACAGATTTTCTAGAATTGAATGAAAACCGTGCATAGAACCAAAATGGATCTTGTTTTTGCTTGTATATTTTGGTGCTTAAATTGAATGAATCATTACAAATCACTAAAATTGAGCTTGTTTAACGGCCAAAAGAGAGCATTTTGGGGTTGTGATCGATTGTGCTTTTTTTAGTGCTTACTTTGAATGACAAATGCTTTCATGCACTAACAATTGAGCTTTATTTTGAAGGGTTGTGGGCAATAAGAGATTTCATGATCCAAGAAGGGGTCATCATTGCAAAACTCATCAAAGCTGCATTATTTTCAGCTCTTGGCTTGTTTTTAATTCCATACTTCAAGTGAGCTAGAATGTAGTCAACTTTGAAACATGCATGAGAGATTGTAAAAAATTGAAAATTTGCTTATGTAGAAGCATTTTATCTCTCATGGTTGTTATGTATGCATAGATTTACTATCAAAGAGCATCATGTGCATAACTAAGAAACTTGTTTCCCTTGGGTTTTTTCCCTTTGGCAAATTTGGGTATGCAAGACCCTAGCTTTAGGTTTTCATTAATGTTTTTTGTGTGCTTTTTGGATTTCAATAAATGGCATTTGGACCTTGTCTTTACACTTAGCTTCAATCATCTTGGATTGCAATAAAGAGATCAAGAGACTTCTCTACCAAGTGGAGGTTTGCTCAAGGATGCACAAAGAGCATGAATAGGTGTAATCCTTCCATGATTTTGCTCTTTTGTTCATGTTTCCATTCTCTATGCTTGGCTCAAGTAATTTTTGCTTCTAAGCTATGGTTCTTTCGTGTTCAAAAGCTAGGCATACTAAAGTTTTAACACTTTGCTTTGTGAATATTAACTCATCAAAAAGCTAGGTTTTATGTGTACTAATTATAGGTAATTGGCCTTGACCTTAGGTTAATGTAGGTTCATTTCTCATTATTTCTAGACTCTTAATGATAGTCTTAATACTCCATTCATTTTTAACATGACCTAGGCTTTAGTCCTTTAGTCCATTTGCCATAAATACTCTCATGTTGGAAGCAATACAAAGTGCTAAAAAATGAATCAATGAATCAAAAAATGTCAAGAAAAAGTAGCAAAAATGCTACTAGACACACAAAAAGAAAATTTATATGTTATGTTGTGTCTTTGTGAGGCCTAGTGCCTTATTGGCACTTGGCAGGCGAGGGGAATTACCTTGGCTTTCTTGGTCTGTAAGGTCTCTGACCCGACCGAAAAGAGCACCATTGTACCATGGAATGAACACAATGAAAAAAGTTATTGTTTTAGCAGTTTTTCAAATTCTGTCGGTGCCATGATGTTTAGAATGTTATAAAGCTTCCAAAAGTGAATTAAAATAATTTTTTTGAAGAATTTCCAAAAATAGTAAGTTTGACCGTCTCGGAAAACTACATGAAGTGAGTGCTCTTCAGATGCTTATAGCAGCTTGGGTCAATTTTCAGCACGGGAGAGCCTATATAAGAGTGTGCTCACACATACACACACACACACACACACACACACACACACACCTTGGGGAGGTGCTGCCGACACACATAGTTTTTGGAGAAGAAGCAAAGGAGGAAAGTGTTGCCCGATTCTCATCTCGAGGACTCCATTGGATCAGAATTTTGAGTAGATTTAAGTCCTAATCATGGTAATATCAAATTTATTTCATGCTTTGCTACAAATATCTCTATTATCCTCTTAATTCCGTATCTAGTATGCATAATCATAGTCAAAATACTCATTAGATACTCTCTAATTCTCCGTATCCATGATCTATTGCATAAATATTAATCTAATTAGTAATCATGCAAGCAGTTAGTCTCTCTTAAACATAGATTAATTCATGATGAAGGAATCAACCGCTAGTCACCATTGTAATTAAGAACAAGTCGGCATTGAGGTAGAGATGGTCAACTGCTTTCTATTGCCCCACAATGTTTAAACAACTATATTAGAATCAATTAACTCATAGATTAGGATATAATTAGTAAAATTAATCCATCATTAATCCACTAGGAAGGGAGAAACCCTCTCACCTATGCATACGGTAATTCTGCAAACCTCTACTTGCATTAGGAAGTGATTAAGCATGCCGAATTCATCTCTAGTAAATAGATTGAGAAGAAATCTTTTAATCTAGGCCAAATAATTAACCTTAGGGCCAATTCCCATAGAACAAGTAAGGTACTATCCATAAATTGCTATGTCTTGAAGGAAATCTAACCCCTCGTATAAAAGGAATTGTTCTGTGATTCTAATCTATCGTCTTGGTTGTTATGGTAATCTCGGACATTACTTCTTTTTCTCCAAGTTTGTCAATTAAGTAGTGAGTATAAAATGGCCCCAGTAAAGAGAACTCGCTTCAGTGGTGCCCACGACTTGTTCCCGCGAGGCGGGAACAAGTAACGTGAATGGGAAAAGCTCCCATGGACGACCAAGTATCGGCCACCTCACAAGTCAATGACGAGAAAATGGAGGAGGTAGGTCACATTTTAAATTCAAATTGTTTAATTTGACATTGCATACGATAAGTTAGGAAAGAACATATCCCTAAACATGTTGGAGAAATCCGACGGAAACCTTGGCATTTGAATTGAAATGTATATTGAATTCTAAGTACGAAAGAATGATTGTTGGATATACTGTTTGAGATAGGAAAGAATGTCTGCTATGGAAAATTTAGCTCAGCATGTTCATTTCTATTTCCAATGTTGAAACTAGTCCTCATCCCCCTACTGATCATAGGGGGCGGCTCGCGATGATTCCACAGTAGCTAGAGTTACTAGCTTAGGACCTCTATCCACGACTTGCGTTCTTTGTGATGGATACCCACGTCTTACGTTCTATGCGGTGGGAATGTCCATGTTGTTGCTTTATATGCGGTGGATATACCTAGTTGTATGGGAAGCTAGGCGACAATGGGAGGAGTAAACTCTCGCTGGAGGGGGGATGTTGTACCTCCAGGACATTGAAATTTTAATGATGAATAAGTTTTGAGTAAAATTTTTACTAGAATTACTGTCTCGGTGCCGCTTTGCAATACTGGTTGAAGGGCTGTCTTAATGAACCTTGTGAATCGGAACCTAATCAAGGAACTTATATGTTGAACAACCATTGTGGTAGTAATTAGGACACACAAAGAAGTGTGAGTGTGGGGGTGGAAAGTGGGGGCTTGGCTCAGGTTGCCAATGCCTATGAGAAGGGTGGTCCCGATTGGTCGGGAACTCTCCATCCCCATAGTGTTATGAATCGATACTAGTAATACTCATTGCCCCAAGAGCGGCGAGGTCTCAAGTGTACGTGCCTCTGAAACATGGGGAAAAAGGCACTCGGGATTTCTCTCCTCTTGGAAGGTGGGTCTTAGGATTGCTAGATATGTTAAGCACGCTTCCCCTGCGAGGTGGAGCTTAGATCTCGTTGCAAGTAGGCTCGAACTCGACTCACTTTGTGATGAGAGATCGTTCGCTAGATAAACCCTGAACCACTTTGTTTGCTTCCGCGATAGATCTAGTGGCCACTAGGTTTACCATCAAATCCGCCGTTTGAGACGGTGGGGTGGGGACCTCACATGGTCAAGGCCCCAAACCAATGCCCTGGGCTGATAGGGGTTAGCCGTCACCTCGGTAGGCTAGTAGGTTTTTGGAACACCTTCTTGAGGGTTCAAGGCGCCGAGAGTCGCACCTAGACTTCCTTGGGGTGGTAGCTTTGTATTGTGCTTTACTTTTTTCAATGAATGACAAAAACAAAACTTGTATGAGATTCGAAAATTTGTGACAATGTACTAATAGATTAGGAGTTTTTTATAGCCCATAGACATGATAGACTTGAATGCTTTATTAATATTGGTCACATAGTTTTTAGGCTAATAGGTTTATGAACTTGCATTAGCCTAGGGTCATAATTGATTCCTTGTGTTTCATGCATAAAACTAAAATTTCAAGTGGTTTAGTCTTCATGATAGTATAGGTGTTTTTTTGCTTTATGTTGTCTAGTTTTTTACTATGATTCACCCATCTTTTAGAAGCAAAAAATCAATTTTCATGATTGTTCACTGTACTTCATGTTTTATTCATTCTTGTTAGCCTTTGATGCCCATTACTTGTTCTTATGATTTGCAGCTCAACATTTCTTCCATAGACTTGATTTCTACCATGTCATGTGTGTTGCTTCATTGGCACACGAGGACGTGTGCCAAATTAGGAAGGGGGGAATCTTAGCAGCTGCTAACACAGGCTACACAGAATATGCATCAAACGGGAGATATACTATGGCTGTGCATAATATTTCCAACTCACTTTGTATAAGTCTTGGGCTCATTGAAAAGTTCAAAGTTGTATATGCTAGGTAGAGGGCGCAAACTTAAACTCATAGTAGAAGGGATTGTGGTGAAAGCCTTTATGCAAGGAAGCTCCATTCTTGAGGATCCACTTTTGAGAGCTCTCTCTCTCTCTCTCTCTCTCTCTCTCTCTCTCGTGTCCATTCTATGGATGGCCTAGCCTTGAGCTTAATGCCCATGCTTAAGAGGCTAGTACTAATCCATTGTAATTAGAGAAGCTTGATTAATCTAATCCCTATTTTAATCATTAGTCTTATCTTCTCTATATTTCATTATATCATGAAGTAGTATTACACTCTCATTATTTTAGATTTGAGAGAGGTATGTACTTCTTGATTTGATCTTAACTCTCGTCTTCCCTAAGTATTTCAATTACTTGATTAATTCTCTAATTCTCTTGATTAGTGTAGTGTGTGTGCACTCTTGTTCATGTTATTAGAGTTTGTGCCTAGTTGTGTGCTTAAGTGTGTGAAGGTTTAAGAGCCTTGATCTCAACACCACTTGTATGTGATGTGATTAGAGTACCTTGGTTGGCATGTGATGATTGGGAAAGACAACTTCAATGCAATTAGTGTGTGCTTTGATCATGGATGCTTGTGTTAACCGTGTTCTTGTGACTCCATAAGATTGGCAAGCCAGACTTTGGTGGACTTGATGTCTGTAGGAGTTGATAGATTAGTGATTAGAGAATGATTAGAGTTAGTCCTGCCATGGCTAAATCTCTATTTTCATTGGTGAGGTATTCTCTTGAATCCTCTATTTCTATTCATCAGATGCTCGTGCTTCCATGCTCTAGCCGGGTTGCCGATCCATGGATTTGATAATTTTGTGTGGGTTGCAATTAGGTCGTTGCTACATCTCCGAACATTTGGCGCCACTGCCAAGGATCGATAACCTAAGCTAGTGAGTATAGGATGTTTAGAATAGAGTAATTTATTTACTAATTTCATTGGTTTTTGAGTGTGTGTAACTCAATTTTGGTTTGAATTGATGATGTTTTGCAAGAAATTGAAGTTAATTGTTGAGTTATAAATACCCCAAACCCCCACTTGCACCCCCAATTTCACTAATTTTATACTAACCCTTTCTAATTTCGCTTCAATTCCATGCTAATTATACTAATTTCATGTTAAGTTTTACTAATTTTTGACTAAATTTACTACCCTAATCACTAACATTTGAAGTTTCATGTATGTTAAATACCCTTTTAAGAGGTGGAATCATTACCCTAATCAAGTTAATGGTGCTAATTTATGACCAATTTGATGATTTGAGTGTTTGATTTTTAGCCTACAATGGTCAATTTTGGACCCGATTTGATAGTGTACACACTTGTGTGTGCAATGATGTGTCTTTGCATGGAGCAAAGGAATATATTGGAGTGTGCACTCAGTTTCCTATGTCAATTCTTGATTGATTAATATGGTTCAATGTTACTAATTATTTGCTAAAATTAGGTGTGAATCAATTGACCTACACTTTGCACCTAATTTGAGTCACTTGGAATGAAATTGATGGTCAAATTTTGACTAATAAACTTTTTGTATGTCAAGATAATGCCTAATTCTCATCAAGAATTCATGTGTGTGCATAAAAGTCATTGTGTCTATAATGCACCAAAGAGGGAAAAAACTGCCAAAAAATTCAAGTGTGTATGCACCTAATCTTGAGTGTGTACATGCATAGAAATTGATAAAATTGATGATACATGAGGATGCAATCATGCAAATGATGTGTTTGTTAAGCTAATCCAATCATTGGATAAGCCTAAATGCCAAAAAATTGGGCAAAATTTGAGTGTGTGTGCCCATCCAAGACCACTTGATTTTCAATGATTGATGGTCAATTGGGACACTTAAATGGTCTTTGATTATTAAATTTGCATATAAAAAGTGTGTGCAATTATTAAGTGTAAGACTACATGCATTGCCAATTGAGCCAAATTTGAACTTTTGTGCTTAATTTTTTAGTGTGTGCATTGCTTGATTGGGTCAAAACAATGTTAATTTTTTAGAAATTGAGCATGCATGCATTCATTTATGCTTGTTTAATTTTGCAATTTGAGCATTGCAATGTGAAATTGATGGATTATGTGCATAAATTTTTGGTCTGAATTTGAGTGTGTGTGCCTACTCAATGGCATGTACAATCCAATTTGTGAATGAATAATTGGTTTTTTTACCAGTTACGATGATGATTAATTTGGCCAAAATGTTGGTGTGTTTATCACAAGATTGGCTCAAAAGTTGAGATAGATTGCTCAACTAGTGCTCAATTCTGTAGATTTTTAGTGTATTGCCATGCTAATGATGGATCCATTAACATGGCAAAAATGCATTAATGTGTATGCCTACTCAATGGCATTCGATATCAAAATTGCAGATGAGTAATTGGTAGCAATTACCAATTATGATGATTAAAAGATTTAAAAATTTGGTATGTATGAGATTGATTGATTTGGGATGAATGACCCAATTGATACTCACTTGGGGATAATTTTAAGTGCACTACCATTACAATGTATGTTAAATTGATTGGTGTGGTAATATGTGAGGTCCCCACCCCGCCGTATCAACCAGCGGATTTGATGGTGAACCTAATGGCCACTACATCTATTGTGGAAGAAAACAAAATGGTTCAGGGTACGACTAGAGGACGATCTCTCATCACAAAGTGAGTCGAGTTCGAGCCTACTAGCAAGGAGATCTAGCTCCACCTCGCAGGGGAAGCGTACTTAAACTATCTAGCGATCCTAAGATCCACCTTCCAAGAGGAGAGGAACCCTGAGTGCCTTTTTCCCCATGTTTCAGAGGCACGTACTCTCGAGATTTCACCACTCTAGGGGCAATGAGTATTACTAATATCGAATTAAACACTATGGGGAAAGAGAGTTCCCGACCAATCAGGACCACCCATCTCGTAGGCATTGGCAACCTGAGCCAAGCCCCCACTTTCCACCCCCACACTCACACTTCCTTGTGTGATCTAATTACTACCACAAAGGTTGTTCAACATAAAGATTCCTTGTTTAATTCCGAATCACATTTTTCGTTAAGACAGCCTTTCAACCAGTATTGCAAACAACACCAAGACAGTATTCTAGTAAAAATTCTACTCAAACTTATTCATTAAAATTCCAATGTTCTGGAGGTACAACATCCCCCCTCCAGCGAGAGTTTACTCCTCCCGTTGTTGCCTAGCTGCCCATACAACTAGGTATGTCCACCGCATAGAAAGCACATCATGGACACTCCCACCGCATAGAAAGCAAGACGTGGGTTCCCACTGCATAGAAAGCAAGTCGTGGGTATCCACCGCATAAAAAGCAAGTCGTGGATTCAAGAGCCCTTAACGAGGAACTCTGCCCCCTGTGATCAGTAGGGGGGTCAGGACTGATTCAACATTGGAAATAAAATGAACATGTCGAGCTAAATTTTCCCTAGCAGACATTCTTTTCTATTGCAACCAGCATACCCATCAATCATTTCCTTCCTACTTTAGAACTTAATGTACAATGAATTCAATGCGGAGGTTTCTGTTGGATTTCTCCAACATGTTTGGGGATATATTCATTCCTAATTAAACGTGTGCAATGTTAAATTACACAGCTTGAAAGAAATTATGACCTACCTCTTCCATTTCTTCGTCGATGGCCCGTGAGATGGCCGGTATTTGTTCCTCCATGGGAGCTTTTCCCTTTCCATTGACATTGCTTGTTCCTGCCTTGCGGTCGTGGGCACCACCGAAGCGAGTTCTCTTAACCGAAGCCATTTCTCACTACTTTAATTAATTAGCTTGGAGAAAAAGCTAAGGTTCGCAAGCATCATAACAATCCGATAAATAGATTAGCGACATTAATTAATCCCTCCTATATGAGAGGTCTAGATTTTTCATATAGCAATCATTAAGGACGACACATAATCCTATGGGAACCGGCTCTAAAGATAATTACCCGGCTTACCTGATTCAGTCCACGATATTTTATGCATATCCTTAAGGTTCCATCCTTCTTCTTCTGAAAAAGAACTGGAGCACCCCAAGGAGAAATACTGGGTCGAATGAATCGTTGCTCAATGAGTTGCCTAAGTTGTTCCTTGAGTTTGATGGCCTCTGGAAGTGACATCTTATAAGGTCTTTTTGAGATAGGTTCACATCCAGGGATAGTCTCAATCTCATGATCTACCTCTCTATGTGGCGGAAGATTTGTAAGGTCTTCTGGGAACACATCGTCATATTCCCTCAACCAGTTTGGTCGAAGTGAGGTATCCGATTGGTCCACTTTGTTGAGTTTTACCGCATAAATTTGCTGACCCTTCCTTAGTCCCTTCAAAAGTCTGTTGGCCTTAACTAGAGTAGCCCTAGGTCTCCCATTTTTCCCCTGGATTAAGGCTTCATTACCCAAGTTATCTGTAAAGGTAAAATTCCCTTGTGCACAATGTATGTGAGACCTATTTTGCTTTAGCCAGTCTATCCCTAGTATCCCATCAAAGAATCCTAAGGGTAGGGTTCGAAATTGGGCAGAAGTTGGGTGTCCCCCTAAATCAAAATCGATTTTTCCTGCAGAATGTTGAGATACTACTTCCTTGCTGTTTGCTAACTCTACAACTAGCTTGCTTGTTGGGTACTTATCTAGCTTAAGCTTCCTCATGCATCTGGGCGAAAGAAATGAAAGAGTACTACCACAATCTATAAGGATCCTGACGTATGAATGACTGCGTATTTCTCGCAACCATTGGGATTGTCAATTGCAGCATGCAGGGTTGCTCTCTCCACTGCTCCGTCACCCACAGTTGGTTGTACCACTGCGGCATTTACTCTGGCGGTAGCTCCACACCCTCGCCCTCTGTTCATCCTTCCTCGTCCTCCTCTTCCATTAGCTTGGCCACGCCCACGGGTATTCAAGGGTATGGCATTGGCGTTGGTCGCCTGAAAGTTCCTGGGGCAATTGGATCTGTAATGTCCATGCTCGCCGCAACCATAGCATCGAACATCAGGGAACTCCATGGTTGTGGTGGTAGCCACAATAGGGAGCTGGTCATATGCTTGGTTGGCTGGTCTGTTATTCCAAGCAGTTGTCCTTGCCCTCTTTGCCTAATGATTCCTCCTGTTCTGATTAACCTTTTGTACTTTGAGAGCTAGAGGTTTGGCCCTCAACAAGGGATCATGTGGCGTCGTCGGCCTGAGAGCTTCCAACCGAGTATTCAAGGGATCGATTAGTCCTTGGCAGAACCTCGCCACCTAATGTTCCAAGGTCATCTTAGGAGCATATCTCCGAAGAGTGACAAACTTTGCATAATATTCTTCGACAGATGAATTCAGCTGTCGAAGTGAAAAGAATTCATTCATCCTCAAGGTTCTATAGGCAGGCGGTAAATATTGCCCCATTATTACAGCTTTGATGTCTTCCCAGGACTGGGAAGATCCCTTAATATCCATGTCCCTGCAATGTTGCTTCCACCACATCTTGGCATCACCAGTCAAGCGGAACATTGCAAGCATGGTCTGATTTACGGGTTGGGTCCCCGCAGCTTCAAAGTAATCGTCCATGGCTTCCATCCATACTTCCGCATCTCTCTCCACATTTGCCCCCTCGCCCTTAAAGATCGGAGGTTGGGCTTGCTTAAGGAGAAGCTTCTTCTCTTGCGCTGCCGAGTATAGAGCAACATGCGGTGCCTACATGGATTATACGAATTCTTGATACATTACTTGGATTTCAAAATAGACACGAGACTTTAAATAAAATTCAAGATTCTACTTTATCAAGAGACAGAGATTCAGAGACAAAAAGCACTTTATTGATGAAAATTTATTACAATTGAAACCCCTCAAGGTTTAGGATAACTGATGATCAGCTTATTACATGGCTTTATGGATTGCGTATAAAATACGCCTAGGAGATGGTATTGACATGATGCACTACTTCATTCGTGTAATAGTTTCTATACTCATTCTTGAGTGGATAATAAACTAAGATATCAAGCCGGAGTTCCGCTTTCAGTAATCCAAAGGTTTTGACTCGGTTCGTTGGGATCACATTGGTGACCTTCTCCAAGAGCCAGTCATTGATGGTTTGATTGGAGTTGTCTGAAACAGTCTGGTCCAATCGTGTAGGCACCAAGTAGAATATCTCTATTACCCTCAACTCTTCTCCCCAACGTATCTTCTTCAAGTCGATAGCTAGGCATCCTAGCTTCCGAGCGTTGATGTAGTAAACCCCTCCTGGAAATGTCCAATCAAGTTCCCATCCTCTATCAATGCGAGTGGAGTGTGGCATATGAGCCTTCATCAGTATCTCCATGACATCTCACCTGAACTGGTAAACTGGGGATCTTCGAGCTTGCTCATAAATAAGCTCAAACACTTGGAACTTCCGATATTCGAGCACGGGGTCTTCCTGCAACACCAATGCAAGGAATTTGGATCAACTACCTATATAATTTCAGTTCCTTTTAAATGTTCAAACAATATGACTTTATTTCCCAGCCTAACCTAGGCTCTGATACCAGGTGTGAGGTCCCCACCCCACCGTATCAACCAGCGGATTTGATGGTAAACCTGATGGCCACTAGATGTATTGCGGAAGCAAAGAAAATGGTTCAGGGTTAACAAAATGGTTCAGGGTTCGACTAGCGGACGATCTCTCATCACAAAGTGAGTCGAGTTCGAGCCTACTAGCAAGGAGATCTAGCTCCACCTCGCAGAGGAAGCGTACTTAAACTATCTAGCGATCCTAAGACCCACCTTCCAAGAGGAGAGGAACCCCGAGTTCCTTTTTCCCCATGTTTCAGAGGCACGTACTCTCGAGATTTCACCACTCTAGGGGCAATGAGTATTACTAATATCGAATTAAACACTATGGGGACAGAGAGTTCCCGACCAATCGGGACCACCCACCTCGTAGGCATTGGCAACCTGAGCCAAGCCCCCACTTTCTACCCCCACACTCACACTTCCTTGTGTGATCTAATTACTACCACAAATGTTATTCAACATAAAGATTCCTTGTTTAATTTCGAATCACATTGTTCGTTAAGACAACCTTTCAACCAGTATTTCAAACAACACCAAGACAGTATTCTAGTAAAAATTCTACTCAAACTTATTCATTAAAATTCCAATGTTCTGGAGGTACAACATCCCCCCTCCAGCGAGAGTTCACTCCTCCCGTTGTCGCCTAGCTGCCCATACAACTAGGTATGTCCACTGCATAGAAAGCACATCATGGACACTCCCACCGCATAGAAAGCAAGACGTGGGTTCCCACCGCATAGAAAGCAAGTCGTGGGTATCCACCGCATAAAAAGCAAGTCGTGGATTCAAGAGCCCTTAACAAGGAACTCTGCCCCCTGTGATCAGTAGGGGGGTCAGGACTGATTCAACATTGGAAATAAAATGAACATGTCGAGCTAAATTTTCCCTAGCAGACATTCTTTCCTATTGCAACCAACATACCCATCAATCATTTCCTTCCTACTTTAGAACTTAATGTACAATGAATTCAATGCGGAGGTTTCTGTCGAATTTCTCCAACATGTTTGGGGATATATTCATTCCTAACTAAACGTGTGTAATGTTAAATTAAACATCTTGAAAGAAATTATGACCTACCTCTTCCATTTCTTCGTCGATGGCCCGTGAGATGGCCGGTATTTGTTCCTCCATGGGAGCTTTTCCCTTTCCATTGAAATTGCTTGTTCCTGCCTCGCGGTCGTGGGCACCACCGAAGCGAGTTCTCTTAACCGGATCCATTTCTCACTACTTTAATTAATTAGCTTGGAGAAAAAGCTAAGGTTCGCAAGCGTCATAACAATCCGATAAATAGATTAGCGACATTAATTAATCCCTCCTATATGAGAGGTCTAGATTTTTCATATAGCAATCATTAAGGACGACACATAATCCTATGGGAACCGGCTCTAAAGATAATTACCGGGCTTACATGATTAAAAATAATAGGATTTCACTAATGGAATTACCAGAGAGATGAATTAAGTATAATTAATCTCTTTCCTAGCAATTAGATGGTGCAGATTCACCGCATGCATAGGTGTGAGGAAAGTCAACTCTTAGAGAATTAACGACGGATTCATTATTCATTAA
The DNA here is from genome assembly GCF_014529385.1 of Adiantum capillus-veneris. Lineage (NCBI taxonomy): Eukaryota > Viridiplantae > Streptophyta > Polypodiopsida > Polypodiales > Pteridaceae > Adiantum > Adiantum capillus-veneris. Next base: position 140,775,499 of record NC_140951.1, on the reverse strand, counting down.
TTACATCTTAATGCATAAGAGAATGGATCTAATTTAGCTACATTGTTAATAAAAAAGTGATTTTTATCAATCTACACAGTTACCAACTTACCGATTAGTTACTATGCTACCTAGAGAGAGAAAATTCTAATAATCATGCACTTAATCATTAATTAAAAGTGATGAATGGCTGATAATTCAGCTATGGGACGATGATTACATAATAGAATATGGTTAAGAAGAATTCAGAGAGTAATTATAGAGAATTACGACTAGGAATAAGCATAATAGACGAGGAATTTAGATGGTAATGAAAAGGATTTGCAGAAAGCATTAATTAAACCATGGTTACCGTGATTAAGGGCTGATAATCCTCTCGATTCTCTGATCTAATCGAGCTTCTTGAGGCGAGAATTCGACAGCACCTCCCTCCTTGCTTCTCCTTCAAAAGGTGTGTGTACCGGCAGCACCTTCCCAGTGTGTGTGTGCACTATGTGTGTGGGAGCATGTGTGTGTGTGTGTGTGTGTGTGTGTGTGTGTGTGTGTGTGTGCAGGCCTTTAAATAGGCTCCTACAGGCTGAAAATTGACCAGCCTTGCTAAATGCAACTGCAGGAGCACTCAGTCTCTGCATTGGCAAGTCCAGTTCCCCTACCCACCAAGTGTCAGGTTGGCTTGGTTAACTGGCTATGAGACTTAGTTACTGGCTTAGAAACTCTCCCAAGACTCCCACAAGGCAAGAGGGCGCCCCCTAGCTGCTAAAGCTGGTCTGGAGTGGGATGGAACCTGTTCCCACACAGCCTCGGGTCCCCGGTACCTCCTCGGACAATTTTTAGAAAATTTGGTTCTAGGCTAAAACGGGTCGTACGAGTCGCATTTTGATGCCAAAAATTGCTATACGAAGCTCTAACTAAGACGTACTGGCCCGAGTACCTGCCATATTTAGCAGCCCTCGGGGTCCGAAAATGCATTTTTTTCAGATTCGGGGTACGGGTGCAGTTTTTCGAGACGATCGAAACTGGACGGGTCGGGCGACCAAAAACTTTCTATTTTTGGAAATTTTTTGCAAAAATTATTTTAATTCACATTTCGAAGCTTTAAAACATTCTGAACATCATGGCACTGACAGAATTTGGAAAACTGCTAAAAATAGTAACTTATTCCATTATGTTCATTTTATGGTACAATGGTGCTCTTTTGATCGGGGTCAGAGACCTTACATAATAAGTGCATTGAATTGCGTATTTATAAGTACAATTGTGTATGACCATGCAAACCCAATGAAAATTTCAATTGGGTTTGGAGAATTAGGGCTTCTAAATATGAGCAAATAGCTTTTGCAATGATTGAAAATAACCGGACATGAATGGGCGAAAGAAGATTAGATCACTCATTCTGTGAGCATGCAATATTTAATTGATGAGAAACCAATTTTTTGCATGAATTCTTTCAACTCAAAGTGTAAATGAAAGTTTTGGGGTAGTATTGTGAACAAATTGGTGAGAATTTTCAATATTTTGATGAAAATTTGGTTTATTCTCATTAGGTTTTTCTTTGCATGAGGCGTGTGTATATAAAACTTGTGCGTACATATATGTGCAAATGTGCAAACAAACTTGAAAATGAAGCATGAATAATGGGAGACTAAATTGTTGTGCATAGGCAATTAATCTGGGGGTTTGAGCTTAAAGGCATTGATATTTATTAATGCCAAATATATTTTGTGATGCAAGTATCGGAGATGGTGGGAGGTTTTGGCCACAATGAGAAAATTGCAAGAAATGTTTTTGGAAATTGGCCAAATGAATGGGCAATTATGTAACGTTCTGTAGGTTCCAATCACATGCTAGTAGAACTTTGTGTGAATTCTTACTCCTGCACTTCATCTTTTCCACTCTCACCCTTACAACTCCCATCCACTACAACCATGCTACCCTCCCCTAGTAAGGGAGTACTTCTTAAAGAAAATGAAAGCCTACCCTGTTTGCCTTTGCCATATTACTCACACAACACACAAAAGTCAAAACTCGAGATACCCGCCTACTTTCATTGCTGAGTGCTCCCTCCCGCTTCATGTTGTCAATAAAAACATCTTGAAATCCCTTTAGGAAATTGGATAACTCTAATTCCTTTTGATTGCCTACATCTTCTTTTGCGAAAACATCAAGTTCATTTTGAGAATCATTAACAAAAATCATGTACACAAAAATAGAGCGCTTTATTGACTTATCACTGAGAGCTTGCTTATGTACAAGGGGTGCTACACAACTCCTTAGCATTTATGTACATATCTTTTTCCATGTACCTATATAATATTTGTCTTTCAAGGAGGAATTTAACATTGGCAGCCGTGCGATCAAACCATGGTGCCCCTAGGATTACATCCTCATGCTTGAGAGGAGAGATGAAGAAATCCTCCTTGTCCACATAGCTTTGTACATGGAGCCTCAATTTCCCAATTAAGGGAGTGACTAAGGCTTCTTGTCCCTTGAAAGCACCATCGATAGGTAGGACATCTCCCATCTCATAGGCTTGGATGCCTATCTTGGTGGCCAACTCTGTGGATATGAAATCATGAGTAGAACCAGGGTCAAAGAGAATGAAAGCATCATGTTCTCTTACCTTTTCCCAAGCATGACATAGAGGAGATCCTTTATGATGAGCACCCTCTTCTTGAATTTTGCCTATGAAACCTCTAGAGGGCTCATTACGTGTATTCTTGTGGGGACAATCACGATAGGCATGCCCTTTCTCCCCGCACTTGAAAAAACGGTTATCTTTTTTATAACACTCTAGCTCTTCAGGAGAGAGTTTATTTTTGCCTTTATAAACTCCCTTCTCCTTGGCTTTGTTGGAGTTGGAGTTGCCTTTGGGAGACTTTTGGACATTGTCCTTCCCCTTAGGCTCACTACGGTCCTTATTTTCCATGGGCTTAAGATTTCTCTTAGCCCCTTGTTGGAAGTTGATTCTTGAAGCCACCATGGTATGGTGTATGACCACAAATATGGTACGAGGCCTTTGGGAGTTAACATACTCCACCATATCCTCAGATAAACCTGCACAAAATTGTTGTTTTTGCTCTCCAAAATCCATCTTTTTGTAGATAGTGGCTTTGAGATGTAAATCTCAAAACTTGTCTACATATTTGTGAATAGATTTATAGGGAGAGAGCTTCAAGCTTCACCATTCGGTGAGTACTTTGTCTTTGGCATCGCTAGCCAAAAACTGCTTCATGATGGAAGCTCTTAAATCTTTCCATGTTCGTGGAGCTTCACTGTTTTCTCATAGGCTAGACCACCATTGCGTGGTTGACTTTTGATAACTCATAGCTACATGACGTAGCTTAGAGGACTCCATGAAGACCTCATCTCCAAACACCACAATGAATTGTTGGATAAAGGCCAAGACTTTGTCCGTACCACCAAACGTGCCATTGTTGGTAAGAAAAGAGATGTTCTTTTCTCCATCTTTGAACTTTTTGAGCTAGGACGACTTTTTCTAGGTGGCATAGGATTTCTTATGGCCTCTTCTCTTAGGCGTTTTGAGAACTACACCATCACTTTCTTCAGCAGAGTAAGAGGATGAGGAGGATGGACAAGAGTGTGACCTCTTTCTCGCCTTTTTCTTCCCTTGTTCCTCCTTTTTAACACCATTACTTTCTTCAGAAGAGGAAGAGGATGAGGAGGATGGAGAAGAGGGTGACCTCTTTCTCGTCTTTTTCTTCTCTTGTTTCCTCTCTCCCGTCTTTGAGTTCTGGATAAGAGGAGTATGCAATGGTATTCTCCGTTTAGGGGATGTTGGAAACTATTTTTCCCGCTATATTTGTGGAGCCATCTCCACAAAGGTGGTAGGAGACTTGCTTCTTTCTCATTTTTCGGTGGGGGACTCTATCATTGAAACTTGGGATTTCCTTTAAGAGGGAGATGCCTCATCAAGTAGTAAGTTTTTGAGACCTTTGTATGGATCCTCCTCTTCTTCCCTTATCGGAGAGAGTCCTCTTTTGGAAGTCTCACCAAGAGCTTTCCTCAATACTCTCTCTTCTTGGTGGGAGTTTGGAGAATACCATGGGTGCGCAATTGCTGTAGCACTTCACCTTGGAGGGATGGATTGCCCAAGGCTTGTTGAAGCCTAGAAACAAGATAGTTTACAAGCATAGGGGCATCATTAGTTTCTCTTTCATTAGAAAAAGCAAAGCTATCAACATTCATTTCAATCTCTTTTCCCTTGTCAGCCATACTAGCAAATTTTAGATGTAATTTTTACTTGTACCTTGGCACTTCAAGCCCTAGTCTCTACTCCTCTTTACCTTCAAAGATAAGCACTCAAGCATCTATACCCGTGGCTCAAATATTATTAATTGCAAGGAATACAAGAGAGGGTTATACAGAGAGGATACATTACCCCTTCCTCTCAAGCTTCTAATAGCTCAGTAATGGTTAAGCCATAGGCAAGTCCCGTAGGACTCCATTATTAAGACCATAGCTTTGGACATGGTATCCCCGTTAACTGCATAAAGCAATCATGCTTCAAGGATGAAAAATACCTATTCTAATTACTCTTTTGCAATTGATAACACCAACCATTTGTAGCAAGCTTGAGGACCTCTCCTCTTGAGCAAGAAAACAGAAACCAATAGGTCTATTACCAATGTAACATTTAATGCACTAGTAACTTGTGTGTGGTGGAAAATGATAACATAGTGAGCATTCCATTAAGAACAAGTTCCAAATGAGCATAGAGAGAGTACTTGATTGGAGAACATAGCAATTTGCACCTAGCTAGTTTGGCATAGACAATACTTGAAAAGAGAGATAAAAAGAACAACTGACAACAGTTGAGGACTGGATTTACACGGAGCCGGTCCCCCCTCCAAAAAGGCTTTTCATTATAGCTTCTCCCATTGAAGGAGACTTTTGTACAATACAATATTTGTGTTCCTTGAAAAAAATCGTTGGTGCAATGAAGATGGAAGCTTCATGCACCAAATTATTCTTTAAAAACACACCTAGTGGGCCTAGCCTCAGTCCGAAGACCTCACACACCTTCAAAGATGGTGAGATCTAGTAAGGAATGAGGAAATATTGAGAGGAAGAAGATGTATCTTACAAGAAAGAAGTATTCTTGTCACATAATCACTCTAATAGCATAGCTTAGCTTAGTAATTAGCATGGAAAAGGAGATGAGCATGCCATTGAAGCTTGGCTCTTGGTTGGATTTGCATTCCGTAGCCAAGAGTTGTTGGTGTAGGCCTCTACTTCCCAATGCTTGGAGAAGCAGATGGAGTTCTTGCTCAACAAATGATTTAATGTGTGTGTGTGTGTAGCAAAAATTGGCTTGTCTAAAATACCAACCTCTCTCTCTTCTTGGTCGACCCCTCTTCCCAACTGCTCTTGTTGGCTTCCCATTTTCTCATGCAGAGCTTATCCAATAACAATTAAGAAGCATAGCTGATAGCCTTGTGAGAGAAGTGTCCCCCTTTCTCCTTTTTTGAGAGCTTTAGGTACATAGAATAATTTATTTAAACTCTCATTGGACCTTTTAGTCTTCTAGCCCAATAGGAATCAAGCAAGCCATCGGGTTGTTGGATGCTCATTGGACCCCTTGGTAGACTGCCCAATAGTCTTATAGGGAGCTTAATTTCTATTGGTTCTTTTATCAAAGAATTTTTTAATTGATCAGACTAATTTTACTCTAGCCTAATTCTTATTGGTCCACCTCTATGGCCATCCAATAGGATTTGAAGGGAGATTGGGGACATCTGGGTTAGGAGCCTGCCATGTGTCCGTTATTCCCTTTGTGTAAAGGGAGAGCTTGTGTGTGTGTGTGTGTGTGTGTGTGTGTGTGTGTGTGTGTGTGTGTGTGTTTCTCTCTCTTACCCTACCTTTAGGGCTCGCCCCCTCCTTCCTAGGGATGTGGGAAGACTTTTTAGTCTTCTCATAACCATTTAATTTTCCCACTTTTGGCCATTGGACTTTTTAATTACTTTTTGGAACCTTAGAGTATGGGTGAAAGCATGTTAACCTGTCATGCTTTTTCATGTCCCGGACAATGCTAACCAGCACAATTTTGACATATGCTAACTAGTACAATAACTGGAGCTACATCTCCAAGATCTATGACATATGATATATCAATAGAAAGCACTTGAAACAAGGAATCCAAATGTACAACCTCCGACAAATTTTGATATTATTTGTAAAAAATTTACCGGACGCCCAACTTTTTATAGATGTGCTAACTTGAAACTGCTAACTAGCACAAAAAGCGCGACAAGTTAACAGGCTTTCACCCGTATGGAAGTCTTAATGGAGCTGAACCTTAGGTCTTTTAAGCTCCATTGATGCACATTGCTCTTTTGTAGACTTTCCCCCTTTTGCATCGCTATTATCCCTCGTTTGGATCCCTGTTGAGACCGATCTAGCAGCCTTACCAATATTCTAGCTTTTACTCCCCTAGTACCTCCCCATATTAAATAATCAGTTTAACATGAGAAAATCACTTGGGAGAATTAGGTATTATTTTTTTTGACATTACCTCTCTCTTGAGATCATAGTCGTCCTCAACTACTATGAGGTAGAGAAGATAAAGCCTAGTCATTAGTCCGTTGAGGATACCTATTTTACCCTACGACACCGTTCTAGAATGGATGACTAGTGCATTTGGTGCTTGAGAGCCTTAGCTGCCGCAAGCATTTCTGTACATTAGTCCGTATCAATCTTCGATAGTAGAAGTGATAAGCTCTATTTGGTGTTCAAGAGATGTCATCTCCACAAACATGATCCTAAGCATGCATATTTATTAACATTTGTGCACAATAAAGAAAAACAGAGTCTTATAAGACAAAAATTTGTTCATTTATACATATTTACATTTGCTTACTCTAGGGAATCATTGTAAGCATTGACAAGGTTTAGGTTATCCTTTAATTGTATGCTTTGCATCCATCTAGCATCTTCAAAAGGATACTTTCTAAACTTGATAAGATATCATTGGATAGTCTTACCACCTCTCCATACCTTGTCTTTGTGTCAAAAAATGGACTCGGGCTGTAGCACCTCTTCTTGGTCCACGATCTCCGGTGGGTCTTCAATGGTTGCTTCTTGAGGTGGCTCTCCTTTGTAAGGCTTTAGTAGGCTCACGTAGAAAGCATTGTGTATGAGCAAATGGTTGGGAAACTTGAGTTGATAGGCCATCTCATTGATCGGCTTAAGAATCTGAAAGGGATCACAGTACCTTTTTGTTAACTTAGCATAGTACTTTTGGTGCACCGTAAGATTCTTGCTCGTCATGTGCCTTAATCAAGCCTTGGGAAACTTAAGCAAGACCCAATCCTTTTGTTTAAATTCTAGGGATCTTTTGTGCTTATCAACAATAGCCTTTTTTAACCTCTCTTTATTCCCTTAGCCAAATTGGTGGTTTTCAAGCAAAGTGAAGCGGAAAAGAACCAGATACGTCAATACACTTTGTCGTTGCTCTTCCAAAGCAAGGAGAAGACCCTACCATATACAGACTAAGGTAAGGTTATCTTGTTATCATTTCCCATTCTTAAAAGATATTTACTTTCATGCTTACTTAAATTCACGCTTAAGCTCTTCAACTTTCATAAGCAATAGAGAAAAACATAACTTCTTGGTTGGTTGTATATATACAAGGTTTTGTTAGTAATTCAAATTAGATTAATACTTAATTTTCTCTAGGAGAAATTGAGGTTTTGAAGGTTAATTTAGCATAACCAAAGGAAATTAAGTTAAAAAAGAGGATTTTCCATAAAGTCGTCCCCTCTTTTCCCTCTTACCAAATGAAAAGTTCCGGAACCATAATCTTTTTCTAGCAACATAATTAATCATATCCATAGCAGTAAAGGTATTCCTAAATCCCTTCCTAAAGAAGATTTGTTAATATACTATTACATGCATATTTTACGATACACTAGCATGTCCACTCTTAAGAACTTTGCGATTTTTACATTACCGTGCATAGAAGGGTTTCACTCTTGCATAAGCACTCAAAGGAAGTTTCTGATTAATTGTCCAAGATTGCAAGTTGGTGTATTTCAAAGTTTTGTGTGTAGCACGCATAGGCACACCAAGAAAAAACTCATTATAGAGAGCATATGCATTGCTCATTTCAAGTTTGTCAACTTTCAAGTTTGTTTTGCAAATTTGAAGGAGGGAGTAAGGGGATAGCTTCACGGATGTCGTGACCGTGTTGCTTGAACATAAAACTCCCACTGCTTCCATGGAGATGCCCATGGATGGAAAATAAAGAAAAAGGGACCAAAATGGGATACATCGAAGCCGGGGTTAACTCAAAACTTATCGGTGAAACGAAACCTCAAAGTTCCAAGAGGTTCGTCATTTTTTTAAGGTCTCGTTTTGAGTAGAAAATTAAAAAGAAATAGGAATTAAGGGATTATAACTCAAGGATAATATAAATTTAAACTAGGATTAAAAACTTTACCCCAAGAAGGTTACGTGGATAGCCCTAGCATAACATAAGATTTAAGTGTGAGCTTGTCTTCATATTTGGAAAAAGGCCATCACAGGTGTTTACATGTGGGATACAACGGGGGATGGTCCTTTTCGGCTAGGACTGATAACCGTTGGCCTATGTTTTGAGCTCGGGTTCATTCACTACCCTAGAAATGGGGATTGAATGGGAGTATGGCCCAGTCGGGTGAATGGGACCTGCGAATGCGTCTAGAAATTGGCCTAGTTCGGGTAGGCCTGATGTCGATAGGAAAAGGAGGAAGGAAAAAGGATCCATGGCGGGATCATGATAAGGGAGGAGGATGTGATTTAATTAAGGAACTCTTCAAATTGTTTGGTAAAAAGGAACCTTGGAAAAGCTAGGAATCAAAAGGTGCTATTCCGCAATTGTCCTCATCAGTCGGGCCTTTGAACTTCTTCTCGGGATTATTGATTTAAAGAAAACCTAAAGTAGATTATCTTTGAAGCCTTTCCCACACAAGATAAAGAAAAATAAGAATTGGAATCTGTGTAAAGGTGTTGTCTCCACATGTGGCGGAGGAGACAGGATACCCAAGTCTTGGGACTAGGATAGGGATATTCCTGGAGGAGTATATGTGATTGCTTGAAAGATAACTAGATAATTTTACTAATATTAAAGAAAAAGGAAGTAAAAATATTCTATAAAGGAAAAAGGTAGGAACGACCTGATAAATGCACATTTGCAAGGGCATGCAACAGTTTCCATACTGCTTTCAAATGCTTGAAATGTATTCTTGGTTTGACATGATTGGAATTTTGTTTTCTAGTATCATAGTATTACCTTGCGAAGGTGCATTTATTAAACGGTTAGGTGGGTAGGCGGATTTCGGAGGGTTAATTGTTGGCCGGAAAGTTGAACCCAATTTTATGTTGCAAGGAAACAAGATTTCAATCTACAAAGCGGAAAACAACTTGGGATCGAGGGATTCGTGTATATTATAATACACTCACCTTAGGGGAACACATTAACGGCTGTGCTCGGTCATAACCGGGAAAAAAGCGTCAATGACCTTGAACCAAGGTTGAATTAGAGAACCAAGGTTCCAAGTTAGTCTGATGATTTTGATTGGTAAGTTTGACCGATAAGCAAAGGTTCTTCGGGGCTAAGGGATCCATATGAGAGAAACTAAATTTTATCACCCCCTTGAGTTGGCATCGAAGAGCAGGAGGAGTCTTGTCTTGGTGTCAGTCTCAAGCGGGAGGGATGTCGGAGATCACGATGTATCCATTTGGAGATGGTATAGTCCGTGGTCCCCATGCATGGTTTTCTCTCTCTCTCTCTCTCTCTCTCTCTCTCTCTCTCTCTCTCTCTCTCTCTCTCTCTCTCTGTGGATATTTTCTCTCTACTTACTTACTATCTCCTCTCTCGTTTCACGATGTACGCGCTCTCCGGAAGCTTTCGTGGTGAATACCTCTACGTAGCTCTCATCACCACTCTCTTGCAAAAAATAAAGAAGCCTTTCAACAGTCCTTAAGAAATTCTAAAGCACGGTGAGAAGCTCTAAATTCCATAGCTATTATAATCTCTCTCTCTATGTCGTTTTTCTCAGCAGTCACCCTCTTGGTGATTTTTTTTTCATATACGAGTGCATGTATGTATTAACCGAGTACATATGAAGTTGACCCATGATTATTCATCATGTTTAACACACTGATCTATGCACATGATGCGTTTATGATCACGTGTGTGCATAAAAAGTGCTTTTCGTTTCAAGTCATAGAGGCGGTAGGAACACTTAACTCACAAACCGTTAGGAATCAGCCCAAACCCTATATACAAGAGATAAAACACATCATTTAGAACATTTTCTCTCTTAGGTATCATGTGAAAATCATGCACGACCTAAGAGATATGATCAAAAAACAGCACAACCAATTTTTTCGACTCCAAGCTCCTTGGAGAACCACTATATAGATTCATTGGATGGAAAACCCACTTAACAAATTGAAAATCTTGATGTAACTTGATGATAAATTAATGTAGATCTCTATTATCACCTCGAGAATGCGAGTTATTAATCGTTCCATAACCGGTTTTACCTACATGTGTAGGGATGCTACCAAGGGGGGGTACCATAGGACGTCGTGAGTTAACCAATCCATTTATGGTTTGTTTTCGTGAGTTGTTTCCAGTTATTAGATGGCCATAAACTTATGAAAAGGTATATGGTTAGACATCCCAAACCACATAGGTAGGTATGATTAAAGTGACTCTTTTTTGGGTTACCGTTTGTTGTGTAAGAACCATATGGGTACAATGATGTGATAGAGTGCTACTCTATATTATGAACCTGAGCTTGATGCATTGGTTTGAGATCAAATACTTTCATCTGCGTGTGTTGCACGCTCCCAAAAATGCCAAAAAGTCGTCTTTTGCATATGTGTGAAGTTATGGTTTATGATTGACCTAAAGGTCGGAGCTATTTTGCATCATGTTTATGGTTATGGAATGTTATCATATGATGCATGAAAACTTATGAATTGATGTGGATGCCTCATATGCATGGTTATGATTGCTTTCCACCTTTCTAGGTCAAAACTAGCTCTATGTGCTAGGGAGGTGAAGTGCAGACATGATGTATCAACTTTGCATGGTTGGATGTTATCAAGTTTGAATTTTTATATCATGATTGGTTGCCAGTTGGAATCTTTTTATGCATGAAAGGATCACGTCTTAAGAGTCACATGTGTATGGACTACAATTGATTGCAGGGGTTATGTCCAACTCCAAGTGTGGGAGTTGGTTTAGTAAGATTATGTTGGTGGTTAAGGGCTGATATTCTCTCTTGGATTATGGTTATGATTTTTATGGTGGAAGCCGGTGTGGCTCATGGTTTTTTTCTCGATATGGTTATGCTGCCGAAAGTTTTGCATGTTATGTTCTAAAGTGGTTATGCTGGATTGGTCGTGCCTCACCCAAGTTTGGTGGAGTGCTCACCCGTGCGATGTGATTGGATTTTGGTTTATGGTTTTGGTATTGGATCATGAAGTGATCTAGATGGTTCACGATAGATGTGTAAGGATAGCGACCTTGTACAGTTTAACTGCTTGGAAAAGATTGTTTGTGCATATGGGAAGTGCTATTGTGATTGGACTCACGTGTTATGTTTCTCATGGCAGCGTCGCTACAAGACTAGGATCACCTATATCGCTTCACCTTAGACTAAAGGGTCATTGACCTAGGGCTTTGCTGGATCGGTTGTGTTACCTATGTCTTTTTCTTTTTGTTAGGCTCATCTATATGGTTAGTGCATCGGGGGTTGAATGACCTACATGGCTGACACATCGAGGATTTTTCCTTGGCTTTGCGTAAACACCCGGTGCTGGGCATCAAGGAGGCGTGGCTCCTAAAATGGTATGGTTGGTGTTGATGCCCTACCACCTCTACTGGTACTTTGGATCCTTTGAGAGCTCGGGTTCATGGAGGGAGGCGAAGCGGCCTCAGCTTATGTGTGGCTCAGGTAGGTTGGATGTGTTTTGGCTCACTCCCGAAGAAGTGAAATTCTCTCTGTACATAGTAGAACGGATGTGGATGGGTGGACCGGTCAATCCCTACACAGGGTCTGGTGCTCTACTAGTTATTTTGTCTCATAAACTTTTTGATGTTATGGTATACCCAGTTTTTTTCATTGCATTAATACATGGTTTCCTGTTTCATTTAGATGGGGCATTTAAATATTTTCTTGCTGTCATTCTCTCACATCTCTGTGCACTCTATTTCACCCTCCACTCTATTCTCTCTCTCTCTCTCTCTCTCTCTCTCTCTCTCTCTCTCTCTCTCTCTCTCTCTCTCTCTCTCTCTCTCTCTCTCTCTCTCTCTCTCTCAGAGCTCGTAACCCTAGCACCTAGCTCCAACGTCCTCCTCAGCCCCCCCTGGGCGAGGGGTTGCCCTTGGGGGAGGTGTTAAGCCTCAGCTCAAGCCTCAGCTCAACCCCCCTCAACAGTGAGATCCCCTTCAAAGCTCTGTACAATGCTAGTCATCTTTGCCTCGGCCCTAGCCACCCAAGCTCAGGCTTTGATGACTTGACCTCTGCCTGATTGCACCCAGACTCGGTCTCTGTAGACTCAGACAGAGGCTTGATTTGCTGCTCTCGCGATGCTCGCTTTGCTGCTCTCGACGTGCCACACACAGGCAGCTTTTAATTAAACGAAGCCCAAGCCTTCATTTTGAATTTGCTTCCTGGACTGAGTGCCCACCATGGCCACTCGGGCTTCATCTCGCGGGAAGCTCACATTCACCGGTGTCATGGCAACACCCCCACAAGTGGACAGTATAGCACGGCTTCAACATGAAGTCGAAAAACTTCGCAAGGAAAACGACGCTCTGAAGGAAAGACTCACAACCATTGAGTCTCGCCTCACCACAGCGGAGAACTCCAACAAGGGGAAGATGGAACAAAAGGAAATCAAGCTCAATACGGAGGCAGAAATTACACTCACCGAGAAGGTCAAGACTAAAGTGCAAGATGTCATCCTCCGCAAAGTAGAAGACCGTGTGGCGTCTACGCTACGCGAACAACAACGACAAGAGGCCATTGCTCTCAATGTTCGCATTGGTGGGCTCCCAAGCGATTGGCAAGGAAAGGAGAACCCCAAGTTCCACGAGTCTTTTGCTCGCATCCAAACAACAACCCCCATGATACAATGGGATCCATCGACAATCACCACTCTCGCTCACAAGCATCGCACCAACCATGAAATTCTTACCTTCAAGACCAAAGCGGATCGAGTCAAGCTCCTTGAGCAATAGAAGCTTCTCAAGGACACAAAAATTTGGTTTGCTGAAGATCTCACACCCACCTAACTCAAACAGAAGAAGGCCGAACTCCAAAAGATGCGCGAAGCACGCACAGGAGGGAAATGGGCAGTGTACCGAGGAGATAAATCCATCATCCAAGAGTTTCGAACTCCCAAACTAGCTCCCCCCTCCTCACCTATCTCATCTTAGGTTTTCGTCCATCCCCCATCCCACCTTATCTTTTTTTCACACCACTCGATGGACCCTCAATCCTTAACTGATATGTATCAGACAGATTCTTTGTATTGTTTTATTTCTGGTCCCATAGGTCATATATGACCTCCGTGGACGATAATTCAATCTATCTATATATCTATCTCTCTCTCTCTCTCTCTCTCTCTCTCTTTCTCTCTCCTCGCAACGTGGTGTACAAATATATTCACCCTCCATTTTCTTGAGTATGCTTTCACTCATAACACCCATTCAGGGATAGTACTAGTCGCTAAGTACCTCTGGATGTAGTCTGGATCATGGCCTAAACTCCATGCTTGGTTGGGTGCTGAGAGCTCCTCCCCTATGCAAATGCTTCCGCAACTTTGATGTATATTGAAAATTGTATAAAAGTATAAATTGTATATTTTGTGCGTAGGCCCCCAAGGAGGGCTATCTCTCACCAAAATTCTAGCTCATTATATTCTTTGTATGTCTATAGTATAAAAGAGAACCCTATCTATGTAGACAAGCTGTGTTCTTCTGAGTTGTGGTCATATGATTCAGAAAGGAATGAACCAGTTACAAGGTTGTGGCTATATCCTTGTGTTAAGATATTTTGATTTTACTTTTTGTGAGCATTACATATTCAAGAAACAAACTAGGCTTACCTCATTGCCATTGGATCGAAAGTTAGGGAATTGCCTAGATTTGGCTCATAGTGATCTATGTGGGCCTATGCCGCATAAGTCTCTAGGGGGGCATTATATTTCCCGACTTTCATAGATGAATCTACTTGAAAGGTGTGGCCTACCTCTTGAAAAGAAATAACAGTATTTAGTGTCTTCCAAAAGTTCCTAGAGCTATGGTAGAAAAATTTTCAGGAAAGAAGTAAAGGCTTTGCACATTGAAAATGAGGGAGAGTACGTCTCCACTAAGTTCAAGAACTTTTGTAGAGAAAGAGGAATTTTGGGGAAGTTTACTACACCATACACGCCTTCTTAGAATGGAGTTGTTGGATACATGAATAGGACTATTAAAGAGAGAGTCACTTCCATGCTATCTATGGAAAATTTACCTCAAGAGCTTTGGGGAGGCCTATTATGATAGTGGTGCATATACTCAATATGTCACCTAGTATACCGTTTGTTAGTTGAAGACGAGTAGCCACACTCAACTGAAGACTGATGAAATGATAAAAGAAGGAAATCCTATGTAGTCATTCCCTGATTAAGAAAACCCGTAATTTCACTTGTAAATACTTGGGGCTTGCAAAAGTTTCCAATTTTGTATATTATTTTTGCCATTAGACTAAGTAGGATTTCACTTTTGGAACATGAGGTTTTGTATTTGGAAGGTATATATACCAAATTCTAACCTTAATGAAAAAAACCATTTTGTTCATTCTATGAAGTGTTTGTGAGACGCGTATTCTGTGTACGAGAGAGAGTGGGAGCTTATCTTCACGCTACGCGCACACTGGTGGTCGGAATCGAGTACGGAGAAGTGCAATGTGTTGCCCCTAAAGAGAGCTACACTCCAATACCCACACTGCGCGTGTACGGCCCGGCTTCGCGAGATTGATCCACGAGCTATTTCTAGGGATTCGGTAAGCAAACGTTGTTTGTTTTCGCATTTCAGCATATCCACGCGTTCGTATTGAGTAGAGCTACACATTAGGCACCTTAGTTTTTAGAAATTTCGACCTACAAAAACCTATCAAACATCCCACGTGATTTTGTATTGGGTGTTTATGGGTAGGGTTTTGGGTCATGGACCTTAGGGAGAGTGGCCTATTGGTGTTAGTAGGATATCCCTCAAGTTTTATAGCATTTCAAGAAAGTCTAATGGGTATTTGGCTCATGGAAGCGTTGTAGAAAATCTCCTCGTGTGCACAATAGTAGGTTGTAACTTAGACATTGGGTAGAGACCTCTGTAAGAAGTAGTCAATAGTTGGTCGAGTGTAGGTTGACACCCTATACTTCCTTCCATGCGCCTGCGGGTCGAGCTTCGTCCTTAGCTGAGAATTCTTGTTAGGTGAGTTCTCGCTGTGCTGACGTCCGTCGCGGCGTATTCGCCAACATTGGCGCCGCTGCTGGGGACGAAAACCCTAGGTAGGTGACCGAGACTAGTCCTTGAGGAGAGTCTTATTTCACATTTAGATAGGATCAGAGGGTGGTGGACTCTCTAGGTCTTAGGAGGAGTCTAGGGAGCATATGGCTGGCCTGGATTGTCCATCTTAGGTAGTGCTAGATAGGAGTTAGGTTGTGGTGTGGAGAGTAGGATTTGGAGTTGTAGATGCGATGAGAACATAGCTTGAGAGTCCGTGAGAGGCCAGGAAGCAAACAAGTCACCAAAATCACCATCTCGCATGATGAGTAGGAGTAGGGTAAGTAGGACATCATGATTTATGATCTGGAGCAGTTCATGCATGTTATATTTGCTGTTAGGCTCATTGAAGAAATATAAAAGACGGTAAATTGTGTTTAGAAGATGAATTGAAGTCCAAAAGTTTTTGTGATTATTGATGAGAGGTCTACAGAGAATAGGGAAGTCCACTGGCAAAAAAAATTAAATTCTAAGATAATCCTACGCGTAGAATGTCTACAGGGTGATCTGGCAAGAATTTTGAGAATCTGAGTTGACCAGAGTGTTTAGAAGGTAGGTTTTACTCTATTTTCACCTGGAAAGTGGAAGATTGACCATCTCTTGACAGATTGTGGCCAAAAGATAGGAATTGCTAGACATCCTACCCAATTGTGCTAAGGCATAATTTTGAGACCAAAACCATAGGATGTCTTCATGTGCATGATCTACATGATTTATTGAGTGCATGTGAAAGGTTTCATCTCAATTGGGTGAGAAAATTGGGGTTTAAGAATACTTTAGCATTTTTAACGGAAAAAAGGCCAGAATAGCTAAGTTTGGGGTCTTTTGACATTCAAACACAAATCTAAACACACCAGGGTGGCCAGCACATCAAGGAAGAGCTGTAGGCCAAGTTGGGTTAAATTCTGATGCAAAATACATCCTATGTGTGGGATGTCTAATGCATGACTAAAAGGCCAAAAGTATATTTAAGACATACCAGGCTCTCATATAGCCTTAGACAAACCTCCTAGTCCAGTTTGGTCCAATTTAAAGTTGATTTGACTAGTGAACTCATCAGAACGGACATTAGGCTTCTGGAACAGATTTCTGATCAGTTGACCGGCTTATAGGTGTCGAAACCAAAAAGTGAGAATAGCTGTGAGCTCAGCACATCAAGGAAAAGCTATTGTGCAAATTTTATCTGAAATAGAGCAACTACAGATCCTACGCGTAGACATCCTACGCGTAGGATGTCTACAGGATTATTTTTAGGAAAATATTATACTCTGGACATACAAGGAGGTTCTAGTTGAGTTAAGGGTTCCAGAACTTCTTTAAGAAATGAAATTGGACTTTGTTTGACCTATTTACGGAGCAAAGATGAGAATTAAGACGTTACCTCTAGACTGACAAACACATAGGTGGTGTACAGTTCAAAATTAGTGGACCTAATCAAGAACATTATAAGTGTATAGAGTATAGTCGTGGTTGGGCTTAACACTCCAGTTATACCAATCATTACTAAGACCACCTCTAGCGGTTAAATTCTTTGATTCAGTTTTGCCGAAATTAAACGCTTTTGTACAGGTATATTCAGCAGCAGCAAAGCAAGAAATTGTGCAAAAACTAATCCCTTGCCAGGTGAGTGGTTGGATTTGTGATAAATTGCATTGCTAAGTTTGATGAATTTAAGATCAGGAAGACACATTCCAAGATACCAAAACGTGGCATGTGATCAGGATAGCTTAGTATCCACTGAGGAGAGTGTAACTCAGGCAAGGCTAGATCCATTAGCCCCAATCATTGAGGAAGGTAGTGATACTGACACTTCATCAGACAAGTCCTTCATGATGGCTAGTCAACAGCCAAGAGGCTTCTCCGGTGAAGGACCAATGCTCGGAGGAAGTACCTCCCAAAACCCTTTGAACAAGGCCAATTTCACTATAATCTTCTTAGAAGGAAAAAACTCTCGGGGAGCCCTAGTTTATTCTGACTATCGAAGACACAAGTGTATTTATATAGAGGAACGGCCTTCTCAGAGACTGGAGATAATTCAAGTCTATGATGATGGAGATAGATTCCGAGATGAAAGGGGGAACCACTATCTGATAGCTAGGAACCCTGAGGATTACAACAGGTATGGAGATAATGTAGCAAAAGGAAAAATGGTCTCAGAAACTCAAGAGCCGCCTCCTAAAATTGATCGACCTGGAGTTCATTTTATGTATGATAAAAAAAACAACCAGAGTCTCTACCTATTATGAGAATGTAGGAATTTACAAGCATGAGGGCAAGGGAGTAGTCTCTTATTTTCAATGCAAAGAACCCTACCCAAATGAATTAAGCGATGACAAGGTTCTTTACTTGTTCTCTTATGAAAGTGCTATTGGGAAGGATATCAACAGGTACGGGCGAGAATACAAACGAATTCTACCAGAGGAGGTAGATAAGGCAACAATTCTAGAAACATCAACATATGCCCCCGAAGAAGTACCAAGGTCCACCTATACCCCAAGCAAGTCTACAAATCCATTTTCAGAAGAGTACGATGCAACATCACATTCTAACTGGCAGCAGACTTTCAACTATCAGAACCAGCAGGAAAACCAACCATCATTGCAGGCATGGCTTCAACAAAATGCAACATCCGAACAAGACCTAAACAGAGGTGGTTATCCAGCCGTACGAGGGCTAAGAGATTTACAAGAACCACCACTCCATTCACATTACCAAGGCGAGAGTAAGCCGAAAACTCAAGAGTCGGTAGAGCGCGGAAGACAACCCATAGGACGAGAACAAAGAGAACGAGTTCGGAGAGATGAACCACCTCTGGCAAGAACCGTAAAAAATTATGGCTTAGGAGCACCTCTGGGAGAGGAACCCCCCCACTACCGAAGGCCAGAAGAGGCATATCGAGGAGGACAAGGAGAACCAATGATGAGATTTGTAGACCATCATAGAATTAGACCTTCTCAGGTGCAAAAATGGGTAAACAAGAAATACTCATGAAACAAAGGTCCTAGGGATCATGTAGCAGCCTTTTTGCGTGTAATTAGAGCTAAAGAAGTTTTGGATTTTCCTACTCAATTTGCAGGGTTAGGACTTACCCTAGAAGAGGATGCAGCCACTTGGTTTGATTCTGTGGAACGTAGAGATTTTGAGTCTATGGAGGAGGTTTTTGATGAGTTTATTGAGGAATTCTCACAAAGGGGGATAGCTCATAATACAGTCTCACAAATACATAAATTCAAACAGAAGGAAGGGGCATCTATGGGAAAGGCAGCCCTATGACTAAAGAGATATGTGAAGTTTTGCCCTGTGGAAGAACTACCAACCCACTCCAGACTTATGCTTATATTTATTCAAGGACTGAGAAATGCGAATCTCCAGAAGGACTTACATATGAAGAGGAGCATAATGTTAAATGAGTTAACTAAGGAAGCTCTTTACCTTGTAGACAATTGTGCGGTCTACAAGGAGGGTGAATTCAAGGATCTTGATGATGATTCATCCTCACAACAAAGTGGAGCAAGTCCACTAAGTTAGCATAGAAAGGAGAAATAGCTGCAAGCCAGGAGCAGCTGGTGGAAGAAGTGCTAAAAAAAATTAATATGTATGCCAAGCCTCAGGCTAAGCAGCCAAAGTGGTGTGCAATTGAACAAAAATGGACAAACCATGTGACGGAGGAATGTTATTATAACAAGGGATATGTGAGAGAGCGACCTTATGCTCCCCAAGCTCAAGTAGCATCTCCTCAAATCCCACCGATGCCTAGGTATCTAGCAGGTAACCTACCAGGACCTGTACGAGTTGAAAGACCACAACCAGTATTGGGGCAACAACCACCCCTACCAGGAGTAAGACCGGTCGGCATAAGGTATGCACCGACGGGGTAAACAAACTTTCTTCCAAGCAAAAGCCTGCTAATGCCTATGCAAATTTGTATCAAACTGGTATTTTGTACAAATGTTGGTTGTCTCTTTTTGTAGCAAGCTGACATTTTGTACATTTCCATATCAATGACAAATTACATTTTGGTTCAGATGTCTTATCTTGTTTGCTTTATTGTTCAGATGTTTTGTTTTATATCTTATTTATTTTTTATTGCTCAGATGTCTTGTTTGATGTCAATGTCATCAATATTTTATGCCTTCACAACACTATAAATAGGCCAACCCGGTTTAGGTTTGTCACCCTTTTTCCTCTTCCTCTTTCTCTGAGCAATAGGTCAAGAGATATGGGAAAGGATTTTGGCTCCTCTTCTTCATTCTTGTGAGCAAGAAAAGAGAAGAAAAAATCCCATGATAAAGAAGAGGTGGAAGAGAATGAAGATAAGGAATAGGTCAAAGAGAAGGAAGATACCAAAGAGAAGGAAGACCCTGAGCCAATTTTCACTATCTCCACTTACTTGAACGAACTCCCACCCTGGTTGGTAGATTTCCTAGGCCCTTCTGTGGTGGGGTTGGAGGATGGCATGGATTATGGACTAGGCCTTGACATGTTTCCGTCAACACATTGAACTATGAAAAACATGCAAAGAAAAATGCAAGGGTTTCCACAATTGCAACAAAAATTAAAAGACTTTATTGGGAGTTATATGCGAAATGGGAGCCAGTGAAAGCTGTAAAATTTACATCATACTCTCAAGTAGAGAATTTTTAATGTTGTCTATTTACCAAAAAATATCAGTAATATTTTCTCTTTACAAAATGGTCTCAAGTAGAGAATATGTAAGTTTTTCTCGTTACAAAATGTTCTCAAGTAATGTAGAGAGTATGCCAAGTAGAATATGTACTACTTTGTTATTCTAGCTTCCTCTGTTTGCCTTGGGCTCTTCCTTGGTGTTTTGGGCTCTTCTTTTATCTACTTGACCTCCTTAGGTTGTGTCTCATTGGGCTTCTTTTGCTCCTCTTTGACATGTGTTTGTTCTTTTTTGGGGCTCTTTTAGGGGGAAACATGCTTCTTTTCCTTCTTTGAAACCTCTTTGTGCTTGTTTTCCTTTCTTTGGCTTCTCTTCCTTCTTTGGATTCTCTTACTTCTTTGGCTTCTTTGCCTTTTCACTCTTGAGTGGATCCTCCTTGACCTATGTGGTGCTTGGCCTCTTCCTTTGGATTCTTTGGC
Organism: Adiantum capillus-veneris; assembly: GCF_014529385.1. NCBI lineage: Eukaryota > Viridiplantae > Streptophyta > Polypodiopsida > Polypodiales > Pteridaceae > Adiantum > Adiantum capillus-veneris. The sequence goes on along the minus strand of NC_140951.1, from coordinate 140,754,852 downwards.
CCTTTGGAAAATTGGGTGTTGTGGGTAGTGCTATTGGGGCATTGACCATATACCTAATCAACTTTTCCCTTACCCGATAAACATGGTTGTTGGTGTAGAAATTCCTATTTATATTGTCAAATTTTTACCCTAATAGTCTTTTTTGGGTTGTAGTAGGTGTAGTCAACCATTTGCATTTGTTATCAATCTCCATCCACATGAGAAAGCCTCCTCCTACAATGGTGGATACACATTGACAAATAGAAGGGGCAAAATAAATACACAATTTAAAGCTCAAGCTACTTACAACCTCACAGTACCATACCTTCACTTTTAAGATTTTCATGTCATCCATGAGCCTTGTGATAGGAGGAAAGTGTCCAATTGTCTCTATCAGCCTTGAGGCACCCCTATATAGAAAGATCCAAAGCATTGTTACAAAATAATTGAAAGTGGGAGCACTAGGTAAAGTATGGGACAATTATACTTACAACCTAGCCATTCTATGATGACCATCAAGAGAGTTCAATATGAGAAATATTTTTGTCCGTGATTTGAATTGCTATAAGACTCTAGTGGGAACTATATGAAGACCATTGGACATTATCAAAAGCTTCCAAGATGAAAATTTGAAAATGACCTAGGGTTACAATAGAACATACCTCTCATGGTAGGGGTAGAGAAGGAGTTCACAAGTTTCAAAATCTATATTGGATAGCCAGTTCCTTCTGTTAGAATTAGTTCTTAGAGAACAAATAATATGAGCATTGATCTCTCTTTGCCAGTCTTTGAGGGTTACAACACACTTAGCATCCACAGGGTAATATAATTTGTTATTTTTAAGAAGTTCATCTCTAAGAAAGTAGCCACCAAGAAGCCTATGGTATTGACACCTCTCAGCAATGAAGGGAGTTCATCTTCAATCTCTCTGAGATTATATGTTTCTAGCTCCTCCCTGTCAACTTTGGGCTCTTTCAAAACATCATCCCCTATATTCTCCTCAACCGACATTTCAAGCTCTTTTGCATTTCTTGATAGGGTTCTCATCTTGCAGAGGTACTAGTTCAAGAATATCCTTGTCCATAAGTGTGACCTCATGAGATTGGGTTTCACATATGCATGAATCTTGAAAGAGTTCAATGAAAAGTCTTCAACAGCCTCCTATATACATGCCCAAGGCACCTCTTGTCCATCTAAAATCAATCTTAAATTGCTCTGCTATTTGCCTAGAGACCCTTTGGAAAGGAAGCCTTGGAATTGCAATTGTCAGAGCCTTCTATGCTCTCCTTATCTCGCTCAAGCATCTCACCTTTTGAGAGAATCTCCTTTTCTTTACAGGTAGGAGTTTCATACCAACTCCCTTTTTGGCATGTTTCTTGAAAGATGCAGCTCCCTTATCTCCTTGTGAGCTCTCTAAGTCACCTTTGTCCACCTTTGAGCTCTCACCTTTGTCTCTTGGTTTGAAATCAGCTAGTGTTCTCTACACTCTCCTCGTTTGGCATTTTCTCTAGGAACCTTCCTTGCAGTTTGTTTGGTCCTTGCTATATCTTTAGATTAGACCTAAAAGGAGAAAAAAAAATGAACATAGTGTCAGTATATTTTTTCTTCAACAAAATATCTTAGACCTCTTCATTAACTTCAAAGGGAAACATTCTATTAATATTGCACCAAAAATAAAACTTGTGTCTTCTCTATGCAAAAATAGTGTAGGCAGAAATACATCCAGCTACACTTTTTGCATTGAGAGAGGACACTAGAAAAGTATCTCTAATGAATATATAATGACATATATATACATTGCCTTTCCTTGACACACTATGTTGGGCTCTTTATGAAGTTCAAAGGTTCACAATCTAAAAGATAAAATTGTGCTCCCTATGCAAAAATAGTGTAGCCGGACCAATGTCTGGATACTCTATTTCTGCATAGAGAAGACACTACCATAAAATCTCCAAAAAAAAACTCATGTCATCTCTACATGATAATAGTGTAGTCGGGCTAACTACTCTATTTTAGCATAGAGAGGGCACTACCAAAAAATGTTTTAAAAAAACCAATTATGTTGTCTCTATGCAAAAAAAGTGTATTCAGACATGTGTCCGGCTACTCTATTTTTTCATAAAGAGGAAATTGCTAGAAAATGTCAAAAATATTACTCATGTCATCTCTACGCGAAAATAGTATAGTCCGGCATTGGTCCGACTATGGTATGTTTGCATAGCGAGGACTCTACCGAAAAACATTTAAAAAAAATGCTTGTGTCATCTCTACAAAGAATTAGTGTTGGACATATATTTGGCACATTATTTTTGCATAAGGATGACACATCATTAAAAAAATCACAATACCTCTTATGTTGTCCCTATGCAAAAATAGTGTATTTGGATGTGTCCAAATACATTGTTTTGCATAGGGACGACACGATTTGAGTTTGCCAACATTTTTATATTACAATGGATTACCGTTTAATGAGAGTCCAACTATTTGAATTAAAGAATTGAGAAGAAATATAAAGAGAATGTGAAGGTTCAATTGAAATCAAATATGTGAAGCAAGAGAAGAGGCAAGATGTAAGTCAACCTTGAATTGGCTTTGTGGATCAATGTGGAGTATGTAATGGAGCTAATAGAAAAATATTTGCAAAATCCTTGTTCAAGTGTGAGCACCTCTATATATAGGAGTGCACAATTACCAAGGTAAAATTTTAACTTACACAATTTATGATGCATAGATTTGACCGTCATGCATGGATTGGGCACATGTCCCAAAATGCATGATTGGCATGATAACATTTTATTTATATCCCTACAAGGAGCTATATATAACATTGTAAGATCAAACCATCGTATCTTGTGAAAGTATTTTGTACACATTTCAAAGCTAAAGACCTCAAAATGCTCTTAAGAAAACATAAAGGTAATCACTTTAATTTGGTTTTTTTTGGTAACGTTTTTTTCTTGTGTTTATGTCGTCTCTATCCAAAAGTAGAACACCCATACGAGCGTCCAAGTGCTCTATTTTTGCATAGCGAGGACACAATGCTACAAATGAGAAGTATTTTTCTATAAAGAGTGTATTGTCGCTTGTATGCAAAAAAAGAGCACCGGACAACTGTCCGAGTGCTCTATTTTTGCATAGCAAGGACACAATGTATGAAATAAGAAATATATTTGTTTATAGAATGTAATGTCATTCGCATGAAAAAATAGAGCACCCAGACGGCCATTCGAGTGGCCATCTGAGTGCTCCATTTTTGCATAGCAAGGACACAATGTTACAAATGAGAAGTATGTTTCTATAAAGAATGTATTGTCTACCATATGCAAAAATAGAGCACTAGAACTGCCATCCGAGTGCTCTATTTTTGCATAGCAGGGACACAATGCTACAAATAAGGAGGAATCCCAATCCTCAAGTGAGTACTTCCGAGCGAACAAGAAACTAAGCGAGCATAAGCAATGTAAAAGATTAGATCAAGATCTCAATAGTTACTCTATAGAGTATAGTGTAGCAAAGTAACCATGTTGGGTCTCAAATAGTCTCAAACAAAAGAGCCATACTCTTCCTTTAATGTGTTCACACACATTAAAATAGTCTCAAACAAAAGAGCCATACTCTTCCTTTAATGTGTTCACACACACATTGATAAACAGTCATTTCCTTGCTTTTGAACCATCTTCTTGAGCATATTCCAAAACTCTATTTGTGGAAACTTATTCTCCATGGTAAATTCACATGTTGCAATTGTCGTAATTTTGGGCACAAATAAACCAAGAGATGGTAACTCAAATGCCACATGTCCGTCATAATGCGTAGGTAGCTCTTGAACTTGAAAGATATCCTTTGCTTGCTTGAGTGCCATGTGACGTTGGCTGCTTTGTGAAGGCATTGCATGCAGTATACCAACTACTTTGGAGGGATCATGGGGCTACTACTATTGTGTCCTTCATTCCAATGCCTTTTGAGAGAGAGAGAGAGAGAGAGAGAGAGAGAGAGAGAGAGAGAGAGAGAGAGAGAGAGAGAGAGAGAGAGAGAGAGAGAGAGAGAGAGAGAGAGAGAGAATGAGGTTCGTCTTCCACAGTTGCGAGATCACAATCGAGGAATATTTTCTAAAAAACCAGCCTTTCTGGTCGCGCATCAAAAATGACTTTGATGCGCCGATGCCCTTGTTCAGCATTCCCTACCTACGCCTTCTTCTAGAATTCCACAAAAGTGGGCTTGACTCCGCCACTGGGGCAGCGAGCTTTGCATGGAAGAGGTGTGCATGCTCTCAACCAATCTAGCCAATTACGTTATCTCTTGCTCCTCTCAAACTCAGTGCCACCTATATAAGTCACTCACAATGCTCCAAAAAAACCTAGGTGTAGTGTAACAAAAACCTAGGTTTAGTGTAACCCCACCTACGAATTTTGAGATTTACATCTAAATTTTATAGTTGGTGAGAAAATCTCCAAAATTTGAACCTGTCTACTTCCTAACAGCAGGAACATTGATACACTAATTTTGGTTCTGCATATGCTCCTTGCATCTAAACCTATGTGATGGCTCTCGAACTCTTCTTGTTGTACTGCATTTTGGCGTAAAGCTTGGGAAGTGTGTACCCATCATAAAGGCGAGCATCTTTCACATCTCACACAACAGCTTGTTCAACAATGTTCCTTACAAGAAACCACTTGACAACCTTATCCTTGGGCACACATGGCCCACCATTGGAGCACCTGATGGGGTTGGTGTGGCCTCTTCCGTCCTTGTTACATGCACCTTAACGGCGCTTACCATCATGACTACTTATGATGCAACTACTTCTGCTTCCTTTTTGTCATGGCCATCTCTCTCTCTCTCTCTGTCTCTCTCTCTCTCTCTCTCTCTCTCTCTCTCTCTCTCTCTCTCTCTCTCTCTCTCTCTCTCTCATATAAAGGGAAAGTAGGCTACATTCAATCGTCTCTAGGCTTACTGTCTCTAAATTGTTCCCATGAGGTCGATTGATACACCTTTACTACAGGCCGTCTCTTGCTCTAGAGATGCCCCCATTAGCACTCCACAATAGTATTTTAACCTTCATGACAGAAACGGCCTTGAGTATAGAGGTAGTCATGGTGTTGATACTGATGGTGCTTCCCATGTTTATCGCTATGTCCCTAGCGAAGTGGTCTCCTTCATCGTCGCAATCCGCCGCACAGGCATCAACGGGGGAGGTGAGCTGCAGTATGAGCCTCTATATCGTAGGATGCCCTTTTCTCCATCAATGTAACAAACTGAGAATTCTACTGGAGTCGTATTGACCCGGGGGGTTCACCATGGAAAAATTACCGCACCACGTAAGTGCAGGGGAGGGGGTTTATTTACAAGTTACATAAGCGTATAAGTTAGGGGCAGGCCCCCAATAATTTATCTCCCAAGCTAAAAAATAAGGGAGGGGGTATCATATTTAGGGGGGGGGACCTCACCCAAGTTGATTACTTTTAACGATTGGTCACGGGTGTAAAATAGAACTCAGATGAATTTTGGGGAAGTGTTTTTATCAGGTCACACATCAAATTTTGCATCAATCCGGTTATAGATAAGGGCTGATTTGGAGCAGTTCAAGGGTTGATTTACACCAGCTTTGTATGGGTCAGAATTGGACAAGTAGCAGAGTGCAGGCTGATTGGGCACATAGTTTGACATTCAAACTAAGACACATTGAGGGTACATCTAGTTATCAATAGAAGTGGTACCTTAGTACGTTTCCAGTCACTATGCTATACACTCTTTGACTAGTTTTACTCCGTTAGATAATTTGAGACCTAAATTTTATATGTAAGATAGAGGTATGATAGTTTTCTTCATTGATTGTCGTATAAGCGTAGAAAGGGGGGTCATATTCCCTAAAATGAGTCGTATATAGGGGTTTTATCAAAGCTGTCCGCTCGCAGGTGGCGTCCCGTTTTGTATATAGAGTGAATACCCCGGGAGTATTGAGGAGGTGGATTTTTTGGTGCAGCAAGAGCCCTTTGGAAGGCGACATCTCTACAAATCCTTATACAAAAATCCTTTACAACTAAATTGAGAAGCAAAAAAAGCATTGTCATCTGCCTACATGTTAATAGAAGGGAAGATCTGACCACCAACCTCTTTGATCTTCTTCTCCGCAAGCTTAGAGAAGAAATTGGCTTTAACAACCAGAGGAGTGGGGGGGGCATTGCCTTTACCTAGCACCTTGAAGTACCTGAACAGTGTGACATCGAGCAAGGGCCGCTTTCCTTTCGGAGCAGATTTCATAGAGTCGGGCAGAAGCCAGAAGAGATTATCCACATTCACAATGGGATAGTGGAGCTTGTTCATTGTCTTGTTGAAGTAGCACATACCTACCTTCCCGAAGTGCCTAGGGTGATATTTTTCGCGAACAAAATTCGATGGTGGTGCATCTCTCCTGTATTACCACGACCTTCGGGATGCTTAATTTTGTGCTTGCCAATTCTTCCGTGGCCTGCACTGACGTGACCTCTCTTCTTCCTGTTCTTATTCAACCTGGTCGTCATGGCAGCCTTCCTACTATGGAACCGCCACTTGGTTGAGTTCTTTGCTGCTGCTGTGGGTCTATGTACTGAATTCGAGCCTGTTGAGCACCTAGATATTGAGTCTGAGGTAGCTAGGTGCCATGATATTGAAAATGAGCATGTTTTCTAGCACTCGGATACTATGATTGAACACCTGAAAAATGTGGTTGCAATAGCAGGACCCCAAGATAATGTGGTTGTGCTTGCTGGGGAAGTGTAAATTGTGGCTGCCTTTGTTGCACACCTGGATATAAGCTGCTATTGGAGGGCAGTGTGCAGATGTTGGTGGTGCAGGTGGCCATCGGCATTCTGCTAGGGCACGTCACACCAACACCATCTTTCCCAACCCCGGTTACGAAATTAACACCCTACCGATGGAGCCACTCTCCATGAGCAAAGATGAAGTGGCATATAGTATGGGGCGCACACTCTGCATGGGATTGATTCCTCCATAGATAACAAATAGGTATTGACCAACTTGATCTCCATCAGAGGAAGTCTCTCTCTCTCTCTCTCTCTCTCTCTCTCTCTAGGAGCGTGCACCAGCGCGTGCTCCTTGAAGGAGTTGAGTTGAGAGAGATCTCTCTCTCTCTCTCTCTCAACTCAACTCCTTCAAGGAGCGTGCACTAGCACGTGCTCCTTGAAGGAGTTGAGTTGAGTTGAGAGAGAGAGAGAGAGAGAGAGAGAGAGAGAGAGAGAGAGAGAGAGAGAGAGACGAGTGACTAGTCACCTTAATATCCAAAATGCCCGTTAAAAGCAAGGGGGAAAAGAGAAATTCCACCCCAAAATTAGAGAAAAATAGTCAGAAAGACGGGTGAGCAATCAGCTTAATATCGTGTTGTTTTCAATTTCCAAAATAGTCGGTTAAAAGCAAGGGGAAAAGGAGAAATTCCGCCCCAAAAATGGTCGCGGTCATATTCCCGAGAATGTGCACACATACTCCTCGATGCTATGTGGATGCAGTGACACTCGTGGGGGGTTGAAGATCCTAGCCATCCAATCAGGGCGTCTGGAAGTTGTGGAATCTAACCAACCGTCCATCAGATGTTTGACAAGTCAGCATGTGGAAAGCTCTCGCCATTCCACTAATCAGGTTAGTTCAGTTCAACAATGGGAATGCGCTCAAATGCCGACACATCAGCGCTTATAATCCCCTCAATTTACTCATTGTCACTCGTTCCAAGGGATTGTCTCCTCCAATCATTGCCCATTATGATTGCCAGTCATTGCATGATTGATCCGCAATTCAAGAGCACTCAAGGACTACAGAATTGAACAGATGGCGCACAATCTAGACTCAATGGGATCTTGAGGAAAATTTGCACCAGATGTCAGGGTTGTACACTGCTGACTAATCAACCCAGTATGTTAGTGTTGGCCCCCCTCCCCCTGAAGCTTGAAGGCCGAGAATGGTCGCCTACTGACCATTCTTGACGTAATCAGGGCTCCCGGCCTCCGTCGATTGCCCATGATTAACGGAAATGGTCAGTAGAAGACCATTCCCTACACCTGCTTCAACCCATTGACAGTGAGAAGATGGGTGCCATAGCCTACCTTTTGTGGTTCTATTTCATGCTCATCACCTTCGAGAGGCCCATTTTTGTATAATGCTCCCTTTTTCATCTAAATGCTTATGCTAGGTTATGTATGTTTTTTTAACATAATTGAGAAAATGGACCAAAGAGGACACGCCCCCGCCTTCTCTGGTTCACACCATACCTCACAGGCACTAGCATTGATCGAGTGATCAGGACTGCCATAGCTATGCTTGGACCGTGTACCTATAACTTTTACATGTAGTATCTTGCAATCTCTTTAGTAGAAATTTTTCATCTCCCTCATAGATGTAATCTCACTCTTGTCGTCCTCTGTATGTAAAATCAACCTTGCCTTCTCCAACATTGCATCAATGTGTTCTCAGGTTCCATCAATGGAGCAGATATTACCCAACAGATCAGCCGCTCATCCAATGACATTTGCTGGCTACAGACCTGACTTGTGCTTTGGCCTCACCTACACTCTCACTTTGCTCACTCTATCGTGGCATCAATATCTTGGCCTTCATAGACGTTGGCCAAGCTTGCTACTTCACATTGTGCAGAGTCTTTGAGAGGTCTCAACGCCTCCAAAAATGTCCAATAAGGTTAACTTGGAACATGTTCGACCTTCCATATGCTTCACGACCTTCAAATTTCTTCATAGCTTTACAAATTGTTTACTTTTCATCTTAAAAATGTCGATGATTTTGCAACATTTTTCTTTGTTCTAAGATTGGGGAGGCCTACTTGCTGGCTACTCTCATAAGTGCATTGTCAAAATTCCTCCTATTAATCTGACGTGGGTTGAGGCCAAAACAGTCAAGGAGAGAACAGGTTGTGGCTCAGTTTGTTTTTTATAACATTTATTGTTGTTTTGGAGTACCATGGGTGATTTTTTCTAATAGAGGGCAGGGATTTAGAAGCAAGCTTATGCATGCATTGTTTGAGACTTTCAACATTTACTAGCGCTAGTTATATTTTCCCTATTGTCTTCAATGCAATGGTCTAATGGAGAGTGCCAATGGGAAAATCATCAAGATGATGACGAAGTATGTCTACAAGCAGGAAGCAAAATGGGAGGGGAAAAGACCATATTAGGTATTTTGGTAAAACTCCCGCATTATGTGAATCTCCAAATTGACCAAATTCATGTAATTTGGGAGTTTCCAACTTAAAGTGGGAAAAAAGGAGACAAACTTGTTGATAAGATAGAGTGAAAATCTTATTGGATTGTGGTGTTGATAAACACCAAAAGTCAAGAGGATGAACAAAGCATGAATTTGAAGAAACACTCTTAATCAAATAAAAGAAAGAAAGGTTGATACAACTAGAGATCTTGTTTACAAAATTGATTCTTATAGTCACAATAGAAGCTCCGCATAATCTACTCCAAATTTGATGCCATATCCAAATTTTGATCCAAGCGTGGTTGATGTGCATGAGCAAGACTTGCTTTAGATTTTAGAGCATGCCTTTCTAGAATCTTAATTCTAGAAAATGGTCCTTCTTTGTTGGGTCTCCATGACCAAAATATTGCATCTACCGTTTCCGACACTTGTGGGTCCTTGCAGTTGATAGCCCAAAAACTCTTCCAGCAATTAGTGTAAGCTTGAGTATCTGTCATCCCACTCTTTTTGCACAAGATGCCCAGTAATGAATAAACTTTTTTTGGTGTTTGGTGATGTAGGCTCGTTATCAATGTCTGATAAAGCCATTGCAAGCCAAACTGGATAGATTCCATCTCACTTGTAACTAGCATAACAAAGTCACCTTGGTACACATCAGATATAGGGTCAAACTCTTCCCTTGGTCTATCTCATTGAGGACCACAAAAATGATCATTTAACTCTTCAAGGCCTAGGAATCTTTCTGATCCTTGTTGTAAGCTCATTGTAGCGAATTGTAGGTGATAAGAGTCCTAAGTTGCTGGCCAAAAAATTTCATACAAGCCTCCCTTTCATATGGTTGCTTTTCCAAGCTTGTCAATCACCTTACTCCAATAATCTATCATAGGTGTATAATAACGTGGCACATTTGAACTATTCCCTAGATTTTGCCAAAAACTTAATATAATTCTTCAACCCTAAAATCACTTCTTCATGAGCCTTGACATATTCTGTCATTGGCACCAAAGGTGGATCTCTATGTGGCCTTCTATGTCTGTTTTCCAAAGACGAATACTTCCAGTCCAACTTGATACACCTACATGTGCCTTATACTACATCATTGGTGTCTCATCTTGCATAAAAAACCTAATTTGAAGTGGTTTGGAATGGCCAACAAATATGTCTTCTCCATCCACTTTAGCAAAGTGATGCTTTCCACTTCAGGCATATTCTCACTGAGTGCATTCTCCTTTTCAATACCTACGCCCACAAAGTCATCACCAAGTACCTGAAAATTGACATAATCATGTGGAAATACATACAAGATGGTCCCTTCATTCACAATGTGCATCATTCTGTCATCCTTTAAAAATACCCTTTGATTTCTCCAAGATTCTCTTATTGACATTTCAAACTATGGGCTTGTAATAGGTATTGCATCTGTAACTGTAGGATAAAGATGATCCCCTTGTTCATCACCAGTGTAGCTTTCATTTGTGTCAATTACATTGTCTTATGAAATATTGCAAAAGAAGCTTAGGCCATTGAACAGAACTCCATAATGAGCTTTGGAGAGATATAGTATCCATTGTAGAAAAAGAGAGGACCACATCCTTCAAACATCCCTCCACTAGTATAGATACGTTTCCTTGCCCTATCTTCGTACCACCACAAGTGGAATCAGGATATGTTCTACACACACAACCAATACCAAAAATTTCATTATCAAGTACCATATGCACTTTCTCCCTAGATTCAAAGTCCATCCTGTAAGTTGAAAAGAAACTCCTTATTAAGTTCATATTTATAGATAAATTCTCTTTGAATAAAAATGTATAAGTTACATTACACATTACACATTTCATGAGGGTTATGAATACTATACTCTATAGCCATTGTTGTATTAGAGCATAGCTTGGACAAGTGGTGGACATAGTTCTAATTGCCAATGTTCAAGGTGCTATTTTAGGAATTTTCTTCTCAATGTCCAAGTATTTCTTGCTTCTTACAATGGAAGTAAGGTCAGACAAGGGAGGGTCTTGAAACCAAAAGCCCCTTTCTATATGAGGTAAAGCTTGGAGAAATGGTGGACCTAGTTGTAATGGCTATTGTTCAAGGTGCTATTGTAGGAACTTGCTTCCCAATGTCCAAGTATCCCTTGCTTCTTTCAATGGAAATAAGTTTGGACAAGTGGCGGAGCTTGAAACCAAAAGTCCCTTTCTCTATATGAGAGTAAAGCTTGGACAAGTGATGGACCTAGTTTTAATGTCCGTTGTCCAAGGTGGTATTGTAGGAACTTGATTCCCAATGTGCAAGTATCTCTTTCTTCTTTCAAAGGAAGTAAGGTTAGACAAGTGATGGATCTCAAAACCAAAATTACCTTTCTATATGAGAGTAAATCTTGGAAAAGTGGTGGACCTAATTAATGTCCAAGGTGAACTATTGCAGGGCTTTGGTTCTCAATGTCCAAGTAGCCCCTGCTTCTTTTAATGGAAGTAAGCTTGGTCAAGTGGTGGAGCTTGAAACCAGAAGTCCCTTTTATGTTAAAGAATATGGGGTGAAAGCATGTATAGGTGGTCGGGAAAGTAATGTCAAGGACATTGCTTTTTTGCGCTTAAAAGTGGGTTTTTTAAAAGTGCTTCAAATCTCAAAAAGAATATCAATCTCCTAAGGTACGTCAATTAAGTCTCCTAACATAACGTACCACAATTAATGAGACTAAATGTAATTTATTGTTGAACGTTGGGCCGCTTCTTTCCCCTGTCTGAGATTTCTTTGTCTCTGAGATCTCTCTTGGAGCTCTATCTAGCTCCTCTCTGTCTCTCTCTCACAGAGCTCTTGTTGAGCTTTCTGTATCGCTCAGCCCCTCTCTCTCTCTCTCTCTAAGCATGGATCCGCTTGTGTCTGAGCTCACGCTCATCTCTCTCTCTCTTAGCACTCTTTCTCTCTCTCTCTCTCACGAACTCTATCTCTATAGGTTCCTCTTCTACTTGATTATTCTTGAGGTATGTAAACACTTATTATGCTTTGTTAGTATCTTGCTAATTAGTGCAAGAAGTGCCATGTATTAATTAAAAGTATAGCGTGTAGTTATGATTTGTATTGTATTTCTTGTAGAGCAATCCTTTGAAAGTACTGCAACAATGGAGAACAGTCTATCATCTCATCGTCATTGAGTAGAGAAGCTCAACTTCAGCGCATAAAATTAATGAGGGAATATTGGGCTGCTCAGAAACAAAAGCAACGTCAGGCAACGGTCCATAAAAGATACAGGAAAGCAATACAAGGGAGATGGATGAAAGAAAGAAAGGAAGGATATGTCAATCTATGGTACAACACTTTGATACCTTAACCGTGGGAATGGATGCAAGTGGTAGGAAGGAAATCTTTGATGAACTTCTTCAACATCCTTGCTTCCTTACTATGCAGAGTAAATCCAAAGAGTTGTTAGCAATTATGTTGAGAAACATCCGCAACACTTTGAATCATGTGAAGTTCCCAAGATCTTCAGACGAGTTTTTTGTGAAGAAATCAGCAATGATGATGTTGGTGAAAGGTGGAAGCAAGGAGCAAAACACTGACATGAGCATACCGCAAGCTGCCAAGCTTATGGGGATCCACAAAAGAAACTTATATTCAACCAAACATCACTTAATAGTGTCAAGTGAATCCGATCGTTCGTTCCCTACATCTGCGTGTCATTGAGATGATGCACGGAGAACTCACATCACTCAAACTGTTAAAGACATAGTCTTTCAATTTTGGACGGATGAGACGAGGGTGTGCCCCAACAAGAAAGATGTTTGCAGTAAGAGACTAGCTAGATGTTCATATGTAAAGCATCCAATCCACCTTCTTGAGGAGCCTCAGGTAATTGATATATTTTTTTAGCACTTTTTATTGGTGCTACAACTCATATTCCTGCTACAACATTATGTTTCTATACCACTTTTTATTGGTGCTACAACTCATTACTGCCATAACATTATGTTTCTATACTTCTTTTTATTAGTGCTACAGCTTGTTTTGGTGTTTTGCACCACTTTCTAGTGGTGCTTGAACATTAAAAAGTGGTGAAACATTACTATAATGGTCTCTAATTGAATCTGAGCCACTTCTAAAATTTGATCAATAGTTCTAAATGTTTTTGAAGCACTTTTACTCGTGTTTCCACACCACTTTTTAGTGTCTTTGAACCAGTTTTTAATGTTTTGCAGCAGGTTTTAATGTTTAAGAAACAGTTTTTACTAGAAATGGACCAACGCTTCACCGTAAACCCTACAAAGTGGTGTTTACCCACTAAAAAGTCTTGTTTATTCAATGCTAACAGACGTGTTTTAAAAACTCGTAGGGGTGTTACAGGTGCAAACGTTTTTGGTGGTGCAGCTCACTTTTTCCAAGTGATGTAGCAGCTTTTAGTCATGGTGCAACAGTTATAGTAGTGCCATAGACTTTTTACTACTCCTGCACGAATGGTGCCCACCACCTTATGATGGTAACCAAAACCATATTAGTGGAGTTTGAACACATTTTGCTAGTAAACACTTACAAGTGCTGTCACACCACAATGAAGCGGTGGACACAACACTTACAAGTATAAAAACCACTTTCACGTGGTGTCTGACCGCATTCAAGTGGTGAGAAGCCACTTTCATGTGCTAAGTCACTACGTCAGTCCATCACTCCATGCAAGTGGTGAGGCACCACTCCCAAGTGGTGTGACACCACTTTCAAGTAGTAACTAAAACCTTATCACTGCAATCAAGTGGAAAGTTCCCGCTTTCAAGTGGTTAGACACCACATTCAAGTGACAAGAAAACACGTTAAAGTGGTGAATGCCCACTTTGAACTAGTTTCTCACCACTCTCAAGTGGTCATCAAGTGGTGAGACAACACTTTCATGTGCAAAGTACTACGTTAGTCATCACTCCATGCAAGTGGTGAGACACCACTCCCAAGTGGTGAGACACCACTCCCAAGTGGTGAGACACCACTTTCATGTGCAAAGTACTACGTTAGTCATCACTCCATGCAAGTGGTGAGACACCACTCCCAAGTGGTGAGACACCACTTTCATGTGCAAAGTACTACGTTAGTCATCACTCCATGCAAGTGGTGAGACACCACTCCCAAGTGGTGAGACACCACTTTCAAGTGGCCGAACACCGCATTCCAATGACTTGAATCCGCGTTCAAGTGGTGACTGCCCACTTTGAACTAGTTTCTCACCATTCTCAAGTGGTCATCAAGTGGTGAGATACCACTTTCAAATGATAGCTTAAACCTGGTCACCTGCAATCAAGCGGCAAGCTCCCGCTTTCAAGTGGCCAGACACCGCATTCAAGTGACCAGAATCAGCGTTCAAGTGGTGACTGCCCACTTTGAAGTAGTTGCTCACTAATTTCAAGTGGTCATCAAGTGGTGAGACACCACTTTCATGTGCTAAGTCACTACATCATTCATCACTCCATGCAAGTGATGAGGCACCACTCCCAAGTGGAAAAACACCACTTTCAAGTGGTATCTAAAACCTTGTCACTGCAATCAAGCGGCAAGTTCCCGCTTTCAAGTGGCCAGAAACTGCATTCAAGTGACCAGAATCCGCGTTCAAGTGGTTACTGCCCACTTTGAAGTAGTTGCTCACCACTCTCAAGTGGTCATGAAGCACTTTTCACAAGAGCTCCTCCACTTCCAAGTTGTGTTGGACCACTATCTAGTTCTGATGCTGGTATGTCGCCTAGTATTTTGTCCCTCCCAGCTACTTTTTAAGTGCTAGATTTTAACTGGTGACTGGCCACTTTGAACTAGTCGCTCACCACTCTAAAGTGGTCATCAAACACTTTTCACAAGAGCTCCTCCACTTTCAAGTTGTGTTGGACTACTATCTAGTGCTAATGCTGGTCTGTCACCTAGTATTTTGTCCCTCCCAGCTACTTTTTAAGTGCTAGTTCTGAACTTCCCCAGAACTTTCATGTCCTTACTCACCACTTTTTAATCGTTGCCCACCATATTCAAGCAGTGCACACCATTTTTAATTGGCGGTTCATCACCGTCAAGTGGTTTGAATTCACTTTTAAGTCGTGCCAAACCATTTTTTAGTTACGCTGAATGCGGTTTCTCACCACTATTAAGTTGTCCTCACACAACCTCTTAATATTCTACCTTTTTGTATGGTTACTAGTTTCTACACTAATTTGTATTTGTGGTGCATTATTTTCACAGGTAAAACAATACTACTGAATGTATCATTACTAGTTTTTAGTGGTGCACACCAGTTTTTAGTGATATAGAATCACTTTTTAATGTTTTGAAACAATTTAACCAGTTTTGAATGCTAAGTTTATTTTTAACATTTGTATACATGTATATTGTAGGTGGAGCTTTATTTAAGATTCAAGACAAAGTATGCAGATATTCAGATTTTGCAACATTGCTTCGAGTCTATGAAACCGTTCTTTGTCCAAAAATTGAGGAATCGCTATACATGCTGTTGTATTGTTCATGTACAAATGATTTTCCTTAAAGAGGTAGTAAATCACATGCGGACTCGAAGTTTTGATCTTCATGGTTCTTGCTGCATGTGCAGCTGCCCTATATGCCTTCATCATGATGAAGTTGTCAACCATGGATGTCTTGCATACAAAAATGCAAGTATGAGCACCACTTCACTGTTGGAGTCCATACTCTGCCCTATACTTGCAGAACATAGTTTCCATAGCTACCAATGCTTAATGGGAACATGCAATGCATGCGGTGTAGGTAATATTCAGATTTGTCCAAGAGAAGAAGTTGAGCAGAGTAAGAAAGTATCTGTGAAGGTTTTTGAAAATATAGTGGGTGCCACTGGATTAAACAATGAAACTAGAAAGAGCACTGTGAAAGATATTGTCCACAAGAAAATGCTGCCTAGAGAACTTTTGCGAGTGTACCAAGACCACTTGAAGAAGTATGTCACTCACAATTTTATATTTAGGTGGCAAGCACAACAGTTCAAGGACTGCATTTCTTTGTTTCCAAATGATGTGGTTGTCTCCATCGTTGACTTTGCAGAGAACTACTCCTTCAAGGAGAAAAATGAGATCCAGTCAATGCATTGGTACACTAAGCAGGTCACTATCTTTGTCCTGATTACTTATTTCCGCATCGCATCAGGTGCAATAAAGAAGACCATGCACTCTTTTGTCTCAGATGATAAACAACATGACACCTTATTTGTGCAGCATGCTTTTCTCTTACATGCTCAATGGTTGAGAGATCAAGGGCTAAGCTTTAAAAAACATTGGGTTTGGTCAGATGGCGCAGCTTCACAATTTAAAGCAAAGCGACCGTTTTACTTTGTTGCTAGATATTGGAGCCTTACTGGCATGGAAATGAATTGGAATTTTCTTTGCTCAGGACATGGAAAGGGGGAACATGATGGGGCTGGGGCTGTCATTAAAAGGGCTCTAACTCATGAGCAATTGAAGCAAAATAGCGTGCGGTTGACTTGTGCAGTTGAAGTTGTCTCTTTTTTGAGAATGCATCTCAGTACTGGAGCAACTACTATGTATGACAAGCAAAAGAGGGAGGTCAGTAGGTTGTTCTGGGAGGTCAAGCTAGGTGATGTTCAGCGATCCCATCAATGGGACTGCAAACCATTGAAGGGATAAAGAGAAATGCATTGTGTGAATGGGTATTCTGAGAACAACACTTGTGCATTGCGATCAAAACGGTTGTCATGCTTTTGTTTTCCTTGCAGGCTTGGCCATTGGAGAAAGTGTATGAACAAATCACATGTGGAGACATGGAAATATCACACTTTGGAACCACTTGCTAATGATTCCCAGTCATACGGAGACTCAGACGATGAGGAGTTCCATGGTGCCACTTATGCAGGTCATTATGACTCCTTAAGTGATGCTCTCACACCTGGAGACAATTTTGATGTCACTTCTGAAGAGAATAATGAGGAGGCTGTTGACTTCTACATTTTGAAGTGTGTAGTAGCTAAGGGCCTAACAACTAACGAGCAAATTGATGCATGGGGCAACAAGATAGAGAAGCATACTTATATGGTCACGAGCCATTGGTATAAATCCCTACAAGAAAACTTGTATGAGCTGTGGGATAACAAGCCAGTAGTTTTCATATATTCCCACTTGATAAGGGCAATAAAGTTTCCTATGGAACCTGTAGTGATCGATGGCATAGGAGAAGTGTTCAAACTTTCCAATGAAAACCATGAGGCAATATACAATAGCATGCCCTTTGAATTGTAAATCAAATCTGATTTTATATCATCTAGTGAAAGATTGAACAAGATGGAATTGGTGTAAACGTACGATGGAGTTGACATGTTGGTTTTTGAGAATTCTTCACCACTACCCCCCCCCCCCCCCCCCCCCCCCAAAATCACCACTAAAAAGTGTTGCAGTTTCAGAAAAACTCAATAAAAATTTACCACATTTTAGTGGTACTAAAGTGGTTTAGCCCCACTAAAAAGTGTTGCAGTTTCAGAAAAACTCAATAAAAATTTACCACTTTTTAGTGGTACTAAAGTGGTTTAGCCCCACTAAAAAGTGGTTAAGAATGCTTCACCACTCCCCCCAAAAATCACCATTAAATGGTGTTGCAGTTCCAGAAAAACTGTTGCAATAACATAATAAAAATTTAACCACGTTTTAGGGGTTTAGCACCACTAAAAAGTGGTTCTGAGACATTCAGAAGTGTGAGACATGTATAGTGCAGAGACAGTAAAGTGCCAAAACTTCTGTATATTACAAAAAGTATATTACAACAATTATCCAGAAACGTCTACATATCCACCAAGAATGTACAATATATAATGTTTCTGGAACTTCCGGATGTACAATATCATTCATCTTCATTTATAACAAAGTGCTCAAAGACTAGACTCGAAAGTTCATCTTTGGGATTGCTGATGGGGTTTGCCTTTGTATACTCCAGGGTATTGGGGGTTAGTGCCCATCTGCACAGCCATGGCAATAGTGTGCGCGTGAGGTAATCAGGGTCTTGTTCTTCATCAAGAGGATCAAAGGTGGGTGGACATATACAGTTGTCCCAGACATTGCGCAGATTTTTATATCTGGAGTCATCTACCAACAATGTCCGAGAGAAGTCGTATTTTGGAAACTTGTTCCAAACATGGTAAAGGGGCTTGAAAGACACAGGTTCATCTGCAAGGTCTCTTGGAGCTCCAGCAATCTCTTCAAAATACGACCACTTTTCACATTGCCAGTTTGAGAGGAGATCCCTAAAGTAATAAGTCCTATGTTCCCATATGTCTGGCCAACATGTATTGAGGATATGCTCAATGTTAGCAGTAGTACAAGTGCTCCAAATCATTGCATCTGCTATTTGCCTCAAATCCCAAACAAATTGCTCAACATCTCTACGGTAGTAGATCCACAACTTCTCGTCCACTCTTTTTAGTTTAACTATGTCGGAAGCTGGACGTGGAGGGTGTTTAAGTTGTCTAGTCTTTGGATCAAGTTTGGTTACATCTCGTTTCACGAATAGTCCATCGAGATCAAGGATGATGAGCTTTTTGATCTTGTAGAAATTCAAAACAAGATATCCCCATCCAGGGCAGTTTGGCAAAATCTCCTCAATTTCGAGGCAAACTGCTGGTTCCTGGTCTTCCTCTACTTTATCTGGTGTTACATTTGCATCCTACTCTGCATCTTGCTTAGCTGCTATGTCTTCAACCTTCTCATCTGGTTCTTGAACATCTCCAATCTAGCTAAGTTCTGCCATAGACAAGTAGCATGCCTTAAAAACCTCAATCAGACTGACATATTAACCTTTTCAAAATACACTTGAAAAGTATACCTTCCAGGCTATTGATTTTCATTTCATTAATTTCCTGAACTTCTATGGCAACAGTCCACTTGGCAGGAGATACTGGAGAGAAAAAATAAGCTCTACTTGAAGATGTTCATGATGATGTCGGAAAGAACAATACGAGTACAATAAATAGACATTCAATGAACAATATGAGTACAATAAATAGACAATCAATGAGCAGTAAACAACTAGTGAACGAAAAATAATGCTGTCGTTTCATTATCATCAAAATGAGGGTACAAAGACAAAATTACAAAGAGGCTACAAAGCACAAAAGGTTAATAGGGGCTACAGAAGTTTCTTGCGGGACTTTGGTTTGGGAGGTTTAAGGTTGGGTGCTTGGAGGTTAGTCTTTTTCTGAGCAGATGAAGGCTCCTTGAATTTTTTACCTCCTGGAGTAGGCTCTAGAGGTTCGGATGCAACCTTAGCTTTTTTCTTTGGTGTGGCGGGCTCTTCAGTGTTGCTCCTCTTTTTCCTACGCCCCAAAATCTATGCACAAACCTGTGAAATAAGAAGTTCTGAGTCCTCATCAGACAAGTTCACTATTGTATGTATCCTTTTCAATTGGCTTCTCAGATGATTTTTCAGTGTCCTCTACGTCCTTGTTCATTGCAGCAAAATCTCTGCACAAACCTGTGAAATAAGAAGTTCTGAGTCCTCATCAAACAAGTTCATTGTTGTATCCTTTTCAATTGGCTTCTCATATGATTTTTCAGCGTCCTCTACGTCCTTGTTCATTGCACGTTCTGGCTTCAGAGGCACCTCGGCTAACTCCTTGGATGCGTCACCTTGAGCTCCCACTACATCTGCTCTTTTTTCAGCCCTTTTTTCTGCCTTTTGTTGGTCCGGAGTGTCTTCACCTGCTTGTTTCTGGGATGCATTCTTATCCCCGCACCCACCACACATGCTATCAATATTGGGCTTGCGTGATGACCCAGCTTGGGAGCGTGCTACATAAAAGACAATGTAATAATACTCAATATTAAGTTATGTGAACATTCAAAGAGAAGAATGTTCCACAAAATATTACCAATTCCATCAACAGGAGATCCAAAGATGCCTTCCATTGGATCTTTCTCTGCAATTACATGGAGAAAAGAAACAAAATGGTTAAGAAATGTATCTACAATCAGCTTCATATCATAAGGCATAAAAACATCGATTACCTGTACCAACATGCTCATCCATGTTTGCCTCTCCAGGTGCCAGCATCTTCAAAGCATCTTTTAAAGGTTCCTCACATCCATGAAATAGACACTGGCCGGCAGACTTACAGGCAGTTACAAAAAAAAGTGGGTGATACGGATGTTGACACCGGAGCATGTAGACACGGGTAACAACAGTCTGCATGATAGACATCCCACAAGCAACACAATCACCTAATTGCACACAGCTATTGTCCGATCCCAAATGAACAGGCGGCCTGACAGGAAGGATAGGCATTCTTGACTTGAAAAAATTAATAATTTTTTCCACAAATTGAAGATGCCTTGTCACCACTTCTACTTCCCATAACAAAGTGTCATGCTGACCCTGTAAAAAAATAGCACTACGTACTTTATAAAACAGTATAAGTGTTTATGCATTACTTTCAAGAGTCTTCATCACTTTATGTGGTACCACTTAAGAGTGTTATATAAACACATTTAAGTGGTCTTTTACCATATAAAATGGTCTCTAACCATTTTTTCCTAATTAGAGTTTAACCACTTTTAAGTAATATCAACTACTACTAGGTGAATCAATCAAGCTTACATACCTGTAACTGTGTTGCCTCTTCACCTAGGTTATTGAGATTGTGCACTTCAATATCAAGTCCCATGTCTTTGAGAGCCTCCTTTCTGATTTGAATCAAGGTCTCAAGCTTTGCCATTGCTTCCTCGTTTGGTACAAGCCCAGCCTTATGCAACTTGAGTTCCTCCATATCCTTGTTCATTCTCTCTACAATCTTGGCAGCGCCTCGCATCAAACCAACCTACTCATCTCTCTTTGTCTTTGATTGATCTAAAGCAATTTTTATTGCTTCAAGACATTGTTGCTTCTCTTTTAACTTTTCAGCAGCATTAGCCTTCATGTTAGAAATAGCTGCTACATCAGCCGTTGACGCAGAAAATGTAGTCGAGGAAACATTTGACATTCCAAATGTTCCCATCGAGCCATTGCCTCTTCACCTAGGTTATTGAGATTGTGCACTTCAATATCAAGTCCCATGTCTTTGAGAGCCTCCTTTCTTATTTGAATCAAGGTCTCAAGCTTTGCCATTGCTTCCTCGTTTGGTACAAGCCCAGCCTTATGCAACTTGAGTTCCTCCATATCCTTGTTCATTCTCTCTACGATCTTGGCAGCGCCTCGCATCAAACCAACCTACTCATCTCTCTTTGTCTTTGATTGATCTAAAGCAATTTTTATTGCTTCAAGACATTGTTGCTTCTCTTTTAACTTTTCAGCAGCATTAGCCTTCATGTTAGAAATAGCTGCTACATCAGCCGTTGACGCAGAAAATGTAGTCGAGGAAACATTTGACATTCCAAATGTTCCCATCGAGCCAAAGGCCCACTTCTTTAGAAATTCCTCCTTAGCCTGCCCTGAAAATTGATGTCCACCTGAGTATGTCTGCCAGTCAAAGCATGTGCCAGTACTGTCATTGTAATTAGGCATATTTTCTCCATTAAATTTCCACTCGCTTCCAAGACATGGACCGTTTGTGGACCTCCATTTCTCCAATTTCCTATTTAAAGTTTTATGTTGGCGTAACATTTTGATGACACCTTCAACATACATAGCCCATGCAACTAAACCTTCAGAATCTTTAGCAGCCTTGCACTTCTGCCAAGTAAATCCATGTGCAAAATGCACGCCTACCTCGTTGTTTGGGGGAGCTCCCTGATATACTTTGTGGTATAGCAGGAGACATTCTTCATACATTTCAGGCCTCAGCCCCTTTAAATGCATCTTCTCCTTTTGGTGGCGCTTGTAAATCCATACACTAAGCCACATCTGAGAAATCATCATCACATAGGAGCTTCGGATCTTGGCCAACCAAGCATAGCCGATATTCGGTATGAAAATCTTCCTTGGTGAAGCAAAATTTTGTTTGAGAGGGTAAGGCCACTCGTGGTACTGTCCACCTCCCTGTAAAAACATATAAGAATGCATGTTAGTATGTAATGAGCCATAATTAAACTTGTTTTATCAACAATAAGAAGTGGTTGAAATGATTTCTGCACCATTCTCAGTGGTATTGCAAAATTCTTAAGTGGTGGTGTACCACTAAATGGTTCTCAACCACTTAAAACTGGTTAGGTAACACTAAAAAGTCTTGCTACACCACTATTTTCTAGTGATACATCCCCTTTTGGTGTTTCTTCACCACTTTAAAGTGGTGCTCCAACACATAAAAGTGGGATGAACCACTGTTCAGTTGTGCTACACAGATGTGAATTGTTGTACACAACTTAAAACTGGTGCTACACTCCTAAAAAGTGGTGCTACACCAATAGAATGTAGTATCTCCTTGTAAAGCTTCATCACTTAAAAGCACTTAACCACCACTTTTAGCAAAGAAGCAGAACTAACGATTATTGCACTTTTGTAAAGCATCAATAAAAAGTGGTTCTACAGCACTGAAAGTGGTTGACCATCACGCACCGCCACTTAAATGTGATTTGAACCACAAAAAGTGGTGACCACCACTTTATTGGTGTTTACCACTTTATACCAAATAACGTTCAGGTTAAGAAGCACCACTTTTCAGTGGTCCTACACACTTTTAAGGTACCGAATAAAGTTCTAGTTAAGGAGCACCACTTTATAGTGATGTTCACCACTTTATAGTGGTCTTCACCACTATAAACACCACTTAAATGTGATTTGAACCACAAAAAGTGGTGAGTTCCTTATGTTTTTTGTTGTGTTCAATAAGTGTTGGTACCTTTTTCCACTAGTGTGCCTCCTGGAGGTATTCCTTTTGTTTCCTAGTGTGTACAGGAGCGTGTTGCTATTGGTAGGATTTGGACCTTCATGGAATCTTTATCTCGACTCACTCTTCAAATCAAGCACGACCATCGACACAAACAGGTGTTTCTTGTCCATTAGCATTGCCCCTTATCTTTCTTGCATCTATGATTGTCTGCTTTAATTGTGATTGGTAGCCTAATATTCACCGCATTTGCTTAGTATCAAACATTTAATTCAATGTAATTTTTTTGTCATAATCACTTGTCTAGGTTTAAAAATCAAGCAGTCTGACAAACTAGTTTGACCAAGTTAGGTGTTAGAAATCTTCTCTTAATACCATGGGGAATGCCTTCTTAATGATCAATAGTTACTTAGGTTCTTAATCAGATTTAGGAAGCATTGTGTGAAATGTACTAGGGCTTTCTAGTGGGCTTGACCCTATTGACCTTTAGCTTAAGTATTATAAAGGGAGTTAACTAGTGTGATGAGCCTGGGGAGGTGTATCAGTGTTATATGACCCCCCAAAGTTACAAAATTAAAATGCTGAAAATGAACAAACAAAAAATCAAAGTACCACACTGTAAAATCTTAAGCTGGAAGAGAAATCTCAGCTTGATTTGGCACTTCACTCACATGTATTGCCTATGGTACTAGAGCCCTAGAGGTTCCCAGTGTGGGCGCTTTTCCTTGAAAAGCAAAAAACCCAAGGCATACAAAATAAGCACACACATCAAATTGAATCACTGTGAAAAGACTTTGGGGGGTCAAAGAAAAATTAATCAGTCAGGCGATGATTTCATGAGAAATTCCTTTTATGGTAGCTTAACTACAAGGTCTTCTAGATATAGCCTCTAGTCAGCCCTCGAACATGAATACTTGGCTCTCGCGATTAAAAAACTTAATTGACCACAGAAAATTAAGAAGATTACCCATGGTATTAATATTCAATCTCTAGTGCCTTTCGACCGTCAAATTAGCGACCCCAGACTTGTTTAATTTTTTACCTTTGATTACATTGCAATTTAATGTTCATTGCTGACAAATTGTTTGAAATTCTTTTACCAATCAATTTGTCTACCTAAAACTGCATATGCTTTTTACTCACTTATGAGAATGCAATTACTGTGCCAATGTTGTTTGATTTTGCAGTGACTGAAGAAGGCTAAGGACATTCATCTCAAATGCTCTTCCACCTCGACGAACGAGCTTCAACTCCATAGCTTCTGAGGACGGAATCTACATCAGGAAGGGGGGCATGTTAACCCTCACGGCTCACGGACACCCCATCACCTATGACGGACGTGTATTATGTATTTGGTAGAGTCAGGTACCGGGCTTGTCGGACCAATAGGAAAAGGGTAAGAGTGATCGCCGATGAGAGGCGCACTCTAACCGGGACATTCAAGGGATTAGTTGTCTAAGCATGGGCGCCCAAGTGTGAATGGGGTGAGCTCATATAAAAGCCAACTAAACCTAAAATTCACTCATTCTCTCATTTGTGCAATAGAAGAGTGCTCTTGCTCCATCTCCATCTCCATCTTCTTCTTCTTCACCTCCTTGTGTGTGTGTGTGTGTGTGTGTGTGTGTATGTGAGAGAGAGAGAGAGAGAGAGAGAGAGAGAGAGAGAGAGAGAGAGCGCGATCGAGCATTGCGGCGGCACGACGGCGGTGAAGCGGTTGAGCGCGACGTAGCGGCGTCTCCTTCTTCTTCGCGGCGAGGAATCCTCCACGGCAGGAGCATAGGGCGGTGAGTGACACACCATTGCCCTCTTTTGAGCTTACTAGTTAAGCTAGTTGTGTGCTTGGAGCCGTCTATGGCTCGCACACAGTGTTAGGCAAGGCCCTTGCTTCGACAGTGTGGCAAGGAGTGCAGAGATGTCCAATTCTCGCTCATTTAGAGTCAGTTTGACCCCGTATGTCAAATTTGATGCTTTGTAATCTTTGAGCCATTTTCTACTTTTCGAGGGCTTTGCTTGATGGATTTCACCAAACCAATCATATACATTGTATATGGACCTCATAAGCAAGCCATCTGTGGAATCAGGTGGCAATTCTGGCATTTGCCAAAAACCTAACTTTTCTATAGGGGACCCCCTCGACTGCAGCCGAATGGTCATTTGATGGTATAGAAAGGTTCTATAATGTTAGGGCATGCTATGGTTCAAATCCCATCTGATTTGGTCAAGCTAGCAGGCCGCTATGGTTAGTTTTAGGTCGTAGGTCTTCGTGCACTGATCGGTTTCTAGGGTTTTTTCTAGCGCTTTAGACTAGCTACCGGCCGTACAAAATGGATCATTGTCAAGTAAAGAACTTACTCCTCATGTCTCCTGTGAGAGGGCGTTGAAAATGGTCAACTGTGGGCTCCGGAAAAGTCACGCAAAAGAGGCTGAAATCTCTCTCTGCAAAGGCTCCAAGTGGAAATGGGGTGGTTTTAGCCTACCTTGGATATCTATACCCGAACTTCCCGAACCAAATTTCCCCAGATTCCCCCGTTAGTCCTACTAAGCTGTGAAATCTATGTTAGACTCAAAAAATTCCCTGATCGGATTCCTGTAGCTTATTTTGCAAGAATTTTGCAAAAGTAAGCTTGGCCGCCTAATTTAGGCTTCCCGCTTCCATCTTCTAATTTCATTGAAATTTTTTGTGCTTATCTGCCTTGTCTTTGTGATCGCCATCGTGTCTTCCGTTTTTCCATCTGAGCTTCCCTGCTATTTATTATAAATTTTGACCTGTTTATTTGAAAAATCAAAGAAAATAGCAAAATGCTCTAAAAAAGTAAAGTAAAAATCCAATAATTAAGAAAATCCCTTGAAAAACACAGCTTTATTATTCTTTGTTGGATTTTTCTATTTTTAAGCCTCATCATCAATCAAAATGATGAAAAATACCCAAAAAAGGATTATTTTTAATGATTTTTTGATATTATATACACTATTTACACTCATCGAGAAGATATTATCAGTGAATTTTCCCTTGATGATGACTTATAAGGATATTATTAGGTAATTTTGCAAAAAATCACACTTTAACATCAAACTTTTTCCTCCCTCTTCAAACATTGCCCTTAATTACTTAGTACTTAGTACTTAGTGCCCTTCCACCCCTCCTAGATGGCGTACTCCGGGACGACTGTGTGCATGGGTGGAACAATCGTGTCTATGCATAACCGTGGTTGGCTCTACCATGATATGAAGATCAATGAAATTAAAACCAATATACTATGCAAGAGCTGGGTCTTGAGTAATTAACTCAAGGGTTTCCAATGTCGAGGTTTGTTTTTGCTGATATCTTTCAAAGAGAAAATCTTGTATCTTGTGTGCTCTCTATTTGATTGTACCATCCGGATGCTTTAGCACACTGATTGCTTGAGCTGTTGGTAGCACTTTTGACTATTGTCGAGCTGTTTCTTGCCATTGGTAGCTTGGTCGGTTTGGTGCTGCATGGTGTGGTGGAGTATTTTGAGACTTAACTCACCATTTATTGATTGGTTTCACGGTTTGTGGAGAAGATAAGTGCTCCTTTTTCTTCCAAAACCATTTTCATGTTAGGTTCCTTGCTCGAAGATGCTCGTCTCTGTGTTTTAACCCTTGGACCCTTCTTTTGTTTTGTCGTCGACGGTGAAGTTTTAGGCACCCAAATTTTAATAGGTTTATCCTTAAGCTATGCTTTTGGTACCCAAATTTGCCTGACTCCTTGCATTCTACATGTAGCATTTGATTGTCGAGGGATGGAGAAGATTGACTACTTCGTGGTTTGGTCTACTGATTGGTTCTTTTCCATTCCTCCTTGCTTGGTGCATTGGAACAATGAGTTGCCCTCCTTTAGGTGATAGCTTAATTTAATTTGTACCCCATTCTGGTACTGCTTTGTATGTACGCATCTAGAGAATTCCAAGAATCATCATTTCATTCATGTGTTCATCTGGCAAGCATACAAACTGATGAGGACATGAACATCCATGTACTATCACATTCAAGTTGACTACTCCCAATGTTGGAGTTGGGTTCTTGTTGTATCCTTTGATTGTCCATATTCCTGCCGTCAATGCTTGACTTGTTGCCTTCTTGTATGTGGAATAATTGACTGCATTTACTCTAGCTCTTGTGTCGATCAAAGCATTGGTGCTATGATTGTTGAGTTGTACTTTGATGTGCAGGTCCATTCCATCTAACCAATCATCATTTGTTGAAACTACGTCTTTAGGTAGTTCCCATTTTCGATCATCTATTTCCAAAGTGTTGTTGGGAATCGGTATCTATTGATTCTTGAGAGCAACTTTCCGCTCGAGTACCCAAAGCGTAGCTTCCTCTTAGGCTTCATCAATAACCTGTTGTTGTTTGATCTCCCTTTGTTTGGCTGCATGCATTCTTTCTAGCAATTCATTGGTTAGTGGAAAATTGTATTTCTTTAAACGGCATCCACTAATCCAATTAGCCATTGGTTCACCATCTAGGGTGGACAACTTTACTGCTCCACTTGAAGATACATCTTCAATGATAAATGGTCCATTTCCCTTTTTCTTAAACTTGGGAATGTGTTGCTTAAGGGAATATACTCAAACTAAGTTCCCTTTTTTGAAGATTTTTGTGATTAAGTGGGAATCAGAAAACTGTTTTTGTTTTCGCTTTTGTGCATAGATATGAGCTACAGTAGTTAGCGTTTGCTCGTCTAGATTTTCCGAATCTTTGAGTCTTTCTGACAATTCCTGTCCCGTCCGCTCAAGATTCTGTGCTACCCTTAATGTTGGCAATAGAAATTCTATTGGCGTATGGCATCAAGACCATAAACAAGGTTAAAGGTTGTAGCATTTAGAGCTGTTTTGAATGAAACTCGATAAGCCCATAGAGTAGCATGGAGATTCATTTCTCAGTCTGTCCTTCCTAAACTAACCACTTTAGTCAGTACTGAGGTAAGAATTTTATTCATATGCTCAGCTTGTCTGTTTGCTTGTGGGTGATAGGGAGCTGATTTGTTATGGATAACCATAAACTCATTGAGCAAAAACTCTATTACCTCATTGAGGAAACGAGTTCCCCGATCACTGATAATCTCTATTGGCAGTCCATATCTCGTGAATACATACTCAATTAAGAATGCAGCAGTGGTTTTGGCATCATTCTTTTGAGTTGCTTTAGCCTCGGCCCACTTGGTCAAATAGTCCGTAGATACAATGATGTATTGAGCTTAGGTTCTATAAGCAGGTGGCTGTATTGGTCCAACAAAATCTATACCCCATTTTGCAAAAGCTCTAGCCCCCATCATTGGTCTTAAGGGCATGCTATCTACTCGTGTTGGCATTTTTGCCCGTTGACAAGCATCACACCTTCGAACATATTTTTTGGCGTCTGTAAAAAGTGTTGGCCGCCATATGCCTACCATCAAGATTTCTCTTGCGGTGGTCTCACTAGAAAAGTGACCTGCAGCTAATCCAACATGTGCTTGCTCTATAATCGGAATATACTCTTTTTCATTTGCACAAAGACGCAAATGTTGATCTTTACCTCTCCAATACAATTGGTTCCCAATAAGAGCATAGTCTCTTGCTTTAGTTTTGATTGCTCTTTGACAACGTTTACTCATATCCTCAGGAAATGTTCGCCTCGATAAGTAAGTAACCAGATAATTACTCCACTTAGGAACAGGTGACATTTGAAACAATGTTACATGAGGTATGGGTGTTTGTTTTTTATATTGAAGGAATTCCTTTACAAAAGATCTAACATCTCTCCTCGTAGTCGGCCAAAATACTCCAAGTCTCAAGATTTGTTGCATAGTTTGGTCTTCCGCAAAGTG
This sequence comes from Adiantum capillus-veneris, assembly GCF_014529385.1. Taxonomy (NCBI): domain Eukaryota; kingdom Viridiplantae; phylum Streptophyta; class Polypodiopsida; order Polypodiales; family Pteridaceae; genus Adiantum; species Adiantum capillus-veneris. The sequence goes on along the minus strand of NC_140951.1, from coordinate 140,726,095 downwards.
AAGTCCTACTATGATAACATGTGCTTGGCTTAGGTATTGTTCTTTTTCTTCAGGATTAATGCATAAAAGCAATATCCCATCCCGATTTCTTTTGTATAGCCTTCTAGCTAGTAATTGATACATAGCTGATTGCCCAATTAATCCGATTGTGATAGGAAGTGGTATTTGTGAATCCACTTGAGCTACTGTCATTATTGACACAATGTTTTTCGACCATCTAGGTATCATTTCCATGGAGAACAAATAGGCATCTGGTAGATCATCGTTTACCCCTTTAGGTGATTTTCCTAAAACAATCCTTGACAAATGATTTGCTCGTTGATGTGTAGTGCCTTTTTCTACAACCACAATGAAATCAAATTTGAGAAGAATGATGAACCATCTCACTATTCTCCCTGTGTTGCATGGCTTGTTAACCAAATACAACAAAGCTTGGTGGTCCACAAAGAACAAAAACTTGTTGGCCAATAGGTAATGTCTATACTTTTTAACGACATAGATCATTCCTAATCCTTCTCTTTTGGTGGTGGTGTAATTATTTTCTGCCATGTTCAATTGTCGGCTAACATAAGAAATAGAGAAGTCAATTTTCCGGTCTCTTGGTTGAGCTAGTACACAACCGATAGCAAAATAATTAGAAGCATCTACATGTACGTGGAATACCTTATCCTAATCTGGTGCTTTCAATATTGGAGTTGAGGTAAGAGCTTTCTTAATCTTCATGAATGATTCTTCACATGCCTCGGTCCATTCAAAGTGCATAATCAAGCTATACATGGGTTTTGCAATTATGGCGTACATGTAGATGAACCTTCGATAGTGTCCACAATGTCCCATGAAGGCTTGTACCCCCTTTACTGTTGTTGGTCTAGGCAAATCAACAATGACATGAATCTTCTCAATATCAATAGAGCTATGCCATTTTTAGACACTATATGTTCAAGAATTTTTCCTTGTCTACCCATGAATGTGCACTTTTCAGGATTTAAGCAAATCCTATAAAGTCTACATATTTCGAATACCTTTTTGAGGTGTTCAAAATGATTAGCAAGGATTGATGAATGCACGCATAGATCATCCATATATACTTTTAAGAATTTCCTAAGATATTCTTTGAAAGCATGGCTCATCAACCTTTGAAACGTGGTTGGAGCATTAGTTAACCAAACGGCATAACCCGATAGGCAAATATACCCCATTCTTTTGCAAAAGCAATTTTTTGCTGATCTTTTGGGTCAACCAAAAGTTGATTGTATCCCGAAAATCCGTCTAAGAAGCTGTAAGCTTCTTTTCCTGCTACTTGTTCTAAAACATGCTCAGTTACCGGAACAGGAAAGTTGTCTCTAATGGTAGCTGCATTCACCTTTTTGAGATTAACACACTCATAGTTTTCCATTCTTCTTGGGTACTACCACTATAGGAGACACCCAATCTGTGTGTTCAATTTTGTAAATGAATTTGGCTTCCTTTAGTTTTCCAATCTCTTATTTTATCATCCTGGCAAATGTTTTGTTATATGTGTATGGTCTCTGTCTACTTGGTTTCGCATCATCTCTCATGGGTATGGTATGTTGACAGATTTCTGGATCAACACCCTTGAGATCCTTGTAAGACCAAGCAAAGATAACTCAATATTCCTTTAACAAGCTCAACAAAAGCTTTTCTTCTTCTTCTGTTAGGTCATTCACAATGTAGCAGGTCTCGGCTCTTCTCCTGGTTCAACCAAGTCTATCCTTTTAGCGTTTTCAGGTCCTTCATAAGACTTGCCTTGTTTTCGTAGTTCCCTAACAGGTTGTTCAACTATGATTTTCCGATCTTGGAGAGTATACTTTTTGTAATGGGATAAAACATGCATTACATCCTTACCATCCTCTTCCGTGGTTTCCATTTCGATTGTGTATATCTCCTTTAGAGCTTTTTTCAACTCTTGATATTTCTTTTTTCGCTCGACTTTGGTCATGAGTGGTTTCTTATCCTGTGATTTTTCTTGAGTACCATTCCTTGTTTTTCTCGATGTTGGAGACATTTTTGAGTTTTTGTTTGAAGGATATCTGCCAGTTATTTTGTCCTTGATGCAATCATTAGCATCTATCTGCATTAGGAATTGTGTTTTACTGGAGACTGATGGCATAGGGCGTGTTTTCACAATTCTAGTGTCTCTTTTTCGTCTATACCACTTTTGTCTTCTTGATTTCTGATTTGGAAAGACAAAAAACTTTTCCTCCCCTCCTTTAAGAGTAACTTAGCTCTCGTATGCTCTTTTTCTGACCCCAAATCTTCTAAGGTAGTTGAGTGTTCGTCTAACTCATCAATTGCATCGTAATAGAGGTCTGAAAAGATTTGTTGAGCTTTCATTAAGTCCTTGGGTTCCTCATCTTCGTTTTCAATGTTGAGGATTGAAATCATTTGGATGGGAATTATGTCATAGCCATCCTCAGTGCAAAATTGAGTAGGCATGGACGTATTCACACATACATCCATTGTTGCTAAAATTTGAGTCCACTCGAATGGCTCAAACAAATGCTCTGGAAAGGGTTCAGGTACATAGGCTTCGTCTGTGCAGTCCCTTTCTAGGATACATTCTTCACGTCTTAAGCTTCCATTTTCTGAAGCTCCACACATCCAAGTAGGAGTGTCTTTGTTTAACCAGGATAGGATTTTAGTTTCAACCAAAGAGACTGAATCAAACTCTTGGATGGGTGTTTTCAAAACATCTCTATAAGTGTGATCTTTTAGATTTACTCTTGTTATAGATCCTTGTTGACAAGCCAACCTTTCATAAACGCTTCCACAAAGATTCCATGAAGATTCCTCAAAGATTCTCTAAACATTACATATGAACATGCTGATGAAGTGATGAAGATGAAGATGGATGCTGTAATGTGAAGATACAAGCTCATGGACATCATCGAATATCCTGTTATTATCATTTTGAGCCATTACGGCCACCTTTGTAATGTTTACAGGAACCTCATATTTAAAGCCGGCAATTGTATTCTGGCCACAGATGCTTGTTGGATGAGCAAAGCCAGCTCACGGTGTTGTAATTAAGCTCTATAGAAGCCTAGGGACAAATCAGGTCATTTTGGCCGGACATTAGGTTTTCTAAGGCTTAGGATATAAACCAAAACCTAAAGCTTTGTAACGGGACTTCTAATAATCTTATCTTCTGTGTCGACTGGGAGACTGCAAGAGAGTGAGAGAGTGTGTGTGTGTGTGTGTGCTACAAGAGCTACGGTTGTTGAAATCACAAACGGAGAGCATCGGCATGTTGCCCACGAGGAGAGCTACGCATTGATGCTTACATCACGCGCGTTCGTCTGTGTTTTGGCAAATTCACTTGCGAGCTACTTTTGGAGTTTTGGTGAGTAAACGTTGTCCGTTTTTGCATTTCAGCATGTCCACGTGATCAGAGCGAGTAGAGCTACACATTAGGCATGTTAGATTTTAGAAACAATGACCTGTAAAATCCGACCAGACATACTACGCGTTTTCTGCACGGAGGGTATTGGGTTAGGATTTGTGGTCAGAGACCTTAGTGATAACGGCCTTCCAGTGTGTGTAGGACTTTCCTTGAGTTTTGTGAAGTTTCGAGATCGTTTGATGGGCTTTTGGCTTGCTGTAGCGTCATAGGAGACTCTCACATTCACAGAACCAATGGCATGTAGATTTGATATCTCTGTAGGAAGTAGTCATTAGTCGGTCGAGTAGAGGTTGACACCCTTTGCTTGCTTCCATGCGCCTGTGGGTCAAGCTCCATCCTCAGTTGACATTATATATTAGGTGAGTTCTCGCTATGCTGATGTCCGTCGCGGCGCATCCGCCAACATTGGCGTCGTTTCCGGGGACGAGGGCCCTAAGTAGGTGAGCAAGACTAGTCGTTGAGGATAGAGGTCCCTCTGGCTTTCCAGAGTACTATTTTACATTTAGATGGGATCAGAGGGTGGCGGACTCTCTAGGTCTTAAGAGGAGCTAGGGAGTGTGTGTCTAGCCTGGATCTTTCGTCTTAGGTAGTATTAGGTAGTATTAGGTAGTAGTAGGTTGTGGTGTAAAGAGTAGGAGTTGGAGTGGTAGATGTGGTGGTAGGTTGACTTGAGAGTCCGTGTGAGGCCAGGAAGCAACCAAGACATCAAAATCACCATCTCACATGATGAGTAGGAGTAGGGTAAGTAGATATCTTAATTGCTGATCTAGAGTACTTTATGCATGTCTTATTTGTTGTTGGGCTCATCAGAGAAGTGGAAAATGCTAAGTAGGAAAGACGGTAAATTGTGTTTGGAAGTTGATTTGAAGTCCAAAATTTTCTGTGATTATTGCTGAGAGCTCTATAGAGCATAGGGAGTACTACTGCCAGAAAATTTTTTCATTTTAAGACAGTAGACATCCTACGTGTAGGATGTCTCCAGGGCACTTTTGGCAGGGAATTCGGGGAAATTGAGGTTACGAGTGGGTTCAGAGGTAGGTTTTACCCTAGTAACATATTGACTTGAGTGTTTTTCCCTATTTTTGTTGACCAAAAGCCAAAAGGCGGAGCCAGAAAACGTAAAATTTCAGAAAAGGCTTAAATTGAGTGATTTTTGCATGTTTTTGCAATTGTGAAGCATACTTGCACTTGCTGAGAGCATAAGGAAGCATCAGGGACACTTCAGTCTGAAAACATAAGCAAAAAGACATCCTACGCGTAGGATGTCTACAAGGTGATCTTGGCATTTTTTTGAAAATCTGAGGTTACCAGTGTGTTGAGAAGGTAGGTTCTACCCTATTTTCACCTGGAAAGTGAAAATTTGACCAAATTTTGACAGATTAAAGCCAAAAGACAAGAATTGCCAGACATCGTACGCAAATTGTGTCCAAGGCCTAATTTTGAGACCAAACCATAGGATGACTCCATAGGCATGTTCTAAATGTTGTATTGAGTGCATGTGATAAATTTCATCTCATTTGGGTCAGTGAAAGTGAAGATTGAACAGACTTTAGCATTTTTGGACGGACAAAAGGCAAGAATATCTAGTTTTGGGGTCTTTTGACATCCAAACTCAAATCTAAGCATACCAGTGGGTTGCTGAAGACTAGGGGAATCTTTGGTCCAAGTTTGTATTCATTCTGAGCAAAAAGAAATCCTACGCGTAGGATGTCTACTGCATTATTCTAAGACCAAAATTCTACTGTGACAATACCATGCTGTCATATAGCCTTACATAAGCCTCCTAGGCAAATTTGGTCCAATTTGGAGTTGATTTGACTTGGGAATTCATCAAAACAGACATCAGGCTTCTGGAACAGATTCTTGATCATTTGACCAGCCTACAAGTGTCAGAATCAAAAAGTAAAAATAGCTGTGAGTAGCACATCAAGGGGAAGCTACAGTGAAAGTTTGAGCTGAAACAGAGCAAAAAGACATCCTACGCATGTGAGCACTCCAAACCAACATGTGAGCACACCATTGTGATCAACACAACAAGAAGAAGCTGGGGTGAAAATTTCATGTCATTCTGAGCAAAAAGACATCCTACCCGTAGGATGTCTCAAGTCCATTTTTAGGTCCAAATGAAAATCTGAGCATACCATTGGGTTGCTGGACACAAGGAGAGTCTTAGGTTCAAATTTGGGCCAATTCTGGATGTCTCTTGCATGATTTTGAGGCCAAAACCCTACTATGACCATACCATAGTGTTGTATAGCCTTGTATAAGCCTCCTAGGCAAATTTGGTCCAATTTGGAGCTGATTTGACTTGAAAATTCACCAGATCGGACATCTGGCTTCTGAAACAGATACTTGATCATTTGACTAGCCTACAAGTGTCAGAATCAAAAAGTGAGAATAGCTCTGTGTTTAGCACATCAAGGGGAACCTTGGATTCAAATTTTGGGCTAAATCTGAGCAAAAAGACATCCTACCCGTAGGATGTCTCAAGGTGATTTTTAAGTCCAATTGAAATTCTAAGCATACCAAGGTGTTGCTAGAGTCAAGGGGAACCTTTGAACCAAATCTTCCTTCATTCGGAGCAGAAAAAATTTTGGGCGTAGGATGTCTCCAGGCCAGTTTTAGGGTCCAACTGTAATTTTGACCATACAGGGGTGTTCACAGTGTCACAAAGATCCCAAATCTTCTTTTAAAATTGAATTTGGACTCATTTTGACCATTCTAAACTGCATTTCACTATTTTGGCCATAACTTTCACAAACGGTATTGGATTGGAAAAGTTTATATATCAAAATGTAGCCTGAGAGCGACACTACAGATCTTAGAGAAAAACTTGAACTAAATGTATGACTTTGGCAACCATTTAGGTCAACTTTGAAAAAAAACGTCGTTTAAGGCCTCAAAATGCATCCGGAAGCTAGGTGTGTCTAAAACCGACAGTTCGAAAGAATTGTGAGAAAACGGTCATGGTTTTGAACATAGTTTTGACTTTTCCCTAGGAGAGGGGCTAGTGAGCCATAAGCGAGGTCATCGCTAGAGTCAACCCAAGCTCTGGAACAGACCGCTCAAATCGACCTAGAGCAGACACGAGTGCATGTGAGATTTTCATCATCGGGAAGCTGAAATTTGAAACCAGATTTGGCCTCTAGGCCTTCTAATTGACCATTAAAGACTGCTAAGTTAGCAGATTGAAATTATCTTTTGGGAAAACCATTGTCACCCGCGGGAAGGTGTAAAAGTTAACTACGGCCTAGTGTAAAATTTGAGCCTCCATACACAAATCTGGTAGCAGTAAGACCATACACAAGGACTCTTGATTTTACAACAACAGTCGCAAGTTTTGGAGAACTTTAACACAAGATTTTTGCTAGCAAATCACTACAACTTGTGCATAACTCTCTTGTGCTAGCTTAAGTTTAGTTCAGCTAAAAGCGAACTTGAAAGTCACTTCCGAGCCCACAGAACAAGTGTGGCCGTCAAAGGCACATCAAGAATTTTTGCATTCATTGTGAAAAAGTTTGCCAGCTAAATAGAATTTTGCAGATTATGTGCTAAAGTGAACACAGGTTAGCTCGACTCAAGAATCGCTATGAAGGGAGCAGTCATTGCAGTATAGTGGTAAGTTGCATAACTTATCACAGTGCTTCCAATAGATCGAGGCCTGCTAAAAAGATCTAGGAAAAGCAAGCAGCCAGACAAGTCAGCATCAGCCTTGGTAAGCAAGGGAGCTAAGAAGTTCAAGCAGTGCAAGCAAAGCCCAGTTCAGAAAACTCAAAGATTAAGGCATCCACAAAAGCTGAAAGACCTCAAGAGAAAAAGACCGACATAAGGGTGCTAATAATTTTTATTAGCATTGAGGCAAGCAATTAGAGCTATCACTGAATAGGTACAACAACGGAGTCAAGACAAAAGCAATGGCATCTCAAAGGAATCAGACCAACCGAGACGAAGCTTCAAGTACATCCACAGAAATTACAAGAGAGCAAATTTAGATCTATCTGATTGGCCACTACAAAGGACTGCCATGCTAAGATGATGTCAATCGGAATTTGTACATCAAGACAAAGAAATATACAAAGGAAACTCGAAGATCTCAATATGTGGAAGTTGAAACAATGAAAGAATGTACTACACCCACATCCAGATTTCATGGAAGGCTGTCTGGGATCAATTTACATGAGGCACGGAAAATACATCGACAATGAGATAGAAATGTTGTACAAGGATCAACTTACAGAACTCTACGCATATCCTCCAAGTATTTTTATGTACAAAGCTCAAGATGGGAAACGACAAATTGGTACCCTCTATGTAGATGAGGACGGTAGCTACTACAAAGCTACCACAAATCATGAATTTCCTGCAGAGAGTAGCTAATATTTTGCAAATGAAATATTTGGATCAAGAGGGGAAGACTACAAATCTGAAGGTGGTAATGTTTATCATCTATGGTGGACGGATACGCCGCAATGGACGTCAGCACAACGAGAACTCACCTAACAAGATTTGTTAGCTAAGGACGAAGCTCAACCCGCAGGCGTGTGGAAGCAAGCATAGGGTGTCAACCTACACTCGACCGACTCCTAACTAATTCCTACAGAGGTCCTTGCTCAATGTCTAAGTCACAGCCTTCAGGAGTGCATAAGAGGAAACTTCCTACAACGCTTTCTAGAGCCGAACACCCATCAAACAATATGGAAACACCATAGAACTTGAAGGAGACCCCACTAACACCAATAGGTTGCTCTCCCTAAGGTCTATGAACCAAAACCCCAACCCAAAACACCCGATGCAAAATCACGTAGGATGTCTGGCCAAAATTTGCAGGTCTTCGTTTCCAAAATCTAAAGTGTCTAATGTGTAGCTCTACTCAATGTGAACGCATGGATATGCTGCAATGCAAAATCAGACAACGTATGCTCACCGAATCACCAGATGAAGCTCGTAGATGGAGCTTGCAAAACCGGACCGTACGCGCGCAATGTAGGTATCGGTGCGTAGCTCTTGTCACGAGCAGCACGCTGCACTTCTCCGCACTCGATTCCGACCACCAGTACACACGTAGCGTCAAGATGAAGCTCACACCCTCTCTCGTACACAGTACGCTCACTCATAGACTTCAAAAACTTTTTTTAAAATCACAAAGGTCTTTCATTAAGGTCAAAAAGTGGTATAAATACCTTACAATTCTCAAACCCGAAAGTTCCAAATTAACCATCTACTCAATCTAAATGTCAAAACTAGGATACAATCTAGAAACTTCTGTAAGCCCCAATATTTACAAGGTGAAATGTCGGGTTTTCTTAATGAATGAATAATTACAAAAAATAATAATTTTCCGAGCCGTCATTTTCCATAGGGTGTGTCCAGCTTCTAACACTCCCCCCCTCCTTGCTCATGTCATCCCCGACATGGCTATTGAGCTGCTTCTTATCTTATGGTTTCTCGCATCTTGAGCAGCGATTTGTATCTTGCATGTAAATCCAGTAGTGTTGGGCCGAATATATCAGTGTCGATGGTGAAGAAGCCGGTGTAGAAAGCTCCTTCAAAGGCCTGGAGGTGATAGGATGGCAGAAACATGATCCTTTGATACAATGCATGTATCACCTCCTTGGAAGGTTGATCAGACAACTCGTAAACACATCTGTAAGTATCTTGAAAGAAGAAGATATTGTCTGTCGTCTGGCCCGGTTTGAACGTCTCGAAGACTGCCAAAAGGGTTTTGAAGATCTTCCTTATCATTATGCAAGAAAGGTCAGGAGAGCCAGTGAACAATTTGATGGCGCTCGTTAGGGTTTTCACCATGTATTGAACACTTATTCTCTCACCTGTCTTCAAGCCTGGCAGCTTCGGATAGTTTAGCCAAGTGGGTTGGCTTCTTTGTAGTAGCTCCTGGGCCTTCCACGTCCGCATCCTTGGTAGAGGGCAGTAGCTTAGGTTATCTCTGATGATTTTGGGTTCCTCTACCAAATGGACTAGGTACTATGGATACTTCATCAGCCATGCCTTTCTCCACCTGGGCTGGGAGTCGACTATCAATTTTGCCCCTTCAGGCTGGGAGATATTTGCTGTGTAGAGTGGCACTATTGACTCTTCTTTGATTCCCTTGTTGGTGGTGGCGGCTTCATACTTTAGCAAAGGATATGGGAGAGAGGGCTGTAGCCATTCACACCGAAGGTTGCTGGCATCTATCTTCTAAATGGTCATGGATTTAAAAACCCTCTGCTCCCATTCCAAGGCTTCCTTGGCTGTTTCTCTGATTTCTGCTTCTATGGCCTTGCGCAGCTTCTCTTCCTCTTCTTGTGTCAGAGCTTGTGGCTCTTTAGAGGGTCCTACTAGGATTTCCTCTTGCATGGCTGTGTCCACAGGATATGCCACATTCTCTAGGTCTATGCCTTCCATGACTGCTAGCCCAGTGCTTGCTTTCTCTTCTGCCTGCTGGCCTCTCAGCTCTTCTATCTTCTTTTGGAGTGTCTGTTTCTCTGCTTCAGCTTGTTCTCCCATGTTCATGAGGAGATCATTCAAACCGGCGTTTATCTTCTCCGCCTCCTCGAGCTTTCTCTTGATATTTTCTAGTTCATCTTGCATTGCCTTCTACTCTTCTTCCATGTGTGCTTGCATAACCACCGACCCTTCTGCCATCATCAACCTTTGCTTCTTCTCTAAGGTCAACTCTTTCTAGATCTCTTTCATTTGTTCTTCATAGATTTGTCTCTCTGAAGTGGTGTGAGTCGAGCTAGTAGCTTTGACTGTGGCAGGAGATGCCTGTAGCCACTGGATGGTTTGGTATTTGACTTTAAGCTCGTCCTTGAGCTCAAGGACCTCATCCTGGCTAGCCTCTTGCTCTATTTTTGCCTTCTCCTTGGCATTCCGCATTGCTTCAACTTCCTTGGACTCCTCATCAAGTTGTAGGGTTAGGTTATCCCTTTCCCTCTCTGCATCTGTCAATGACTTGCTGAGTTGTCTATATTCCTCTTTGTCTCCTTGCAGTCTTTGAGCTGCTTCCTAATTTTCTCTTTCCATTTCCTGGCATCTTTGCAATGCCTTTGCCAGACTGGCTTGTAGCTCTGCTTCTCTCTCTATTTGCCTTTGGCTTTGTTTTTGTAACGTGTCGACTTCAAGCTTTATTTGCACGTCAGTGGATTTGAGAGTTGCCATTTCACTCTTTGAGGCCATTGATTGTGCTCTTAGCCCGGTAAGCTTGGTAATCACCACATCCCAATCACTGGTGGGTGGTTGCAGGTCCACTGTATGAGTGGCCATTTCTTTAAGCTCCACTAACCGCATGCTCTACATTTGTTCTTTGGGCCCCGTGCTTGCCAAGTCAAATGCGACTGTGAGAGCCTCTTCTTTTGTATATCCGACAGCCAGTAGGTCTAGAAATGTGTTATATCTTGCTTCATTTGGCTCTGGCTGCTCACTTTTAGGCTTAGCCTCTTCCTTTTGTTCTTGCTCTTGGCTTTGTTCTTGCTTTGACTCTTCTTGGTCTTCAGGTTTGTCTTGCTCCTCTTTCTCTTGAGTCTGTGGAGGGCTACGAGGAGGTGGTGAGGGTGGTGGGCTGGACGGTGGAGTTGTCGGTTTTTTCTTGAAATCCCTATCCGCCTTTGTCTTCCTTTCTCTCTCTTGGCCTTCCTGCTCCTCTAGCAGTTGCCGTCGAACTTGCTCCACTTCTGCTTCTGTAAATGGTACATGTGGGATATTTTCCGCTGTGGCATCTAGAATCTCAAAATTCTTAATATAGTTGTCGAATCTGTCTCTATGCACCCTTTGGGATGATCCCGACATTGCTTCTCGAGACGGCTTCCATAGCTCATTCAAGTCTCCTTTGAGGGCTCTTTTGGTCCTGAAACTTTCCATCAGCCGCTCTAGACGTGCCGCCTTCTGTGATTTCGTCTCTTTGATGGGCACTTGGATAGATTTTTTCTTCCCTTTCTTCAACTCTGGCTGCTCTTCTTGCACGATTTCTAACCGGCGTTTCAACCCAGTGGCAACCCTTGGTGCTTTGGGCTGTTCCTCTTCCTTATCTTCCTTGAGCCTCAGCCAGTCGTTCTGTGATGGAGGGTTGGGCCATCTTCCCTTGGCGTGCAATGCCCCATAAATCACCTTCGTGATTAGCTCACCCGGCATGATGTATGTGGGGTCTTGCTGCCCATCTTCACCAGATTATCATGTATATAAGATGCATAATTGATTACCTTCGGCTTGCTTTTCTGCATTGCCCAGGTGAATGTTGTGGAAATTGCTGCAGAGAGCATTCTGTACTTTTGTGGCCTCTTTGTACACATATGGAAGTACTGATTGTATAGCTGACTCATGATTGCCACTTTGGGGTTGGCAATGTCTTCAAAGGTATAGTTGCCTTTCTTTTCAGTGTACACCTTTACTTCGTCTCTTCTTTTGGTTACACTATCCCCTTTGTTGGAGAGGTTTAGTGCAGCTGCCACCACTCTCTCTATGATTAGAATCTCCGTGCCTGGCTTGCCCTGCAGATCCGTAACTCGGGCCACTCCATCTTCTTTGATTTTCGTCACAAATTCCCATACTCTTTTTATGTCAATACCTACCGGCACAGCTTCAAAATAATTGTGGAGATCAATCTTCTCTAGATACTCGGCCATCTTGCTTCTGACGAACTCATTGAGCTCCCGTGGTAGCATTGCTAGCTCTATCACATTTCCTTCGGTGTCTTTGAACACGCCCTGGTAAATCTTTAGATCATTTGACTCTAGCAGATCTTCTTGGATCCATGTGCTGGTTGGCTTTAGAGTTCCTTCTAGTATGACGAAGGGCTCTACTTCTTCCAAATAATCCTTTATGGTCATCCTTTTCTTCTTTGCCGGTGACTTTGCAGCTGCCATAGATCCTGTTGCACTCAGTAGTCCGAAGTTAGCGTTTTTCCATATCAGCTGAGAAACTGAGTTTTAACTATCCAAATGACTGAAAATTGAAACTAAAACTTAAAATGAACTTGGGCAACTATGCATGTGCTCACAATGCAATTCTGGCAAAAAAAAATTCATTTAGACATCCTACGCGTAGAATGTCTTTTTCTTCAGATTTTGGTAAGACTTGACATGCTGGTGGTCCTTGGCTTGTACAATATGGCTATGTGCTTGGATTTGGATTTGGACACCAAAAAGTGGATTTTTGGGCCGATTCAGGCTTTAGGTCACAAATTGGGTAGAAAGTCCACGACAGGTAGCAAATGATGTCCAAATGGGTTGAAAATTGATATATGGGCTCCTTGCACCATGGTAATGGCTCCCATGATGTCATTCTTTCCATAGAAGGTCAAAAACATGCTTGAGACATCCTATGCATAGGATGTCTATTTCATCAAAATGGCTTGGGATTTGTTCTGTGGGTAGTCCTTGGCATGTGGAACTTGGCCATGCTCTTGGATTTTGATTTGGACAAGATTTGATGTTGGTGAGACCATGTGTAGTGTTTTTGGGCTCGAAAAGTGTATCTTGAAGGTGTTGGGGGTCAAAATTGATTAGAACGACTTCATATATGAGCTCTTGAAGGTGATAAGAAAAGATCTGGAATGTAAAAATACCCTCTGTAGGCTCGTGAAGAAATTTGGTATTTCGGTCAAAATATGGCCAAAACACGCAGGGGGTGAAATAGGCCCCACAAAATCAATGCCCCATTTTGCAAATTCCCTTGCCCCCATCATTGGCCGTAGTGGCATCTCATCTCTCTTTATGGGCACCTTGGTGCGCTGACATGCGTCACAACGCTTTACAAACTCTTGAGCATCCATATGCAATGTAGGCCACCATATTCCTGCAGTTAAGACAATTTTTACCGTCTTATCGCCTGAAAAATGGTCTCCACTTATTCCGCTATGTGCATGTTCTGAATCAGCAAGTATTCAGTTTCACTTGCACAGATTCTAAATCGATTGTCCTTTCCTCGCTTATAGAGTTGGTTCTTAATTAGCTGAAAGTCACGAGGCTCCAGCTCTATAGCCCTTTTTCGTGCTCTTGTTATTTTTTCAGGAAACGTCCTTGTGGTTAAGAAATCAATGATATATTGACTCCATGCAGGTGAAATGTTTACCTGAAACAATGTCGCGTGGTCCACTGGTCGTTTGACACTACATATAGTACAAGTGGTAACATAAGCATGCGTGTTCGCGTACATAGTTGGCCAATAAACCCCTAACTGTTTCAGTCTCTTGTGTTTTTTCACTATTGAACAATGAAATGCACAATCCTCGACATGTGCTTCTTCAAGGTAACACTCGAATTCTTCCGGGTTTATACATAATCGTAGAATTTGGTCCGATCCTAGATGATACAGCCGCCCTGCAATCAACTGGAAGTTTTTTGTTTGTCGAATTGTTTGTTGTTTGGATCTGTCTTCCGTGCTATCAAACCTACCTCCAAAGGAAAGAATGCTAACAATTTCCTGAGACCATTTGGGTATCATTTCAATATTGAAAAGATAAGCATCTGGTATGTCATCATCTACTCCTTGAGGAGCTTCCCCGTTGTGTAGACTTGAAAGATGATCCGCCCATAGATGGGATGGGTTTTACCCTTTTTTACCACCATTGTGAAATCAAGCTCTAGAAATATAATAAATCAGTGTACAATTCTCCTTGTATTGCATGGTTTATTCACCAGATACAAAAGAGCTTGATGATCTGTGAAGAACATGAATTTGTTTGCGAGCAGATAATTCCAAAATTTCTTTACAGCATAAATCATTCATAACCCCTCTCTTTCGGTGGTTGTGTAGTTCTTTTCCGCACTGTTTAACTGTCGTCTTGCATAACAAACTGGAAAATCCATTGTTTTGTCTCCAGGTTGAGCCAGAATACTCCTGATTGCATATGCAGAAGCATCAATGTGAACATGGAATATCTTTTCCCAATCCGGTGCTTTAAGTACAGGTGCTGATACAAGGTTTTCCTTCAGCTTTTGGAATGAAGTTTCACACTCCTCGGTCCAGTCAAAATTGACTAGCAAACGATACAGAGGTTGTGCGATGATTTCATATATACATATATATGAATCTTCGATAATACCCACAGTGTCCCATGAAGGATTGCACTTGTTTCGCATTAGTAGGCCTGGGTAGGTCTATTATGACTTTGACTTTGTCTAGGTCAATGGTTATGCCATTTCTTGAGACAATGTGTCCTAAGATGCGGCCTTGCCTAACAATGAAAATACACTTTTTCGGGTTAAGACAGATTCGATCTGTCCTGCATTTTTCATATACCTTTTGCAAATGGTCGATATGTTCCTCTCGTAGAAGGGAGTGTACACAAAGATCATCCATGTATATTTCTAAGAATATTCTTAGGTATTCTTTGAGCGCGTGCATCATGAACCTTTGAAAGGTAGCTGGGGCATTAGTGAACCCAAACGGCATAACACGATATGCATAAATTCCCCATTCTATGGCAAATGCTGTTTTGTGTTGATCCTCCATTGCAAGTGCAAGTTGGTTGTATCCTAAAAACCCATCTAGAAAGTAATAAGCCCATTTCTCGGCCACCCTCTCAAGTACATGTTCAGTGATTGGCAAGGGATAATTATCCCTTATGGTGGCTGCATTTACCTTTTTGAGGTTTACACACACTTGCAGTTTTTCGTTCTTCTTGGGGACTACCACAATGGGTGACACCCAATCTGTATGTTTGATTTCATAGATGAATTCAGCATCCATCAGCTTGTCAATCTCCTATTTGCATTTTTGGCCCATCGTAAGATTCCTGGTTTGTTCTTTCCTTGACTGGTGGTGTCATAATGATTTTTCTATCCTGGATGGTGAATTTTCGATAGTGTGATGGTACATTCATGTTTCCCTTTTCTGACTCCCCTTTACCATCACTATCTTCCTTAGTAGTCCATATTTCTCGTAAAGACCGTTTCAGTTCTTGGTATTTGTGTTTACGCTCCAGTTTGGTCCACTCTTGGTCTTTTGTTGTTTCTTTTTGTTATTTTTGAGATTTTGTTTCTGCTTTAGCTTTTCGTACTTGTCTTTTTTCGTCTCGCGTTCTTTCCCTTCGAACTTTTGAGAATCTTCCTGATATTTGATCTTTTACACAATCCTCTGCTTTTACAAGCATCAGATAGTGAGTTTTATCTTTCATCCTGGGCATCAGGTTCTCTCTCGCTTTGTTTCCTGCTCGTTTTTTCCTATAGCATTCCTGGCGTCTAGGGTGCTGATTAGCAAAATCATAAAACTTGATATTCTTTGTTTTCTTCCCACGCTCACTTGATTTTTCTGAACACTCATTATCTGCATCGTTGTTTACCTCCAGCTGTTCAGAGGAGTTATAAAACTCTTCTTGTTCTGGTGGTTCTACCATCTCATCTCCTCTTGGTATAACGCTTACCATGTAATAGGGTAGCACATCATAGCCATCCTTATCGCAAAATTTTGTTGTTGGACTATCTTTAATGGTACAGACATCCAATGTTGCTAGTAAATGTTCCCATTCTAGAGATTCCAAGGCATCTTCAAAAAAAGGTTCCAGAATATACTCCTTGTCCTCAATCGTTCTTTCTAAGACGCATTCCTCTCTTTTTAGGCTTCCACAATGTGAAGCTCCGCACATCCATAGCTCTTTTTGTTGCCCTAACCATGCTGGGAGTTCCGACCCTGCCAATGTAGTTGAATCAAACTCTTCCATTGGTGTCTGGTTCACATCCTTGTAACTATGGTCTTTCAGGTGTATTTTGGTTGTTGTCTCGCCATGTCTGAGGTATATGTGTTCGTAACCCCAATCCTGGACCATCTTCAATTGTCGCATGAACGGTCTTTCCAAGATGATTTCATAATTGTTTTTTTTGTCGAAATCGACTATTGCAAATGTATGTTCATACTCGATTCCGCATGAAGTGACAATCACTTTTTCTAAGAGTCCTAGAGGCTTCTCCATGAACCCATCTGCCAATTGCAATTTCATTCTGGTAGCTCTTAAATCTGGTTTTCCACATTTTTTCCAGATTTCCTTGGTGGCTATAGCAACTCCCGCTCCACTGTCAAGAATAGATTTTGAAACTACTCCTTGGAATTATACTGGTAGCGTGGTGTTTCCATCTTCTCCCTCGCAATACTCTCCAACTTTGTTTAATGGTACTGGCCTTGTGTTTAGTTGAGGCCTGTCCAATTCTATGATCTCTTCCTGAAGCTTCGAGGTGGGGACTTTTACTCCAAATTTTTCTAGGCATTTGCCTACTGTGGTCCACATGTTTGGTCGTAACCTTAGGAGTTTGGCTAATGTGATTGTCCATACCACCGGGGTCGATAATAACTCAATCAACCCTTGTGAATCCATCACTTTGTTAGAAGAAAGTCTTTGATATGGGATTGCTCTTACTTCAAACTTGGATTCATACTCTCCTAGGTAAGAGGGTAGAGTTTTCAACGAGTCTGGTTGGCTGTACCCCAAACTAATTGATCCTTGGTCTCCCCCTTGTGAATGTATGTCAAAGTTCACTTGTGATTTTGCCTCAAATTCTTCAATAGGAGGTAAGGTCTCATTTTTCTCTTTTCTTGTGTTGTTCATGTGGCTACTCACCCTGTTAGCTTTGTTGGCCTCACGGATTTGCTTCCACAGATCATCTAGACCGTTACAGTCTTACCCATTTCTGCCAATGTTTTAGGTTGGAACCCGTCACTTGCCTCATATGTTGTATTTGGCACTATGATAGGCTCTCCCCTAGACTCATAGGCATTCACGAGTTTTTACTTTGTTTCTACTTGTTCCTCTAAAGCTGGTTGGATAGGGGTTGGAGCTGGTACTTCATGCCAATTTGCAGGTTTACCAAGCAGGCTTTCTATCAAAGATTGAGCTGTTTCAATCATCTTTCTACATTTCCAACCTCTGTTTTTCTATTTCAGCACATAGATAAGTCATCCATCTTTGCTCTTGAGTCTGGTTCTTTTTGAGTCTGGCTTCATAAGCTTTTAGAAGTGCATCCAATTGCTCATTTACCTTGTCTGCCAGTACTGATCCTCCTGATCCTGCAATTTTGGGTTCTGCTATTTCCTTGGGTGCTGTTGCTGCAGTGTGTGAGCTTAGGCTAGCTAGATCCTCTAACCGCTCTAATCTATCTTTTGTGTGTTTTAACTCCTCGGATAGAGCTGTTTGCTCACATTCTTTCATGGCTTTCATACGCGCCTTTCTAGCTTTCCAAGTGCTTCTCTGATTTTTCGTTTTTGAACTTGGGGCATTGGTTTTCGGCTCCTCAATTATGGGTTCGTTCGTCATTCTTTGAGCTTGGGATCGTGTCACCGCATGAATAGGTATGATTGTTTCATTTTTTGACCCTCCACAGGAAGGCACTGCTTCCAGCATGTTCAAGGTAGTTTTTGCTCCTTTGCTCGGGTTCTTAGGGCAATCAAGAATCAGATGAGTAACTCCACACTTGGTGCAATATGCGTTGACTCTAATGATTTCATCATGAGGACAGTCTCTTAGCCAATGGTCTCCACCACACTTGTAGCAGGGTCCTTTAGGCTATTGAGGTGCTCCTTGAGCCCCTCTTTGTTCGTATGCATGTCTTTGTCCACCCATGCCTCCGTTGGCTATGAACAACAATGTTCGTTCATCTAAGCTATATCTTCCTTCTCCTGCTGCCTGTGTAGCTGTTGGTGGTCCTATATTTCCTATCATGCTCCATGGTTCTGGTGTCGAGGGTTCTTCCGGTGGATAATAGACAGGGTTTGCCGCATATCCATTGGGATCTTCATAATATGCATGCATAGGCACCAAAGCCTTCTCTTCTGATTCGGTTACGGTTGGTGTGTATCTTATGCCGACTGTTCGTAATCCTAGTAGGGGTGGTTGTTCCCCCAACATTGGTTGTGGTCTTTCTACACCAATAGGTCCTGGTAGGTTGCCTGCTTGATACCTAGGCATCGGTGGAACTTGAGGAGAAGCTACCTGAGCTTGGGGAGCTAAGGTATTTCTCTCACATACCCCTTGTTATAATAGCATTCCTCCATCCCATGGTTTATCCATTTTTGTTCAATAGCACACCACTTGGGTTGTTTAGCCTGGGATTTGGCGTACAAGCCAATCTTTTTTAGCACTTCCCCTACAAGCTGCTCCTGGTTTACAGCTACTTGTCCTTTTGGTGCCGTCTTAGAAGACTTGCTTCCACTTTGTTGTGAAGATGAATCGTCGTCAAGATCCTTTAAACTCATCCTCTTTGTAGACCGCACAATTGTCTACACGGTAAAGAGCCTCCTTGGTTAACTCATTCAATGTCGTGCTCCTCGTCATATGTAAGTCCTTCTGGAGATCGGCATTCCTTAGTCCTTGGATAAATATAAGCATAAGTCTAGACTGAGTTGGAAGTTCTTCCACAGGGCAGAACTTAACATACCTTTTTAGTCTTAGGACTGCCTTTTACACAGATTCTCCGTCTTTCTGTTTGAATTTATGGATTTGTGAGACCGTCTTATGAGCTATTCCCCTTTGTGAGAATTCCTCGATAAACTCGTCAAACACTTCCTCCATAGACTCAAAGTCTCTGCGCTCCACAGAGTTAAACCAAGTAGCAGCGTCATCCTCTAGGGTTAGTCCAAACCTTGCAAAGTGGGTAGGGAAGTCTAACACCTCTTCCACTCTGGTTACACGCACAAAGGCTGCTACATGATCTCTTAGATCTCTGTTTCCTGCGTATTTCTTGTTTACCCATTTTTGCACTTGAGAAGGTCTAATTCTACGATGGTCTACAAACCTCATCATTGGATCTCCATGTCCTAATCGATATACCTCCTCTGGTCTTCTGTAGTAGGTTGGTTCCTCTCCCAATGGTGCTCCGAAGCCATAATTTCTAACAGTTTTTGCAAGAGATGGTTTATCTCTTCGAACTCGTTCTATGGGTGGTCTTCCAGGCTCCGTTGACCCTTGATTTTTTGGCTTACTCTCTCCTTGATACCTTGAATAGAGTGGTGGTTCTTGCAAATCCCTTAGCCCTCGTGCGGCTTGATAACCATCTCGATTTTGGTCTTGCTCCAATGTTGCACTTTGTCGAAGCCATGCCTGCAATGATGGCTGAGTTGCTGGTTGGTTTTGATTGTTGAATGTTTGTGGTCGGGTAGAATGTGAGGTCGTGTCATATTCCTCTGAAAAGGGATTTGTAGACTTGCTAGGGGTGTAGGTGGGCTCTTGGCACTTCATCGGGGGCATATGTTGATTCTCCTGGAACTGTTGCCTTTTCTACCTCCTCTGGGAGAATACATTGGTATTCCCGCCCGTACCTATAAAAAAAAACTATATCCTTCCCCATAGAAATTTCATAAGAGAATAAGTAAAGAACCTTGTCTTTGCTTAACTCGGTCTCATGCTTGTAGATTCCCACGTTCTCATTATAAGAGACTATTCCCTCGCTCTCATGCTTGTAGATTCCCACGTTCTCATTATAAGTTGAAACCCTGGTTGTTTTCTTATCATACATAAAAATTGCTCCAGGTCGATCAATGTTTGGTGGCGGTTCTTGAGTTTCTGAAACCATTTTCCCTTTTGCCACATTATCCCCATATTTGTTGTAATCTTCAGGGTGACTAACTATCAGATAGTGGTTCCCCTTTTCGTCTCGGAATCTATCCCCATCATCATAGACTCGAATTATCTCCAGTCTTTGAGCCGGTCTTTCTTCAATACAAATGCACTTGCATCCTCGATATAGTCAGAATAAACTAGGGCTCCCCTCAAGTTTGTTCCTTCTAAGAAGAGCACAGTGAACTTGGAATCATTCATTGGATTTAGGGAGGTGCTTCCTCCTGGCATGGGTCCGTCATAGGTGAAACCTCCTAGCTGTTGACTACCCTGTTGGAATTAGGGTTGCAGAGAAACACACACAGCTTGGAGAAGACGAAGGAAGCTCAAGGCACACAATAGAGAGTGTGTTACTTAGTGTGCAATGGAAAGATAGATAGCCCTAGAGTGATGGGCGTATATACAATGCACGGGGGAAAAAACCTCCTAAAGAGGGAAAAAATGCCCCGGCGGTCCTAGTGTGTTCACACACATCACTACCACATGTATATGGTAACAAATCCCCCCTGGAGTGATGCGGTGAACGAGAGCTGGCACATGAGTAAAGGGAAGTGCCATGCCCTGAGGACAGGATCAGTCCACAAAGGGGAGTAAGCCCAAAGCTTTGCGGAAAGCTTCAAGCTTCTCACGAGACAATGCCTTTGTGAAAAGATCTGCAAGGTTGTCCTGTGTTGGCACATAAGCCAAGCTGATCTCTCCTGCTGAGAGCCTCTCCCTGACATAGTGGTAATGCACCTCAATGTGCTTTGTGCGAGCATGAAAAACTGGGTTCCTCGCAACTGCCAATGCGCTCTGACTGTCAGTGTAGATAGTGTTGGCAGTGTCCTGCCCAACACCCAAGTTAGCCATAAGGCGTCTAAGCCATACACACTCAACCGTAGCTGTGAAGACTGCCCTGTACTCAGCCTCACAACTCGAAGTGGCCACAGTAGGTTGCTTCTTGCTCAACCATGATATACATGAACTGCCAAGCATGAAACAAAAACCACTTGTGGACACTCGCGTGTCAAAACAACCAGCCCAATCTGAGTCCGAAAAAGCATGTAAGTCTGGCGGCAATGATCCCCCCTTGGGATAAAACAAGCCAAGATGTAAAGTGCCACTAAGGTAGCGGAAAATCCTCTTGACAGCCTGCCAATGCTTAGACCCTGGGCTATGCATAAATCTGCTGACCTGCGAGACTGCAAACTGAATATCTGGCCTCGTGTTGCATACATAAATGAGGCAGCCAACAGCAGTTTGGTAAAGAGTGACATCAGCAGGATCGCCAGCATCATGTAGACTCAACTTCAAACCTGTTTCCATGGGAGTGGCAATAGGTTTGCAATCCTCAAGTCCAAACTTACATAGCAATGTCTCTATGTAACTTTTCTGACACAAGGCAATACCACCATCACACTGCTTAAACTGTATACCCAAGTAATGATGCAACAGCCCCAAATCTTTCATCTTGAAAGTAGCATTCAAATCAGCCTTAAATTCAGCAATATGTCTCTCATTTGGTCCAGTGATCAGCAAATCATCAACATAAAGAACCACAATGAGAAATACATCATCCTCACGCTTTACATACAATGTGCTTTCTGTTGGACTGTTACGAAAGCCTCGTTTAACCAAATGAGTGTCAGCTTTCTCATACCAAGCACGAGGAGATTGCTTCAACCCATACAAAGCCTTCTTACATTTGCACACTTTGTCCTCTTGTCCTTTTATGACAAAACCGCGAGGCTGCGTTACATAAACTTCCTCAAATATGTCACCATTCAAGAAAGCAGTAACAATGTCTGATTGATGTACATCCCAACCAAAATGAGCTGCCAATGCACATAGAAAACGCACAGTAGTCATACGACAAGTGGGAGAAAAAGTCTCTTCATAATCTATGCCTTTTTGTTGTGCATAACCCTTTGCAACAAGTCGAGCCTTATGGCGATCGATCTCACCATCCGGCTTGCATTTCAACTTGTAAACCCACTTCGTACCAATGGCCTTTTTTCCAGGAGGCAAATCACATAAAGTCCATGTGTCATTCTCTATAAGTGCATCATATTCTGATTTCATGGCAGCAATCCAATTTTCTGAATTCTGTGCTTCATCAAAAGACAGAGGCTCCTCAACATCATGTAAACTAGACACAGCCAAAGCATAACAATCTGATGCATAAGATGCATGGCGAGAGCCTGAACGAGTACGACTAGATAAAGGTGCATCCAATTTACTGTCACGCAATGTATGCACCAGCCATTTTGGCATACCTCTAGCCTGCTCATTTTCAGCCCTTTCCTCATCAAGTACATCATGTACATCTGCATCAGTAATAGGCTGTTCTAAAACATTTTCAGAAACCCCCATAGGCTGTACATTTGCCTCATTGGAACTTACATTCGTATTTCCACCACTGAATAGAGGCAACAAAGTGTCATAAATGTCCTGTGAGCTTACATTACTGTCTCTAGTACATGACAGCAAGGGTTGAACAGAATCTTCCACAAACACTACATCCCGTGAAACCAGAATACGTTTTGTTTGCGAATGATACAACCTGTAACCTTTGCTTTCAGCACTATAACCAACAAAAATACATTTGACAGCCTTATCATCCAATTTTCTGCGCTGCACTTGTGGCACCAAAGCATATGCCAAACAGCCAAAAACACGCATGTGCTCAATAGAAGTTTCTATCATGCCATGCTTCATATGGAGTAATAGACTGCAAAGCTTTCGTAGGACACCTGTTAAGTACATAAGTGGCACACATGATGGCCTCAAGCCAAAAAGAATGCGGCAAAGCTTGACTTTTGACCATACATCGTGCCATTTCCGTTAGTGACCTGTTTTTCCTCTCAGCAACACCATTTTGCTGAGGTGTATAAGGCACTGTACATTGGTGTTTTATCCCACGACTAGCCAGAAATGCATTAAATTCATGAGACATATACTCCCCCCCTCGATCGGAACGGAGGGTGCCCATAGTACATTTTGAGACATTTTCAGCCATAGCCAAAAATTGTTTGAAGCACATAAAAACTTCGGACTTTGCTTTAAGCGGAAATACCCATGCATGCCTGGAGTAATCATCAATGAAAGTCACGAAGTACAGGTAATTGCCCAAGGACGGAGTTTGCATGGGCCCACAAACATCACTATGCACAAGCTGCAACCTGCATGTGGCCCTAACTGAACCATCCTTTGGAAACTTAGAACGCTGCATTTTACCCAGAATACAGCCTTCACAAACATGTTTGATAGGTGCTTCAAGAGGCGGCAAAGAAGCAACCATATCAGATTTCTGCAAACGCAGCAAACTGGCAAAATTCAGATGACCAAAACGTGCATGCCAAAGTTTTTCATATGAAATAGCCCTTGAATCTGCAACAGCATTTGCAAAATTTTGTCCACACTTGTCATACAAAGTGAGCTTATACAGCCCACGGCACAAAAGCCCAGATGCAACAATTTCATCACCAAAACTGAGATCATGAACTGTACATCTGTCATCCACAAATTTGACTACAAGTCCAAGTCTAGCAAGTGCGGATACAGACAATAGATTCTTCTTGATCCCAGGTACATAAAGTGCATCAACAAGTGTGAAGGAACTTCCATTAGCAGCAGTGAGCACAATCTTTCCAACTCCCTGAACTAGATAAGAGGCGTTGTTGGCACTCTTTAGGAGGTTTTTTCCCCCGTGCATTATATTTAGGAACCCTAACTCCAGCACACGCCTGCTCACTTTCTCCGATTTCAGTGAGCTTTGGCAAGCGTTCGCAGGTCGACAAATATTTTGGGATAGCTCAAAGAGCTTGGTCTGCTCAGAATTTTGATTTGGGCTCATTTCGGCCTCCGTTTCCACTACGGGCAGTACTGCACAGGCTATTTCGTCATTTTGTGCAGATTTTCTGTCAGTGCCGTTTTCTGCATAACAGGTGCCTTATAGTCTTCTACGGTTTGTGCTATATAGCACAAGTTGTTCCCGCTCCATTTCTCCTATTTTCGGGCAGTTTTCACATCAGGTGCAGCATTTACCATGGCTGACAACAACAACACAGATGTGTTCAAGATGTTTGCTGCTGAGGACAGGTTGGATGGGGACAACTACCCTATGTGGGCTTATATGATGCAACACGTTCTTGTGTCAAAAGGTGTCTGGAACATTGTGCAGGGCATTGATGTACGTCCTAGTTCTGAAGATGTAGGCGATATTGAGGATGTTGCAGGTCTTGCTGCAAGGATTGCAGCTGTTAGAGTTGTTTTGCCTACAGCAGAACAAGCTCGTTGGGATGTTAAGGATGCGCAGGCTCATGCATTGATTGCGTTGTCTGTGAAGCGCACCATTATTCCTCACATCCGTTCAGCAAAATCTGCAAAACAGGCTTGGGATATTCTAGCAGGTCTTTATGCAAGCCGCAATGAGGCTAAAATTGCTTTGCTGCGTAAAGAGCTAGAGTCGAAGATTATGCATGAGGAAGATGATATGGACACTTTCCTTGCTAGTGTCAAGGATATCAATGAGCAACTCATTTCTGCAGGTGAAGTCATTTCTGACAGTTCCCTTGTGCAGACTGTTCTTGATGCCTTACCAGATTCCTACCAGACTTTTGCTAGTACTTGGAGACTGATGACCCAAGGAAATCCTGAAGTTGTCAAGTTTGATGCATTATGCACATTGCTGTTGCAAGAGTCACTTTCTAGAAAAAACAGGACTAGGCAACGTGCAGTTGAACAGGCTTTTATTGCTTCTCAAAGAAAGGGTGGTAACAGTAATGCAGCCACTTCTTATGGTTCTGCTGCGAGTGGCAAAAATTCTGTTCCTAATGCTTCTGCTGGCAGCACTTCGTCTGGCAATTCTGGTGATAAGGGCAAAAAGAAGATGCGTTGCCATTATTGTAAAGCCAATGATCACTTGATCAAGTCGTGTCCTAAGTTGAAGGCCAAAGAGGCTAAGAAGAAAGAGGGTGGTTCCACTGCAAATGCTGGTTCCACTACAAATGCAGCCATTGTTGAGTCTTCTGTGAAAGGAGATTGTGATGCTGATGTTGATGCAGAATGGGCTTTTAGCGCAGAGTGCACTTACAATCCTGCTGTCCATGATGCATGCTTGTCAGTTGCTGCAGATTCACATGTGTGGTATTTCGACAGTGGTGCTACAAAGCACATTACCTCACATCGTGAATTGTTTACCTCTCTCGAGTCTGTCCCTCATGGGAATTCAGTCACTTGTGCCAACAACGCCTCTTATCTAGTTCAGGGAGTTGGAAAGATTGTGCTCACTGCTGCTAATGGAAGTTCCTTCACACTTGTTGATGCACTTTATGTACCTGGGATCAAGAAGAATCTATTGTCTGTATCCGCACTTGCTAGACTTGGACTTGTAGTCAAATTTGTGGATGACAGATGTACAGTTCATGATCTCAGTTTTGGTGATGAAATTGTTGCATCTGGGCTTTTGTGCCGTGGGCTGTATAAGCTCACTTTGTATGACAAGTGTGGACAAAATTTTGCAAATGCTGTTGCAGATTCAAGGGCTATTTCATATGAAAAACTTTGGCATGCACGTTTTGGTCATCTGAATTTTGCCAGTTTGCTGCGTTTGCAGAAATCTGATATGGTTGCTTCTTTGCCGCCTCTTGAAGCACCTATCAAACATGTTTGTGAAGGCTGTATTCTGGGTAAAATGCAGCGTTCTAAGTTTCCAAAGGATGGTTCAGTTAGGGCCACATGCAGGTTGCAGCTTGTGCATAGTGATGTTTGTGGGCCCATGCAAACTCCGTCCTTGGGCAATTACCTGTACTTCGTGACTTTCATTGATGATTACTCCAGGCATGCATGGGTATTTCCGCTTAAAGCAAAGTCCGAAGTTTTTATGTGCTTCAAACAATTTTTGGCTATGGCTGAAAATGTCTCAAAATGTACTATGGGCACCCTCCGTTCCGATCGAGGGGGGGAGTATATGTCTCATGAATTTAATGCATTTCTGGCTAGTCGTGGGATAAAACACCAATGTACAGTGCCTTATACACCTCAGCAAAATGGTGTTGCTGAGAGGAAAAACAGGTCACTAACGGAAATGGCACGATGTATGGTCAAAAGTCAAGCTTTGCCGCATTCTTTTTGGCTTGAGGCCATCATGTGTGCCACTTATGTACTTAACAGGTGTCCTACGAAAGCTTTGCAGTCTATTACTCCATATGAAGCATGGCATGATAGAAAACCTTCTATTGAGCACATGCGTGTTTTTGGCTGTTTGGCATATGCTTTGGTGCCACAAGTGCAGCGCAGAAAATTGGATGATAAGGCTGTCAAATGTATTTTTGTTGGTTATAGTGCTGAAAGCAAAGGTTACAGGTTGTATCATTCGCAAACAAAACGTATTCTGGTTTCACGGGATGTAGTGTTTGTGGAAGATTCTGTTCAACCCTTGCTGTCATGTACTAGAGACAGTAATGTAAGCTCACAGGACATTTATGACACTTTGTTGCCTCTATTCAGTGGTGGAAATACGAATGTAAGTTCCAATGAGGCAAATGTACAGCCTATGGGGGTTTCTGAAAATGTTTTAGAACAGCCTATTACTGATGCAGATGTACATGATGTACTTGATGAGGAAAGGGCTGAAAATGAGCAGGCTAGAGGTATGCCAAAATGGCTGGTGCATACATTGCGTGACAGTAAATTGGATGCACCTTTATCTAGTCGTACTCGTTCAGGCTCTCGCCATGCATCTTATGCATCAGATTGTTATGCTTTGGCTGTGTCTAGTTTACATGATGTTGAGGAGCCTCTGTCTTTTGATGAAGCACAGAATTCAGAAAATTGGATTGCTGCCATGAAATCAGAATATGATGCACTTATAGAGAATGACACATGGACTTTATGTGATTTGCCTCCTGGAAAAAAGGCCATTGGTACGAAGTGGGTTTACAAGTTGAAATGCAAGCCGGATGGTGAGATCGATCGCCATAAGGCTCGACTTGTTGCAAAGGGTTATGCACAACAAAAAGGCATAGATTATGAAGAGACTTTTTCTCCCACTTGTCGTATGACTACTGTGCGTTTTCTATGTGCATTGGCAGCTCATTTTGGTTGGGATGTACATCAATCAGACATTGTTACTGCTTTCTTGAATGGTGACATATTTGAGGAAGTTTATGTAACGCAGCCTCGCGGTTTTGTCATAAAAGGACAAGAGGACAAAGTGTGCAAATGTAAGAAGGCTTTGTATGGGTTGAAGCAATCTCCTCGTGCTTGGTATGAGAAAGCTGACACTCATTTGGTTAAACGAGGCTTTCGTAACAGTCCAACAGAAAGCACATTGTATGTAAAGCGTGAGGATGATGTATTTCTCATTGTGGTTCTTTATGTTGATGATTTGCTGATCACTGGACCAAATGAGAGACATATTGCTGAATTTAAGGCTGATTTGAATGCTACTTTCAAGATGAAAGATTTGGGGCTGTTGCATCATTACTTGGGTATACAGTTTAAGCAGTGTGATGGTGGTATTGCCTTGTGTCAGAAAAGTTACATAGAGACATTGCTATGTAAGTTTGGACTTGAGGATTGCAAACCTATTGCCACTCCCATGGAAACAGGTTTGAAGTTGAGTCTACATGATGCTGGCGATCCTGCTGATGTCACTCTTTACCAAACTGCTGTTGGCTGCCTCATTTATGTATGCAACACGAGGCCAGATATTCAGTTTGCAGTCTCGCAGGTCAGCAGATTTATGCATAGCCCAAGGTCTAAGCATTGGCAGGCTGTCAAGAGGATTTTCCGCTACCTTAGTGGCACTTTACATCTTGGCTTGTTTTATCCCAAGGGGGGATCATTGCCGCCAGACTTACATGCTTTTTCGGACTCAGATTGGGCTGGTTGTTTTGACACGCGAGTGTCCACAAGTGGTTTTTGTTTCATGCTTGGCAGTTCATGTATATCATGGTTGAGCAAGAAGCAACCTACTGTGGCCACTTCGAGTTGTGAGGCTGAGTACAGGGCAGTCTTCACAGCTACGGTTGAGTGTGTATGGCTCAGACGCCTTATGGCTGACTTGGGTGTTGGGCAGGACACTGCCAACACTATCTACACTGACAGTCAGAGCGCATTGGCAGTTGCGAGGAACCCGGTTTTTCATGCTTGCACAAAGCACATTGAGGTGCATTACCACTATGTCAGGGAGAGGCTCTCAGCAGGAGAGATCAGCTTGGCTTATGTGCCAACACAGGACAACCTTGCAGATCTTTTCACAAAGGCATTGTCTCGTGAGAAGCTTGAAGCTTTCCACAAAGCTTTGGGCTTACTCCCCTTTGTGGACTGATCCTGTCCTCAGGGCATGGCACTTCCCTTTACTCATGTGCCAGCTCTCGTTCACCGCATCACTCCATTTTTTCCCTCTTTAGGAGGTTTTTTCCCCCGTGCATTATATATACGCCCATCACTCTAGGGCTATCTATCTTTCCATTGCACACTAAGTAATATACTCTCTATTGTGTGCCTTGAGCTTCCTTCGTCTTCTCCAAGCTGTGTGTGTTTCTCTGCAACCCTAATTCCAACAATGACATCCTACGTGTAGGGTGTCTTTTTGGCCTGTTTGACCCCAGACTTGACCCACATCTTCCCCTTGATGTCAGCAACCCAGTAGTATGCTTAGATTTTGGTTTGGATTTCAAAAGTCCCCAATTTTAGCTGTTCTAGCCTTTTTTCAGCCAAAAGTGCTAAAGTCTGCTTAGAACCCAATTTTCTCACCCAAATGAGATGAAACCTCTCTCAGTCACTCAATATATCATGCAGATCATGCTCATGCAGTCATCCTATGGTTTTGGTCTTAAAATAATGCTTTGGCACAATTTGGGTAGGATGTCTGGCAATTTCAGTCTATCTAGACTTATCTTGTCAAGATATGGTCAAATTTCCACTTTCCAGGTGAAAATAGGGTAAACCCCACCTTCTGAACACACTGGTCAACTCAAATTCCAAAATTCCCACCAGATTAGCCTGTAGACATCCTACGCGTAGGATGTCTCCTGGCTTAAAATTAAATTTTTCCTGACAAAAATGCTCCGATGCTCTGCAGCTCTATCAGAAACACTCACAATAACTTTTGGACTTCACTTCAGCTTTCAAACACACTTTTGCGTCTTTTACAACCTTGTGATGAATCTACCAAGCAAGTATACATGCATTAAGTGCTCTAGATCCTGCATCATGATGTCCTACTTACTCTACTCCTACTCATCATGTGAAATGGTGATATTGGTGTTTTGGTTGCTTCCTGGCCTCTTCGGACTCTCAAGCTCTCCTCTCACCGCTTCTACCACTCCAACTCCTACTCTTTTAATACTTAAAACTATCTCAGTCTACCTAAATCTACCTAAGTCGAAGGATCTAGGCCAGACACACGCTTCCTAGACTCCCTCTAAGACCTACAGAGTCCTCCACCCTCTGATCCTATCTAAATGTAAAACGAGACTCTTGGCAAGCCAAAGAATCCCTATCCTCAAGGACTAGTCTCGATCACCTACCTAAGGTTTTCGTCCCTGGCAGCGGCGCCAATGTTGGACAGATACGCCGCGACGGACGTCAGCACAACGAGAACTCACCTAACAAGATTTGTCACCTAAGGACGAAGCTCAACCCGCAGGTGCTTGGAAGCAAGCATAGGGTGTCAACCTACACTCGATCAACTCCTAACTAATTCCTACAGAGGTCCTTGCCCAATGTCTAAGTCACAGCCTTCAGGAGTGCATAAGAGGAAACTTCCTACAACGCTTTCCACAGCCGAACACCCATCAAACAATCTAGAAACACCATAGAAGTTGAAGGAGACCCCACTAACACCAATAGGTCGCTCTCCCTAAGGTCTATGAACCAAAACCCCAACCCAAAACACCCGGTGCAAAATCACATAGGATGTCTGGCCAAAATTTGCAGGTCTTCGTTTCCAAAATCTAAAGTGCCTAATGTTTAGGGCTACTCAATGTGAACGCGTGGATATGCTGCAATGAAAAATCAGACAACGTATGCTCATTGAATCACTAGATGAAGCTCGTAGATGGAGCTCGCAAAATCGGACCGTACGCACGCAATGTAGGTATCGGCATGTAACTCTCGTTGGGGGCAACACACTGCACTTCTCCGCACTCGATTCCAACCACCGGTGCACACGTAGCGTCAAGATGAAGCTCACACCCTCTCTCGTACATAGTACGCTCACTCACAGACTTCAAAAACTTTTTTTAAAATCACAAAGGTCTTTCATTAAGGTCAAAAAGTGGTATAAATACCTTACAATTCTCAAACCCTAAAGTTCCAAATTAACCATCTACTCAATCTAAATGTCAAAACTGGGATACAATTTGGAAACTTCTGTAAGCCCCAATATTTACAAGGTGAAATGTCGGGTTTTCTTAATGAATGAATAATTACAAAAAATAATAATGTGCCGAGCCGTCATTTTACGTAGGGTGTGTCCAGCTTCTAGCAATCTAGTCATGGCTTTACCTCTTGATACGCAGCTAGAAGAGTTAACAACTACAAGTGTCAATGCACAAATGAGTGGCACAACACAAGGCACAACATGGAAAGACACGGCACAAGTCTCGTGCGCCGTACCAGCACAAGACAAAGCACAAACACACCAAATTGCACAAACAGGGAATACGCCAGAAGTACCAGCTATGAAGATAGCACAACTTCAAAATGAACTAGCTCGGTCTCAAGAGCTACTTAACAAAGCACAAGAAGTCATATCATCAGGCATTAAACAGATGCCAACATCAGATATGGAACCCTCTCGGATGGGGGTAGTTCAAACTCAGCAAAGAGACCCTATCTCTTCAAGAGTGGGATTAAGAAGTCCAGTTTTACAAGAAGGAGTGTCCTTTTCAGGAGCCCAAGTGGAATTTCAAGAAGCATTGGAAGATGCCGAGCCGGAGGAGGAAAGACCACCGGAAATTCACAATACCAAATGTAGAAGGTCAGGTCAAGATGTCATTGTGGTCGACAAATACGATAGGCACTATGAAATAGCTGATGTGAAAAATATGGATGAGTTTAGCATTTGTGAGGAACCTGTAAGTCACATACTTGGACCGCATCCAAAAGCACCATCCAAGGAAACGAAAAACAAATATTCGGTTCGATCTTCACCCTTGGTGCAAACCTCGCCAAAATCAACTCGGAAACATAGCCCTAAGGCTATGCAGAAGCCCCACGTCAAAGACCATATGCTGATGGAAGAATTAGCATTACGACTGCTAGAAAGCATGGATAGTGATTTGATCTTGTATGCAAGCAATAATGGAAGCTATTTTCAGCTTCTCAAGGACAAGACGATGGAGGATAAAGAGACAAAGCCAGTGGATACACCTAAGTCAGTCGTAATCTATAGGTACATGCATGTAACTCAGATGTTTTATTTGTATCGAGATACCATAGGAAATCATTATCAACAGTACTATGGAGAGTTGCCTCATCCAAAGAATGCAAATGCTGAGATAGAGGCATATTGCAACCAGTGTGCCATCAGTCATTTAATCAAGGTCTGCCCAACAAATCTCTACCTGGAAAAGAAGAAGCAACAAGCCAAAAGCAAAGTTTAGACAGTGACAACAAGGGAACGGAAGCAAGAATCCCCAACCAGATCTCCGAAAAAGAAGCAGATCTTGTCGCAAAGCACAAAAGATAGGCTCAAGACACAAATGCTTGAAGTCAAGGGTGTCAACGACACCCTTGACTTCAACAAGGGAACAGAAGCAAGAATCCCCAACCAGATCTCCGGAAAAGAAGCAGATCTTGTCGTAGAGCACAAAAGACAGGCTCAAGACACAATTTCTTGAAGTCAAGGGTGTCAACGGCATTATCATAGAGAATCAAGCTTTCAAAAAAGATCAATTGAAGCAGTTGATTCAAGATAGATTAAAGAACCTTAGTGAGGACAAGTCAAAGCATCCACAAGGTGATGAAGATGAAGCTCGTAGTTCAAGGTTCGAGAGCAAAAAAAGCCAAGATTCTGAAGATGGTAAGCAAACCCAAGAAGAGGTGGCAGAGGTAACAACAAAACTTAGTGTCACTTCACGAGACAAAGACATGCAAGTTGAATCAATGGATGAAGCTAAAATTCCACAAGGAAATTCCTCTACTTTGGAATCTGCAGTGGTGGTTAAAGAAATCAAAGACCAGCAAAAGCTAAAAGATGATGTAGAAAGACCAGCAGAAGCTAAAAGATGATGTAGCTGAAGTCTTAGAACCCACCAAAGATCAGGAAATGATCGACTCCAAGATTGACTACCAAGGACAAGCAATGCAGGATATGAATGAATATTTTTGAGAAGAGACTCTACAAAAACCCATGGAACAATGGGAACCAAAGGCCACAGCGACCATTGCATCAGAAGAAGAGAGTCAACCTCAACATCATGTTACACAAGCTTCAAAAGATTTCCAAGAAGAAAAGTCACCATTGAATGACCTTCAAGTGCTAGAAGAATTAAATAGTGACTGAGAGCTTCTGAAATCAAGAATCAACGCGTCATAGTCAAAAACTATCAATGAAGACCAACAAGTAGCTCAGGCTATAGACCTTCCCCAAAGCTATAGATCAGAAGATAGTAAGCACTTGGGACATGCTATAACCAGTCAAATGACAAAGAAGTTCAACATACAAGAGGATGAAAAATCTTCCAAGGCACAAAAGTCCGAGACAAGCACCAAAAGCAAAGAGGACATCAGTGGCATCCAACAAGAAGATTAAATTCTCGTTGGATGCGCATGAGAAACTGAAATTCAGTTTTACAACAATAGAGATAGATTGCACTTCCACGACTAATGTCATGTCTTATGGGCTGTGGTTACTTCTAGATAAGCTAGAACTGTATGAAATTTAGGTACAAGTATCCATATCAAATGGAGTTAAGGTCACAAGTTTGGGGATTGCAGAAGCTATCCTTAAACTACGGTCAAAGATAGTTAAAGAAAAATTCCTAGTAGTGGATTCTTCCAAAATGAGTACACATTTGATTTTGTCCAAGCTATGGACAAAAACACTTGAAGAAGAATCTGAATCTTCAATGATGGTCATCACAACTAGCTCTCAAGAAAGTCAGCCTACAACCGCTTCAAGATTATCGGCGGGCTGACAAAGGCAAAGCCAAAATAAGCCCACAAATGTCCTACCAACAAACACATCCTTTGCAATCAAAGTCTTTAGCCAAACCCATTTAGGTTCAAGAAAAAGCTTCTACATCAACCGTCAACATGCTTCCACATCAAAGGCAGTCTCCAAAGAAAGTCTTTTAGCTGAAATATCCTACACTACGAGATCACCGTCGACAAAGGTTTTCAAAGGTCTACATTAAAGCAGAAGAAATAAAGGTCAAGGACCCAATATGGGTAAATGATCCTAGCCAATTAACGAAAGGTAAACACATGGGATGGATAGCCTCCCACGACAGCTTAGCAGAGCAAGGCTATTATGAGGGTCAAAAGAAACTTTGGTTACCAAAACCACAGACCTTGGATTATGCGGTGGATAAAGGTTTCAAAAAGCGTCCCCAAAAGCAACAAAGCTCATATTTATATCGCCAAAGGATACCAACCAACAAGGCTTTCCAAAGGTACGCAGGAAATTTCAAATCCAATTGGCCTTCATACCAACATAGGACTTCATCGGTAGATAATCCCAAAAATGGCACTCTAGTACATCTCAATACGACATCAAAAAAATCATGGGAAGTGCCATCTACAATTCTTCAAGCACAAGGTTACTATCAAGGAAATCGGAGAATCTCACTACCAAAGATGCGAGGTAAACATTCTTCAATCAGACGACTTCAGCTTGAAAATAATCGCAATTTTGCGGAAGGCAAAATCAAGGACAATGTCACAGTCAAGGCAAAGGATATCTACAAAGACACGCTAATCACACGATGCAGATACAAATGGGTGCCAAAAGAAAAACACATATCGAAGAAGATTGAAGTCATCTCTAGCTCTCAAGAAATGTCAAGACATAATAGACAAAGTGTTACGGAGAATGGAGTGAGCCAATATTCTCAACCAAGGGACCAACAACAACAAAAAGAAATTTTGACAACCAAGGTCACCTAGGTATGGCAAAAGAAACCAATATTGCCAACATGGTCCTTTACAAATCCTCTCTTCGAGGATGGGAGTTTTGAATTTCAAAACCTATTCTTGGTCGAAAGCTCCCGAGAGTAAGTCAATTCGCCATAAAAATCATGGCATAAGAGTCAAGAGTCAGGCAGCTGAGCCACTAAATGAGCAAGTGTCAGACCAAGCTTCATGTCTTAATACTTCTTGTGGTCTATGAGTCTAGATATTTAGATTATAGCTCAAGCTGGAAGAGTTGAGCATATTGTAAAATTGAGTTTCTCGTGCTGGATAGGTGAGCAACAGAAGAGTCAAAGTCTAACAATTTTATTTGTTAGAGAGGCAGAGTAATCCACAAAATCACTCACACACATGTACACAGTGAGGAGAGTGAAAAAACCTCGAGCATCAACAACCCTTCTTGTGAGTAACGGCAGCTCTTGAAGTCAAATATATTTTTGCTTCTATAGCTACGTTCACTCTTAGAAGCACCCATTCAAACTCTTCTCGCACAACATATTGTTTCCTATGCATCTATCTGTGCAAGCATATATAATGTCCCATCATTGGACATTTACATTTGACACGATTTGTGTTCCACCCATGTACTTACGCAACAAAATGACAATAACGAAGCGGTAACAGGTTCATAAGCATTTTCTCAACAAGAACGACTCTGACTTCAAGCTACTAACACTTATCCAATGTATATTCAGTCAATAATAGTAGCCATACGGCCGTAATTACTTTAACTCAACAAAACTCGGTTACATCAAAACATAAGTACATATAGCCTCACATTTAATTGTGACTAAAGGCATTTTTTTCCCACTGGGTTTTTCCCTTTAGTCCTATTCAGGTATCCAAGACCTTCATTTTGTAATATCCGCCACATTTCATTTTTACTATTTTATTTTTTATATGAACACAGAAAAGCAGATCAACGACATCCCCAAACAACTACATGCTCATCAACTAGAAAATCAAAGGGGAGCGGCCCAGAAAAAATTTCAAAAAGGCTTCAAGTTTACAGGTACACATGCAGGATGACACCCAAAGAACAAACAATACAGAGCTGCCAAGAATAAGACTTGTTGCAACAACAAAGCTCACTCAACCTATTCACGATAATACAACCAATCAGAGGGGGAGAGCTATGGCTTCAACTACACTACATGTCCAAGAAAAAGGTACCTCTACAACATACAAAGCATCTAGTAGAATCAACTGCAACAACAAAAGCTTCAACCAACACTAAAACATGAAGCACTCGTCAAGGCCACTGCAGACATAGGGTCTTGTCGGGGACGACAAGAATTCGGAGGGGGAGAGTGTTGACAGGACAAACTTTCAACAACGCTTCCACAAAGATTCCATGAAGATTCCTCAAAGATTCTCTAAAGATTCCATATGAAGATGCTAATGAAGTGATGAAGATGAAGATGGATGCTGTAATGTGAAGATACAAGCTCATGGACATCATCGGATATCCTGTTATTATCATTTTGAGCCATTACGGCCACTTTTGTAATGTTTACAGGAACCTCATATTTAAAGTCAGCAATTGTATTTTGGCCACAAATGCTTGTTGGATGAGCAAAGCCAGCTCACGGTGTTGTAATTAAGCTCTATAGAAGCCTAGGGACAAATCAGGTCATTTTGGTCGGACATTAGGTTTTCTAAGGCTTAGGATATAAACCAAAACCTAAATCTTTGTAAGGGGACTTCTAATAATCTTATCTTCTGTGTCGACTGGGAGACTGGGAGAGTGTGTGTGTGTGTGTGTGTGTGCTACAAGAGCTACGGTTGTCGAAATCGCAAACAGAGAGCAGTGGCGTGCTGCCCACGAGGAGAGCTACGCATTGATGCTTACATCACGCGCGTTCGTCTGTGTTTTGGCAGATTCACCTGCGAGCTACTTTTGGAGTTTCGGTGAGTAAACGTTGTCCGTTTTTGCATTTCATCATATCCACACTATCAGAGCGAGTAGAGCTACACATTAGGCATGTTAGATTTTAGAAACAGTGACTTGTAAAATTCGACCAGACATACTACGCATTTTCTGCACGGAGGGTATTGGGTTAGGATTTGTGGTTAGAGACCTTAGGGATAACGGCCTTCCAGTGTGTGTAGGACTTCCCTTGAGTTTTGTGAAGTTTCGAGATCGTTTGATGGGCTTTTGGCTTGCGGTACCGTCATAGGAGACTCTCACATTCACAGAACCAATGGCATGTAGATTTGATATCTCTGTAGGAAGTAGTCATTAGTCGGTCGAGTAGAGGTTGACACACTTTGCTTGCTTCCACGCGCCTGTGGGTCGAGCTCCGTCCTCAGTTGACATTATATGTTAGGTGAGTTCTCGCTATGCTGACGTCCGTCGTGGCGCATCCGCCAACAATCCCACTTGCTTCAAGTACAGATAGTTGTTTTCCCAATCTTGGATAAGTTGTACCTGTTGGATGAAAGGTCTTCCCAATATGATTTCATAGTCAATTTTTTTTCCAAATTCTACTATGGCAAAAGTATGTTGATATTCAATTCCACAGGAATTGACTATCACTTTTTCAAGCAGCCCTAATGGTCTCTCAATGTGTCCGTCAGCCAACTGCAATTTCATTCGAGTTTATCTAATGGCTGGCTGTCCCCAGGATTCCCATACTGCTTTAGTGGCTATGGCTATGCTAGCTCCACTATCCAGTATTTCCATAGTTTCAATGTCATTATATTTCCCTGGGAGGGTGGTGTTTCCTTCTTCCCCTTCATAATATTCTCCGACTTTGTTCATGGGAACTGATCGAATCTCTTTGTTTTCCATTTCATTTTTCAATTTTCCTAAATTCTTCAAGACTAGCCCCGTTATCCCCACCCTCTCTAGGGTTTTTTGTAAATCATTCCATAGTATGGTTTGAGTTTTTATAGTTCTCCCAAGGTAAGAGTGCGTTGGATGGGTGTAGACATGATTGAATGAATGTTGTCTACTTAGGGTCTGTTCATCTCTTTTTACTTGAGTGGTCTTGCACACGATGGATTCATCTTCGTTATCTCCCAAGTAAGAAGGTAATCTTTTTAATGTCAATGGTTTCGACATTCGTGAAGCTTCCGATCCACAATCCCCGTACAAGTATTGTACATCCATATTCATATCAGAAGGTAAATTACCCAACCAGACTTCCTCTATAGGAGCTGACTTTAGAGTTAGGCTCCCATCATTGATTTCTCTTACTTTTTCCCATAAGTGTCCTAGCCAGTCTTCCTCTACGAATGGAATTCCATCTAAGGCATCTTCATTGTCAGGCAGCACTATAAGCTCTGGTTCGTTCGTTCAAGGTGGGGTTCTGC
This sequence comes from Adiantum capillus-veneris, assembly GCF_014529385.1. NCBI lineage: Eukaryota > Viridiplantae > Streptophyta > Polypodiopsida > Polypodiales > Pteridaceae > Adiantum > Adiantum capillus-veneris. The sequence goes on along the minus strand of NC_140951.1, from coordinate 140,688,689 downwards.
CACCACATCGGATTTTGCTTTCGTTTTTCTTATCACAAGCTCTTCAGGTTTTGTGATACTTTCAAACATTGGTTTTTGTTTTTCCAGCATTTCTTGCGTGATTCTTACCAAATTTTGATAAGCTTCTAGCTTAGCTGCTTCCATGTCTAGAGATGGATAGTTTTTCCATTTGTTTTCTATGTTTTGGCTTGCTTTAAGTCCTACTTGGTAGGCTTCCAAGGCAACATTAATAGGCTCAAAGATTTTATCAACCAGAATGGATCCTCCAGATTTCACGGTTGTTTCCTTGAATTCACTGCCAGTTTCTTTCAACTTGTCCTGGACTAGCTTCTTTGCTTTCTCCTTGATTTCAACCCGTTGTTTTTGTTTTCTCATTTCATATCTTTTCCTTCTGCTCCTTTAAATGATTCTTTGAGAAGAAACTTCCGTGTTTTTTGAATCATCACAGGAGTTGTGTTTCTTTTTCTTTGCCTGGGCTCTAGTGATTACCTTGATTGGAACAATCGGTTCACTCTCTGATGAGCTACTAGGCATCACTTGGACTACATTTACTACAATTTTACCCTTGTTCAAAGGATTTTTAGGACAATATTCCGGAAAGTGTCCCCCCTTTTTGCAAAATTGTATGCAATAGGCTTCAATTGGTTTGAGGTTTTTATCAGGCTCTGGACATTCATTCTTCCAATGGTCATCAGCACCACAGTTATGACAGTTTCCTGTTCTAGGCTTCATCATGGGTCTTCCCATGGGAGGTATGGCACCTTGATTAGCTACATAATACATTGGTGTGAGCTTTGGTGAAGCATAAGTCACGGTTTCTTCCATTGGTGGTGGATGTGAATTATACCAATCTCCTTCTACCATTACTGTAGATGGACTAGGCTCTGCATAGGGTGTAACAGGCACTAATGCTTGTTCATCTATGACTCCTTTAGAGTGCATGTACTTTACATGCACTGCATTATGTCCTGGATACGGAGGTTGTTGTCCCAACACAAGTTGATGTCTTTCCATACCTGTTGGTGGTCTTTGAGCTTGGGCCATATTAGACTAATATCTGTACATGGGTTGTCCCTGTGGCCTCATGGGCACGTATTGAACATTCCCATCATACTTTGGTCTAAAATAGCACTCATGGGTCTCATGGTTGGTCCACTTACACTCGATTGCACACCATTTTTGTGGCCTAATTGGTTGTCCCTGTGGAGGTATCCCTTGTCCTGGTCCTTTGATAGGTGCTTTTTTCATGTTTTTCATCATGTGTTCATCCTTTTTAGCATATCTTCTATGGCTGAGAGTGGTGCCGCAACAGCCGCCGTTCCCACTTGTGCTGGTTTAGTGGATGTTTTTTTCTCGCTTTGGTTATCCTTAGGGATATCTTCTTCGTTGAAAATCTTGCAATTCTCTCCTAAGTCAATAGCATCAGACAGACACGCTTCTAGGGTTGTATGCTTTTTACTATAGAGAATAGCATGAAGTTCTTTGTTTAGCAATCCCTCCAAAAACAAAGATACAAGTCGTTCTTCTGCAGGTATTTCCATCTTTGGGCATCTGGCAATGTATTGTTTCACTTGAGTTTCACAATCCCTAAGAGACTCACCATGTTTCTGTTTAAAGCTATAGATTTGAGCTACCGTATTATGTTTGATCCCCGTTTTGGAACAAGCATCTACAAATCCTTGAGCTAATGTGTTCAAGTCCATGATTGACCTTGGTGGAATGTTTTGGAACCATGTCAATGCTTTTCCTTCTAATGTCATTCCAAACCCCTCGAATTGAGTATGGAAATCAAATATACGCTCTGCTCTTAGCACTTGCTTAAAGCTTGCTAAGTGGTCATATGGATCCCCTGATCCACTGTATTTTCTGACCCATTTCTGAAAATCAGCTGGTCTGACGCGTCTGTTTGGTTCAACTCCAAGTCTGCTGGTAGTTGGTCATGTTTCGAGTCCTTCAAACCAGTATGTTGGAAATAGTGACTCATGTAGCTCTGGACTGGCCTTAGTGTCACCCGGTTTTCTACGTGATGAGGTGGTTTCTGGTTTCTTCACATTGCTCTCAGATGATCTCTCATGGTGTTCATCCCTAGTAATTTTTTCTGGTCCTTGTCCCAATATCCAATCCCGTATGGTATGCCCCAACTTTGACACAGATCGACGTTAAGTACTTTTAGTTAAGGTCACTAGCCAATTTCATTAAGTTTGGATAATTTTTGGTCAAATGGTCATCAATTATCTGTCCGCAGACTAACTTTGTAATTTTAGTCACAATTTTCAATCCAGTGATCCAAATCTTACCAAATTTGGTTTGTGGGCTTATTACAACATGGTGAAACTAGTGGTATGCTGACTTGGTAAAAAAAAATGAAAAAAAGGACAGATGTAAATAATCATGATTATTTACATTTGACAATTTTTTACAAATTTTTGCTCAACTGAGCATTTACACATGTTTATCACATCAACATAAGCCTATGAATCAAATTTCAACAAGTTTGGATAAATTTTCCCCCAATTTATAGTCAAGATTCAAAAAGTCAGTATAAACTTTAGTTTTTACCCAGTTTTTTGCCAGTTTAGTGATCCAAATCTCTTGGGCCTTTACAAAAGTTGTTTGTACACATGCAATGAGTCAATGGTATGAACCTTGGTCAATTTAGAGCAGAAAGTTAATAATCGCAATTATTAACTTTAGGCTTGAAATGAGCACTTTTTTGCAATTTTTTCAAAGAGAGTCTTTATATGAGCTATTTTAAGCCTATGAATCAAGTCAAAACTTAATTTGGCCTAAAATGTCAAGAGAAAGTAAATAATTTGAGTTTTGGCCAACTCTTGAAATTTTTACCTCGAAGTGTCTTTGAGCTTACCACTAGATCAGACAACTCTTAGGCTTACTCTCCAGTTGAATTGAGTGGGCTCGCGTCTTTTCAAGCTTAGTCATAGACCTGAAATTCTGCAACTTCCAATAATAACTCACACTTGATTCTTTCAGAGAGAGCAATGTTCTGAAATCCACCTTGGAACCTACTTACCCTACTCCTAGATTCTCATGCAATGGGGTTCTAGAAAGTGTCCACAAACACTCGTTTTCTTGTGTTTTTAATGTTTTTCAGAGTTTTGATCTTAAGACTTGTCTCGTCTACCAATAATTCTCCAAATCCTAATCTAAATCTACAATCCTACAATCCTAAAGGTACTCAGCAAGTATGATTACTTCCAAGCTACCTCTACACAGCAAAAAACGTCAATCTTCAGCTATGCGGTTTCTAAAAGAGAGTTTTGAACTCTAGGCGAACCTAGAGGAAGTTAAAGGACAACTACACAAGACGCTCATGTTTTTCCTAGTTTAGGTCTCTTCAATCCCTGGTAGTGGCGCCAAATGTGGGACGCATGTCTAACCTCACCATCCTATCTTATTGCAGTATTAGCGAGAATCACGATTAATTTGTCAAACCATGGGACGAAGCTGACTTGACTAGTGCATAGAGGCTACAAGAGGTTGTCAATCTCTAGGAAAACAACTAACAACTCGCATCTAAGTCAAGCTACACTCAAGTGACTGAAATCACCAAAAGCCAATCGCTCATCGGCAAGCAAATCACATCCGTTACAGCATCAAACGACATCCAAACGTAATGAATCTTCTAGGACAAGTTTATAAGACCTAAGCACACATGATTATGGTCTCAAACGCCACTTTAAGTCAAGTTACAAAATCGCGATTATTAACAGCAGTGGATTTTTGACCTAGTTGTTTTCGACCAAAAATGCATCTAAATGCTTAGCAATGATTCCCCAATACCCCGCTCGGGGGGTTCACTATGTGTAAAACTACCATGTCACGTGCGTTCAAGACATGTTTGTAAAACCCCTCATCTGTGAATTGTTTTAGGAATATAATATACCCTTTTCTTTTAAAATCTGTAAGTTTTTTTCAAAGTTGAAAAAATAATGCCCTTCTGTGTATATATTTCTATAAGTTTCAAGAACTTTAAATACCCTTCTATTGAACTCACGTGATAGGTTACATTTTTATTAGGTGACCTCCCCGTGATACCCCGTCGATGCTTCGTTTTCGATTTAAAGTGTAAATTCCTAGCTATAATGAAATTAGGCCGCGGGTCGGCGACACCAAAAGCTATGAAATACTGCGAATGGGTTACGTCAATGCGTAGAGCTCTTACCTACGGTTGCAATGCAACAAACGCAATTGCAATGTGACAACCGGAGAGGGAGTAGGAGACACGAGAAGGAGAGAAGTGAGCGCCATTAGCTCACGCTGTGTATTTCTTATTCAAAAACTTATTAAAAACTTATAGAAATTGGCTTTTATACCTTAGCAAAGGTTTTTGGGTGGTCAAAACTAATAATCTGGAGTTCTACCAAAGTTGGGTGATGACTAGCTGATACAATCTGGAAGCTTGTAGCTCCGGCTCATTAATTACAGAATTTATCCGAGAAAATAGGAGTTACAATATTCCCGATTTATCAAAATAATAAATATTTTACAAAGAGAACTTCGAAAAATGGTATCCGTGTAAGCTTGCTGCTAACAACTACCTTCTCCTCTAAAGCCAAAGTCAACCTTTGGAGTTCTTTAAACTTCGTGTTGTCTCTTGCCTCTCCTCTATTCTCGATGTCAGATCGGAGTCATCAAATTTTCTCAAAGCTCTTCGGAAACAATTAATGCTTGGTTGCTTGCCCGCATGTCTTCACAAATCCACAGGAATTAATAGTCAATTGAAATTTAAATTGGCAATACCGAGTCTCGATCGTCCTTAAGAAAATTAATTTGTCGACTTGTCGATTTATCAAATTGATCATCGATTAGCTTCAATTTGCAGCTCTAATATTTCCAATTGAAAATTCCTCTTCAGAGTTGGAATTTGATTTCCGATTTCCTCAAACCCGAGGCCCTGATGCCATTGTTGGGAAAAGGGGAAGACCGGTTTCTTAAAACAATTCAACCTTGCTCACAGACATCACCATCAACCTATCAACCTCTTTCGGCAATTTCCAAGCACACATACACACATCTAGACTATGCCATACACACACACACATACACACATACACACATACACACATCATGGAATTGACATAGGCAAGATTGTAAGAGTGTGTAAGAGAATTAAAAGAGATAGAGACTTGATTAAAGAGTACACAACAAATTAAGGATAGCATAAGAGTGTAGAGAAGAGAATCTACAAGAGAAAGGCCTAAATCTAGCCCCAAACTCCACGGTACCTATTCTTGTGGAGTTTGGTATTTAAAATATTATTTGTGAGTTTAAGGTGCCAAAATTTGAGGCCCCTCTTTTACAACCACTTCACTTTTGTAAATGAGTGAAGCTTATTAGTTCTTGCATGTCCCATAGGGAGAAGTTCCCACTACAATTATTTATAGAGCCATAGTGGCTTATTGAAATGAAAATTTAAAATATTGTGTGCGAGTACAAAACGATCAAGAGGGTTATTGCATGCACCTCTTTGTCAACTCCCCACATTCCACTCTACAAATCATCATCAACTCAATTAGAAAAATAAAATAGGCATCACATAAATAACCATTACCCCAGCTATCCCAATTGCAGCTAACCACTACAACACGAGGGTGCCCAGTCTCATAACAAGAGTAGCTTTTTTGGTGTCTTTATGTGTCAACTTAAAATGGCTCAAAATTGGGGCTATGACCATATCTACTTGAGTCACAAATAGGTTACAACAAGGTTCAGTGTGAAAGACCATAGCTACAAAGATGTTAGCCAAAAGATGTTAGCCAAACTCTTGTAGAGGAATTTGACTCAGCAACGATCAATAAGCAACAAATCCTAGCATTGTTGTAAAGTAAAGCACATCTTTGGATGTGTGTAGCTTCCAAGTGTGAGATTTTGGTGAGAGAAGATTGCATCTTAGAGAGACCAATAGAATACAAAGAGTACATCCCCAAGCCTAATGAGGGTTTTTTGCTTCTTGGTCCTACAAGCATCCATTTGGCATGATCTAGGCCATTGGCACCCAAGACCCAGTTCAAAATAGCAACCCCTCTAGCCTTTGCGTGGGCTAGATATATACAATGGATATACTAGCAAACGATGATGATGAACAAAAACACAAGAGGAGGAGGGATTGGATATTATGAGAAAGTGTTACCAGAGCTAGTGCTACAATGATACACTTTATAAACAAAGCCTACAAAATAAAGTGTTCCTTAATACACATGACATCATTACAAGCTCTCTACTAATCCTTAGACCCTCGCTGATAGGCATCTTGTTGATAGTTAGTGGACTCCTTGAAGCAATTTGGCTAGCCTTTGATGACACAATAAAAAATATCGCAACTAAATCTCTCTCTCTCTCTCTCTCTCTCTCTCAACCCCCCAATACATATATATATAATTAGCAAATTTTATTTCAAGATTCATTGGATGAAAGTATTCACAATGTGATTAGTGAATGTTGGAGAAACATGATGTCCTTGGCAATGCTTCAGTCGATGTGTATATTAAATGTGATGCTCCTATGAGCTTTTTATTCAAAATTCTATCTCCCAAGATGTGTAGTGTGCTAGAGATACCCAACATGGTTGTGTGGTAAGAAAGCTTTGGGTTGCTTTATCTGAATACAAAATGAAAACCTTTGGCCAAATGCAATGGCTTGTATTTGCACCTTGAAGGCATGTAACCTTATGCTCAGATTAGGAATTGCAAAAGAAATATGTTGTGCTTGAGAATACTTTGTTTGATATGTATGTCAAATGTGGTGCCCTTAGCAAAGCACATAAAGTTGTTGATGAGCATTTTGTTCAAAATATGGTCTCTTGAAAACCGTTGATTTTGCAAGATATGCCCAATATGACTATGGCAAGGAAGGTTTTTAACCAAATGTGAAGGAAAGGTGTTTTACCAAATGCAATTGCTTATTCCTAAACCTTGAAGGCATGTGGACTTCTATAAAAAATACTTAAATCTTGATTTTTAATGAGTTGATTTCCAATTATACTTAATCCTCAAGTTTGAATGATTATTGACTCTCAATTATGGACCATTGATTCTCAATTTATTGATTGATTATTGATTCTCAATTAACATAATGAGGAGGAGAGTGCATTAGAAAAAATATGGATTTTGCATGGGCTTTGTAAGGAATCCTAATTTTTAGGGATTAAGGCTAATGTTGTGTAGGGTTAAGGGGACAAGGGAATTCAAGAAGTTAGTTTTGAATAGGCTTTTCTAGCCTTTTTTTGGCACATGTAGGATGTGGACCTATGAGGTTACTTTCTCTCTCTAGATTTTTGAAAGTGAAGGGAGTAAAGGAGTATGTCCACATCAACAAAAACGTGTGTCTCTAAGGGCCAAAAATTGACTTCTTTTCAAAAAAACATTTTTTAATTTTTTTACTTAAAACTCCCCTCGAACATATATGCATATCAAAAAAACCATTTTTTAAAACCTACAAGCACGGAAAGTCCACTTTTTCAAAAATCTTTTCCCTCCGCAATTCCTTTGAAATTAGATGCAAAACCTATCAAACAGCGTCCTTATACATATAATGACACATTTGCTAAACGAATCACAAAGGAGATTGACAAGCTGAATTCATCTACTATGAAATCGAACATACAGATTGGGTGTCACCCATTGTGGTAGTTCTCAAAAAGAACAAAAACTGCGAGTGTGTGTGAACCTCAAAAAGGTAAATGCAGCCACCATAATGGATAATTATCCCTTGCCAATCACAGAACATGTACTTGAGAGGGTGGCCGGAAAACGGGCTTATTCCTTTCTGGACGGGTTTTCAGGATACAACCAACTGGCAATTGTAATGGAGGATCAACACAAAACAACGTTTGCCACAGAATGGGGAATATATGCATATCGAGTTATGCCGTTTGGCTTAACTAATGCCCCAGCTACCTTTCAAAGGTTAATGACGCACGCGTTCAAAGAATACCTGAGAATATTCTTAGAAATATGCATGGATGATCTTTGTGTACATTCTCTTCTGCGAGAGGAACATATTGACCATTTGAAAAAGGTATTTGAAAAATGCACGACATATCGAATTTGTCTTAACCCGAAAAAGTGCATTTTCATGGTTAGGCAAGGCCGCATCTTAGGACACATTGTCTCAAGAAATGGCATAACCATTGACCTAGATAAAGTCAAAGTCATAATAGACCTACCCAGGCCTACTAATGCGAATCAAGTGCAATCCTTCATGGGACACTGTGGGTATTATCGAAGATTCATATATATGTATGTAGTCATAGCACAACCTTTGTATCGTTTGCTAGTCAATTTTGACTGGACCGAGGAGTGTGAAACTTCATTCCAAAAGCTGAAGGAAAACCTTGTATGAGCACCTGTACTTAAAGCACCGGATTGGGAAAAGATATTCCATGTTTACTTTGATGCTTCTGCATATGCAATCGGGAGTATTTTGGCTCAACCTGGAGACGGAACAATAGATTTTTTAGTTTGTTGTTATGCCAGCCCCGCGACAGTTAAATAGTGCGGAAAAGAACTACACAACCACCGAAAGAGAGGGGTTAGGAATGATTTATGCTGTAAACAAATTTCGGCATTACTTACTCGCAAACAAATTTATGTTCTTCACAGATCATTAAGCTCTTTTGTATCTGGTAAATAAACCATGCAATACAGGGAGGATTGTACGTTGGTTTATTATATTGCTAGAGTTTGATTTCACAGTGGTGGTCACAAAGGGTAAAACTCATCTACGAGTGGATCATCTTGCAAGGATACACAATGGGAAAGCTCCTGAAGGAGTGGATGATGACGTACCAGATGCTTATCTTTTCAATATTGAAATGATACCCAAATGGTCTTAGGAAATTGTTAGCATTCTTTCCTTTGGAGGTAGGTTTGATAACACGGAATACAGATCCAAACAACAAACAATTCGACAAACAAAAAACTTCCAGTTGATTGCAGGACGGCTGTATCATCTAGGATTGGACCAAATTCTACGATTATGTATAAATCCGGAGGAATTCGAGTGTTACCTTGAAGAAGTGCATGTCCAGGATTGTGCATTTCATTGTTCAACAGTGAAAACACACCAAAGATTGAAACAGTTAGGGGTTTATTGGCCAAATATGTATGCGAACACACCTGCTTATGTTACCAATTGTACTATATGTAGTGCCAAACGACCAATGGATCACGCGACATTGTTTCAGGTAAACATTGCACCTGCATGGAGTCAATATATCATTGATTTCTAAACCACAAGGACGTTTCCTGAAAACATAACAAGAGCACGAAAAAGAGCTATAGAGCTGGAGGATTGGGACTTTTAGTTAATTGAGAACCAACTCTATAAGCGAGGAAAGGACAATCAACTTAGAATATGTGCAGGTGAAAGTGAATACCTGCCGATTCTAGAACATGCACATAGCAGAATAAGTGGAGGCCATTTTTCAGGCAATAAGGCAACAAAAATTGTCTTAACCACAGGAATATGGTGGTATACATTGCATATGGATGCTGAAGAGTTTGTAAACGGTTGTGACGCATGTCAGCGCACCAAGGTGCCGATAAAGAGAGATGAGATGCCACTTTGGCCAATGATGGGGGCAAGGGCATTTGCAAAATGGGGCATTGATTTTGTGGGGCCTATTTCACCTCCTGCATATTGCACCCATACCCAATATATCATTGTGGCTCGGACTATCTCACAAAATGGGCGGAATCCAAGGCAACACAAAAAGCAGATGCATGGACCACTGCAAAATTTTTTTATGAGAATGTTTTTGTAAGATACGGTTTACCAATAGAAACTGTCAGTGATCGTGGAACACATATTCTTAATGAAGTCATTGAATATCTACTAGAGGAATTCATGGTCATACATAGGAAATCTGCTCCATACCATCCACAGGCAAATGGACAAGCTAAGGCCACAAATAAAACACTATGCACGGTTCTCACTAAAATTCTGCCAGAGTCAAGAACACATTGGGATCAGCCGCTACACTAATCACTATGGGCATACATGGTAGCTTACAAAACATCGATAGGGACGACACCGTACAATATGGTGTTTGGCCTAAATGCTATATTACCCATAGAGTTTTTAATTCCAACTCTACGAGTAGCGGAACGCCTAGAATGGACAGGGCATGAGCTCTCTTCAGAATAGATGACCTTGAAAGCTAGATGAACTTCGCTTGAGAGCTGTAGCTTTGATCTATGCTAAAAAGAGAAGACAAAAAGAGTTTTTTGACAAGCATGTGCGCACGAAAGAGTTCAAAACAGGTGATTATGTACTTGTTTATACTTTGAAGCAACATGCCAAGAAACTTAAAAAGCGAGGGATGGGACCTTTTGTGATTAGTGATCTATCACAAAGCGGAGCTGTCAAGCTTGCTACATTAGCAGAGGTGAAGAAATGACAAATTGGATTAGTGGGTGTCGATTGAAGAAATATCATTTACCACTAACAAAGGATATGCTTCAACAAATCCATCAAGGAAAACAACGAATGAAGGAGAAACAGAGGGTACGAGAAGAAGCTCAAGCAGAAGCACAAGAACGCATTGCAAAAAGAAGAATTCTACGACAACAACAACAATGTGGAGCACCATTGCGAATCAATGCCATTCGACTAACGAGGTTTGATGAAGACACAGTGGAGCCAATAATTGTAGTCAAAGTGGGTAGCAATCAAGTTGAATCGATGGCATTGCTTGATTTTGGAGCTCAAGCAAATTTAATCTCTTACAGACTATACAAACAACTCAAGTCCACAAGTCAACTTCATCCTACTCCACAAGTACTGGAAAGCAGTACATCACATTCGTTGAAAACATTGGGCTGGACTATATTGCATGTACAAGTACATCAATACATTTACTCACACAAGTTTTATGCAGTCGAGGATGAAAGCACACAACACCCCATGTTGTTGGGATAACCTTGGCAAAAAGAGTACAATGTGCAGATAGATTGGAATGCGAATGAAGTCAAAATTCAGAATGGACAAGAACAACAGGTGATAGCCTTTGCCCAACAACCCCGGAATAATCAATTGCCAGCAAGGCAATCACTGGAAAGAGAGCCAAAAGCAAGGGTGCCACCAAAAAACAACATGATACCCAAGTCTAACAAACAGGTAAAAGCCAACCATGCTCACTACATACATACGAAGTCACCAACCGCAGTGCAAAGATTTAGGTCACCAAAACAAGAGAAACAAATATGGGTGTGGAAGGATAGAAATGACATGGTAGACAAAAAACAATACAACAGAAGAATTCAACCGAAGCAGATAGTTCAACCAAAAATCAAGGGAATAAAATAGATTTAAATCCCAAAGAAAATGCTCAGCAACAACTCAAATGCAACTTGCATTTGGATACCAAAACCGAAGCAAAAGGAACTCCCTTCAGTACAAGCAACATCGACAGGCAGACAACTGCATTTGCAACCGGCAAATTGACTTATGTGGATGCCAATAAGCAACAAAACAGTGCCAACCAAGGAAGTAGCAAGAAACCTACAAAAACCGGCAAAGACAAGCTACCAATGGAAAGCAAAAGAGTTACGGTCTATGGCCATATCAACAGTAGCGGCAAAGCAAGAGACTTTTGCAAGAAATACAATCAAACAAAGAGCAGTAGAGTTACAGCTTTTACTTGCAAAGAAAACAGGAAACCTCGACGGCGAATGCCAATAAGCATCTTGCTTATACCCTTCTCTTGCACAACATTAATTTTTCCATGCATTGACCGAGTATGCATAAAATAGGGCCACATAAATCGGCCAAGCATTAGCACAATTTTTTCAACCTATGCACGGCACATACTCCGAGGCGATACCTTGTCGTCCGGGAGGACTACGGCTAGGAGGGGGGGAGGCATTCTCAAATGCGGACCCAATAGCAGAAAGAGCAAAAAAGGGCAAGATTTTCAACTATTTTTAAGGGTTGATGTTTGATTGCAAAATTTTCTAGACTAACCCAAGTACATATTCCCTTATACAGAATGAATCTACAGGTATATGGGGCAAACGCCAAATCAAGCCCGTAGATGTGTGTATATAAGTAGAAATAGCCATTTTTCGGGCAAAATATTGGTAAAACGGAGAAATCCAGCCATAAAAATTGCATGTGAGTGTATATAATGTTTTGGGGTGATGTTTTTGATTTATTATGATTTTTGGGGATTTTTTGGGTTTGATTTGCTATTTTTCTTTTAATTTTGCTAATTTTCGGCAGAAAAACTTCAAAAATACAAAAAGCAGGTGAAAAACGATTGTAATGAAAAACAAAAAATATGGGGATGATCAGTGACTATAGGACAACCTATGGCACAGTGGGGGTGCAATTATGAGATTGGAGAAGAAAGCGTGTTTTGGCCATATTTTGACCGAAATGCCAAATTTCTGGTAAACAGGGCAAATGAAGTCCAAATCAAGAAATTTTTGAGCCTAAACCGCATCTCGCAAAAAGTTGGGAGCTCATGTCAAATTTCATGAAAAGTGTTTTGGGGACCTCCATTATAAGAAATTTTCACCTCATTTTTAGCTCATTTTCACTATTGTCCTTTGAGAGAGAGCTTCTGTCCTTTGAGAGAGAGCTTCTGCCACCTAGAGCGAGCGAAACTTCCAGCAGCTTCTACGATGCACACGACTACCCGACAGGCTTCAGACATGAGAGGTAGGTTCACCACCTTGAGCTTTTCGCGCATGTTTGTCGTTTTGTCGCGAAAACTAGCGTAGGGTTCACACACAAAGCGGGCAGTAGAGACCTACAAGTAGAAGTGGCCACCTAACGGCTAACCCAAAAGCAACGATACTTCATCGGCAGCTTACCCTAGCATAGGAGACCAGTCTTGGATGTCCAAAGGCAATAGAAAACCATCGGGAAAAACCCTAATTCCTAGAATCCCACAAGAGGCCACCAAATGGAAAATCAGCGGAAAGGCGCCCAAATGCTAAAAAAATCATGGGTAGGAGCATCTCGACATGCTCGACAAGTCTATGTAGCCCACATGACTAAAAGGTCACCCAAAGCGGCACTAAAATTCAGAAACGGCATTAGACACACAAAGCGTCAAATAGCTCTCGCGGCCAAACCGCATGTCCGTTTGCCACCAAACTTCACGAGTGGCTTTCCTAGACCATCAACAACCAAGTCCTATGGTGGTAGACCACCACAAATCATCGAAGACATGTAAACGCAACCACGGGTGCTTCTAGAGCGACAAATTGCCAAATGGAGCTCCGGTGAAGCCAAAATCGACAAAAACCATATGACAAGGATCCCCAAGGGATCGGGAAGCTATGGAGACCAACATCAAGAAATTTCATCGTCGAAAAGCACTTCAAAAGTCAAAAAACGGCTTGGAGGCTCTGAAATCCACACAGGGAGTTACTTTCTATCCATTTGACTCTTTTGTTGAAATTAGGCTTAAAAGGGACTCAGGGGGACTAAGGGTAGGCACTAGTGACAGTTTCCATGAAAAAATCATCAAGAGACATCCTACGCGTAGGTAGGATGTCTCAAGGCCATTTCTGGGCACAGAACCCAACATTTCTCATCACACACATTTTCTGAGTAGCCTTTACATGCTAGCCACCAAGTTTCATCACATTTGGACCAACATTGACCTCATATGCATGAAAAAACGCAAAGTTAGGGCATAGAGGCAATAATGGGCAATAGACCTACCAAATCTTGTCCAAATCACATGAAACTTACACAACACATTCATAAGCACATAGCCAACCAACCTGTGTGGTTACTTGCAAAAATTGATGAAGTAGACATCCTACGCGTAGGATGTCTATTTGACATTTTTGGCCTACAAGGGGTATTTTTACATTCCAGATCTTTTCTTATCATCTTTAAGAGCTAATATATCAAGTTTAAAGTCATTCTAATCAATTTTGACCCCCAACACCTTCATGATACACTTTTTGAGCCCAAAAACACTACACAGGGTCTCACCAACATCAAAACTTGTCCAAATCAAAATCCAAGAGCATAGCCATGTTCCACATGCCAATGACTACCCACAGAACAAATCCCAAGCCATTTTGATGAAAAAGACATACTACACGTAGGATGTCTCAAGCATGTTTTTGGCCTTTTGTGCAAAGAATGACCATCATGGAAGCCATTACCATGGTGCAAGGAGCCCATATATCAATTTTCAAAATTGATATCATTTGCTACCTGTAGTGGACTTTTACCCAATTTGTGACCTAAAGGCTGAATCAGCCCAAAAATCCACTTTTTGATGCCAAGGACTACCAAGGATGACATGCCAAGGACTACCAACATGACAAGTATCATCACAATCTGATGAAAAAGACATCCTACGTGTAGGATGTCTATATGATAAAATTTTGCCAGAATTGCACTGTGAGCACATGCACAGTTTCCCAAGTTCCTTTTAAGTTTATTTTCAATTTTCAAGTCATTTGGATAGTTAAAACTCAGTTTCTCAGCTGATATGGAAAAAACGCTAACTTCGAACTACTGAGTGCAACAGGATCTATGGCAGCTGCAAAGTCACCGGCAAAGAAGAAGAGGATGACCATAAAAGATTACCTAGAAGAGGTAGAGCCCTTCTTCATACCGGAAGGAACTCTAAAGCCAACCAGCACATGGATCCAAGAAGATCTGCTAGAGTCAAATGATCTAAAGATCTACCAAGGTGTGTTCAAAGACACCGAAGGAAATGTGATAGAGCTACCAATGCTACCGCGGGAACTCAATGAGTTCGTCAGAAGCAAGATGGCAGAGTATCTGGAGAAAATAGATCTCCTCAATTATTTTGAAGTTGTGCCGGCAGGTATTGACATAAAAAGAGTATGGGAATTTGTGACGTCAATCAAGGAAGATGGAGTGGCCAGAGTAACGGATCTGCAGGGCAAGCCAGGCACGGAGATTCTAATCACGGAAAGAGTAGTGGCAGTTGTACTAGACCTCTCCAACAAGGGGGATAGTGTAACCAAAAGAAGAGACGAAGTAAAGGTGTACACAGAAATGAAAGCCAACTACACCTTTGAAGACATTGCCAACCCTAAAGTGGCAATCATGAGTCAGCTGTACAATCAATATTTCCATATGTGTACAAAGTGGGCACAAAAGTACAGAATGCCGCTGCAGCAATTTCCACAACATTCACCTGGGCAATGCAGAAAAGCAAGCCGAAGGTAATTAATTATGCAGCTTATGTACATGATAATCTAGTGAAGATGGGCAACAAGAACCCCACATACATCGTGCCGGGTGAGCTAATCACGAAGGTGATTTATGGAGCAATGCACGCCAAGGTGATTTATGGAGCATTGCACGCCAAGGGAAGATGGCCCGACCCTCCATCACAGAATGACTGGCTGAGGCTCAAGGAAGATAAGGAAGACAAACAACCCAAAGCACCAAGGGCGGCAACCCGTTTGAAACACAGGTTAGAAACCGTGCAAGAAGAGCAGCCAGAGCTGAAGAAGGGAAAGAAGGAATTTGTCCAAGTTCCAGGAAAAGAGACTAAATCGCAGAAAGCGGCACGTCTAGAGCGACTGATGGAAAGTTTCAGGGCCGAAAGAGCCCTCAAAGGAGATTTTAATGAGCTATAGAAGCCGTCTCTAGAAGCAATGTCGGGATCATTGCAAAGGGTGCACAGAGACAGATTCGACGATTATATTAAGAATTTTGAGATTCTGGATGCCACGGCGGAAAATATCCCCCATGTACCATTTACGGAAGTAGAAGTGGAGCAAGTCCAACGGCAACTGCTAGAGGAGCAGGAAGTCCAAGAGAGAGAAAGAAAGACAAAGGCGGACATGGATTTCAAGAAAAAGACGACAACTCCACCGTCCAGCCCACCACCCTCACCACCTCCTCGTAGCCCTCCACAAGAAGAGAAGAGGAGCAAGACAAACCAGAAGACCAAGAAGAGTTAAAGCAAGAACAAAGCCAAGAGCAAGAACCAAAGGAAGAGGCTAAGCCTAAGAGTGAGCAGCTAGAGCCAAATGAAGCAAGATATAACACATTTCTAGACCTGCTAGCTACCGGATATACAAAAGAAGAGGCTGCCACAATCGCATTTGACTTGGCAAGCACGGGGCCCAAAGAGCAAATGCAGAGCCTGCAGTTCGTGGAGCTAAAGGAGATGGCCTGATACAGTGGACCTTCACCCACCCACCAATGATTGGGATGTGGTGATGACAAAGC
Source organism: Adiantum capillus-veneris (assembly GCF_014529385.1). Taxonomy (NCBI): domain Eukaryota; kingdom Viridiplantae; phylum Streptophyta; class Polypodiopsida; order Polypodiales; family Pteridaceae; genus Adiantum; species Adiantum capillus-veneris. The sequence goes on along the minus strand of NC_140951.1, from coordinate 140,672,480 downwards.
TAACCAGGCTAAGAGCACAATCAATATGCTCAGAAAGTGAAATGGAAACTCTTAGATCCACTGAAGTGCAGATAAAGCTTGAAGTCTACACTTTACAAAAACAAAGCCAAAGGCAGATAGAGAGAGAAGCAGAGTTGCAAGCCAACTGCAAGCCAGTCTGGCAAAGGCATTGCAAAGATGCTAGGAAATGGAAAGAGAAAATCAGGAAGCAGCTCAAAGACTGCAAGGAGCCAAAGAGGAGTATAGACAACTTAGCAAGTCATTGACAGATGCAGAGAGGGAAAGGGATAACCTAACCCTATAACTGGCCGAGGAGTCCAAGGAAGTTGAGGCTATGAGAAATGCCAAAGAGAAGGAAAAAATAGACCAGGAGGCTAGCCAGGATGAGGTCCTTCAGCTCAAGGACCAGCTTAAAGTTAAAGATCAAACCATCCAGCGGCTACGTGCATCTCCTGCCAGAGTCAGAGCTACTAGCTCGACTCACACCACTACAGAGAGCCAGATCTATGAAGAACAGATGAAAGAGCTCTAGAAAGAGTTGACCTTAGAGAAGAAGCAAAGGTTGATGATGGCAAAAGGGTCAGTGGTTATGCAAACACGCATGGAAGAAGAGCAGAAATCAATGCAAGATGAGCTAGAAAATATCAAGAGAAAGCTTGAGGAGGCGGAGAAGATAAACGCCGAGTTGAACGACCTCCTCGTGAACATGGAAGAATAAGCTAAAGCATAGAAATAGACACTCCAAAAGCAGATAGAAGAGCTGAGAGGAAAGCAGGCAGAAGAGCAGGGAGGCATAGGGCCAGCAGCCATGGAAGGCATAGACCTAGAGAATGTGGCAGATCCTATGGACACACCCATGCAAGAGGAAATCCTAGTAGGACCCTCTCAAGAGCCACAAATCTGACACAAGAAGAGGAAGAGAAGCTGTGCGAGGCCATAGAGGCAGAAATAAGAAAAACGAACAAGGAAGCCTTGGAATGGGAGTAGAGGGTTTTGAAATCCATGACCATTCAGAAGATAGACGCCAGCAACCTTTGGCGTGAATGGCTACAAACCTCTCTCCCATATCCTTTGCTAAAGTACGAAGCCGCAACCATCAACAAGAGAATCAGAGAATAGCCAACAGTACCACTCTACACAGCAGATATCTCCCTGCCTGAAGGGGCAAAGTTGATAGTCGACTCCCATCCCAGGTGGAGAAAGGCATGGCTGATGAAGTATCCACAATACCTAATCCATTTGGTAGAGGCACCCAAAATCATTAGAGATAACCTAAGCTTCTACCCTCTACCAAGGATGCGAACGTGGAAGGCCCAGGAGCTACTACAAAGGAGCCAACCCACTTGGCTAAACTATCCGAAGCTGCCAGGCTTGAAGGCAAGCGAGAGAAAAAGTGTTCAATACATGGTGAAAACCCTAACGGGCGCCATCAAATTGTTCACTGGCTTGCCTGACCTTTCTTGCATAATGATGAGGAAGATCTGCAAAACCCTTTTGGCAGTCTTTGAGACGTTCAAACTGGGCCAAGCGATCGGCAGTATCTTCTTCTTTCAAGATACTTACAGATGTGCATACGATCTGTTTGGTCAGCCTTCCAAGGAGGTGATACATGCATTGTATCAAAGGATCATGTTTCTGCCATCCTATCACCTCTAGGCCTTTGAAGAAGCTTTCTACACCGGCTTCTTCACCAACAACACTGATATATTTAGCCCAACCCTATTGGATTTACATGCAAGATACGAGTCGCTGCTCAAGATGCGCGAAACCATAAGATGAAGAAGCAGCTCAACAGCCATGTCGGGGACGGCATGAGCAAGGAGGGGGGGAGTGTTAGAAGCTGGACACACCCTACAGAAACTAACTGCTCGGCAGATCATCATTTTTTGTAATTATTCATTTATTCAAAAAACCCGATGTTTTACCTTGTAAATACTGGGGCTTATAGAAGTTTCCAGATTGTATCCCAGTTTTGACATTTAGATTGAGTAGATGGTTAATTTGGAATTTTAGGGTTTGATAATTGTAAGGTATTTATACCACTTTTTGACCTTAATAAAAAACCTTTTGTCATTTTAAAAAAGTTAAAAGTCTGTGAGTGAGCGTACTGTGTACGAGAGAGAGTCTGAGCTTCATCTTGACGCTACGTGTGCACCGGTGGTCGGAATCGAGTGCGGAGCAGTACAGCGTGTTGCCCCTGACGAGAGCTACGCGCCGATACCTACATTGCGCGTGTACGGTCCGGTTTTGGGAGCTCCATCTACGAGCTTCATCCGGTGATTCGATGAGCATACGTTGTCCGATTTTGCATTGCAGCATATCCACGCGTTCACATTGAGTAGATCTACACATAAGGCACTTTAGATTTTGGAAACAAAGACCTGCAACTTTCGGCCACACATCCTACGTGATTTTGCACCGGGTGTTTTGGGTTGGTTTTGGTTCATAGACCTTAGGGAGAGCGACCTACTGGTGTTAGTAGGGTCTCCTTCAAGTTCTGTGGTGTTTCGGGATTGTTTGATGGGTGTTCGGCTCTAGAAAGCGTTGTAGGATGTTTTCTCTTATGCACTCCTGAAGGTTGTGACTTAGACATTGGGTAGAGACCTTTGTAGGAATTAGTTAGGAGTCGGTCGGGAGTCGGTCGACGAGTGTAGGTTGACACCCTATGCTTGCTTCCATGCGCCTGCGGGCCGAGAGCTTCGTCCTTAGCTGACAAATCTTGTTAGGTGAGTTCTCGTTGTGCTGATGTCCGTCGCGGCGTATCCGTCCAATAGTTTTCTTTGCTTCACACATGAGATTGTGTGAGTGTGTGTTTGATAATGCCTTGCCAAAATCATCCCCCTCTCTCTCTTGGTCGACCCCTTATGATTTTTACTCATGCTAGCATCCCATTGGACCCTGCAAATCTTAGTCAATGATAATTAAGGAGCATAAGTGGTAACCTTGTGAACTATGTCCCCCTTTCTCCTTTTGTGAGGGATTTGGGTAATTAATCAATGCAATTAAACTCTCATTGGACCGCTTTGTCTTCTGGCCAATAGGAATCAGGCAAGACATTGGGTTGTTGAGTGCTCATTGGACCCCTTGGGAAACTGTCCAATAGTCTTCTAAAGAGCTTAATTTCTATTGGTTCTTTTATCAAGTGTTTTTAAATGAATTAACCTAGATATACTCTAGCCTAATTCTCATTGGTCCACCTCTATGGCCATCCAATAGGATTTGAATGCAGGGGCAACTGGGCTAGGGAGCTGACATGTGTCCCCTATTCCCTTTGTGTAAAGGGAGCCTGCTAGAGTGTGTGTGCGTTTCTCTCATTCCCTACTAAAAGGGCTCGCCCCCTCCTATCCCAAGGGATATGTGAAAAAATTTTGGTCTTCACATAAGCATTCAATATTACCTAGATTTTGACCATTGGATCTAACCTTTGAATTTTGGAACCTTAACATTTTGGAAGTCTTCATGGGCTGAACCTTAGAATCTTTGAAGCCCATTGTTGCACATTTCTCTTTTGCAGATGGAACCTCCTTTGGATCCCTATTTTCCCTCCTTTGGATCCCTACTGTGGTCAGTCGGTCAGCTTAACCAATAATCTAGCTTTTTCTCCCCTGGTACTTCCACATATTAAATGATCAGTTTAACATGAGAAAATCATTTAGGAGTATTAGATATTATTTATTATGACATTACCTCTCTCTTGAAATCATAGTCATTCTCGACTATGGGATAGAGAAGATAAATCCTATTCATTAGTCATTTTTCTATCGGGTAGAGGATTCCTATCTTACCCTACGACATTGTTCCAAAATGAATGACTAATCCATTTAGCGCTTGAGAGCCTAAGTTTCTGCAATCATGTGTGCAATTAGTCCTATCAATTTGCCATAGTAGAGTGACAAGATCTACTTGGTGTTTGGGAGACGTCGTCTCCGCAAACTTGATCCTAAGCATGCATACTTCTTAACATTTGTGCACAAAAAAGAAAAACAGAGTCTTGAAAGACAAAAAAATTGTTCATTTTTAAACATTTGTACATTTGCTTACCCTAGGGAAGCATTGTAAGCATTGACAAGGTTTAGGTTATCCTTTAATTGTATGACTTGCATCCATCTAGCATCTTCAAAAGGATAGTTCTTAAACTTAATAAGACATCATTGGATAATCTTACCTCCTCTCAATACCTTGTCTTCATGTCGGAGAATGGACTCGGGATGCAGCACCTCTTCTTGGTATTTGATCTCTGGTGGGTCTTCAATAGTTGGTTCTTGAGGTGGATCTCCGTTGTAAGGCTTTAGTAGGCTCACATGGAAAGCATTGTGTATGAGCCAATGACTGGGAAACTTGAGTTGATAGGCCATCTCATTGATTGTTCTAAGAATCTGGAAGGGACCATAGTACCTTTTTGCTAACTTAGCATAGTACTTTTGGTGTCCCGTAGGATTCTTGCCTGTCGTGTGCCTTAATTGAGCCTTGGGAAATTTGAGCAAGACCCAATCATTTTCTTTGAAGTCTTGGACTTTTATGTGCTTATCAATAGCAGCCTTTTTCCTTTGCTGTGAGATAGAGATAGCATCCTTAATCTTTTGGAAAGATTCTTGTCGGTCTTGGCTATACTTATCTGCAGCAAAGATCTTCCCGTGTACCTTAAGTAGCAGGGGACTTTTGGATCTTTCCTCAATTACCTCGAAAGGTGATTTTCTCGTGGAGGTATGTACAGTATTATTATAGGCATACTCCACCAAGGGTAAGTAATTCTCCCATTGGGACGTTTGATCTACTTCCATTACATAGGCTTTTAGTAGATCAAGAATGGTTAGGTTAGCTATTTCACTTTGGCCATCCGTTTGCGGGTGATAGGCCAAAGAGAACTTTAGCCTTGTCCCTAAATTCTCAAAAAGACCCTTCCAAAAATTACTGGTCATTCTAGGATCTCTATTTGACACTATGGACATTGACAAGCCATGGTACTTGAAAATTTGTGATATGAAGAGGGTTTCCATTTGATGGGCTTTGATAGTCTTTTTGATAGGTATAAAATGAGCTTGTTTGTTGAACCTGTCTACTATTGCCCATATTCCCGTATTCCCATGGATAGACTTAGGCAATCCAAAGATAAAATCCATGGATATGCTCTCCCATGGTGAATTAGGGATTGGCAAAGGGTGAAGCAATCCAGGTTGCTTCCCTCTATCAAACTCTATCTTTTGGCATACCACACGTTTAGAAACATGCTCATGGATGTTTTCTTTCATGGTAGGCCGATAGAAATATTTTTCAATCCCTTTTAGGGTAGACTGAATCCCTCTCTGCCCTGCGTAAGGAGGAGCATGAGATTCATACATTACTTTCTCACATAGTGAGTTAGTAACGCATAGTCTATTGCCATAGAGAAGATAACCCTCTTGTAAATAAAATGGTTCCTCTTTCTTCTCTAGTGCAAGGGCTGAAATCACATCTCTAGAATCGGGATCAATAGAGTACTAATCTATCATTGAAGATAGATCATTGTGAGTTGCTATGGAAACCGCATTCACTCTCGGCCGTCTTGAGAGTGCATCGGCTACTTGATTATGCTTGCCAACAACGTGAACAATACAAAAATGAAATTGCAAAAAAAAAATTTCCCGCCTCATTTGTTTGTCGGAGAGCTTGGTTTGCATCATGAAGTAATTAAGGCTTTGGTGATCCATCTACAGAATGAAAGGAGTCCCCAATAAATAGTGCTTCCACGAGTCTAAGGCATGTAGAAATGCGAGGAGTTCCTTTTTCATATATGCCTAGAGCTTGCTCAACATGGTCAAGCCTTCGACTTTCATAGACTATGGCATGCCCTTCTTGGAGCAAAACAGCTCCAAGGAAATCACCATAAGCGTCACATTGGACCTCAAATGGCTTTGAGAGATCCGACAGTGTAAGCATAGGTTGAGAGATAAGCTTTTCTTTAATCTTTTTGAAAGCATTGTTCTCCTTGGTAGACCATGTATACCTAACATTTTTCTTTTTTAGGTCATGTAATGGTCCCGCAATTTGTGAGAACTTTTCTATGAAGCATTTGTAGTATGCACACGTACCTATAAAGCTTCTTAGTTTATGAAGATTCCTTGGATTAGGCCATCCTTTGATGTATCCATTTGGATGCCATCTTGAGAGATAATGTGACCTAAATATTGACTCTCTTGTAAGAAAAACTCACTTTTATTTTGATTAATATAAAGTTTATTCTCTCATAAGACTTGAAATATTATTTGGAGGTGTTGCTTGTGTTTGTCTAGTGAATTAGAGTAGATGATGATATCATCAAGGAACACTCTAGTAAAGGTTTGGTGAGGCCTGAATAGCTTCTCCATCAAGCTGTTAAATGTGGTTGGTGCATTGGTCAAGCCAAAAGGCATGACAATGTATTCATAAAGACCAAACATAGTGAAAAATGCGTTCTTTACAATGTCTTGATCAACTATCCTTATTTGATGGTAGCCACTTTTTAGGTCAATTCTACTGAAGTAGTTCAACCCTTGTAGCTTATCAAATAGGTCTTCTACCCGTGGAACGGGAAACCTATTATTTATAGTGATCCTATTCAGTGATCTATAGTCGACAAACATAGGATATGTGCCATCTTTCCTTTGCACTAATAACACGGGTGAGAAAAATGGAGATGAGCTAGGCCTAACCATGCCCTTCTCAACTAACTCATGCACTTGCGGAATAATCTCCTCTTGTTGAGCTTGAGAAACTCTATAAGGAGGTTTATTAGGCTTGAAATTCCTAGAAGAAGTTCAATTGCATGGTCATCATTGCCTCGTTTAGGAGGTAGTTCACAAGGGATGTTGTCAATAAAAACATCTTGAAATCCATTGAGAAAATTGGATAACTCTAATTCCTTGTGATTATTTGTATTTTCTTTTGCTAAAGCATTAGGTTCATATTGAGAATCGTTAACAAAAATCATGTACATGGAAGTAGAGCTCTTTATTGACATATTGAAAGCTTGCGTATGTACAATGGGTACGGTGTCACCCAACTCCTTAGCATCTATGTACATATCTTTTTCCCTGAATCTAAAGTAGATTTTCCTTTGAGGGAATTTAACATTGGCAGCCATGCAATCAAAACATGGTGCCCCTAGGATTACATCCTCATGCTTGAGAGGAGAGATAAAGAAGTCCTCTTTGTCCACATAGCTTTAAACATGGAGCCTCAATTTTCCAATTAAGGGAGTGCTGGAAGCTTCTTGCCCCTTGAAAGCACCATCGATGGGAAGGACATCTCCCATATCTTAGGCTTGGATGCCTAGCTTGGTGGCTAACTCTATGGATATGAAACTATGAGTAGAACTAGGGTCAAAGAGAATAAAAACATCATGTTCTCTTACCTTTCCCCAAGCATGGCACAGAGGAAATCCTTTATGGTGAGCATCCTCTTCTTGGATTGCGACCAAGGTAGCTCTAGGAGGCTCATTTCTTGTATTCTTGTGGGGGCAAGCATGATAGGCATTACCTTGCTCCTTGCACTTGAAATAGCGGTTATCTTTATGATAACACTCAAGCTCTTTAGGAGCGAGTTCATTTTTTCCTTTATAAACTCCCTTCTCCTTAGCTTTGTTGTTGTTGGCGCTGCCTCTAGGAGACTTTTGGACATTGTCCTTCCCCTTAGGCTCATTGTTACGATCCTTGTTCTCCGTGGGCTTAAGATTTCTCTTAGCCCCTTGTTGGAAATTGATTTGTGAAGACACCATGGTATGGTGTACGACCGCAGATATGGTGAGTGGCCTTTGGGACTTGACATACTCCACCATCTCTTCAGTTAATCCCGCACAAAATTGTTGTTTTTGCTCTCCAAAATCCATCTTTTTGAAGACAGTGTCTTTGAGATGTAAGTCCCAAAACTTGTATACATATTTGTGAGTAGATTCGTAGGGAGAGAGCTTCAAGCTTCACCATTCGGTGAGTAATTTGTCTTTGGCATCGGTAGCCAAAAACTGCTTAAAGCTTCCATGTTTGTGGAGCTTCACCGTTTTCCCATAGGCTAGATCACCATTGCCTGACGTACTTTTAAAAATGCATAGCTACATGGTGTAGCTTAGAGGACTCTGTGAAGCCCTCATCTCCAAACGCCACATCAAATTGTTGGATGAAGGCCAAGACTTTTTCCATAGCACCAAAGGTGCCATCCTAGGTAAGGAAAGAGATGTTCTTTCCTCCCTCTTTGGACTTCTTGAGCTTGGACAACCTCTTCCATGCGGCATAGGATTTCCTATGGCCTCTCCTTTTTGGTGGTTCAAAAGTTGCACCGTCACTTTCTTCAGAGGAGGAATAATTTGAGGAGGATGGAGAAGAGGGTGACCTATTTCTCGCCTTTTTCTTCCCTTGTTCCTCCTTGTCTGCACCATCACTTTCTTCATAAGAGGAAGAGGATGAAGAAGATGGAAAAGAGGGTGACCTCTTTCTCGCCTTTTTCTTCTCTTGTTTTTTGTCATCCCTCTTTGAATTATGGTGTGGAGAAGTGTGCGATGGTATTCTCCATTTAGGGGGTGTTGGAGAGAGTTTTGCCCATCGTCTTCGTGGATCCATCTCCACCGAGGTGGTAGGAGACTCACTTCTTTCTCGTTCTTTTGGTGGGGGCTCTTGAGTTCTCATGTGGAAAGGAGATGTTTCATCAAGTAGTAGATTTTTGAGCCCTTCATGTGGATCCTCTTCTTGTTCCCGAATTGGAGAGAGGCCTCTTTTGGAAGTCTCACAAGGAGGCTTCCTAGGTACTCTCTCTTCATGGTGGGGAATTTGGAGAATCCCATGAGCATGTAGCTGCTATTGCACTTCACTTTGGAGAGATGGATTGCCCATGGCTTGTTGAAGCCTAGAAACAAGGTAGTTAACAAGCATAGGGGCATCATTAGTAGCTTGCTCATTAGAAAAATCAAAGCTATCAACATTAATTTCACTCTCTTTACTATTGTCAACCATTCTAACAAATTCTGGCACTTCAAGCTCTAGTTGCTACTTCTCTTTACCCCTTTAGAAAAGCACTCAAGCTCCTATACCGTGGCTTCAATATCATTAATTGCAAGGAATAGAAGAGAGGGTCTTTCAACACCAAAACAATATCGGCTCCTATCAAGCTTCTAATATCTCAATAGTGGTTAACACGTAGGCAAGCCCCGCAGGACTCCACTATTAAGACCATAGCTCTCGACAGTGATGCCCCGTTACCTGCATGAAGCAGGCACACTGCAAGGCTGAAAAATCCCTATTCTACTTACTCAATTGCAATTGATAATACCAACCATTTATAGTTAGCTTGAGGACCTCCCTTCTTGAGCAAGAAAACAGAAACCTTGTGCTCTGATACCAATGTAGCATTTAATGGCCTAGTAACTTGTGTGTAGAAGAAAATAGCATAAACATAGTGAGCATTTCAATAGAATAGCGGGGTATGGAAGTAGATTGAGAGGAAGGAGTATTCTCACGAGAAATAAGTATATCTCCTCACATAATCACTCATAAAAGTTTAGCATAGCTTAGTAATTAGCATGGTAGAGGAGATGAGCATGCATTGGAGCTTGGCTCTTGGTTGGATTTGCATCACAAAGCCAAGAGTTGTTGATGTAGGCCTCCCTTCTCACAAGCTTGGACTAGATGATGAGCTTTCCAATTAAACCTTGAGAAGGAGAGACAGTCTTCTTTGCTTCACACATGAGGTTGTGTGAGTGTGTGTGTGATAATGCCTTGCCAAAATCAGCCCCATTGACCCCTCATGACTTTTACTCATGCTAGCATCCCATTGGACCCTACAAAGCTTAGCCAATGATAATTAAGAAGCATAAGTGATAGCCTTGTGACATGTGTACCCCTTTACCCTTTTGTGAGGGATTTAGGTAATTATTTAATGCAATTAAACTCTCATTGGACCCCTTTGTCTCCTGGCCAATAGGAATCAGGCAAGCCATTGAGCTGTTGAATGCTCATTGGAACCCTTGGGAGATTGTCCAATAGTATTCTAGAGAGATTAATTTCTATTGGTTCTTTTATCAAGTGTTTTTAAATGAATTAACATAGATATGCTCTAGCTTGATTCTCATTGGTCCACCTCTATGGCCATCCAATAGGATTTGAATGCACCTTGGGGTCAACTGGGCTAGGGAGTTGACATGTGTTCCTTATTCCCTTTGTGTAAAGGGAGCCTACTAGAGTGTGTGTGTGTGTGTGTGTGTGTGTGTGTGTGTGTGTCATCCCCTACTAAAAGGGTTGGCCCCCTCCTATCTAGGGATATGTGAAGACTTTTTGGTCTTCACATAAGCATTCAATATTACCTAGAGTTTGACCATTGGATCTAACCTTTGAATTTTGGAACTTTAGCATTTTGGACGTCTTAATGGGCTGAACCTTAGAGTCTTTGAAGTCCATTGTTGCACATTGCTCTTTTGCAGATGGCCCCTCCTTTGGATCCCTATTTTCCCTCCTTTGGATCCCTATTGTGGCCGGTCTTCCAGCTTAACCAATATTCTAGCCTTTTCTCTCTTGGTATTTCCCCATATTAAATGATCGGTTTAACATGAGAAAATCATTTAGGATAATTAATATCAGTTATTATGACACGGTCTACTAAAGACTTATGTTACAAAAGTAGATCAACACTCACAATGGGAAAAGTACTTACCCTTGTAGAGTATGCGTACATTAATAATGTCCATACTTCTACGAGAAAAGCACCTTTTGAAATCATAGAGGGAAGACCTAGAAGTCCCTTGCTACTTAAAGTACATGGGAAGATCTTTGATGCCGATCAGTATAGTTGTGACCTACAAGAATCTTTTCAAAAGCTTAAGGAGGCTATATCCATCTCTCAACAAAGGGAAAGATCTGCTGCTAAAAAGCACAGAAGGGCCTTAACATTCAAATAAAATGATTGGGTCTTTCTTAAGTTTCCCAAGGCTCGATTGAGGCAAACGACGGGCAAAAATCCTACGAGCCATCAAAAGTATTATGCTAAACTAGCAAAGAGATACTATGGTCCTTTTCAAATTTTGAAGCCAATAAATGAGATGGCTCATCAACTCAAGTTCACAACCATTGGCTCATACACACTGCTTTTCATGGGAGCCTACTTAAGCCTTACAAAGGAGAGCCACCAAGTGAACCAACTATTGAAGACCCTTCAGAAATCAAAGACCGAGAAGAGGTGCTACAACCCAAAGCTATCTTTTGGCATGAAGACAAGGTACTATGACATGGTAAGATTATATGACGGTATCTTATTAAGCTCAAAAATTATGCTTTTGAAGATGTTAAATGGATGCAAGGTATACAGCTTAAGGATAATATGAACCTTGTCAATGCTTACAATGCTACATTAGCGTAAGCAAATGTACATGTTTCTTTTAAATGACCAATGTTTTTGTGCTTAGAATCATGTTTGTGATGACGACGTCTCTCAAACACCAAGTAGAATTTGTCACTCTACTTTGGGAGAATGAAATGGACTAAAGAGTAGACATGCTTGTAGCAGCTACATCTCCAAAGAATCAAATGGATTAGTTATCCATCTTGGAATGATTTTGTGAGTGCGCAAATGTGGTGCTTGTGCGGAGAGTGAGAAGGGGAGAGAGAGATAGTACACCGGATGTGGGTAGAGCTCCCAATTCTCACTATATGAGCACAATGTGAGAATCACTGAGAGCTCCTTATTCTTTGTATGTATAAAGAATAAGGAGATAAATGTGGGAAGCCATCGGTGGACACGGGAAAAGCACGGTGAGGCACACCGCCTTTACTTAACGTTCTCCCACTAAAGACTGTGTGCTGATAAGTGTCAAGAAGACTAGCCTACAACTAGTATATACAAGAGGTGAGAGAAGACAGCTCTCAACCTATGCCCACTGGCTCAATCCAAACACGTGAGTGCATCTGTAACCACTCTAGTGTAGATGCAACATGCATACCACTAGCGCTAGAGCCATGATAACACTCCTGATGCAGGTATTGAGTGACGACATGCATGAATCCACAATGCACAATGCCGCATGGTTTGCTTTTACCTCTTTGTTGGCATTGGGTATCATGTTGTTCTTCGGTGGCATTCTTGCTTTTGACTCTTTTTCCTGTGATTGCATGGCTTGCAGCTGATTATTCCAGTATTGCTGAGCAAAGGCTATCACGTGTTGTTCATGTGCATGCTGAATTTTGACTGCCTTTGTATTCCAATCTATCTGCACATTGTACTCTTTTTGCCAAGGTTGTCCCAACATCATTGGGTGTTGTGTGCTTTCATCCTCCACCACATAGAATTTGTGTGGGTAAATATATTGATGTATTTGTACATGCAATATAGTCCATCCCAATGTTTTCAACGGTTGTGATGTACTACTTTCCAGCACTTGAGGAGTAGGATGAAGTTGACCTGTGGATTTGAGCTGTTGGTATAATCCGTAAGAGATCAAATTTGCTTGAGCTCCAGAATCAAGCAATGCCATCGATTCAACTTGATTGGCTCCACTCTGTCTTCATCCAAACTTCGTCAATCGAATGGCATTGATTCGCAATGGTGCTCTACTTTGTTGTTGTTGCCGCATAAGTCTTCTTTTTGCAATGCGTTCTTGTGCTTCTGCTTGAGCTTCCTCTCGTACTCTCTGTTTTTCCTTGATGAATTTGTTGAAGCATATCCTGTGTGAGTGGTAGATGATATTTCTTCAGTCGACATCCACTAATGCAGTTCGGCATTTCTTCACCTGTGCTAATGTAGCAAGCTTGACAGCTCCACTTTGTGATGGATCACTAATCACAAAGGGTCCCATCCCTCACTTTTTAATTTTCTTGGCATGTTGCTTCAAAGTATAAACAAGTACATAATCACTTGTTTTGAACTCTTTAGTGCGCACATGCTTGTCAAAAAACTATTTTTGTCTTCTCTTTTTAGCATAGATTGAAGCTACACTCTCAAGCGGAGTTCATCTAGCTTTTCAAGATCATCTATTATTGAAGAGAGATCATGCCCTGTCCATTCTAAGCGTTTCGCTACTCGTAGAGTTGGAATTAAAAACTCTATGGGTAGTATAGCATTTAGGCCAAACACCATGTTGTACGGTGTTGTTCCTATTGATGTTTTGTAAGCTACCCTGTATGCCCATAGTGTTGAGTGAAGCTGTTGATCCCAATCTGTTCGTGACTCTGACACTATTTTAGTGAGAACTGTGCATAGTGTTTTATTTGTGGCCTCAGCTTGTCCATTGGCCTGTGGATGGTATGGAGCAGATTTCCTATGTATGACCATGAATTACTCTAGTAGATGTTCAATGACTTCATTGAGAAAATGTATCCCACGATCACTGATAGTTTCTATAGGTAACCCATACCGTACAAAAACATTCTCATACAAAAATTGTGTAGTGGTCCGTGCATCTGCTTTTTGCGTTGCCTTGGCTTCCGCCCATTTTGTGAGATAGTTCGTATCCACAATGATATATTGGGTATGGGTGCGATATGCAGGGGGTGAGATAGGTCCCACAAAATCAGTGCCCCATTTTGCAAATGCTCTTGCTTCCATCATTGGCCGTAGTGGCATCTCATCTCTCTTTATCGGGACCTTGGTGTGCTGACATGCGTCACAATGCCTTACAAACTCTTGATCATCCATATGCAATGTAGGCCACCATATACCTGCGGTTAAGACTATTTTTGTCGTCTTATTGCCCGAAAAATGGCCTCCACTTATTCCGCTATGTGCATGTTCTAGAATCAGCAGGTATTCGCTTTCACTTGCATAGATTCTAAGTTGATTGTCCTTTCCTCGCTTATAGAGTTGGTTCCAAATAACTAAAAGTCACGGGCTCCAGCTCTATAGCTTTTTTCCGTGCTCTTGTTATGTTCTCAGGGAATGTTTTGGTGGTTAAGAAATCAATGATATATTGACTCCATGCAGGTGCAATATTTACTTGAAACAATGTCGCGTGATCCACTGGTCGTTTGACACTACATATAGTACAATTGGTAACATAAGAATGTGTGTCGCATACATAATTGGCCAATAAACCCCTAACTGTTTCAGTCTCTGGTGTGTTTTCAATGTGAACAATGAAATGCACAATCTTGGACATGTGCTTCTTCAAGGTAGCACTCGTATTCTTCCGGATTTATACATAATCGTAGGATTTGGTCCGATCCTAGATGATACAGTCGTCCTGCTATCAATTGGAAGTTTTATGTTTGTCGAATTGTTTGTTGTTTGGATTTGTACTCCGTATTATCGAATCTACTTTCAAAGGAAAGAATGCTAACAATTTCCTGAGACCATTTGGGTACCATTTCAACATTGAAAAGATGAGCATCTGGTATATCATCATCTAGTCCTTCAGGAGCTTCCCCATTGTGTATCCTTGAAAGATGATTTGCTCGTAGATGGGTTTTACCCTTTTTGACCACCACTGTGAAATCAAACTCTAGTAATATAATAAACCAGTGTACAATTTTCCCTGTATTGCATGGTTTATTTACCAAATACAAAAGAGCTTGATTATCTGTGAAGAACACAAATTTGTTGCGAGCAAATAATGCTGAAATTTCTTTACAGCATAAATCATTCCTAACCCTTCCCGTTCAGTGGTTGTGTAGTTCTTTTCCGCATTGTTTAACTGTCGGCTTGCATAACACACTGGAAAATCCATTGTTTCGTCTCCAGGTTGAGCCAGAATACTTCCAATTGCATATGCAGAAGCATCAATGTGAACATGGAATATCTTTTCCCAATCTGGTGCCTTCAGTACAGGTTGTGATATAAGGTTTTCCTTGAGCTTTTGGAATGAAGTTTCACACTCCTCGGTCCAATCAAAATTGACTAGCAAACGATACAGAGGTTGTGCGATAACCGCATACATGTATATGAATCTTCGATAATATCCGCGGTGTCCCATGAAGGATTGCACTTGTTTAGCATTAGTAGGCCTGGGTAGTGAAGTCGCGGAGCGGAGCGTGGGTCGACTCTCTCTCTCACACACACACACAGTGAGCTTACACAGTACACAGTACGCAGAGATCTGTTAGAAGGGTTATCTCTCAATTCCTTAGTATTCACAAAGAATATGTTAGTATATACAAAGAGTTAGAGGTAAGTGAGTTAGGCGGGCGGCCGGCCATATCCGCATAAGAGGCCACTTGGGCTTTAATCCCAACAACCTCCCACTTAAAGTCCAATGTGGCACTTTAAGTAACTGTAAATCTATGAACATAAATGTACAAAGATTTACATGGCTGCCATCTATCCAATGCCCAATAACTCACGACAATGCACAAAGCCCTCTCCTGGAAGTCCCTTTGTGAGTAGATCAGCAGGATTGTCCTTGGTGTGGATCTTCAGCAGTTGTATCTGCTTGTCTTCAAGTACTTCCCTAATGAAGTGATACTTCACATCAATATGCTTAGTCTTCGAATGGAACACTGGATTCTTTGCCAATTGTATAGCACTTTGACTATCACAATATAACTCTGGCATATCTGCATTGATTCCCAAGTCTGCAACCAATCTACCAAGCCAAATAGCTTCTTTGCATGCCTCATTTGCTGCAACATACTCAGCTTCTGTAGTAGACTGCGTAACACAATCTTGTAATCGAGATTGCCATGATATGGCACCTCCAGCCAATGTAAAGACATAGCCTGATGTAGATCTCCTCTTATCCAAGTCTCCTGCATAATGTGAGTCAGTGTATCCTCTGACACTCAAATCCTGACTACCATAGCATATGCGCATACTCTTTGTATGTTTTAAGTATCTCATGATACCTTTCACTGCCTCCCAATGTTTCTTGCCGGGATTTGACATATATCTGCTAACCACTCCCACTGCAAATGCAATATCCGGACGTGTAGCAATCATTGCATACATCAAACTACCCACTGGAGACGCATATGGAATCTTATCCATTTCAGCCTTTTCTTCCTCAGACACAGGACAATCTTGTTTGCTAAGTTTCACATATGGTGGCAATGGAACACTCAATGCCTTTCCCTTCTCCATATTGAAACGTTGCAAAACCTTGTCAATATACTCTGTTTGAGATAACCAAATCAACTTCTTTGATCTGTCTCTCTCAATGCGCATACCAAGTATATGACTTGCCTCACCCATGTCTTTCATGTCAAACGATTTTGCCATCTTTGACTTCAAAGCTGAAATTTCTTCCAAGTGTTTGCCGGCAATCAACATGTCATCCACATACAAAATAAGGATCAGCCAACTGCCATCCTTAGCCTTCTTTGTATATAGACAGTGATCGAAGTCACTACGTTTGTAGCCTTGAGAAAGCATAAACTGGTGGAACTTATGGTACCATGCCCTCGGTGATTGTTTTAAGCCATAAAGACTCTTTAACAACTGGCATACCAAATGTTCCATGCCTTTCTCAACAAACCCTTCTGGCTGCTGCATGTAAATTTCCACATCTAAATCACCATGCAAGAACGCTGTCTTGACATCCATTTGGTGCAACACCAAATCCAATATAGCAACCAATGCAAGAAAGCATCTCAATGTAGTCATCTTAACCACTGGAGAGAAGACTTCATCAAAGTCAATGCCTTGTTCTTGCTTAAAGCCCTTGGCAACAAGCCTTGCTTTGTACTTTGGCTGACTATCATGAGCGGTGATCTTATACCTGTAAACCCATTTACAAGGTAGAGCCTTTTTGCCCTGTGGTAATTTAACCAACTTCCATGTCTGGTTTTTATGCAGAGCTGTCATCTCTGACTGCATGGCCAACTGCCATTTTTTCGAGTCAACCACTTGTAATGCTTCCTTGTAACAAGATGGTTCTCCGCAATCTGTGAGCATGACATAATTTAGAGATGGCACATAACGATCAGGTGGTTTGGAGACACGCTCAGAACGTCTCACCACAACTGATTCTGCCTCTCTAGCCACTATAGGCTGTTCCTGAGCCTGACCATGCTGTCTTGATGTGCTAGCACTAGGTCCATCTTCCCTGAAGACAACTCTTCTGATCTCCTCTGTCTTCTCTGGCTTAGCGTGAAACTTGGCTTCATTGAAATGCACATCATTGCTACGAATAAGCTTTCTGGACTCAGGATCCCAAAGCCGGTAACCCATCTCGCCCGATTCTCCGTAGCCAAGAAATATACACTTCTTGCTCTTTGGTTCTAACTTATTTCTGAACTCCTTAGGAATATGGCTATAAGCTTCACAACCAAAGACTCTGAGATGCTTATACGAAGGTGCCTTGCCTGTCCATAGCATCTCGGCCACTGCACTCTTATCCAGAACCCTACTAGGAGACCTGTTGATCAAATGGACTGCTGTAGCCACTGTTTCCGCCCAAAATCCATCAGGCAACTCAGCATTTGACAACATGCTTCTGACCTTCTCTTGTATGGTCCTATTCATACGTTCTGCAACCCCATTCTGTGAAGGATTATATGGTGCAGTAAGTTCCCGCTTAATCCCTTTTGCTTCACAAAAGTCTTGAAAAGCTTTGGAAACGTACTCTCCACCATTGTCAGTTCTCAAGCACTTCAGCTTCTGACCACTCTGATTCTCCACGAGCTGCAAGAATGTCTTAAAGACCTTGAGCACCTCATCCTTGTGCTTCAAGAAGTAAACCCATACTTTGCGAGAATAGTCATCTATGAATGTACAAAAGTACGCTGCTCCCCCTAGTGACAAACTAGGCATTGGTCCGCATAGGTCACTGTGTACAAGAGCGAACCGTTCGTCGCTACGATTCCTCTTTGATCTGTGTGGTTCCTGTGTTTGCTTACCATAAACACAATGCTCACAAAACTCGAAATCTTGAAATGAAAAGCCAGGCAAATAACCATAATGAGAAAGTATTTCCATTCCTCTTTTTGACATATGTCCCAACCTACGATGCCACAGTGACACACTTGGCTGCTCAATCACATTAATTACATGGTTTTTAACCTCTGAAACATGTAAAGTGTACAGAGTTCCTGACTTGCTGCCATGTGCTACAGTCATCGAACCTTTGGAGATCTTCCAAGCGCTGTTCCCAAAAACTGTCACATAACCCGCATCATCCAACTTCCCTGTACTAATCAAGCTCTTTCGGATTGCTGGAACATGTCTGACATTCTTGAGCCATAAAGAAGAGCCATTCTGAAACTTCAACTGCACATCTCCCACTCCAAGTATGTCACAAACCTGCTCATTGCCAAGTCTGACATAGTCTTTAGTAGCCACATATGATGTAAACCACTCTTTGTGCGGAGAAACATGTAAAGATGCCCCTGAGTCGATAATCCAATCACTCATAGCATGTCCATCCTCTGCAGTCAAGAAAACAGAATCAAGATTGCTTGTAAGGAAGATGTCACCACCTGCTATACCAGAATCACTGTCTGAACCAGATCCTGTGACATTCACCTCTCCAATCTTCACTGAACTCTTCTTTTCATCTTGCTCAGAACTCTTTGTTTTGCCTTTTTCTTGTTTCCACTTCATACAGTCTCGCTTCATGTGACCCTTCTTGCCACAATGGTAGCATTCTATGTCATCCTTTGACTTCGAATCACGAGACTTACTTCGGTTTTGTGCCTTCTTACCCTTCTTCTCTTTAAACTGTTGTCTCCCTCGAACGACCAAAGCGCTATTGCCTTTGCCTTTGTCAATGTTCTTCCTGTTCACTTCCTCTGTGAGCAAGCTGCCTTCTACATTGGCACTTGTAAGACCTTCTGGCGCGACAGAATTACTTAACGCTGTACGAAAAGTATCCCAACTGTCTGGCAAAGTGATTAAGAGAAACATAGCCTTCACTAAATCTGGAAAGACTATCTCCTGTGCTGTTAACTGGCTGAAAATTGAGTGAAATTCATTCAGATGATTTGACATGGCTGTCCCTTCCTTCATCTTCAAATCCACCAATTTCTTGAGCCAGTAAATCTGAGAAGCAGCACTTTGTTTCTCGTACATATCACATAGCTTTTGCCATACGCCATACGCTGTAGTCTCTTCTGCTACGTTGAAGTAAACATTTTCTGCCAGTGTCAGCATGATTGTGGAACAAGCTAACTCGTCAAGCTCTTCCCACTCATCTTGAGCCATAAATTCTGGTCTCTCCCCTTTGAGCTTCAGTGGCTTCACTTGTTTTTTCTGCACCAAAACCTGCCAAATCTGCTTCTTCCAGAATGGAAAGTTTGTGCCATCTAGCTTCTTTATGTTGTAAAGAGTCTCACTGTGAGAAGATGCCATATCTGCCAAACTGTTTACTCCTGAGAAAAATCCGGCAGAGTTTCCCCTGTAAACTGGCCTCTGTACACAGTAAACAAGCTGTAATCAACAAGCTGAACACCTCTCCTCAGGAACTGTCAGTATTTTGAAAATTTTTGACAGAGTCTCCCCTGTAAACTGAGCTCTAGGAACCAAAAGATAGCTCAAAAAACAATCATAAATAGCTGACCAGTGACAAATCCTGTAAGCATACACTGTCTCCTCTCTGGGCGATGACAGAACCTGTATCTGTCTCAAGACTGAACTCTGAACAATGCCTCAACGGCCTGACGCATAAGATGCAATCCAGTGTCTACACAAAGTCATACATCCTAAGGGATAAAAGTCGCCGAAGAGGATGCGTGTAGAGGGGAACTCCAACAACCTAATCCACCTCACACTGGGTAACCCAGCCCCCAGTGCTTGGCTTCAAAAAACCTCACACACGACCCTCTCAGATGGCTCAGCAAACTGCCCAGAACTAGCATACATCCTATAATAGACCAATCACTGTCCTATGACCGCTGCGGCGGTCTGTCTGCTAGCGTGACTCACAACTAGCAGACCCACAATCACAGTACATCAATCTGCAATACATGCCAGTGGTGTCAAGCCGTCGTATGGCCACACCTCCCCTGGAACATGGCAAGCACAAGAAGTAACAATGCAGACTGCAATATATATATCTGATGATATATATGTGTACCTGGTCTATAGATGATGCTCTGAAGACGAATAAGTGATGTATGTCGATGTCGATATTGATGTCGACCACCTCCTGCTTGCCAATCTACACAAGATGGATTTCTTTGCGGCTGAAATCTATCTTCTGCTGTAGTGCTCAGAACGAAATTCTGAGGGCATAAACGGCTTCGAAAGGGGGGTAAAACCCTAGGTCGCCTGATGGAAACGCTCCCGGAACGCCGAGTGTGAATTTTCGAACTCCGGATCCAGAATCTGCCGGAAAAGTGCGCGCGCGCGCGATTGCGCAAATCCGCACTGAACCAAGGCTCTGATACCAATTGAAGTCGCGGAGCGGAGCGTGGGTCGACTCTCTCTCTCACACACACACACAGTGAGCTTACACAGTACACAGTACGCAGAGATCTGTTAGAAGGGTTATCTCTCAATTCCTTAGTATTCACAAAGAATATGTTAGTATATACAAAGAGTTAGAGGTAAGTGAGTTAGGCGGGCGGCCGGCCATCTCCGCATAAGAGGCCACTTGGGCTTTAATCCCAACAGGTAGGTCTACAATGACTTTGACTTTTTCTAGGTCAGTGGTTATGCCATTTCTTAAGACAATGTGTCCTAAGATGCGTCCTTGCTTAACCATGAATATACACTTTTCCGGGTTAAGACAGGTTCGATATGTCCTGGATTTTTCAAAGACCTTTTGCAAATGGTCAATATGTTCCTCTCGTAGAAGAGAGTGCACACAAAGATCATCCATGTAAATTTCTAAGAATATTCTTAGGTATTCTTTGAATGCGTGCGTCATTAACCTTTGGAAGGTAGCTGGGGCATTAGTTAAGCCAAATGGCATAACTCGATACGCATAAATTTCCCATTCTGTGGCAAACGCTGTTTTGTGTTGATCCTCCCTTGCTATTGCAAGTTGGTTATATCCTGAAAACCCATCCAGAAAGGAATAAGCCCGTTTTCTAGCCACCCGCTCAAGTACATGTTCTGTGATTGGCAAGGGATAATTATCCCTTATGGTAGCTGCATTTACCTTTTTGAGGTTTACACACACTCACAGTTTTCCATTCTTTTTGGGAACTACCACAATGGGTGACACCCAATCTGTATGTTTGATTACATAGATGAATTCAGCTTCCATCAGCTTATCAATCTCTTCTTTGATTCGTTTAGCAAATGTGTCATTATAAGTATAAGGACGTTGTTTGCTAGGTTGTTGTCTTGCTATTTAATTACTACCACATTCTTGTCACAATTAAAACAATGATTTATTTTAACTTTCATAACTGAATTTCATTAAAACAGCCCTTGAAAACAGTATTGAAAACATTCTTTTAGCAAACAGGCATCTTTAAACTTAAGACAGGGTACTATCAATCAAAACATTGTCCATAATAACCATGACCAGTACTCTTCTTGTCTCAAGACCACCTAAGGGTGAAGAACGACACCCATTTCTTATTCACAATCTGGAGTGGATAAACCCCCATCCAAGGTTCCAGGTGCCCATACACCAAACCAGTTGCCCATACAACCAGACGGCTCCCCTAGGATAAAAAACGGTATCCTAACTTATGTAGAAACATCAAGACATGACACGGAGTTGAAACTCAACGTTCATGGAGGTAACCGACTTATCCGTGGCTGGAAAGCCATCATTATCATCAAAATATACCAAGGACTTGGAGGTGTCTTGAGACAAGCTGTCTTAAGGATGATCAATCATATCTTTCCTAATTCAACCAATTTTAATCCAAACAATTCTTTCCTACATTATACACAATGCACGTTGGAAGTTCCTCCGTTTTTGGTCAATTATTATTTGTCTTATTCTTACTCACTCCTTACGTATGCAATTCTAATTTATAAAAGAACTTAAACTATTTGAAGACTTAATTGATTAATGGGAAACCCAGTTGGGATTGATTGACCATCTGCTGCTACGCTGGCGCCTGAAGACTCTTCTCTGTAGGCCTACTACTAGGCCCAGCTTCATCGTCGTGCGACGCTCTAGTTCTTTTTAGAGCTCTGTCCTCATCATTAGATGTAGGATTGGCTCGGTCCCTTTAGGTGCCATAACTTCTTATCCTTATAAAAAGGATGTCTAATCATTAGGTACATTATTTGAAATCTATACTTAACCTTTGTATTCAACTGTAACCCATCCAAGGTTAAATTGTAGTCTTAAATTCTTGACCTAGTGATTTCTTATTTTCCTATAAATGCATGATAACTTTTTTTGTAGCTTCCCTTAAGGATTTTTAAAGCTATCCTAATTTACTTATAATTTTGTATATCTTTTTCCTAATTTCCCCATCGAATTTTAAGCTTGGAATCTACTTATTTTGAGCTTAATATTTATTCTATTTATTTTCTCTTAAAGACTTCATTTCCTCAACTTTATATCACAGGTTTACACTTACTATAATTTTTTAAAAAACTTTTGACCGCAAAGTCTATTTACTTTAATTGATCTTTTGCTAAAAATAGGATTTTTGGTCAATTATAATTTCCTAACCTCACTAACTAAGAATGGTATAATTACCACAAGTAGATAATGATATTTTTTATCTCTGGTAATTATCTTATTATTTTGCAACTTAATTATCTAATTTCTATCTTCAATTTTCAGCTAAAATTAAGATAATTTGACTTAAATAAATATTTAAACTAATTTTCTAACCTTGACATAACTATCATGGCCTCTTTATTATGTGAGCTAACTCTAATAAATAGAATGTAATCATATAACATGATTTATTAATTTTCCCCTTTAAATTTCAACCAGAATTAGTATATTTTGACTTAGATAAATATATATACTAAGTTTCTAACCTTGAAATAATTATCATGGCTTTTTTATCCTATAATCTAGATCTTATAAATAGCCTGTAATCATAGCACATGATTTACTAATTTCCTTCTTTAATTTACTCTCAATAATAGTGATTTTCTACTAGGATAATTATTTTAAATAATTATTTATGGTTAAGATAATTATCATGGGTTACGTAAGATGTAATTTACCTCTTATAATTATCTCAAATCATTTTGAATCACTTTGCTATTTTCCATCTTTTAATTTGTCATAAAAACAGTGTAACTCTACTAAGATAATTAGGTAAACTAATCATTTGAGATTAACATAATTATTATGGGCTCCCTAAAAGATAATTATCTCAGAGCATTTTGAATCACTTTGCTATTTTCCTCCTTTTAATTTTTTTAATTTGTCCTAGAAATAGTGTAAGTCTGCTAAGATAATTAGGTAAACTAATTATCTAAGGTTAACATAATTATCACGGGTTTTCTAATATGTGATTTATCTTTGATAAATATCTCAAAGCATTTTGGATTAGTTTGATTATTTTTCCCTTTATTTTTCTCTCAAAAATAGTGTAATTTTGCTTAATTAATTATGAAAATTAATCAAAAAAATTACAAGATAATTTTCCTAGCATAATAATAGTCTAAAATAGCTTTGATAATTATCTCATCTTAATCTAAACTTAATTAGTATAATTACCATTAATTTATGGTTTAAATGAATAATTTCAGTCCTAATATGATATAATAAATAATTAGCTTAATATCCCTAAGCTTAATCACAATAATCATCAGAGAATATTTAATTAAGAGAGGATTTTTGAGTATATATAGGATTAATCTTCAATTAATTAAGAAAATTGTAAATAGGTTAACCTAGCTTTGCTAATTAAGAAAGATTAGGACTAATTATTGTTTAATTAACCAACTAGAGCTTGATCTCTAGTGATTTTTGTGTAGAGCTCTCTCTAGATGAGAGAGAGTGTGCCAAGGCTCCGAGTCTGTCTAAAATTGTGAAGCAAGGGTCATATTTATAGGTTTGGGCACTCACAGGCTAGAAAGTGGCAGTAACTTGCATCCCAAGCAGCCCTACAGCTCCAAAAATGCCCCCTGCTACTAAATCTAGTCTAGGAAAGTTCGTCATTACCCCACACAACCCCCCTCAGCTTCCAGAATTGACTATTTTCACTGATTTTTAATGATGAAAATTGGAAATATCAATAATTTCTAAAACCTTAGGATAAGAAAGTCTTTGTTAATAATAATTACTGAAACCATCCAATTTTACTTAACTAATTGAATTCCTAGTGTAACCTTTCAGGGCCCGTAAGTTTTCCAGATTTTATCGGAATCTAATTCTGAAAAATTCTAACCCTAGTAAAGCTCTGGTTACGGTTCCAAAAATACCAGTATTTGCCATAGTTGGATCATTCTACAGTGTTTTCTTAACAACCAAGTTAATTTGATCAGACTTTGTACAATTTCTAAGGTTTCAGAAACTGGAAACCTTACAATCACCCCAACTTAAGAAATTGAGATGTCCTCATCTCAACTGAATTTGGGGAAACCTTTGAAAAGTGATACTTCGTCCTCCCATGTAGTTTCTTCAGTGGGGTAGTCCTTTCATTTTACTAAATGTTCTCTGATTATTCTGTTTTGCAGACTTCTTTCCCTAGTTAGAGTTACTTGCTAGTCAACTTTTCCCCAAGAAACTCTCAGTGTTGAGCTCATCTTAAAAACCTTTACAAACCATTTGTATCATAAAAAAACCCAGGTTAAATCAATTCCATAGAAGATCCATATATCCACCTTGTCAACATGAACACGCTCAGTCTAATTGACCATTCAGAGCAATCAACATTCGACAAGTATCATGCATTTCAGCTTTGTCAATCTGAACGCGTTCGGCGTGTTCTTGCCACTCTAAGCAATCTGCGTTCGGCACAAGCTTCCACCATTGCACCAGAGGTACCCCCCCCCCCCCCCCTCTGTGCTCCAATTTGGTTGACCAACAATATGCAAAGGGTTTTAAGAAGTATCATACCAAAAGTTCTTTTCGGCTTCCTATTAGTTTCGTACCTTAGTACTTTCATATCTAGGTCATTTTCCAAGGAAGGCTATCGTGTGCACAAAGAATGTGAGTTGGTTTCTTGATAACTATCTCATTCTCAAGATTCAGATTCTTTTCATACTATTGAGAACCTCTATCTCCATTGCTAGATCAACCCTTGATTTCTTGATTGAATACTAACTTAACTTTAGATTCCTTAAGTAATTTGGGAAAGAAAAAAATGTATACCATTATATAAGTAACTCAAAGGTTTACATTATCGACTTATAGTGGTTTACAAAACTGCCTATGTTGTTGAGCTCTAGGATTACTAACTGTAGCCAAGCAAGTGTCTCTTTCATCTTCCTCGTTCATTAAGGTTGGTTCTCCCAAGATGGACTACTCATGGGATTATCTTTGCAGTGTTGCTTCCACCAAAGTTTGGCATCTCCGCTGAGACGAACATACCCAACATTGTTTGGTTTTTCGGAGCAGTTTCTGCAGTTTTAAAATAGTCTTCCATAGCATCTAACCATGCTTCGGCATCTCGCTCTAAATTGGGTCCCTCTCCCTTGAAAGTAGGGAGTTGAACTTGCTTTAGTAATAATTTCTTCTCTTGAGTAACAGTGTAAAGGCTATTTACGCGAGTATTTCCCTGAGATTGAATTAGTGGAATTTAGTACCAGATAAAGTCTCTCTTACTTATGCTTTTAACCTATCTCATACTCAAAACTTTTTCACACAGGATGAAGACAATCACCAAGCCATAAACAAAATTGATTATTGCATACCCGTGAGAACCATAATATGTACAAGAGTTAATACCATCCATGAAGGTCCTACTATATACAATTCTATATTAGAATCTTGTGGACCCTGGATGGATCAGATATAGGATCAAAATATACAACATCTTTTGGTCCATTAAAACTAGGGCCTACACCTATGGGCCTAATTCTACCTGGGTAGATTACTTTAGACACTTGGTCAAACACCCACTGATTTTGTGATACTTGGACATCATCTATTACAAGGGTTTCCTCTGGATTCTCTGTTCCAATGAAAAAGTATACTTCAATCACTTGAAGATCTTTGAACCACTTGAGTCTCTTCATAATTAGTTCTAAACCTTCTAGCTCTCCCGCATCAACGAAGAAAATTTCACCAGATCCTGACCAGTTGATCCTCCAAGTGGAAGGAGAAAATCTCTTATCTAGCCATTTCATCACGCTTTTTCGTATTGAATAGTGTCAGGATAGGAAAACTTTCATAAACCTAGTGTTGAAATCCATGGATTTGCAGTAGGCATGATGGACATCTTCCTGAAAATATGGGAATAATCCTCTCTCTTTGTTTCTCTCCCTCTTTTTAATCAAATATCTCTTTCATTGAATTCATCAAGATCACTTATTTCAACCTAACACATTAACTTTTCCCTAGGTCCAAGACTTTAGTTAACACATGCTCTGATACCACTTGTGAAATCCCCAACCCGCCAATACCAAGATCGGAATGGGATCCTTGACAGGTCTCTAGGTCTGATGAAAATCAGAGTCTCTAACAAGAAAAATCCAAGGAATAGACCTTTACCATTGACAATGGCTTGGGTCTATAGCCTTAGAAAAAGACCTAGTTCTGTCTTGTAGCGGAAACGGGACAACATATTAAAAGTCCAAAAAAAACTATTTCGGCCCTATAACTGCCACAATTGGGCTAAGGCATCCTCAACCAACGCTTTTTTCCCCCTAACAGATGTGAGGGCACAACCGCTGGTGGACTCCTCTTCCAAGTGAAGAAGTTTTCTAAATGTTTTAGTACGCAGGGATGGATAGTTACCTGACTAATCAGGTCCACTCGTCTATCATTGACAACCTTAGTCAATCCCCACTAATCAGGTCCACCCATCTATCATTGACAACCTTAGTCAATCCCCACTTACCACCCCGCACTCACACATGTTGTCTTGTTATTTAATTACTACCACATTCTTGTCACAATTAAAACAATGATTTCTTTTAACTTTCATAACTAAATTTTATTAAAACAACCCTTGAAAATATTATTGAAAACATTCTTTTAGCAAACAAGCATCTTTAAACTTACGACAGGGTACTGTCAATCAAAACATTGTCCATAATAACCATGACCAGTACTCTTCTTGTCTCAAGACCACCTAACAGTGAAAAAACGGCACCCATTCCTTATTCACAATCCGGAGTGGATAAACCCCCACCCAAGGTTCCGGGTACCCATATACCAAACCAGTTGCCCATACAACCGGGCGGCTCCCCTAGGATAAAAAACACTATCCTAACTTCTGTAGAAACATCAAGACATGACACGGAGTAGAAACTCAACGTTCATGGGGGAAACCGACTTATCCGTGGCTGGAAAGCCATCATTATCATCAAAATATACCAAGGAGTTGGAGGTGTCTTGAGACAAGCTGTCTTAAGGATGAAAACAATCATATCTTTCCTAATTCAACCAATTTTAACCTAAACAATTCTTTCCTACATTATAAACAATGCACATTGGAAGTTACCCTCTATTTTTGGTCAATTATTCCTTGTCTTATTCTTACTCACTCTTACGTATGCAATGCTAATTTATAAAAGAACTTAAACTATTTGACTTAATTGATTAATGGGAAACCCAGCTGGGATTGATTATCTACTACTACGCTGGCGCCTGAAGACTCTCCTCTGTAGGCCTACTACTAGGCCCAGTTTCATCGTTGTGGGACGTTCTAGTTCTTTTTAGTTCTCTACCCTCATCATTAGATGTAGGATTGGCTCGGGTCCTTTTAGGTTCCATAACTTTTTATCCTTATAAAAAGGACGTCTAATCATTAGGTACATTATTTGAAATCTAGACTTAACCTTTGTATTCAACCGTAACCCATCCAAGATTAAATTTGTAGTCTTAATTGGTAAATTCTTGGCCTAGTAATTTCTTATTTTTCTATAAAGACATGATAACTTTTTCCACAGCTTCCCTTAAGGGTTTTCTAAGCTATCCTAATTTACTGATAATTTTTTAAGCTTGGAATCTACTTATTTTGAGCTTAATATTTATTCTATTTATTTTCTCTTAAAGAATAAATTTCCTCAACTTTATATCATAGGTTTACACTTACTATAATTTTCCTAAAAACTTTTGACCGCAAAGTCTATTTACTTTAATTTATCTTTTGCTGAAAATAGGACTTTTGGTCAGTTATAATTTTCTAACCTCATTAATTAACTATGGTATAATTACCATAAGTAGATAAGGATATTTTTGAGCTTTGGTAATTATCTTATTATTTTCCAATCTAATTATATAATTTTTATCTTCAATTTTCAGCTAAAATTAGGATAATTTGACTTAAATAAATATTTAAACTACTTTTCTAACCTTGAAATAATTATCATGAACTTTTTATTATGTAATATAACTTTAATAAATAGAATGTAATTATATAACATGATTTACTAATTTTCCCCTTTAAATTTCAACCAGAATTAGTATATATTGACTTAGATAAATATATATACTAAGTTTCTAACCTTGAAATAATTATCACCTCTTTATCCTATAATCTAGATCTGATAAATAGTATGTAATCATAGCACATGATTTACTAATTTCTTCCTTTAATTTATCCTCAATAATAGTGGTTTTCTTCTAGGATAATTATTTGTGGTTAAGATAATTATCATGGGTTACTTAAGATGTAATTTACCTCTAATAATTATCTCAAATCATTTTGAATCACTTTGCTACTTTCCCCCTTTTAATTTTTCCTAAAAACAGTGTAACTCTGCTAAGATAATTAGGTAAACTAATTATTTGAGGTAAACATAATAATTACAGGCTCCCTAAAATTTGATTTACCTTTGATAATTACCCCAGAGCAAACCAGCTGCTCTAGGTGTCTACTGGAAGACATATCCTGCACAATTATATCCCCATGCTCACTGTCGAGCATAGAAAGGAATGACTGCATAATCGCTGACATCTCA
The DNA here is from genome assembly GCF_014529385.1 of Adiantum capillus-veneris. Taxonomy (NCBI): domain Eukaryota; kingdom Viridiplantae; phylum Streptophyta; class Polypodiopsida; order Polypodiales; family Pteridaceae; genus Adiantum; species Adiantum capillus-veneris. Next base: position 140,643,671 of record NC_140951.1, on the reverse strand, counting down.
GCCTCCTCTGCAATCATCCACTGCAAACATGACCACTCAATTTTCTATGAGTCACTAGAGCTCTCATGCTCTAACTCCTTATGCATAGACTCTTGCACAACGTCCTCCTGTCGTAACTCAGTAGAGCAAGACCACTCTACCTGTCTATCCTGCATAGAAATATCTCGCACAACTGACTCTTTGCTTTGCTCAGTCACTAGCAAATCATGCATGTCTGACTCTGTCACCTCTATGTGTGACTGCTCAAGTTGTGCTCCAACTGTGTGCACAATGAGCTCACTACTCTGCACTCTATGCAAAGCACCCTGCAACCCATGAGCAAAAGATACTGTCCGGGTCTCTCGCTCTCTGCATGGCTGTAACAAGATTGAGACTCGACCATGATTCTCGCACCAGTACTACGTGCAAAGGGTACCATGTGCCAATTCTAGCACCTCTCGCAATCACTAGCGAACCCAAATGCAACACAAAAGATCACTCAAGCAGCGATACCCGACATCCACTATCCTTGAGCTGACCAACGGAGATCAAACTTATCATCAAATCTGGCACATGACGCACATCTCTGAGCACATACAATGCATTGCTCGGTAATGGCAGTCTCACATCTCCTGAACCAGCAATCTCATGCAGTGACCCATCTGCCAATCGCACACTACCATGCACTCTGCTAGAATAGCTACTGAACCAGTCACGATACGGAGTGACATGAAAAGTAGCGTCCCTGTCTAGCACCCAGTGCAAAATAAGTGCACTATCCTAAGACATCAAAAAATCAGGAGTAATACAGGAAGCAAATGTGACCTCACTGTCACTAGAGTACTCAGACACTGTATCTAATCCTGCAAACTATCAAGTCAACGGAGCCTATAGCATCTACTGCATCCTTGAGACTAGCCTGTCTCCTGTGCTGTCTCATACGACGAAAGCATCACCGTCTAATGTGCCCTGTGTGACCACAATGCCAACATCTCAAGTGTCGACATGAATGAGAATGCCGTCTCTCATGAGTCATTGTCCTAAACTCGAAAATCTCACACATATTGACTACTATAAGTGAATGTCAAAAATAACGAAGAGTTGTAACTCTACTCTAGGTATGGTAGCAATGAAATACACTCAACTAATCCAAAAGAAGCAACCTGCAACGAGAAAATGCTCTCAAAAAAAGAGCTCACCAGCACCTACAATGCTTATGCGAATCCATGCATAAAATCTTTCGTAGTAGTGTAACCACACTGTGCTCCACAAATGGCAATGATGCAAATCCCAAATGTCAAGAGTACTAGGCTCCTGTAGAGTAAACCAAGCTCCTGTATGGCTGTAAAATATGGCTACAAATCAGCCCCAAAACAGCCCCAAAATTCAGCTCTTAAACAGCTGCATAAACAAGTCACAAACGTGTCCCAGATCAGCCTACATTTGAGCCATACATGGACACCTGCAAAGAGGAAACAATGGCTGAAAATTCAGTGTCCAAATAAGCCCTCAAACCTGCTTGTAAACTTGTAAAACTGTAGCTGAAACCTGCTGAAAAACCTCAAGCCATTAGTGCTCGAATCTGGCTACCTAGCTCGTAGCCACACAAGCATACATCACAATATTCACTCTTGTGAGTGTGCCAAGATAACTGTACGCCTATCAAGCCGTGAGCTAATCACCAAGCCCACACTGTGCGGTATCGATGCATACATGCACTAAGCTCCCACCTGTAGAGAACACCGCACGTAATCATTGAGTGCAATCGCAATCACAACCTGGATCGCATCAACTTATGCGCATAAAACTCATGGGAAAATTTCTCTAGAGTTTTGACGCACAATGGCTATCAACAAAAAATAACCATTGTCCTGCAAGCTCAATACAATGAGCAATCAATGCGCATCAAACTACACTCAACATACATACATAAGCTCTGCAAACCTGTGTCCAACAAATGCTCACAAAGAGTACCACAAGTGACCATACATATCATCCACAACCAACCTCTGCACTTGCTCACAAGATCTACTGCTCATCACATAAGCATACATAGAGCATTACCCGCTCAAAGACCATGTATGCAAGCCACAACACTGCAGAAGAACCACTCAACTGCAATTGGCAACACCAGTGGGAGTAGTAGACTCAACCTGTACCTAGGAGTCAAACCCAATCTTGTAACACCTGCAAATAGTTCCTGTCAAACCTCCTCAGATGTGCCTGCTACCTGGAGTGTGCACGGGTAAGCTGTTTGCAGCACAGAAAACAACAGAGCCCAAAACTGTCATGAAAAACAGTCTCTGTGTTTTTAATTTCAGACCCACCTGCACTCTGAATCAGAAAACAATTCCTTCTACAAAATCGTAGAGCTTGAAGCCATCTCTATTTTGAACAAAAAAGTTTTGGAATCGGAGCTTTGTAGCTCAAGTTATGAGCAAAACAGTGGACTGCTGTCAAATTGTTAAAAACTGAATGACTTTCTTCTGTGCTTCTTTGAGCTCATAGAAAGGCTCAAACTCACTTCCCACCTCGATGCGTGAGCTGAACGCATCAATGTCACAATGCTTCCATGTCTATGGAAGCTCCAAGCTCCAATCCGTCGCCGATGTAGCCATTGCAAAGCTTGCCGAGAAGAGGGAAAATGCTATACACAGTGGACTGATCTGTGAGCACTAGGAAGCTCCTGAGAGCTCTCTTGCAATCCTCTGTATGGCTGCCCACAAGCCTCCTCTATTTCTTTGCTCAGATCTGTGACCTCTCCGCCATAGCCCGCCGACGAGTTCATCGCGAAGCCGTCCATCTATGCTCTCACACCTGTCGCTCTGATACCAATTGAAGGGGATCGGGGAGCACCTTAGACAGAGAGTGAGAGAGAGAAGGAGACACATGCATATATGGGTGGGGAGACTCAATCAGTGAGCAGCCCCCTATACACTTATGCTATGTATAAGGTATACAAGTCAATGGGTGGCCGGGCAAGGCACAGGCGCCTATACCCCAGCATAAACTGCTTACTTGTAGGGAGTGCTGACCAAGTGGTTAGAAAAAGCTTAATAGTGCTCAAAAGTGCCTAGAAAGTGCTAATAAATGCCTTAAAAGCACCTAAAAATGCTTTGAAGTGATCAATGGTGCCTACAACATGCTTGAAAATCCTTGATATTGGTAAGAAAGTGTTTCAAAGTGCTGAAAGGGTCCTTCACAGTACTTTGAAGTGCTTTTATATAGCTCTATAATGCTTTCTAGGTGGTTATGAAGTTTTGACCAAGTGGTAAGGATTGAGTAACGAGACTGCTTTAAAGTGCTCCACAATGTTGAATGGTGCTAAGAAAGTACTTCAAAGTGATTTCAAGAAAGCAATGAGAAATTTGAAGCACTTAAACTCCTCACAAGGAGCACTATGCGGTGACTAGGTGGTAAGAAGCTTTGAAGTGCTCAGTGTTGCTTGATAGGTGGTCAAAAAGTGATTTGAAATGCTTTATGGTGCAAAGAAAGTGGTAACTAGGTGGTTAGAAAATGCTCCACAATACTGAATGGTGCTTAGAGAGTACTTCAAAGTGCTTTCAAGTAACTAATCTGCAATCTGAAGCACTTTAACTGCTCACAAGGAGTAAAAGTGGTGTCTAGGTGGTAAGAAAGTGCTTTGGAGTGCTTACTATTGATCAATAGGTGGTCAAAAAGTGATTTGAAATGCTTTTTGGTGCTAAGAAAGTGTTAACCAGGTGCTTTGAAGTGCATACTATTGATCAATAGGTGGTCAGAAAGTGATTTGAAATGCTTTTTGGTGCCAAGAAATTTGTAACCAGGTGCTTTGAAAGTGCTCTAAATCTGCTTTGAGAGAGGTAGCTAGGTGCTTAGAAAGTGGTTACCAGGTGGTTAGAAAGTGCTATGAAGTGCTCAATGGTGCTCAATAGGTGGTTAAAAAGTGCTAAACAAGTTGTTAGAAAGCGCTAAGAAATGACTAGAAAGCGTCTTGATAAAATTTGTCAGGCATTTTTTAATTTGCTTTGAATTCTTTAGAAGAAGTTGAATAGAAGCATTCAAGCTTGTGCACTTAAGTCCATTCAAGCATGAAATGATCTTACTCTCTGTTGTTGTTTATGCTATGGTTGGCAGCAAAGGAATATGGCTTTGGGATTTGAATTAGAAGCCTTGACGTCTCAAAGACAATTTATGGATACAGCCATCCAATATATCCAAAAAAAGGGTAGAGGCATCATTGTCCCTTCACCGTTGACTAAAGCCTCTATTTGCAAACCGTTTGTGTGTATTGGGGGTGACTGTGTTGCATGTGGGAAACCCCTCTCAGATAACCACATGGCAGGGTTCTTCTCACTAGAATGTCAACACAAATATCACCCTTTTTGCTTTGTAGTTCTATGCGACACTATGGCAAGGTGCACTCAACCATTGTGCATAGTAAAGATTCCAAAAAGTTCTCGGTACTTGGAATTGAGTACACAGAGTCTGAGGGTGGGTTCACTATACTCACCTTAAATCCACTTGTCATGAGATAAGTCCCTTCAAGTGATTTTTTTCTTCACAAAAACCAATGCTGACAAAAGTTCTCGTTTGTTGAGCTTGAAGAGAACAATACAAAACAGTCTGAACTTGACGAGAACAACATAGAGCGATCTGAGGGTTTTCAGCATGGAAAGGCTGTTGTAAAAAGTGGGAATTTAGTCGGGGACCCCGAGGTTGAACCCTTCATAGATAAGGACCATGGCAAGGAAACCATTGGACATGACTCCATCAAGCTCTCAACTGTTAGGAATAGGGTGTAGCTTAGTAGATAATTGAGTAGATTACTTAATGGAGAGAGATAATTTTCACACACAAGAGATTATAGAGTAGAGAGAGAGAGAGAGAGAGAGAGAGAGAGAGAGAGAGAGAGAGAGAGAGAGAGAGAGAGAGTGCTTGGTGGATACGGTGGATACAGACGTATGCACACCGAACCCTGTAAACACTCACTTGATTTTTCAAAGAAAGCCATGTAATTCAGCCTATGATGAGTTGTAATTGTAACATAATTAGACAATACTCTCTCTACCTCTCTGAGTCTACACCCTTGTAAGAGGTCGGATGGCCATGTGAAAGCTCCCTTAACTTTTAAAGTCAAAACCCTTAGTTTGGACAAAAGAATCATCATTAGCTTGGAAGATTTGAAAACGTGCACTGTGGGAGCCCCTTACTACTACAAATTGTAATCCTCTTTTCTCTTGGACTGGTAATCAAAATTCATTTCCAAATAGCACATTGTGTTCCTTGTCTCTTCCTCTACAATCTAAGTGTAATCATTTCCAATTTTGTAGTGGTTCGTGATGCTTTGTTTGTGAGCTAAATTCATTGAGTTGAAGGTTAAAATGGTTGTTTTTTGATGTTTTGACAGTGGATAAGTGTTTCTATGCTTAAGGAGGACCTTTTCGAGTACTTCTGTTTCAATTTTTTACACATTTTTTGTGATGGATCGTGATTTATATACCTTCCCAAATGGTAACAGAACTTGGTAAGATGGAGCCCTTAGGTGTTGTGATACCTCTCCTTAAGTTTCGCTGCATTCCAAATTTGTTTGTATGCCAAAATGGCGTGATGGCCTAGAGTGGTGCGATGGAACGCATACTGATTGTCTGATAGGAAGTGGTTGATTTTCTTTTGTAGTAGATTGAGTAGTCCTCTTAGTTCACTTTGGTGAGATTGACACTCTCATTAAGTTTCCGTGCCCCATCCTGATTCGCTTCCTTGCATATTGACATTATGTTAGTACAAAAGAGCTATGCTACAGACGTCCATCGTGGCGACCCGCTAACATTGGTGCCGCTACCCGGGGAAACTGATCCTTAGGTGATGAGTGACTCAGTGTACAAAAAAATCTCCCTTCAAAGCTTTTGACATCCATTCCGCTTACACATAGACAATGAAGCAGCTAGACGTAGGTTTAGTGCTTGGTAGAGATCGGAGTCCGAGACTAGCCAGTGCTACTTCTTAAGAGCAAAGAAAGCTGTGAGTGAAGTACAAGATAGTATTTTGTTCTTTGATTTTTCCATGCTTGGAAAGGACTGTTCCACCACACACTTTGTTGTTATTTTTGTATTGTTAAGTTCATTTATGTTTGCAGATTCATTTCAATTTATAGGAGTAGGTTAGGAAATAAATTACACCATCATTTGGGGCCAAAAGGATCGAGGAAAAAACTATCAAAACCTTATTTTGGTGTTGAAGACCAGAACTTTGAAAAGTTGAAGAATTGATGGTCAGAGATTCAAAACTGAACCAAAGTCAGCAAAACCTTCAAAAAGGGGATAAAAGCATTGGCTAAAAATAGATTGTGCAAGAAACTTCCAAATTGCCTGTCAAACATGGATCACGATCCATGTACCTTTTTGGTAAAATGTGCTAAAACTAATTCCTTTGCTTATAACAGGCTCTCAGACATTAGAAGCTTGAGTTTGGTCAGAAATAGAGTGCTAGAAGATCACAAAAATCAAAAGATTGGGGTGAGCAGAGCAAAACCTTGGAAATTGGGGAAAACAAGGAAAAACTAAACTTTTACTTGTCCAAATTCAAAAAGGGATGAGAATTGGGATCAACCAAAAGCAAGGAACCAATAGAACCAAATTTCATGTTTAGATGCTTCCAAACATGGATCACGATCCAGGTTCAAGGTAGACATATGACAATACGATTTGACCAGTGTACTCCTGATTACTAGCTGAAGAACTTTTCCAAAAGGAGTCATAGACAAAAAGTGAAGAAATTTGATCAAAATACCAAAAAAGGAGTTATCTGCAAAAAACCCCAAAACAGACACAAAATCTTGCTTTTGAATTGGAAACAACTAATCAAATCCAAAAAGATTTAGGGAATAGCATCACCATACCTTGTGTGACCATCTCACAAAGTATCAGTCCAAAATCTTGCCAAACATGGATGGCGATCCATGTATCTTTTTGGAATTTTGAGCTAATACTTAGCAAGCAGAAAAGTGATAACAATTGAAACACTTTCTCCCAAAGGACCCTTATCAAAAAAGTTCAAAAAGAGGGCAAAAATCAGATCAAGGGGGAAACCACTGAAACAAGCTCTAAAAATGACTTTTGGTTGACGTAAAAAACTCCAAAACATTCAAAAACCATATAGCCAACATCACTAGGCCAAGGACTAGCTGTGGGCCAAGTTTCAATGCATACTGACACTAAGGAACATGGATCGCGATCCATGTTTCCCTAACACATTTTGACACCAAATTGGGACCATAGCTAGAGGGCATCATAGAGAGTCTAGTGGTCTTTCTAGAGTTCAATTTGGATGCAAAAAAAAAAAACCATCCCAAAAGCCCAGAACTGGCAGAAGCTCAGGCAAAGTGACAGAACCAACCTAGCTTCCAATCCACAGGTTCATTTCTAAAAATTTTGATACCATAAGACCTCTTAATCATGTTGAACCTGATGGTATCAACAAAAGTTCATTTGGATTCCCAGCATGGATCGCGATCCATGTACCTCTGAGTCAGAACAAAAATAGAACTTTACCAAACAAAGAGCTAATCCACAGTATCCTGGTGGTTCTTCCAAAATTGAAATCGGACCTAAATTGTTGAGGTTGTGTAAGGAATTGTGTGCTACTGAAAAACCTAGCTAAATTTTGTCGATTAAAAGCAAGAACTAATAAAAATGGCTGTAAGCTCACAGCTATCAAGCAAATTTTTGACAGGTTGCAGGTACTAGAGGATACTACCCATCAAGCAAGATCAAATTGGAGATTCAAACTACTTAATGAGGTAACTTGGTTTGGATTTTGTATTACCAATTCTTCATGAATTTGCGATCAGGGAGATTGTACCAGAATAGTAATCCCAACATCTTTGACGAAGGGAGCAATCACTCTACAGAGGAAAGCATTAATCAGAGACCATTGCCGCCTTTAGAACCCATTTTAGAGGAGAGCTTCTCTGACACTTTGTCAGAGAGATCATACAGCCTCGTGACTGAAGATTCTAACAAGTCAAACCCTAAGGGAACAGCTTTGATGGGGGTAGGTCCTTCTCAGCCTACATCTGATGTAAAATTACTGTATTTGAAGTTTCAATTTGAAAATGTGCTTAAGGCCAAGATCTTTAAGGATGGAATGGACCGCTACTGTGTGAAGTTGGAAAATAAGCCGAGCGAGTTCAAAGACCTTGTAGATGTTGATTATGATGGGGATAGATATTTCAATCGAGAGGGAATGATGTACCTAGTGGTTCATAACCCTTTTATTGTGGATAAATGGGGAATGATTGTAACTAAGGACAAGGTAGATAATGAGTTGGCCGATGAACCACCCAAAATAGAGAAACAAAATGCGGTACTCAGACGCACCAATGAGACAGAACACCTTAATACAGGCAACACGTATGTGGGGCTTTATAAGTTCAATAATGGAGAACAAACACTCTATTACATATGTGACGAGCCCTGCATCAAGGAATTGACTGACCAAAAAAACTTGTATGTTTACATGTACACAGAGGGGAGAAGTATTCAGGTGGTCATAATAGACAAGTATGGCTAAAAGTACTCCCAATGGTTTGTAAGGAATTAGAGAGATATACATATTTTGGAGGACCACCCCACCAATACTATATAAATCCAGAAGAGGTAAAAACCACTATTACTCACACAAGACCTGAGACCGGACATGTAAGCCCCTTAGGAACTAGGGTGGAGGAGTCTTTTGGACATGAAAAATCCCAAACACAGGGCCTTTAGGATCAACGGCGTCTAGGGCTTCCATCAACACACAAAGGGGTAGTACTGTTCTTGATGTCACTTACACCACTAGAATCCCTCCAACTATTACACAAGATTGACTTGATGAATGTATAGTGGAGAGGATACCACTGGTAGTACCAAGAGGAGATTATGCACCTATAGAAGCCACATCAAGTGGACCAGGTGTTGTTAGAATGGTTATAGAGGCCAAACGTATGCAAACATCTCAGGTGGAAAAATGTGTAACCAAAAAGTATAATGGATCGGGAGATCCGTATGCCCATGTTTCAATCTTCAAACAAGTGTTGAGAGCGAAACAGGTAACTGATTTCCATACTCAATATGAAGGTTTTGGGTTGACATTAGAAGGTACTGCTTGACTTGGTTCAACCATTAAACAGCTTGGAGTTCCCAAGTATTGAGCAACTTCTCCAAGAATTTTCTGAGTAATTCTCAAAGAGGGGGATCAAGCATACACCGTCTCCTAGATCTATGCATTTGGGCAAAAGGAGAAAGAGAAAGTGAAGGAATCATCGCTTCATTTCAAGCAGTACATAGAAAGATGCCCTGCACGAGAACTACCTCAGGATGAAAGACTAACATTCCTTTTCATAGAAGGATTGAAAAATGACACGCTTAAAAAGGACTTGCACTTGAAGGCATGTGTAATTTTCGAGCAAGTCACGAAAGAGGCGTTGTATCTGGTAGATAACTGCAAGGCATATGGGGAGGTGACTTCCACAATAAAATTGGGAGGGCAAAACCCAACTGTGCCGAACGTTGATCAAATGATCAAGGAGGTGATCAGGAGGATAAACCAAGGAAACAAGCCGAATCCAAACACACGACAACCGCCCACCCAAAAATGCGACACATGTGGAGGAGATCATCCAATCCAGTGGTGCAACCTTCAACAAAGACCAGGAGTAAACGCACAGTGAATATTGAAGTGGTGTGCTACAGAACAAAAATGGACAAACCATGAAACTCACAAATGTTTCTATAATCGGAACTATGTTAGAGAGAGACAATACGGACTACATGGAGGGCAAAAATTTCCACCCCCTCCAAGGTACCAAGTAGGGCCAAATAACACTATCCTAGGGTAGGAGAAAGCTCAACCTGTGTTGGGACATCAACCTCCCTTACCCTAAGAACATAGGGCTATGGTAAGAATTTCTCAACCCATAGAACCACCTTCTGATCAGAGTATGGTCTAAGTAGTCTCATATCAAGAAGAACCAGACAATACTTATGAAAGGGGATTTGAGGAGAATGCATATGTTCCAGAGGGATACAATGCATGGATAAATCTTGAATAAATGCCCAAACCCTCATACATAGCACAACCAACTAAAAACCATTACTTGGTCGATGAGAATATGCTTATCTTCATGGAAAATCAAGACTACAAACCGTAGAGGGTATCCTCCTATAAGCAGGACAACCAATGGGGGCTCCACAAGCTTCTCCACCACCTGTAGGACCATGCTATGAATGTGGTGGTAATCATTGGGTGAGAGTTTGTCCAAACAAAGGAGAAAGGGTAAAACTTTCTGGATTCTGTGAGGGATGTACAACTGACCATCTCATTCCACACTATCCAAAAAACCCTGACAACAAGGGGAAAGGAACCATGAACAAGATGGGGATTGTGCCAAGCTCAAGTGGATCAAAAACAGAACCGAACATTCCGATAAACACGATCACTAGAGCCCAAGCACATGAGGCAGCAAAGGAACATACCAGCCAGCCAAACAGAGATAGAAAATTTGTTTGTCCGAACCCCTAGGAAATCTTGGAAGGCAAAACAAGATAAAATGAAAGCCAAAAGAGAAAATGAAAAAAAGGAACTGAAAACCAAATTACTAAAAACAGTAGAACAACTGCAAAGGAAATAGACCTTAAGGGGAATAATGAGATAAAAAAACCATCAGATATACCATCGAGAGGATCTGTCTTGGTAGACAAGGTGTTCGAACCTTTGGATGCAAATTTTAAAAGCTTACGAGGCGAGGCTAAAGCCTAACCAAACCCAAGAGGATAGGTGGCTAACGTGCCCTCATTCGGGCTATGAGAAAGAGAGGCTAAAGATGTGCAAGGAGATCATCCAAGCCGCTCAAGCGCTTTATGGAACCATCAGTTCCTACTACAAAAATTGAGGTATTAATCCGAGAAAAGATTCAAGAGTTAGAGGGGCAGGGAATTGAAAAGAAAGACGGACCAGATTTTGTGGACGAAACACCATTGGGTACGAGGGTGGCAGTCAATACAATAGATGGAATGTATTTCTCAAGCACCCTTTCCAATTCCAAAATTAGAAGAACAATGGCCTCAAAGAGCTATGGGAACAGATCAGGAATAGAAAATATGGAAGTGCTACACTTCTGTCAGCTCCCATCCCAGAGATTCACTTGGAGCATGAGCTCTACCCAAATGACATCAGATCACTGTATGGTGATGTAGGGACAACGATATTGGAGGACAACAAACCTCATTTGTTGAAGACTTTACCTTCATTTATTGGGACCCATGAGACTCGATCGGAGGTGAAGAAAGTACCATCTCAATGGAAAGCCAATCCTAAGATGATGGATACTAAAACTCTTCACGAGTTGATGTTATCCCCTATCCGTTGTACACTAACTCTGTAAGAGTTATTGCACATCAGACCGCACCTTTGAGATGAGGTCGCAAGAAATTTGGAAAAAATAGGGCTAGTAATTCCGTCACCCGATGCTTCTCCAAACACACCAAAGACACAACCCTTGAAACAAACTAAACATGAGCCAGTACCAGTGAGCAAGGTAGGGGATTATTGTGAAGGTAAAGAGGAAAATACTACTTTGTCGGAGTACAAAGAGGTTAATTCAATAGAAATATTGGACAACAGTGTGGGAATAGCCATAGCTACCAAAGAAATGTGGAAAAAATGGGAAAAACCTGATCTCTGAAAGACTAGGATGAAACTTCAATTGGTAGATGGGTATCTGGAAAGACCCATTGGCATCTTGGAGTAGATTGTGGTAACCTCTTGCGGAATTGCATATGAACACACTTTTGCTATTATGAATTCTATGAGAACAACAATTTCAATATCATATTGGGCAGACCATTCATGCGTCAACGCAAAATGGTGCAAGATTGGGATTACGACTATATCTATCTAAGGAATAGGATGTCACTACGAAAATTAGTGTCGCAGATCATAGCTATAGAGATGTGGAATGAATCCTAAGAGAAGACTTGAACTACACAACTGAACCAGAGGGGGGAATACCGGCTTGGCTATAGAACAAAGCTCACCAGTGGACAGGAGAGGCTTCCGAAGGTTGAAGTTTAAGAAGGGAAAATTGCATTCTTGATCGGACTGCACAATATGAGGCATATATACCAGAGCCTTTTCCAAAAGATATGTTTGAACCTTTTGGATGGCAACAGATACTAGCCACTCTTGATGTTTGTGTTAACGAAGTGACCCTCACCAAATTTTGCATGAGGAAGGATATGATATCATTCCATTCTAGATGATGGGTGTCAGCCTAACTCCGAAGTCAGAGTGGAAAGTCCCCGACAAGGATGGGGTTGCTGAGTGTTGATGCATGGTGGATGAAATATTTATAAGAAACCTTGACTAAATGGACAAAGAAGAGTTCCAAAACTCGACTGATAAGCTGCTAGAGGATAACGCAGACAACAAACTGTCTAATAGCTCAAGTCACAGCGTCAAACGAAGGATCGGTGGGTGATCTATTATGATTTCCCAAACCAAAATCCTCGAAGACAACACAGATATCGAGATAAACACAGAAACAACCAAGACAAGCACAACAAGGACTCGGTGCCTTTGTTAACTGACAAAATGCAGTACTTAAGGTTAGTAGAAGCAATGGACTACCTCAAGGACATGATATCAAAGAGATATTTGAAACCACACTCAACCAAAACATAATCGAAAAAAGCGAACAACTAAAACCAAAATGAGAGCAATTCTGAGAAATCGAGGAAGTTATCCAAAATAGAGTGCAAAATCAAATACAGTAAACTGAAACGAGCCTTGGAGGAAGTTTGGACAACGGAAATGGAAATTTATGAGGAATTGAATGATGATATATTCGATGCACCTTCCCACTATAAGAAGTATACAATTCAGGATAGGAAAGTCATGGTGCAGAAACCCAAATGAGATCCGAAGGAACCAGGAACTTCATATGATGGGCCTGAAAAAGTCAAATGCATCAACTTAGCAGAACCAAGCGAGGAACCTAAACCGGCATACATTGCCACGGACCTTACTGACGAGGAAGAGAAACTTCTAGTCGATACCCTCAGACGATACAAAGATGTCTTTGCATGGTCATACAAAGATCTAAAGGGAATAGATCTTGAGATTTGTCAGCACACCATACCTCTTAAGAGTGATGCCATACCACGGAGACAACGTCCTTACACGTACAATGGAACTTTTTCCAAGAAAATTAAGGAGGAGATAGACAAACTGAAGGACGTTGAGTTTATCTACGAGATTGAAAACACTGATTGGGTGTCCCATATTGTGGTGGTACCCAAAAAGAATGGAAAACTGTGTATCTGTGTAAACCTCAAACAGGTAAATGCAACCACAGTCAGGGTTAATTATCCACTGCCAATAACAGATCATGTTATTGAGAGGGTAGCAGGGAAAGAGGCCTATAGTTTCTTGGGTTGGTTCTCAGGATACAACCAGTTGACGATTAAAGTGGAAGATAAGCATAAGACAACTTTTGCAACAGAGTGGGGTGTATTTGCCTACAGAGTAATGCCTTTAGGCCTAACCAATACCCCTGCCACATATCAAATACTAATGAACCACGCATTCAAAGAATATCTGAGAAAATTTTTGGAGATTTACATGGATGATCTTTGTGTTCATTCTCATCGAAGAAGTGACCACATCACTCATCTGGGAAAAGTCTTTGAAAAGTGTAGAACATATCATATTTTCCTAAACCCGGAAAAATGTGTTCTTCATGGTAAGACAAGGTAAAATTTTGGGCCACATTGTGTCCAAAAATGGAATTTCAAGTGATCAAGAAAAGGTACAAATAATGGTTGCACTACCGTGACCAACAAAGATGAAAGAAGTGCAAGCATTTATGGAGCATTGCGGGTACTACATGCGTTTCATATATATATGTATGTTGTAATAGATAAGCCGTTGTACGCCCTCATTGTGCTAAGTTTGAATGGACGGAGGAATGCGAGCAGGATTTCCAAAAATTGAAGCAGCAATTAATTTCTGGTCCAATTTTGCAAGCCCCTGACTGGAGTAAAATATTTCATGTTCATGTGGATGCATCAGCCTATGCCATCGGGTGCATATTAGCCCATCCAAGGCAGAAAGAAAATGGATGTTCATGTGGATGCATCAGCCTATGCCATTGGGTGCATATTATCCCAGCAAGGGCAGAAGAAAATGGATTTTCCCATTTACTAGTCTAGTTAAACAACACAGAGAAAAATTATACCCCTATGGAAAGAGAAGATCTGGGGATGATTTATGCTATCAAAAAATTTAGACACTACCTTCTAGCAAACAAATATGTTTCTTCGTGGATCACCAAGCACTGCTATATCTAGTAAACAAACCTTGCAACACTGGAAGAATTGTTCGCTGGTTTATACTATTGCTTGAGTTTGACTTCACGGTAGTGATACAAAAGGGGACCACACACACAAAAGCAGATCATCTTTCACGACTATTTCATGGGGAAGCACCTGAGGGTGTCGATGATGATCTTCCTGATTCATATCTGTTTAACATCAAAATGGTACCTAGATAGAGCAAAGAGGTCATTCCTCAACTCACAATTGGCTCATTACAGATAGAAAGACAACCATTGGTTATACATCAAATACAAAATCTCTAGCTTTTAGCAGGACAACTATGCAAACACGGCAAGGATGGGATATTATGTGTATAGCCCGAAGAATCCACCTACTACCTCAAACGGTCTCATATAAAAAATACGGGATTTCACAATGGAGAAACACAGACAGGACAACGGCTAAAGAGACTAGGATTCTACTGGCCAAACATGGATCACAGTGTCCATACATATGTAAAATCCTACGATAGCTGTACAAAACAACCTCCAGTGGAACATACCACCCTGTTTCAAGTAGTCCAAGCACCCAAATGGAGTGCCCACATAGTTGAGTACTTAAAGAACAAGACCTTCCCAGAGGAATGGCAAAGCAAGAATGAAAACTGTAGAAGAAGAGGCCAAACACTATCTGCTCATTGCCAACCAACTGTATAGGCGGGGGGAAAGGACAAAAAACTACAGCTGTGTGCTACAGAAAGCAAATATTATGTTATCTTAGATCAAGCATACTCAGGACAGCTAGGGGGACATTTCTCTGCTGATAAAACGACAAAGCTCATGCTACACTCAGGCATATGGTGGTGAACCCTGTTTATGGACGTAGAGACATATGCCAAACGCTGCGATGAATGTCAATGCAGAAAACCACCCCTACGGAGAGATGAAATGCCACTGAGGCCAATGATGGGGATACGTGCTTTTGCCAAATG
Source organism: Adiantum capillus-veneris (assembly GCF_014529385.1). NCBI lineage: Eukaryota > Viridiplantae > Streptophyta > Polypodiopsida > Polypodiales > Pteridaceae > Adiantum > Adiantum capillus-veneris. The sequence goes on along the minus strand of NC_140951.1, from coordinate 140,628,365 downwards.
GGGTATTGACTTCATTGGTCCCATCATACCTCCAGGATATAGGATGCATGCATAATATATCATAGGAGCAACAAACTACATGACGAAACGGGCGAAAGCAAAAGAAACCCAGAAAAATGATGACATAACTACATCCCAGTTCCTTTTCGAACACGTCTTTACGAGATATGGACTACCTATCAAAATAGTGAGCGATAGGGGAACACACTTTTTAAACGACATCATTGAAAACCTTCTTGACGAATTCACCGTGGTCCATCACAAATTGGCACCGTATCATCCACAAGCTAATGGGCAAGCAGAGAGTACCAACAAAATCTTATGCACTATACTCACCAAAATAGTCAGTGACTCAAGAAATGATTGGGATCAAAATCTACACAGAGCCTTATGGACTTACAGAGTAGCTTTTAAAACTTCCATCGGCATGACACCCTTTAACCTGTTATTTGGGATTAATGTGATCCTACCATGGTATTCCTAATCAAAACTCTAAGAGTGGCAACATAATTAGGATGGATGGGCCATGAGCTATTGGAGAGACTAGACATCTTGGAACAATTAGATGAAACCCGACTTAGAGCGATAGCTGGGATATATGCTCAGAGAAAACAAATGAAGGCTTTCCATGATCAACACGTGATCGGCAAGGAGTTCCAGAAAGGGGATTGCGTTTTAATGTATACCCTCAAACAACACTCCAAAAAACTCAAAAAGCAAGGGATGGGGCCTTTTGTAATACATGATATATCACAAAGTGGCGCCATCAAGCTTGCAACAGTAGCAGGAGAGGAGATTCCTACTTGGACAAGTCACTGCAGATTAAAGAAACATCTTCTTTCGCTGACACCCCAAAGAACTCGCAACAATACATGCAACAGCTCAACGTAAAAGTCAAGCACATGACATTCAAGAACAGGCACAACACGAAGCCAAAATTAGAATATTAAAGCGCAAGGAGAGGCAAACTTTCAAAGAAAAGCACAACATAACGATGCTATTGAGACTACTCCGATAGCATCCATACAAATAGCAACTATATCGTTAGGAGGAATGGATCTACGCATTAATTTACAACTTGCAGATGGCACCACAAAGCGAGAATTAGTGGACACTGGGGCCAGAGCCAATGTGGTTAACTACTCCACTTTCAGAAAAATCACGCGGGAGCCTCTAATGCCAAATATTATAGGGTTCAAGGTAGCAAACAAAGGCACTATGGACAGTTTGGGCCACATAAATTTACCAATCACCATTGATGGTACAGTTTATCCGCATCAGTTTCATGTGGTTGATGATCAGCATCTTAACAAAGCAATTATTCTGGGAGTTCCATGGATGCGCACTTATCATGCCACACCAAACTGGCAGGACAATATCTTACTACTCAAACAAGATGACCAATCTTTCACCACGCCATTCGTACAACAGACTATGTATGGGAGCCTCTACCATTGCCATATGCACTAGCTAAGCGATATTCCACAACAGTGTCAAGAAAATATGGGTTTAAAAATCCATCATGCAAACCAATCCTAAGCAATTGTGGATACCAAAACAACAAACTAGTACAAATAAGCCTACATTGCCTACACAAAAATCAAACCTCGACAAATTACCTAAGGCTTTTGTCAGACAAACTAGGCCGATGCGACACCATCCTCGGACACGCAACAATGTCAAGTGGGTATGGAAACCAAAACAAGCTCGCTCACAAGAGGCCTCTTCTAGAGAATCCACAAGAAAGCAATTTCAGTGGCAACCAAAGCAAACCCAACCAACAAAACATCCAGCAGAATCAAAATTTATGCAGGTCACAGTCAAACACAGGGCGCGTCTTCTCCAATTACTACTATTCAGACCATGCAGCTTCAATGTGACCTTGCCACCAATAGCCACTGAACCTATTTTTCAACACCTCTCTCTCGCACAACATTTTGTTTCCCATGCATCTCCTCCATCAGCATCATAGAGCCACACTATACGGCTGTGCATAGACACACGCTTTGTTCTCATGCACTCTGACACATGTTTCTTGGGGACGACTCACTCTAGGAAGGGAGGAAAATACGGCACGATTATCATTTGTATATATTATCATTATCAACTTATTTCCTTTCTTTTTTACTTTCCTTTCTTCTTCTTTAAAAACAAGTTTTTTAGAGCCTTATAAACTCTTAGCCCACATAATCATAAGCCATACCGTCATCATCTAATACCAAAATAAGAGTATGTATATAAGGGAGGTTACACTAATTTTGGCTAATTTTTGGCCGACTAATAATAATTGTAAATAATTTTCTTTTACAAAAAAATAAAAAATGACAGATAATCAACAAAAATTGATAAGTCGAGCCAGGAAAGTCAGAATTGAAAGCAAACACCAAAACTTCAAAGAAAGGACATTGAACATGGCAAATATGGAAAGATTCGAGTCAAGATGGATTTTGAGCCAACTTCTAAAGGATTAAAACTGCAGACTGAACGCCATTTGTTAACTGAGCGTCATAATGATGAATGGTTCGAACCACAGGTGATATGAACAACAAGATATAATCAATGGAGGTAGGTATAAATGGGACATTTCGGGTAGACTAGGAACATATAGTCAAATGGGACAACATAAGCTCATTTGCATTCAAAGAGAAAGAGAGAGAGAGAGAGAGAGAGAGAGAGAGAGAGAGAGAGAGAGAGAGAGAGAGAGAGAGAGAGAGAGAGAGCCACAAGAGCATAGAGTTTTCGGATTTGTTCTTCCCGCTGCGACCACCTTGGTGGATTACTACACCAGATTTGACATGTATGATCATTAACCTTGCAAGAGCATGCGTGTATGTCCCATACTGCATCAACATGGTCAAAAAAATAGATCAAAGCAGTACAAAGTCACAAAATCGGCAAGCTAACATGGCAAATGGGGAAGTCCAAAACCCATCAAAAACAAAAAATATCTCACTAGTAGTCCCTAAATAGCTGACAGAATGAGGCAGGATAAAAACAACAGCAAAAGGTGGTGGAACATGGATCACGATCCATGTTCCTCAAATCCTAACAACAACTGAGAAAATTGTACAGGAGCACCCATAGATGTCCAGGAACAAACTCCTATAACTGGTTTTCCAAAATGCATCCCAACATGGATCGCGATCCATGTTCCTTTTCGCCAAAATCAGTGCAAAAGTGGCTCACTAGCTAGGCAATGTAATAATAGTACTGGTGTGCAAAAATGATCACAAAAGTGCTCTTAAGATCATCAAATCCTCCTAGATTGCTACTTTTCAGTCTGCAATTGGTCCTTTGCTCATTTTCAAAAGGAAAAAGGATGGGATCCTAGAAAAAAACTCAGGAGAGGTCAAATGTTGGGATGCCAGCAAGACTTATAAAGAAGGGCTAAAGACAGAGTTCCTGACAAGTTTTCAAATTGCTGCTAAAGCCGCTTGCGAGACTTTACACTCTCCTTAAACCCTATCAACAAGAAAATGTAACTTAAGGATGGTGTTAGGATCAAAACTAAGCAAAGTATTACTTGCAAAATGGTGATAATTGCAGGAATCAATATGTCTCCGCAAATGGATTCAATTTTTGATGTAATTTGATAGGGAGCCAGACAAAGTTATGAACTACAGACCTAAACCATCAGGAATCAAAACAATGATAGATCTCAGGCAAAACATGTGTCCAAAAAGGGTTGCAAAAAATAGATATGATCAAAACGGAAAAAACATGGCCATAAACTAGAAAATGGGGCAAACTAAGGAAAAACATGTCCAAATTGGAAAATATTTCACCAATGTACTAAGAAAACCTGTAGAAACATATGTGCAAAGAAACTGTACCAAAATTCATCCCAACATGGATCGCGATCCATGTACCTTTTTGCCCAATCAAAGCCAAAACCTGGCCATCTGACCTAGTATGTTCAAGAAATCCAAGCCATGAAGTTTCAAGTCATTTAAATCTCAAATCAACTTCGAAATGCCAAAAATCTCTAAGTCTGCAATAGATTTCTAAACTTTAGCCCAAGTGTCAAAGCATTGATCCAAATCCCAAAATTTTTGGACCAAGGCATCATCTAGATGAACCCTACCAGATGGTATTATCAGATTTCCAGAATGTTGCCCAATATGGATCGAGATCCATGTTCCTCAAACCCTAAATTCAAAGAAAATTGCACAGTAGCATCTCCATATGCCCGAGAAAAATTTCCCCTAGTTGGAATTCCAAAATTCTTCCCAATATGGATCGCAATCCATGTTTCTTTTTGCCAAAACTCATATGTTACATTACCTTCTTGTTCCTACAGTAATCCTAGATGCACTGGTGAAATTTGGTCAAATTTGGGGTATTTTTTATCTAGTTATGCTCAATTTTCATTCTATGGTCAAGTTTACACTTTTTGACAGTTCTGATCAATAGCTAAAACCTATTTTGAATGCTAAAATTGACAGCAAGATGCCCCAAAGGAAAGCACAAAGGAAGTGGAATACTGCACCCTATGAGATAACCGATATCTTCTCAAATGAGAAAGCTCACATCATTGAACAGGCACTTGAAGCAATTTCGGCTAACATCTTCATCGGGAGGTTTCAAGTAGCAGACGGAGAAATAGTAAAGACCACAATCTTTCCACGGGAAATGTGGACATTGCACCAAAATCTAGAAGTGCAAGCAGGGGGCAGGTGCCTACAACTAGACAGCTTCTTATGACTGCCTCCTTGGGGAACGGACTTCAGACGAGCTCACAAGCTCATAATTTTAATTCAGTACAATGGGGAAGCAACTCTGACAGACAAGGATGGGGTATTCATCAAGGTAAAGATCACATTAGAAATTATAAATGAAGCCCTCCACCTGCCACAAGGGATGCACAATCTCTTGCAAAAGACAAAGACAATAGTCAATAATAAAGCCTTTTTGAAGCAACGAAGCCACAAGCTAACGTATCAAGATCTGATATACTCAGAAACTGAACTGCCATTGCGCTTTATATCATAACACTTCAAAGTGCAAAAGATGCCCAGATTACAGAACCTTTGTTGCATATGGATGTGGTAATGGCAATGGGCTTGGTAAAAGGAAGAGCGTCGTTGATCTCAAATCATCTGACGAAACTAACCGAAGCAAAAAAGAGGAAACTAACTCGCAAGGGGAGGAACGGCAAGACACACAGGACCAGCAAGGTCAAGATTTTGGTTCTCCCAAGGACACTGGGACACCTCCAGAAATTGCTAAAAAAGGGAAATATAAAATTGAAGGCTTGCCAGAGCAAGGAGCGGAGGAAAAGCAAAAGATGAAACTCAAAACAGATCAAGAAACGGAGGCCACACAAACAAAGCCCGCCACAACCTCTACTGCTCTAGAAGATTTGAGACAAAGAGAAAATCAAACTGATGAGGCTGAACAATCAGATCAGGGCCAAACAAGTCAGCATAGGCCAAGATCGTCACGATCACAAACTCCAATGGAGGAAGGCACAGAAATAGTCAAGTCCTTTGACATTGATGCTCACTTAGAGCAGATCAAGTTACAGTTTCAATGTAAAAGGGCTCTTTACAATCTACGAGAGCTGGAGTTAGAAGATACAAAGAAAGAAGCATCTAAGACGGCAGCAGAGTCCTTGCAGCTAAAGAAAAAAATAGAGGAACTAGAGAAGGCACAACTCTAGGCACAATTGGAGTTGCAAATAGAACAAGAGAATGCAGCCTGCTATTACAAGGAGGTGCAACAATTTAACGAGGCGAACTTCGCACTGCAAGTTGAGCAGCAACATCTCAAGGAGGAGCTAAACAAAAAAAGAGAACAAAATGAGAAGCTACAAAGCTCGTATGTTGTGGTGGTTAGTAGATCTCTAACCCAGCTTCTAGCCATACAAGAGACCCCTTCCTCCTCAACGACAACTGCAGGATTTGCCTCCTTAAATCAAGAAATTAAAGAATTGAAAGAGGCCCAGACTCAAGAAAAATATGACAGACAAATCATGACAGCAGGACATAGGGCCCTACAACAAGTCAAGGACGAGGAAATTGAAGAATTAAAAAAGCTGTTGGCTAAGGCAAGAGGGGACTTAGTGACTCTAAGAGCAAATCAGACAAAGTATCAGTAGGCCCCAGTGGAATTTTAGTAGGAGGGAGGATTTGAACCGTCCACATCTAAGGCTCATCAAACAAAAGTGCCCACTACCAGCACGGAAAAAAGAACACAGGAATCTGCAGATTCAGCCACAACATCCACTTCGGAGTCGGCCAAGGAAGAAATTCAACGTTGGATCTCAGAAGTAAAGGATCCCTTGCACAAAGCTTATATGCAGTATGAACTGAAGGTGCTGGAATTGGCTACCCTCCTCATGATTACTCCAGATGAGGTAGTAAAGAATCTCGGGCATGAGATGATCGCCCTTCCACACTGATGCGGCAAGAGGTAAAATTATGGCAGCAAAAAATGCTCCCCAAACTTGGACCAAACAGTAGAGGGACTACAGGGAGGTTCCTGTCACGGCACTTCAGATTCAGACAATCATTGATAATCAACCCCTTTGGCAAAAGAAATGGTTTGATCAAAGGCCAATAGATGAAACCTATTACAAGAACGCTCCCCAGCATCTCAGGATGATCGACCCCACTTATTGTCCCATCAACAGAAGGTGATCCTAGGATAGCTTTTACATTTGGCAAAGCAAAAGACCAGTAGTGCTAAATTACCTGGTAATCACGAAGCCTCTCAATAACAACCCACCATCCGAGCAGTACATGGTTCAAACTCTAAAAGGGGTGATCAACATGATGAAGGAGATCCCAGATCTCGCCTGTTAGATGCTTGTAAAGATTTCCAAGATGCTCATCACCTGCATTACATCTTTTAGTGATATCAAAGTAGCAGAGCATCCCTGGAAAATCTTTGTCAAAGGCACGCGAGACATTTGCTGGAATATGGAGACCAAAATTCCAAGCACGAATGTCATCATGGGATTATATGCAAGAGTCATGTTTCTGTCCTCTCATTACATGCAGACCTTTGATGAGGCATTCATGACAAGCTTCTTCGAAGTGGACTCTCCATATTCAATCCCATGACAAAAGATCTCCCAACCCACCACATCGCCTATCAAAGTACCCGCAGAAATAATCCCTTCAGAGAGCTGGCCACCAAAGTAGAGATTGAAGCAAGAGCTCAGCAGTTTAGAAACCTCACCGCAACGCTCAAGAGAAGGCATTAGACACGCTCAAAGACGGCTTGCACGAGGACGTGCAATGAATAGGAAGGGGGAATGTTTGATGGATACAGTGGATACATGCGTATGCACACCAAACCCTGTAAACACTCACTCGATTTTTCAAAGAAAGCCATGTAATTCAGCCTATGATGAGTTGTAATTGTGATGTAACTTTAGACAATACCCTCTCTACCTCTCTGAGTCTACACCCTGTAAGAGGCCGGATGGCCGTGTGAAAGCTCCCTTAACTTTTAAAGTCAAAACCCTTAGTTTGGACAAAAGAATCATCATTAGCTTGAAAGATTTGAAAACGTGCACCGTGGGAGCCTCTTACTGCTACAAATTGTAATCCTCTTTTCTCTTGGACTAGTAATCAAAATTCATTTCCAACTAGCACATTGCGTTTCTTGTCTCTTGCTCTACAACCTAAGTGTAATCATTTTCAATTCTGTTGTGGTTCACGACGCTTTGTTTGTGAGCTAAATGCATTGAATTGAAGGTTAAAATAGTTGTTTTTTGATGTTTTGACCATGGATAAGTGTTTCTATGCTTAAGGAGGACCTTTTCGAGTCCTTCTGTTTTAGTTTTCTGCACATTTTTTGTGATGGATCATGATTTATGTACCTTCTCATATGGTGGCAAAACTTGGTAAGATTTGAGCCCTTAGGTGTTGTGATACCTCTCCTTAAGTTTCGTTGCATTCCAAATCTATTTGGATGCCAAAATGGTGTGATGACCTAGAGCGGTGCGATTGAACGCATATTGATTGTCTAACTAGAAAGTGGTTGATTTGCTTTTGTAGTAGATTGAGTAGTCCTCTTAGTTCACTTTGGTGATATTGAAACTCTCATTAAGTCTCCGTGCCCCATTTTGAGTTGCTTCCTTGCATATTGACATTATGTTAGTATAAAAGAGCTATGTTGCAGACGTTCGTCTCGCGGCAACCCGCTAACAGAGAGAGTACACACGATATACATGGTTCACCCAATGTGGTCTATGTCCATGGGAAAGCAACCATTCAATGGCTTTAGTACTTCAATAAAATAAGTAGATTACAAAGAGATTATACCCTTTTGGAGCTCCCACCTTGATTCACTCTCACCGCCTCACACCCACCTTGTTGCATCAACTTGACACTGCACCATAATGCTTCAGATTTTATTTTTGTGTGTAGAAGAGGCCTCCTGTTATAGGCCAAAAGGGTTGCCCTCTCTCATGAGAGGTAGCCGTGTGTAGCCGCCCTTGTGTAGACAAGTCCAAATTGGACCCTCCAATCCGCCGTGCTTGAGAAGACAAGTCCACCTTTGAAATCGGCCATCGGCCATTGACTTTCGACCATCGGCCAACACCGGTGGTTGACTACCGGCCAATCGGCCAAACGACCGAGCGTTTTCCGACTATCGTCTGGCCATAATGTTTTAGTGTGTAGAAGAGGCCTCCTTTTATAGGCCAAAGGCCTACCCTCTCTCATGAGAGGTAGTCGTGTGTAGCCGCCCTTGTGTAGACAAGTCCAAATTGGACCCTCCAATCTGCCCATGTGTGGCCGCCCTTGAGAAGACAAGTCCGCCTTTGAAATCAGCCACCGGCCATTGACTTTTGACCACTGGCCACCGGCCATTCATTGACTATCGACCAATTGGCCAAATGACCGACCGTTTTCTAGCCGGCCATCTCTCCATAATATACCGGCAAAAAGGAATATTTTCTCAAGACTGGCCCATGAGAATTTTGGTTTTTGGCGAGTGATTTTTCTTCACGCACGATGGCTTCTCCTCATAATGGGGGCCTTACAAATGTGAGTTTTTAACACAAAAAAGTACAAGGGATAAATCAGGCTCCATACTTAACATCAACCAACAACCAGGAAGGTAATGAAGTGCATATATGTAGTGTTTCATCTTTGTTCGAGCAGATTTTGGTTTTTTCCCCCTAAACCTTATTGTGATCCCAGAGGACACAGTGGAGAACACAGAGGATGTGGAGACATTACTAGTAATTGCAGATACCCTGAGGAAGAAACACAAGTGACAGCAAGAGGAAGGAGTGTATCATCCAGATCCAAAGAAAAGTACTAAAACCCGCACACAACGAAAACTTTAAGTTCCACGTTCTTTTTGTGCTATATACTTATTTTAAATATAAGTTATATTTTTTTTCTCATGGTGTCAATTTTCACTACAATTTACTAGGTGTGGTTTTTTGGGCGCTGTAGTAAAAATACAAGTGATTGGTAATGTTGGGCACCGACATTGTGCTCAAAAAGACCTAGGGCACTTTGATCGGGAGACATCCCTAGTAACTCAGTTTCCTATCCCTCACCTTTTGAAGGATAATAGGCATGCCTTGATCATTAATATTAATGATCTGCTTATTGTCACTCACGACAAGAGAGAGGGACCAAGCCCGCCTAACGTGGACATGCTGCACTTTTGGAAGGTGAAGCTAGACAACAATCTGAACCACTATGTGCACCATTTTGTAGAGTAGTTTGTTGTTGGGGCTAGTCAGATTCTTGAAGTGTACGTCTGGAACACAAGCCCTTATCGAGACCTGGAAAAGAGGTTAGTATTGTGCTTGCCTCAGGCTTCCAGGTGCTTGAATGTGTGGATTGCAAAGGAGACATGCAGTAGAAGCTCATGGCTTGATGGGCAAGGGGAACAAATTCTCTTTCTAGTCTTGGGCACTTCTCCTTTCAAGAAGATAATGTTGCAATACTTTAAGAGCATAAACAATGACCAACAACTCCAAAGGATGCATAAGGTAATTCAGCTCATGAGTATGTAATTAAAATCTCCTTTCAAGAAGATAATGTCTCCAAACTTTGAGCATGAACAGTGGCCAACAACTCCCAAATGATGCATAGGGTAATTCAACTCATGATTATGTAACTTATCAGATTCATAAGCTACTAGACTTTCCTCTTGAGATAGAACGCCACCAATTGCTTGTCCACTTGCATTAGTGAGCATAGTGAATGTCTTTGAGTATTTTTGAAGCTGTAATATTGGAGCATTCACCACATCTTCTTTGAGTTTCTCAAAACTAAGATTGACAACATTCATTCCAAGTAAACACTTTAGTCTTCTTAAGCGTATTAGTCAATGGAGATGCAATCTTTGCATAGCCTTCAATAAAAGTACAATACATTTTGGTAAAACACGAAATCCACCTGCTTCTTTGATAGATTTAGGTGTAGGCCAAGCTATGACTACCTCAATCTTACTTGGATCAATAGAAGCACCATCCTTTGATACAATATATCCCAAGTAGTTCACTTTGTCAGTGAATAAGGTGCATTTGCTATGCTTAGCACAAAGCTGACTCTAGCGTAGAAGTTCAAGTACTCAGCATACATGTTGTTCATGTTCATCTCTGCTCTTTGTGTAAACCAGGATATCATCAACAAAGACAATGAAAAAATCATCAAGATGTTCTCTAAACACATTGGTCATAAGACGATTAAAATTTGCAAGAGAATTCGTAAGTCCAAAAGGCATGACTATAAATTCATAATGTCCAAATGAGTGTTGAATCTTGTCTTTGGTAAATCCTCCTCCTTGATTTGTATTTAATAGTACCCTGTCTTAAGATCAATTTTTGTGAAGATAAAAGATCCATGTAATTGATCAAGTAACTCATCAATCCTTGGTATTGCATACTTATTCTTGATTGTTACCTAATTCAATCCACAATATTAAATACATAGATGTAGAGTATCATCCTTCTTTTGATTAAAGAGAATAGGAGTACTCCATGGAAAAACACTGGGTTGAATGAAGCCTTAAGGGTTCAACAAGTTGAGTAAGTCACTCTTAGGGTTTAGAAGACCCAAGCAGTGACATCTTGTATGGTCTATGAGAAATTGGTTGAGCTCCTGGAATAAGATCTATCGCATGATCAACTTCATGTCTAAGTGGTAATTGTGAAAGTTCTACAAAAACTATATCATCAAATTTTGTCAGCCGTTCGGGTTTAGGTGTTTCTAGCTTCTTCTCTGTAGGGTTAAGCTTTACTTCATAAATCATTTTGTTCTTTTTGTAGCCCTTCATTAGTTTAGTAAAGTTCACTAGTTGAAGTTTAGGTTTCCCCCGTTTCCTGATAACTGTAACTCTGGAGTTTCGGTCATTTACGCAAGTCAACAAAGTATTTCTACAATATATGTGAGCATCATTGTCCTTAACTTAATCCCATCATATAATCCTATGGGTAAAACTCTAAAGTTCAATGAGGTATTGTGACCATCCAAAATAAAATTTAAGTTACCCACTAAAGTAGAAGACTTAACCTTCCTACCCGTAGCTAATTCCATTGGAAGGTTTGAATCAGGTGTTTAGGTGGAAGGAGGTTCCTAATGAATCTAGAAGAGATGAAAGAATGTGTACCCCCAGAATCAATCAATAAAACAAAATGGTTACCATGATACTCTACTAGGTTTAAATCACTGAAAATTGTTCATTCACTCCTTGATGTTTGATTTCAGCATGAACATATACATTCTCTTGATTTCCTTCACCTCTAGCACCTTGAACGCTATTAGCTTCAGCTCTTCCTTGAGGTCTTTGATTTCCTCCTCCTCCTCCTGGACGAGGTTGACGGTTGAAGTTATCTCCATTGTTGTTGCTGCTGTTGTTGTTGTTTGTGGTGGTGTGTGATCCATTTCGGACAAAAGGTGGATTCCTTGGTCTAAAGTTCCCTTTTTTTAAAGTCTATCTCTGATTTTGATTGAATTTTTGCTAAGATGCAAGCGGTTTAGGTCGAACTTTTTGAAGTTTCAGTTCAAGTTGAAGTTTCTAGGTTCATAATTGTTTACCAATCCAATGAATCTTAAATTGTGAATCGGAAATCTCTAGATTGATGGTCAGGATCAAGACAAGAATAACATAGATGATCTCGTCTAGACTTCATATGCAATAAGTTCTCTTTTCTTTGCTGTGAGTTCCCAAACTTTTGTTCCTTCTCAAGACAAGGTATTTTGATTTCACAAACATGAGTAGGTTCTGGCTTCCTCTTCCCACTATTTAATAACTCTGCTCAATAGGTTTCCCTGCATCAAGGAAATCCACAAAGTTTGTAAGCCATAAGCTCTAAAGTTTGGTCTTTATAGGATTATGTAACCTTGACATGAATCATGCTACTTTGACTTCTCGAGTCATCCCTACTGGAGCATATTTGACAAGAGTTAATAAATGTTGTTAATATGACTCAAGGTCTCTGGTTCCTTGAGTACAATCAAGAAACTCATTCATACGGTCCGAATGATATACTTTGTTCTAGTAGTTCTTCTTTATTTGAGTCTTCAAATAATCCCAAGTCATTGAATTAGGGTCGACATTATTCTCAGTATAGTGGCCTCTCCACCAATGCTTGGTCTAATTTGAACTTATCGATGATAGCTTTATTCTCTGCAAATGAATGAGTCGAATCAAAATAGTCATCCATATGCTCAATCCAATCTTCAAGTACTCTGCCTACATCTTTGCCTTCCCGCTAAAGGTCCCAGGTTGAGACTTGCGGAGCATAGAATCAATGTCTTTATCCATGATTATTTGTTGAGATGCAATTAGCACATTGGCATTTACAGCCATTGCATTTCCTCTAGGAGGCATGGTAGCTTACTGCACGCTATCAACCAAGGTCATTCTTAGTACAATATTCTAGTCTTCTTGAAGTCCCTCTTAGAAAAATAAAATAGACAATTGAGAATTAGACAAGAGAGGAGGAGAAGGAATAACAAATGAATTAAATCAATTCTACATCATAAGATTTACGAGGTTCAAAATTTTACAAAAATTCTAATAAATTCTAGTGGCTCTGACATAATGTACTCTATAATAGCCATTGGTCATAATGGTCCCATTTTGGAAGCATCTATAATGGGTGGTCCCAATAATCCTTCTTGATCTTTGGTTGAAATATATCTTCTTTGGTGTGTGATTCGTACCATTTCTACGTGAATGAACAATTGGTCGCAAGTACTCCCATTTCGTTGTGAACCGTTTCATTTTAGCCAAAGTAATCATCAAAATAAGCTAAGTCTCTAGGAAATTCTTCTGGTATGTCCCACCCATCTGTTGCATATACTTGCAGAATCTGCTAAGCATTGGGATCGATTGTAGGTGTTGTATAAATTTTTTATATTATGTGGGTTGTGGATCATGGATTTCCCAAACAAGTCAAAGAATAACTTTTAAGGTATTGGGTTGAAAGGAATGTTGTTCACTGGGTAAACATCAACGACCCCATACATTGAACATGACAATATTGAAGCATCTCATGGATATCACTAAGGGAAGTATATTCCTAGCTTTCCATGTTTCCTTCGTTGGTCTCAGGGTAAGTTCATAAACATTTATATATAACAACTGGTTAGTAACAATGATCTCCTTCCCTAATTTGGATTGAACCCATTTGATGCTTCCCACAAGCGAAGGTTTATGTCCTAGTGATCTAAACTTTGGGTTTCCTGCATCATAATGGTACCACGCTCAGAATGTATTTGGCACAATACAATCTAGCGATAGTAACCTCTTATTCTCCACTCCATCGTGCATAGTCGTGATAGACCATTGTAATTCGAGTCCCACTTCAAGATGCTCTTCCACCATAAGGCAAGAGAGTATATCCAACCATATTTCTTGAGGTAAAATATTAGCCATCTACACACACACCCCATCACTCAAGTTAGTTAGAACTGGTAAAGCAAAAGTTTAAACTCAAAGATTATGAACTTAAGATGATATGAACTATATCAAAATCAAATTTTTGTAACCATAAGAGTCAAAAGGTTACATGCTACTTTCAAGAAGGTACATATATGTGAAAAGGTCCGATGAACCAATTTTTGGTTCTTACAATTGAGGTCCTACCCTTGTATTTGTTTACATCTTTGGTTTCAAAGTTTAGAACTTCTACTTGTGTGGTGAGATTCACATCCTCTTTCTTATACCACTCTTCCCTTTTAGATATATTTGTGGGTGGTAATGCATGAAATCAGTTTACATGAGTGTGTCGTTCATTGACATCATCTCTATAGAAATACTTACTTAAGTTCACTACCATTGGTTATGCTTGAGCAAAATCCCAAATACATATAGACTCATGATAGTCATCAAAAGTGACAATGACATTGTGAGGATTGATCTTAAGGATAGGTCCATAGACTCTATTGAACCAGCTGAGGTGCATAATAAAATTGGTTGCCGCTATGAATTCTTCCAGACTCGGATTATGACTTTCTCACAAATGCCATATCTTTAGTTGGGTCACTTTAATAATTATGTGACTATCATGTGAGTACAACAGAAGGAGTTATTAAATTTTCTTTTTTCTCACTTTTTATATATAGAAGGATACCATAAAATGAAACTTGGAAAAAAATTTACAGATTGAATAAGAAAAGGGTTTATTTTATTTTATAGAAATTAACAAATAAATAGTTTAAAAAGTAGTCCGTGATCGAATGTGATATATAGAATTCATACATAGTGACCCCCTTAAGCTAGCAGAGCACTGGACCTTGTGTAGGGATAGACGTGTCCACCCATCCACTTCCACTCTACTATGGACAGAGAGAATTTCACTTCACCGGGAGCAAGCCAGAACACCTTCAACCTACCTGAGTCAGACATAGGCTGACGCCACTTCGTCTCCCTCCATGAACCTAATCTTTGAAAGGATCCCAAATACTAGCAAGTGGTACGTAGAATATCAACACTAACCATATCAGTTTATGCGCCACTCCTCTCTGATACCCAGCATCAGGTGTTTAGGCAAAGACAAGGCAAGATCACCGACGCCGTGTAGGTCGCTCAACCCCCGACGCACTAACCGTGTAGATGAGCTTAACAAACAAAAAGAGACCTAGGTAACACTCCCAATCCATCAAAGCCCCATGCTATCGACCCTTTTGTCTAAGGCTAAGCGAGGTAGGTGATCCTAGTCTTGCAACAACATAGGAAAAATAGCTTTCAACATCTATTTTGCCAAATTTTGATTTAAAATAGTTGATTGACAATATTGTAAGGTTCTAAAGTAAAAAGCAAGGTCGTTTTCATGTTCCAATAGGTTAGACGGACATTTGGTTCAGTTTTGAGAAATTCTGCTATTTTCAGCTTTTTCATGCTTTTTATGCTTTTAGGAGCTTTTTTGCAAAAAGCAAGGTTGGATCCTTAATCTACGTGTTTCGGGGAATCTATGATTCAATTTTGTAAAAATCTGCTTCTCGAGTGCTTTTCACACTATTTTTAACTTTTCATGATTTTAGTGCTCTTTAGTGAAAAGCAAGTCCGCTTACTTATTCCATTGGACAAGGAAAACCCGTGGTTATATTTTTTCTTTTTTCTTTTTACACTATTTTTAGCTTTTTGTGCTTTTGGCGTTTTTGAAAAGCAATGTGCTTTTTAAGATGACCTAAACATAAAATTAATTTTAGTCTGTCAGATTCAAAAATGATCACCCGGAGGAAAAACGGGACCAAACAAGATTTTTATGAAAATTATGTTTATAAAAAGCAATACCGTAAATACTTCGGGGTAGTACAGGAAAGTCATAATTATGTCGGGACATCACGGTGCGGTGTAGTCTAGCCAAAGTTACGTTAGTTGGCCGGATATTGTTCAATTGATCAATTTTACTGTAAAAAGTGAATGGTGTTGGGGTATAAAGCCCAATGTGGTCGCCCAGGTAAGTGGGCGGGCCGCCAGGTATGTACACATATTCTTTTGTAAAAACCTAATAAGAACTCACTATGCTCTACACATTACAGTAGAGCGAGTTCACCATATCGTCGTGCTCTTCTTCTCGCACTCTCTCTCGCATCGCACTTCCGCTCGTACTCCTTCAATTGGTATCAGAGCTCAGATCGAGGCTCGGGCCAGCATTTGCAGGTAGCCAGAGTCACCTGCTCAGATTGGAGTGAGATTCGACAGGCGAAGACACGGCCCAAATTTTTGTGGGAGAACCATAAGGTCTTGTTGTTCTGAGAATTTCATTCTGAGATCATCTCGGCCACCGTTCGGCTTCGATAAAGTTCTGCGCAGGCCATTTTCGACTACGTGGTCTTGGCGGGTGCAGATCCGACTCTGCAAATTTGGGGTTTTCGGCCTACAACTGCAGGTGTTGAGGATATCGGCACTCCCAGAGTGTTGATTTCTGGCTGTCTATACATCGAAGGACAGCTCACAGTTCTTGGAGGCGTGTCACATATGACACGGGCGCATCTACACACAGACTGTAGGCGACATCCACTAGTTCATCAGGTAGCTTGTGTTTGCTGCTTGATATTCCAGATTTCATCCTGACATTGCAGGTACTTCCACATGGGATGTATTGTCAGAGATGATGTATGTCTGTTGAGGGTTTGCTGGCTGTGAGTCACGCAGCAAACAACCGCCGCAGCGGTTACAACATACAGTGGGAAATTTGTGGATGTATGACTTTGTGGGAGGTCTATGTATTGTCAGATTTACTGCAGCCTTTGTTGAGGGTCGAGTGAGGTTTTATTGAGCTGGGGGATTCTCGAATGTTGAGATCCTTTCGGTGATACAAGTCTTGGAGCGATCCCTCGAGCACCCTTAGATAGGCAGCTAGGATGTATTGACTGTGAGTTAGACAGTTGGGATTGCATCTTTGCTTTACTGCCGTTGAGGCATTGTCGCAGTCTATGCTTACAGGACAGTGACAGGACAGTGAGAGACAGTACAGGTGCAGGACAGGTTTACCCACAGCTTACAATGTTAGAGAGATAGTGGTTTTAGAGCTGTTTTTGGTCTGTTTTTTAGTACACCAGAGCCATTTTACAAAGGAGACTTTGCCGAAATTTCTACAGAATCTGAAGCTTTCTTGGTTCATTTGACACGTTGATATTGGTTCAGAGGTCAGTTTATAGGGGAAACTCTGCCGAATTTTTCCCAGGAAAGTAAACTACTGTGAAGCGTAGCTATGGCTGGATCACAGGACACTGCTCTTTACAATATCAAGAAACTGGATGGAACCAATTTCCCATTGTGAAAGAAGCAGATTTGGCACGTGTTGGTACAAAAGAAGCAGATAAAACCTATAAAGCTCAAGGGGATAAAACCAGAAGATATGGACGAAGATGAATGGATGAATTGGCACTTTCTACCATTATGCTGACTTTGGCAGAAAGCGTTTACTTCAATGTAGCAGACAAGATGTCGGCTTATCAAGCATGGTTAAAGCTGAGTGATCTTTATGAGAAGCAGAGTGCAACTTCACATGTATACTAGCTTAAGAAGCTTGTTGACTTGAAGATGAAAGAAGGGACACCTATGTCCAATCATCTGAATGAATTCAACACAATCTATAGTCAGGATGTCAGCTCAAGGTGTCAAGTTTGATGAACCTGTTAGAGCTATGTTCCTGTTGATCACATTGCTGGAAAGTTGGGACACTTTTCACACAGCTTTGAGTAATTTTGCACCTCCAGATGGTTTGAACATAGCAGGTGTAGAAGGAAGTCTGCTTACTGAAGAAACCAATAGAAAGACAATGAAGAAAGGAAAAGGAACAACCTTAGTTGTCAGGGGAAGGACCAAAGAAAGTACAAAGGTGGAAAGAGGAAGCAGTCTCGTAGCAAGTCCCGCGGTGCTAAAGGCAAGAGTGACATAGAATGCTACCATTGTGGCAAGAAGGGTCACATGAAAAGAGACTGCAGAGAATGGAAAGCAGAAAAAGGCAAAGAGAAAGCTGAAGACCATGGTGAGAATAACAAGTCCTCAGTGAAGATTCAAGAAATAAATGTGACAAACACTGTTGCAGAAGATGACAGTCTAGTGTCAGGAGACATCTACTTTTTGAAGAATACAATGGACTCAGCTCTTCTTATAGCATCTGATGGAAATGCACTGAGTGACTGGATTATAGACTCAGGGGCATCACTTCATGTGTCTCCAAAAAAGGAGTGGTTTACCTCTTATGTGACCACTAAAGATCATGTTCGGCTAGGCAATGGGCAGACATGTGAGATCTTAGGTGTTGGAGATGTTCAATTGAAGTTTCAGAATGGCTCTTCTTTCACGCTGAAGAATGTGAGACATGTTCCTGCAATTACAAAGAGCTTGATCAGCACAGGTTTACTTGATGATGCTGGCTACGTCACCACTTTTGGACAGAACATGTGGAAGATATCCAAGGGTTCTATGACAGTAGCACATGGAGTAAAGTCTGGAGGACTTTACATGATTTATGTATCAAATGTCTCTAAAAATGTAATCAATGTAACCGAGCAGCCGAACGTTTCTTTGTGGCATAGCCGGTTAGGACATATGTCCAAGAAGGGAATGGAAATCTTGTCTCATTCTAGTTATTTGCCTGGCTTGTCATTTAATGATTTTGAATTCTGTGAACATTGTCTATATGGTAAGCAAACACAATAGCCACATAAGCATAGAAGCAGTAGAAGAGATACACAGTTGGCACTTGTTCATAGTGATTTGTGTGGACCTATGCCTAACCTATCTCTAGGGGAGCTTCTTACTTTATGACATTTATAGATGATTACTCGAGGAAAGTATGGGTTTACTTTCTCAAGCACAAGGATGAAGCGTTTAGTGTTTTCAAAACGTTTGTGACACTTGTGGAGAATCAGAGTGGCAAGAAGCTTAAATGCTTACGCACTGACAATGGTGGAGAGTATGTTTCAAAGGCCTTTCAGGACTTTTGTGAGTCAAAAGGTATAAAACGTGAACTTACTGCTCCTTACAATCCTCCTCAAAATGGTGTTGCTGAGAGGATGAATAGGACCATACAAGAGAAGGTCAGAAGTATGTTGTCTAATGCACAGCTGTCAAATGGGTTTTGGGTTGAAGCTGTATCAACAGCTGTTCATCTTATAAATAGATCTCCTAGCAAGGTTTTGCAGAAGGATTTAGTGGCAGAGATGGTATGGTCAGGCAAGGTGCCCTCATACAAGCATCTCAGAGTCTTTGGCTGTGAGGCATATACTCACGTTGCAAAGGAATTTAGGAACAAACTTGAGCCAAAGAGTAGAAAGTGCATCTTTCTAGGCTATGGTAATTCTGGTGAAATGGGGTACAGACTTTGGGATCCCGAATCCAAAAAGGTTATCCGCAGTAATGATGTTCACTTTAATGAAGCCAAATATCATTCTAAACCAGAGAGGGTTGAGGAGATTAGAAGAGTTGTCTTCCAAGAAGATGGACCTGCACGTGCAAGACAAAATGTCAGGGCTCAAGAGGAGCAAGGACAGGATAGAGTGGAACCACAGGTTGTGGCTGAGCCTGAGCCACCTATTGTGTGTAGATCTGGGCGTATCATGCGACCTCCTGATAGGTTTGTTCCATCTATGAACTATGTCATGTTGACTGATTGCAATGAGCCTTCATGTTACAAGGAAGCAGTGCAAATGAAGGACTCCGGGAATTGCAATTGGCCATGCAGTCAGAGATGACAGCTCTGCATAAAAACCAGACATGGAAGCTAGTTAAATTACCACAGGGCAAAAAGGCTCTACCTTGTAAATGGGTTTACAGGTATAAGATCAACACTCATGATAGTCAGCCAAAGTACAAAGCAAGGCTTGTTGCCAAGGGCTTTAAGCAAGAACAAGGCATTGACTTTGATGAAGTCTTTTCTCCGGTGGTCAAGATGACTACATTGAGATTCTTTCTTGCATTGGTTGCCATATTAGATTTGGTGTTGCACAAAATGGATGTCAAGACAGCGTTCTTGCATGGTGATTTAGATGTGGAAATTTACATGCAGTAGCCAGAAGGGTTTGTTGAGAAAGGCAAGGAAGATTGGGTATGCCAGTTGTTAAAGAGTCTTTATGGCTTAAAACAATCACCGAGGGCATGGTACCATAAATTCCACAAGTTTATGCTTTCTCAAGGCTACAAACGTAGTGAGTTCGATCACTGTCTATATACAAAGAAGGCTAAGGATGGTAGTTGGCTGATCCTTATTTTGTATGTGGATGACATGTTGATTGCTGGCAAGCACTTGGAAGAAATTTCAGCTTTGAAGTCAAAGATGGAAAAATCGTTTGACATGAAAGACATGGGTGAGGCAAGTCATATACTTGGTATGCGCATTGAAACAGACAGATCAAAGAAGTTGATTTGGTTGTCTCAAACAGAGTATATTGACAAGGTTTTGCAACGTTTCAATATGGATAAGGGAAAGGCATTGAGTGTTCCATTGCCACCATATGTGAAACTTAGCAAACAAGATTGTCCTGTGTCTGAGGAAGAACAGACTGAAATGGATAAGATTCCATATGCGTCTGCAGTGGGTAGTTTGATGTATGCAATGATTGCTACTCGCCCAGACATTGCATTTGCAGTGGGAGTAGTAAGTTGATACATGTCAAACCCAGTCAAGAAACATTGGGAGGCAGTGAAAGGAATATTGAGATACCTGAAAGCTACAAAGAATATGCGCATATGCTATGGGAGTCAGGAGCTAAGTGTAAAGGGTTTTACAGACTCAGATTATGCAGGTGACTTAGACAACCGAAGGTCTACGTCAGGGTATGTCTTTACATTGGCTGGTGGAGCAGTATCATGGCGTTCTAGATTACAAGATTGTGTTACTCAGTCTACTACAGAGGCTGAATATGTTGCAGCATCAGAGGCATGCAAAGAATCAATTTTGCTTAATCGACTAGTAACAGATTTGGGAATCAAAGAAGAGATGCATGTGTTATATTGTGATAGTCAAAGTGCTATACAATTGGCTCGCAATCCAGTTTATCACTCAAAGACAAAGCATGTGGATGTGAAGTATCATTTCATCAGGGAAATACTCGAGGATAAGCAACTTCAGCTTGTCAAAGTTCACACCACAGAAAATCCTGCTGATCTACTTACAAAAGGACTTCCCTCAGAGAGCTTTGCGCATTTTCGCAAGTAGTTAGGTGTAGGGTAGTACATCACTTCTCTACATCTCTTGTACATTAGCTTGTATAGTAGCTTCTCTCACACTTAAAGTACCACATTGGACTTTAAGTAGGAGGTTGTTGGGGTATAAAGCCCAATGTGGTCGCCCAGGTAAGTGGGCGGGCCGCCAGGTATGTACACATATTCTTTTGTAAAAACCTAATAAGAACTCACTATGCTCTACACATTACAGTAGAGCGAGTTCACCATATCG
This sequence comes from Adiantum capillus-veneris, assembly GCF_014529385.1. Taxonomy (NCBI): domain Eukaryota; kingdom Viridiplantae; phylum Streptophyta; class Polypodiopsida; order Polypodiales; family Pteridaceae; genus Adiantum; species Adiantum capillus-veneris. The sequence goes on along the minus strand of NC_140951.1, from coordinate 140,607,025 downwards.
TCGTGCTCTTCTTCTCGCACTCTCTCTGGCGTCGCACTTCCGCTCGTACTCCTTCAAATGGTAATGGGTAAGTTGACCACCAAAAGCAAAGGCATATTTTTAGAAAAGTTCCAAAAATTATGGTGCTATTCCTAGTTGAGAGAGGGGTGCTAGTAGCTTGCTTGGGACTCACTCCTGCTTTTTGCATTGCCTATAAAATCAGTTGCAAGCCTCAGTTTTTAGTGCCGTCAGTTGCATCTACTACCGCAAGGCTAGACGTATCTTTTATACGAAGAAGTAAGCTTTTCATCACCATCTCCATAAGCTCCTCTCTTGTATATGAGAAGAAGAAGAAGAAGGATATTCTCTCTCTACTTGCTTACTATCTTCTCTCTCGTTTCACGTTGTACGTGCTCTTCGGAAGCTCTCATGGTGAAAACCTCTATGTAGCTCTCATCAGTGCTCTCTTGCGGCAAAGAAAGAAGAATTTGGACATCCCCTAATCGATTCTAAAGCACGGTGAGAAGCTCTAAACTCCATAGCCATCATCAGCTCTCTCTCTATGTCGTTTTTCTGAGTAGTCACCCTCTCGTTGATTGTTTTTTTCATGTACGAGTGTATATATGGATTTACTGAATTACATATGAAGTTTCCCCATGATTATTTCATCATTTTTAACACACTGATTTATGCTATGACTACGTGAGTGCATAAAAAGCGTTATTCGTTTCACGTCATATAGGCTATAGGAACACTATTTTGGTCATAGCTCACAAACCGTTATGAATTAGCCCAAACCCTTTATACCAAAGATAAAACACATCATTTAGAACATTTTCTTTCTTTAGTGTCATGTGAAAATCACGCACGAGCTACGGGATACGGTCAAAAACTAGCTTGCTACCCACTGCACGGTCAAAATTTTGGACCCCAGGCTCCTTGGAGAACCACTATATAGATTCACCGAACCAATTGAAAATCTTGATGAAACTTGATGACAAATGTATTTAGGTCTCAGTTATCACCTCGGGTATGCGAGTAATTAATCATTCCATAACCGGTTTTACCTACGCGTATAAGGGTTCTACCAAGGGGGAGTACCATATGACGTCGTGAGTTAACCGAGTCGCTTATGCATGATTTATGGTTTTTTTTGGTGAGTTGATTTCAGTTATTAGATGCCCAGAAACTTATGTAAGGGTATATGGTTAGACAATCCGAACCGCATAGGCAAATATGATTAAGGTGGCTTTCTTTTTGTGTTACAGTTTTTTGTGTGAGTATCATATGGGAAAAGTGATGTGATAGAGTGTTAGTTTATATTATGGAGCTGATCTTGATGCATTGGTTTGAGGTCAAAAACTTTCATTTTCATGTTATGCATGCTCTCGAAAATGTCAAAAAGTTGTTTTTTGCATTTGTGTAAAGTTATAGTTTATAATTGACCTAAAGGTTGGAACTGGTTTGCATCATGTTTATGGTGATGGAATGTTATCATATGATGTATGTAACCTTATGGGTTGATGTGGATACCTCATGTGCATGGATATGATTGCTTTCCACCTTTCTAGGTCAAAACTAGCTCTATGTGCTAGAGGGGTGAAGTGTAGATATGATGCATCAACTTTGCATGGATAGATGCTGTCAAAATTGAATGTTTATATCTTGTTCAGTTGCTCGTCGGAATTGATTTATTCATGAAAATATCATGTCTTAAGGGTCATATGTGTGTGGACTCTGATTGATTGCAGAGGCCATTTGTTTTGTAGCAACAATGGCTCCCAAAGTGACATCTGAATGCTTTAGCTAGGAGAATGAGGTTTTGGCCATAGTGTTCAACAATATGGAAACACAATTATCGAGAGATGCAAGGGAACTCTTTTACTTAGAAATCGGGACCTGCAAGAATCCTTTCATCAATTATTTATCTACATTGACAATATTCCAAGAGATTGGTTTGCCAACCTCAAGCTACTTCAACTCAGAATATGGTTAGGCCTATAATAAATGTTCTACTACTTGGCAATGCGCTCCCAAATGTTAAGTATTGCCAAAGTTGCTAAGAAGTTTGAATCTCTTGCAACTGTGATAGGAAAAGAAAAACAAGAAAATAACTGCAGACCACGTTGTCGTGTGGGAGGTCTGAGAGAATACCCTCTCATGAGAGTTCATAGATTATTTAAATAATTGGCTCCGAGACATCCGTAATATTATAATGTAATCTTAAAAATAAAATTTTGGTTCACATGTGTACTAAGTTTTCTCTCTCCTTGTCTTGTTTTAAATGGATCTTCTTAATTGTCTAGATGAACTCCCAAGTGATTTTGCACAAAGGGTCTTTCTTAATTATGCGGTTAGATTCAATATCCATTGGGAATTGAAGTGGTTCAAGCTTCAAAGAGGACTAGAGACTACCTTGTTCCAAACACTTACGTAGCATGGGATTTATATGTCGAAGCCCAACTTCAACATCGAACACAAGTGCATGATAGGTTTATAACCAATCCACAACATTAGGAAAGAAATGGACTCATTCTCGGGCCTTTTAGCTCTAGTGAGAGAATGCTCCTTAGCAAATAGGAAGAAGGCTAACTTTACGTTGAAAAAACCTTTTTCTCATTTTGAAAATGTCCATGAAAACCATTTTGGTGAAATTGTCACTATCATCAAAAAAGTAAGGCGCTACAAGCGCCAAATGCCTTTTTATGACCCGCTGTTACTATCCTATAAAGTGAAGTACTTGTACTTGTGCATCTCGCACAAGTATCAATCACCTTTTTATGAAGACTTGCAATTTAAATTCGAACAGATTGTACTTGATAGGGATTGATAGTTACTATTTAAGACTATGAAGGAGTCAAAACCAAGCAAATAGAGGCCCTTGAGGGGTCTCTAGGACCTCTATTCACTTGGTTATGACCTCATGAGGCCCTAGGATTAAGATATGGTATTTTTTAAGCACACAGATGCATCCGGGACGTCCAAAAACCTTAGGATAGCTCTTTAAAACGCTGAAATCTGACGTCTCTAGCTCAAGATATAGCATTTTTAAGCCTAGGGCTCTGTAGCTCCTAAGGTTTTTGGATGTTCTGATGCATTTGTGGTATTATTTTTGTATTTTGAATACAAATTCTTATGTTTTTTCTCTCATCGCATATCACATCACTCATTAAGATTCACGGACATGGATTTTTGTGTACACTTAAGTTGGGCTCTCGAAAAGCATTTTGTACGAGTATGCATTTAAGTGATTGAGAAAACTTTTACGTATGTACTATGAGAAATAGAATTCCAAAAAAAACTTTTGTATTTTTCATAATTACCTCTCTCTATGCTGAGTTGGCGTTTCTTACAGGGCCCAAAATTGAGTCCAAGTTTCTCCTAATGCTTTGGGTCAAGGAAAAGATCCAAGAAGGCGACGTCAAAGTACATGGATATGTTCTTTACCTTAATGTGTGTTCGCTTTTTGACATATTAAATCAAGAGCTCATACTTAGTAAGAAGGCCCTCATGCTAAACCAAAGATATGGCTTTTTTGAAAAGGTCATAATCAGAAGTCAAATGGCGAAAACGGATTCTATTATGTACCCCTAGATTGGTTCAATAAAGTGTATGGGCCTATTCTCAAATACAATCTTCACAATGTCATTATTACCTTTTATGACTATGAGAAGCCCAGGTGCATTAGTGACTTTGCCCAAGCACAACCAATGGCAGTGAGCTCGAGTAGATATTTCCACAAAGATGGTGTAAACGAATGGCATGCTCATGTAAACTGCTTTAATGGATTACCACCCACGGACATATCACGAGGAGAGAAATGGTACAAAAAGAAAGACGTGAATTTTAATGCACAAGTTGAAGTTCTAAACTTTGAAACTCGAGATGTGAATAAATATAGGGGTAGAACCTCGGTTGTAGGAACCAAGAATTGGTTCATAGGACCCTTTCGTATTTATGTATCTCCCTAAAGACACTATGTATTTTTTTGGTTTTCTACGGTTATAAAAAATTGATTTTGATACGACACCTAGTGTTTTGAAGATATAATATTTGAGTTTGAATCTTGGTTTTATCACACTAACTTACTTGAGTGATGGGTGTGTGTGTGTAGATGACTGACAGCTTACCTCGAGGGATATAGGCAGATATACCCTCCTGTCTTATGGTAGAGGAGCATCTTCAAACTGGAGTGGAAGTGCAAAGGTTTGTCACTACCATGCATAATGGGGAAGAGAAGAAAATTTTAATGTCCACGGATTGTATTGTACCTAATAGATTGTGAGCTTGGTACCATTACATTGTAGGAAACCTCAAGTTTAGACCACCTGAACATAAACCCTCGGCTGTTGGGAGTATCGGGTGGATACAATCCAAGTTGGAAAAGGAGATTATTTTCACTAACCAAGTGTTGTATAGAAACGCTTATGAAATCACTTTGAGATAAAAAAGGAAACATGGATAGTTAGAAACATACTACCCTTAGTAATGGCTACGGGATGTTTCAACATTGTTATGTTTAATGTATGGGGCCATCAATGCCAAACCAACGACCAGCATTCCTTTAGCCCGGTACCTTGAAAGTTGTTCTTTGATTTATTTGGAAAGTCACTAATCCACAATCCTTGCCATGTAAAATTTTTATACAATGCATATGATAGACCCCAATGCCTTGCAGATTGTGCAAATATACACATTTCAGATGGGTGGGATACACCGTATGTGTTTCCAAAAGAATCTTCTTATTTTGATGACTACTTCGGGTACAAGAAGGTAGTAGTTCATAGCAAAATGGGAGTACCTGTAACTAAACGATCTCTTACTCAACAATGGTATGACTCACACACCAAGGAACAAATGTTTCAACCAAATATCAAAAAAGGATTATTGGGATCACCCGTCCGGTATACTCAAAGAATAGGATAGCTATGCTCCATTGGTCAAAGGATGTCACAATGAATATTAATGGGTGCATTATGTCAAAGCCATTAGGACTTATTAGAACTTCCAAGACACTTTGTAGACTTTTTGGCACCCCATAGTTTTGTGATATAGAAATTGGATTAATTTATTTGTGATTCTTTCTCCTATTCTCTCTCATCTTATCTTCAACTGTCTATTATATTTGGCTTGAGGAACTTTGAGCAGATTAGAATATTTTCTTAAGTGTGACCTTGGTTGATATGGTGTAGTAAGTTACCATGCCTCCTAGAGGAAATGTGGCTACTGCTAACACAAATGTGCCTATTGTTCCTCAACACGTCATCATTGATAGAGACATCAATGATATGCTTTGCAAGTCTCAACCTGGAAATTTTAGCGGGGAAGGAAAAGATGTACGAAAAGTTCTTGAAGATTGGATTGAGCACATGGATGACTTATTTGATTTGGCTCATTTGTCTGCAGCAATAAACAAAGCTATCATTACTAAGTTCAAACTAGAGAAAATAGCCAAGCATTGGTGGAGAGACCATTTCACAAAAAACAATATTGATCCTAATGTTGTAACTTGGGATTACCTCAAAACGCATCTCAAGAAGAACTATCAGAACAAAGTTGTTGGAATTAGGGTTGCAGAGAAACTCACACAGCTTGGAGAAGACAAAGGAAGCTCAAAGGCACACAAATAGAGAGTGTGTTACTTAGTGTGAAATGGAAAGATAGATAGCCCTAGAGTGATGGGCGTATATACAATGCACGGGGGGCAAAACCTCCTAAAAAGGCACACAAATAGAGAGTGTGTTACTTAGTGTGAAATGGAAAGATAGATAGCCCTAGAGTGATGGGCGTAAATACAATGCACGAGGGGAAAAACCTCCTAAAAAGGGAAAAAATGGCCTGGTGGTCCTAGTGTGTTCACACACATCACTACTACATGTATATGGTAACAAATCGCCCCTGGAGTGATGTGGTGAACAAGAGCTGGCACATGATTAAAGGAAAGTGCCATGCCCTGAGGACATGATCAGTCCATAAAGGGGAGTAAGCCCAAAGCTTTGCAGAAAGCTTTAAGCTTCTCATGAGACAATGCCTTCATGAAAATATCTGCAAGGTTGTCCTGTGTTGGCACATGAGCCAAGCTGATCTCTCCTATTGAGAGACTCTCCCTGACATAGTGGTAATGCACCTCAATGTGCTTTGTGTGAGCATAAAAAAGGGGTTCCTTGCAACTGTCAATGTGCTTTGACTGTCAGTGTAGATAGTGTTGGCAGTGTCCTGTCCAACACCCAAATCAGCCATAAGGCGTCTGAGCCATACGCACTCAACCGTACATATGAAGACTACCCTGTACTCAGCCTCACAACTTGAAGTGGCCATAGTAGGTTTCTTCTTTCTCAACCATGATATACATGAAGTGCCAAGCATGAACCAAAAACCACTTTGTAGACACTCGCGTGTCAAAACAACCAGCCCAATCTGAGTCAGAAAAAGCATGTAAATCTGGCGGCAATGATCTCCCCGTGGGATAAAACAAGCCAAGATTTAAAGTGCCACTAAGGTAGAAAAAAATCCTCTTGACAGCCTGCCAATGCTTAGACCCTGGGCCATGCATAAATTTGCTGACCTGTGAGACGGCAAACGGAATATCTGGCCTTGTGCTGCATACATAAATCAGGCAGCCAACAACAGTTTGGCAAAGAGTGACATCAGCAGGATTGCTAGCATCATGTAGACTCAACTTCAAACCTGTTTCCATGGGAGTGGCAATAGGTTTGCAAACCTCAAGTCCAAACTTACATAGCAATGTCTCTATGTAACTTTTCTGACACAAGGCAATACCACCATCACGGTACTTAAATTGTATGACTTGTTACATTTGCACACTTTGTCCTCTTGTCCTTTCTTGACAAACCCGCGAGGCTACGTTACATAAACTTCCTCAAATATGTCACCGTTTAAGAAAGCAGTAACAATGTCTGATTGATGTACATCCCAACCAAAATGAGTTGCCAATGCACATAGAAAACACACAGTAGTCATACGACAAGTAGGAGAAAAGGTCTCTTCATAATCTATGCCTTTTTGTTGTGCATAACCCTTTGCAACAAGTCGAGTCTTATGGAGATCGATCTCACCATCTGGCTTGCATGTCAACTTGTAACCCCACTTCGTACCAATGGCCTTTTTCCAAGGAGGCAAATCACATAAAATCCATGTGTCATTTTCTATAAGTGCATCATATTTTGATTGCATGGCAACCATCCAATTTTTTGAATTATGTGCTTCATCAAAAGATAGAGGCTCCTCAACATCATGTAAGCTAGACACAACCAAAACATAACAATCTGATGCATAAGATGCATGGCAAGAGCCTGAACGAGTACGACTAGACAAAGGTGTATCCAATTTACTATCACACAAAGTGTGCACCAGCCATTTTGGCATACCTCTAGCCTGCTCATTTTCATCCCTTTCCTCATCAAGTACATCATATACATCTGCATCAGTAATAGGCTGATCTGTAAAATTTTCAAAAACCCCCATAGGCTGTACATTTTCTTCATTAGAACTTACATTCATATGTCCACCACTAAAAAGAGGCACCAAAGTGTCATAAATGTCCTGTGAGTTTACATTACTGTCTCTAGTACATGACAACAAGGGTTGAACAGAATCTTCTACAAACACTACATTCCGTGAAACCGGAATACATTTTGTTTGCGAATGATACAACCCGTAACCTTTGCTTTCAGCACTATAACCAACAAAAATACATTTGATAGCCTTATCATCCAATTTTCTGTGCTATGTTTGTGGCACCAAAGCATATTCCAAACAGCCAAAAACATGCATGTGCTCAATAGAAGTCTTTCTATCATGCCATGCTTCATATGGAGTAATAGACTGCAAAGCTTTTGTAGGACACCTGCTAGTACATAAGTGGCACACATGATGGACTCAAGCCAAAAAGAATGCGGCAAAGCTTGACTTTTGACCATACATCATGCCATTTCCGTAAGTGGCTTGTTTTTCCTCTCAGCAACACCATTTTGCTGAGGTGTATAAAGCATTGTAAATTGGTGTTTTATCCCATGACTAGCCAGAAATGCATTGAATTCATAAGACATATACTCCCCCCCTCGATCGTAACAGAGGGTTCCCATAGTACATTTCGAGACATTTTCAACCATAGCCAAAAAAAATTTGAAGCACATAAAAACTTCGGACTTCGCTTTAAGTGGAAATACCCATGCATGCTTGGAGAAATCATCAATGAAAGTCACTAAGTACAGGTAATTGCCCAAGGACGGAGTTTGCATGGGCCCACAAACATCACTATGCACAAGCTGCAATCTGCATGTGGCCCGAACTGAACCAGCCTTTGGAAAATTGCTACATCTTACCCAAAATACAGCCTTCACAAACATGTTTGCAGGTGCTTCAAGAGGCGACAAAGAAGCAACCATAATAGATTTTTGCAAATGCAGCAAACTGGCAAAATTTAGATGACCAAAACGTGCATGCCAAAGTTTTGCATCTGGAATAGCTCTGGAATCTCCAAACAACATTTGCAAAATTTTTTCCACACTTGTCATACAAAGTGAGCTTATACACCCCATGGCACAAAAGCCCAAATGCAATGATTTCATCACCAAAACTAAGATCATGAACTATACATCTGTCATCCACAAATTTGACTACAAGTCCAAGTCTAGCAAGTGCAGATATAGAAAAAAGATTCTTCTTGATCCTAGGTACATAAAGTGCATCAACAAGTGTGAAAGAACTGCCATTAGCAGCAGTAAGTACAATCTTTCCAACTCCCTGAACTGGATAAGAGGCATTGTTGGCACAAGTGACAGAATTCCCATGAGGGACAGACTCAAGAGAGGTGAACAATTCACGATGTGAGGTAATGTGCTTTGTAGCACCACTATCAAAATACCACACATGTGAAGCTGCAGCAAAAATGACAAGCATGCATCATGGATAGCAGATTGTAAGTGCACTCTCTGCGCTAAAAGCCCATTCTGCATCGACATCAGCATCACAGTATCCTTTCACAGAAGACTTAACAATGGTTGCATTTGTAGTGGAACCAGCATTTGCAGTGGAACCACCCTCTTTCTTCTTAGCCTCTTTGGCCTTCAACTTAGGACATTGCTTGATCAAGTGATCATTAGCTTTACAATAATGGCAACGCATCTTCTTTTTGCCCTTATCACCAGAATTTCCAGACAAGGTGCTGCTAGCAGAAGCATCAGGAACAGAAGTTTTGCCACTCGCAGCAGAACCATAAGAAGTGGCTGCATTGCTGCTACCACCCTTTCTTTGAGAAGCAATAAAAGACCGTTCAAGTGCATGTTGTCTGGTCTTGTTTTTTCTGGAAAGTGACTCTTGCAATAGCAATGTGCATAATGCATCAAACTTGACAACTTTTGGATTTCCTTGGGTCACAAGTCTCCAAGTACTAGCAAAAGTCTGGTAAGAATTTGGTAAGGCATCAGGAACAGTCTGCACAAGGGAACTGTTTGAAATGACTTCACTTGCAGAAATAAGTTGCTCATTGATATCCTTGACACTAGCAAGGAAAGTGTCCATATCATCTTCCTCATGCATAATCTTCGACTCCAACTCTTTATGCAGCAAAGAAATTTTAGCTTCATTGTGGCTTGCATAAAGACCAGCCAAAATATCCCAAGTTTGTTTTGCAGATTTTGTTGAATGGATGTGAGGAACAATGGTGCGCTTCACAGACAATGCAATGAATGCATGAGCCTGCGCATCCTTTACATCCCAACGAAATTGTTCTGCCGTAGGAAAAACAACTCTAATAGCAGCAAGACCTGCAACATCCTCAACATCGCCTGCATCCTCAGAACTAGGACGTACATCAATGCCCTGTACAATATTCCAACCTCCCTTTGACACAAGAACATGTTGCATCATGTAAACCCACATAGGGTAATTGTCCCCATCCAACCTGTCCTCAGCAGCAGCAACAAACATCTTGAAGACATCTGTGTTGTTGCCAGCCATGGTAAATGTTGCACCTTATGTGAAAACTGCCCGAAAATAGGAGAAACGGAGTGAGAACAACACGTGCTATATAGCACAAACCGTAGAAGACTGTAAAAACACCTGCTATGCAGAAAATGGCACTGACAAAAATTCTACACAAAATGACGAAATTGCCTGTGGAGACCTGCTTGTAGTGGAAACGGAGGCCGAAATGAGCCCGCAAAAATCTGAGCAGACTAAGCTCTACAAGCCACCCCGAAATATTTGTCGACCTACGAACACTCGCCAAACCTCACTGTAATCGAAGAAAGTGAGCAAGCGTGTGTTGGAGCAACTGGCACTAAGCCCGGGAGGACATAACCTTCTCTAATACCAATTGTTGGAATTAGGGTTGTTGAGAAATTCACACAGCTTGGAGAAGATGAAGGAAGCTCAAGGCACACAAATAGAGGGTGTGTTACTTAGTGTGCAATGGAAAGATAGATAGCCCTAGAGTGATGGGTGTATATACAATGCACGGGGGGAAAAACCTCCTAAAGAGGGAAAAAATGCCCTGACAGTCTTAGTGTGTTCACACACATCACTACCACATATATTTGGTAAGAAAAGTCTATCATTCAGACCGTATGAATGAGTATCTTGACTGTACTCAAGGAACCAGAGATCTAGAATCATACTATCAACATTTCTTAACCCTTGTCAAGTATACTCTTAGCAGGGATGACTCAAGAGGTCAAGGTAGCTCTATTCATTTCAGGGTTACATAATCCTATGAAGACTAGACTCCAGAGTTTTTGTCTTACCAATTTTGCAGATGTCCTTGATGTAGAAAAACCCATTGAAATAGAGTTATCCACCACCGGAAAGAGGAAACTAGAACCTGCTCCTGTTCGTGAAATCAAAAGGCCTCATTCTGAGGAGGAACAAAGGTCTAGAAATCCACAGTAAAGAAGAGAGAACTTATTACATATGAAGGCCAGGCAGGATCATTTGTGCTACATTTGTCTTGATCCTAGTCATCAGTTCAAGTATTGCCATTTAACAATTCAAGATTCACAGGATTGGTAGACAATTATGTACATTGAAACTTCAATCCAAATCGGAATTTCAAAAAAATTAGACCTAAATCATCGCCAATTTTTAGGAACTTCAATCAGCAGAGCCTTAACCAAAACCATAGACAACCTCAAAACCAAGGGAAATTTAGACCATGCAATCCACCTTTTGTTCGGAATGGACCACCACAGCAATAACAACAATGAAAATGTTAACCATCAACCTTGTCTAGGAGAAGAAGGAAATCAAAGACCTCAAGTAAGACCTCAAGTTAACAAAGCTCAAGGGGCTAGAGGTGACAGAAATCAAGCTGACGCATATGTTCATGTGTTGGACGGATACGCCGCGACGGACGTCAGCACAACGAGAACTCACGTAACAAGATTTTCCAGCTAAGGACGAAGCTCGACCCGCAGGCGCGTGGAATCAAGCATAGGGTGTCAACCTACACTCGACCGACTCCTAATTAATTCCTACAGAGGTCTCTACCCAATGTCTAAGTCACAGCCTTCAAGAGTGCATAAGAGGAAACTTCCTACAACGCTTTCTAGAGCCGACACCCATCAAACAATCTCGAAACACCACATAACTTGAAGGAGACCCTACTAACACCAATAGGTCGCTCTCCCTAAGGTCTACGAACCAAAATCCCAACCCAAAACACTCGGTCCAAAATCACGTAGGATGTCTGGCCGAAATTTGCAGGTCTTCGTTTCCCAAATCTAAAGTGTCTAATGTGTAGCTCTACTCAATGTGAACGCGTGGATATGCTGCAATGCAAAATCGAACAACGTATGCTCACCGAATCACCAGATGAAGCTCGTAGATGGAGCTCACAAAACCGGACTGTATGCGCGCAATGTAGGTATCAGCGCGTAGCTCTCGTCGGGGGCAACAAGCTGCACTTCTCCGCACTCGATTTCGACCATCGGTGCACATGTAGCGTCAAGATGAATCTCACACTCTCTCTCGTACACACTATGCTCACTCACAGACTTCAAACTTTTTAAAAATGACAAAAGGTTATTCATTAAGGTCAAAAAGTGGTATAAATACCTTACAATTCTCAAACCCTAAAGTTCAAAATCAACCATCTACTCAATCTAACTGTCAAAACTGGGATACAATCTGGAAACTTCTGTAAGCCCCAATATTTACAAGGTGAAATGTCGAGTTTTCTCAATAAATGAATAATTACAAAAAATGATAATCTGTCGAGTAGTCAATTTTCGTAGGGTGTGTCCAGCTTCTAACACTCCTCCCCCCCTCCTTGCTCATGTCGTCCCCGACATGGCTGTTGAGCTACTTCTTCATCTTATGGTTTCGCGCATCTTGAGCAGCGACTCGTATCTTGCATGTAAATCCAGCAGTGTTGGGCCGAAGATATCAGTGTTGATGGTGAAGAAGCCGGTGTAGAATGCTTCTTCAAAGGCCTGGAGGTGATAGGATGGCAGAAACATTATCCTTTGATACAATGCATGTATCACCTCCTTGGAAGGATGACCAGACAGATCATATGCACATCTGTAAGTATCTTGATAGAAGAAGATAATGTCTATCACCTGGCCCGGTTTGAACGTCTCGAAGACTGCCAAAAGGGTTTTGCAGATCTTCCTCATCATTATGCAAGAAAGGTCAGGCGAGCCAGTGAACAATTTGATGGCGCCCGTTAGGGTTTTCACCATGTATTGAACACTTATTCTCTCGCCTGCCTTCAAGCCTGGCAGCTTCGGATAGTTCAGCCAAGTGGGTTGGCTTCTTTGTAGTATCTCTTGGGCCTTCCACATCTGTATCCTTGCTAAAGGGCAAAATCTTAGGTTATCTTTGATGATTTTGGGTGCCTCTACCAAATGGATTAGGTACTATTGATACTTCATCAGCCACGCCTTTCTCCACCTGGGCTAGGAGTTGACTATCAACTTGGCCCCTTCAGGCTAGGAGATATCTGCTATGTAGAGTGGCACTGTCGGCTCTTCTCTGATCCTCTTGTTGATGGTGGCAGCTTCGTACTTTAGCAAAGGATATAGGAGAGAGGGTTGTAGCCATTCACGTCGGAGATTGCTGGCGTCAATCTTCTGAATGGTCATGGATTTAAAAACCCTCTGCTCCCATTCCAAGGCTTCCTTGGGCCGTTTCTCTTATTTCTCCCTCTATGGCCTTGCGCAGCTTCTCTTCCTCTTCTTGTGTCAGATCTTATAGCTCTTGAGAGGGTCCTACTAGGATTTTCTCTTGCATGGGTGTGTCCAACAGGATCTGCCACATTCTCTAGGTCTATGCCTTCCATGGCTGCCGGCCCTGTGCCTGCCCACTCTTCTGCCTGCTGTCCTCTCAGCTCTTCTATCTGCTTTAGGAGTGTCTGTTTCTCTGCTTCATCTTCTTCTCCCATGTTCACGAGGAGGTCGTTCAACTTGGCGTTTATCTTCTCCGCCTCCTCGAGCTTTCTCTTGATAATTTCTAGCCCATCTTGCATTGCTTTCTGCTCTTCTTCCATGCGTGTTTGCAACCACCGACCCTTCCGCCATCATCAACCTTTTCTTTTTCTCTAAAGTCAACTCTTTCTGAAGCTCTTTCATCTGTTCTTCATAGATCTGGCTTTCTGTAGTGGTGTGAGTCGAGCTAGTAGCTCTGACTCTGCTAGGAGATGCTCGTAGCCATTGGATGGTTTGATCTTTAACTTTAAGCTAGTCTTTGAGCTCAAGGACCTCATCCTGACTAGCCTCGTGGTCTATTTCTACCTTTTCTTTGGCATTTCGCATGGCCTCAACTTCCTTGGACTCCTCAGCAAGTTGTAGGGTTAGGTTATCCCTTTCCCTCTCTGCATCTGTCAATGACTTGCTGAGTTGTCTATACTCCTCTTCGGCTCCTTACAGTCTTTGAGCTGCCGCCTGATTTTCTCTTTCCATTTCCTGGCATCTTTGCAATGACTTTGCCAGACTGGCTTACAGCTCTGCTTCTCTCTCTATCTGCCTTTGGCTTTGTTTTTGTAAAGTGTCAACTTCCAGCTTTATCTGCACTTCAGTGGCTTTGAGAGTTGCCATTTCACTTTCTAAGGCCATTGACTGTGCTCTTAGCCCGGTTAGCTTTGTCATCACCACATCCCAATCATTGGTGGGTGGGTGCAGGTCCACTGTATCAGTGGCCATCTCCTTTAGCTCTACTAACCGTAGGCTTTGCATTTGCTCTTTGGGCCCCGTGCTTGCCAAGTCGAATGCGACTGTGGCAGCCTCTTCTTTTGTATATCCGGCAGCTAGCAGGTTTAGAAATTTGTTGTATGATTCGTTTCTGGCTGCTCACTTTTAGGCTTAGCCTCTTCCTTTGGTTCTTGCTCCTGGATTTATTCTTGCTTGGACTCTTCTTGGTCTTCTGGTTTGTCTTGCTCCTCTTTCTCTTCTTGGCTACGAGGAGGTGGTGAGGGCAGTGGGTTGGATTCAGGGCTGGCCAATGGAGTTGTGGGATTTTTCTTGAAATCTCTGTCCGCCTTTGTCTTCCTTTCTATCTCTTGGCCTTCCTGCTGGACTTGCTCCACTTCCTCTTCTGTAAAGGGTACATGTGGGATATTCTCTGCTATGGCATCAAGAATCTCAAAATTCTTAATGTAATCATCGAATATGTCTCTGTGCACCCTTCGGGATGATCCTGACATTGCTTCTAGAGACGGCTTCCATAGCTTGTCTAAATCTCCTTTGAGGGCTCTTTCTACCTGAAGCTTTCCATCAGCTGCTCTAGACGTGCCGCTTTCTGCGATTTTGTCTCTTTTACTGGCACTTGGGCAGATTCTTTCTTTCCCTCCTTCTTCATCTCTGGCTGCTCTTCTTGGACGGTTTCTAATCGGCATTTCAAACGGGTTGCCACCCTTGGTGCTTTGGGTTGTTTGTCTTCCTTATCTTCCTTGAGCCTCAACCAATCGTTTTGTGATGGAGGGTCGGGCCATCTTCCCTTGGTGTGCAATGCCCCATAAATCACCTTCGTGATTAGCTCACCCGGTACGATGTATGTGGGGTTCTTGTTGCCCATCTTCACCAAATTATCATGTACATAAGCTGCATAATTGATGATCTTCGGCTTCTTTTCTGCATTGCCCAGGTGAATGTTGTGGCAATTGCTGTAGGCGGCATCCTGTACTTTTGTGGCCGCTTTGTACACATATGGAAATATTGATTGTACAACTGACTCATGATTGCCACTTTGGGGTTGGCAATATCTTCAAAGGTATAGTTGGCTTTCTTTTCAGTGTACACCTTTACTTCGTCTCTTCTTTTGGTTACACTATCCCCCTTGTTGGAGAGGTCTAGTGCAGCGGCCACTACTCTTTCTGTGATTAGAATCTCATTGCCTGGCTTGCCCTGCAGATCTGTAACTCGGGCCACTCCATCTTCTTTTATTGTTGTCACAAATACCCATACTCTTTTTATGTCAATACCTGCCGACACCGCTTCAAAGTAATTGTGGAGATCAATCTTCTCCAGATACTCTGCCATCTTGCTTCTGACGAACTCATTGAGTTCCCGTGGTAGCATTGGTAGCTCTATCACATTTCCTTCGGTGTCTTTGAACACGCCTTGGTAAATCTTTAGATCATTGGACTCTAGCAGATCTTCTTGGATCCATGTGTTTGTTGGCTTTAGAGTTCCTTCTGGTATGACGAAGGGCTCTACCTCTTCTAGGTAATCTTTTATGGTCATCCTTTTCTTCTTTGCCGGTGACTTTGTGGCTGCCATAGATCCTGTTGCACTCAATAGTCCGAAGTTAGCGTTTTTTCCATATCAGCTGAGAAACTAAGTTTTAACTATCCAAATGACTTCGAAATTGAAAATAAAGCTTAAAAGGAACTTGTGAAACTGTGCATGTGCTCACAATGCAATTCTGGCCAAAAATTTTCATTTAGACATCCTACCCGTAGGATGTCTTTTTCATCAGATTTGGGTGATACTTGACATGCTGGTGGTCCTTGGCCTGTACAACATGGCTATGTGCTTGGATTTGGATTTGGGCATCAAAAGGTGGATTTTTGGACTGATTCAGGCTTTAGGTCACAAATTGGGTAGAAAGTCCACAACAGGTAGCAAGTGATGTCCAAATGGGTTGAAAATTGATATATGGGCTCATTGCACCATGGTATTGGCTCCCATGATGTCACTCTTTGCACAGAAGGTCAAAAATATACTGGAGACATCCTACGCGTAGGATGTCTATTTCATCAAAATGTCTTGGGATTTGTTCTGTGGGTAGTCCTTGGCATGTGGAACATGGCCATGCTCTTGGATTTTTATTTGGTCAAGAATTGATGTTGGTAGGACCCTGGGTAGTGTTTTTGGGCTCAAAAAGTGTATCTTGAAGGTGTTGGGGGTAGATGAGCTCTTGAAGATGATAAGAAAAGATCTGGAATGTAAAAATACCCCTTGTAGGCCAAAAATGTCAAATAGACATCCTACGCATTGGATGTCTACTTCATCAATTTTTGCAGGTAGCCACAGAGATTGGTTGGTTATGTGCTTGTGAATGTGTTGTGCAAGTTTCATGTGATTTGGACAAGTTTTGGTAGGTCTATGGCCCATTATTGCCTCTATGCCCTAACTTTGCGTTTTTTCATGTATATGAGGTCAATGTTGGTCCAAATGGGATGAAACTTGGTGGCTAGTATGTAAAGGCTATTCAGAAAATGTGTGTGATGAAAAATGTTGGGTTCTGTGCTCAGAAATGCCCTTGAGACATCCTACATGTAGGATGTCTCCTGATGATTTTTTCATGGAATCTGTGACTAGTGCCTGCCCTTAGTCCCCCTGAGTCCCTTTTAAGCCTAATGTCAACAAAAAAGTCAAATGGATAAAAAGTAACTCCCCGTGTGGATTTCAGAGCCTCCGAGCCGTCTTATAACTTTTGGAGTGCTTTTCGGCGATGAAATTTCTTAATATTGGTCTCCATAGCTTCCCGATCCCTTGGGGATCCTTGCCGTATGGTTTTTGTCGACTTTGGCTTCATCGGAGCTCCATTTGGCAATTTGTCACTCTAGAAGCACCCGTGTTTGCATTTACAAGTCTTCGATGATTTATGGTGGTCTACCACCATAGGACTTGGTTGTTGATGGTCTAGGAAAGCCGCTTGTGAAGTTTGGTGGCAAACAGCCATGCGGTTTGGCCACGAGAGCTATTTGACGCTTTGTGTGTCTAATACCGTTTCTGAACTTTAGTGCCGCTTCGGGTCACCTTTTGGTCATGTGCGCTACATAGACTTGTCAAGCATGTCGAGATGCTCCTACCCATGAATTTTGGTAGCATTTGGGCGCCTTTCCGCCGATTTCCCATTTGGTGGCCTCTTGCGGGATTCTAGGAATTAGGGTTTTTCCTGATGGTTTTCTACTGCCTTTGGACATCCAAGACCGGTCTCCTATGCTAGGGTAAGCTGCCGATGAAGTCACATTGGTTTTGGGTTAGCCGTTAGGTGGCCACTTCTACTTGTAGGTCTCTACTGCCCGCTTTGTGTGTGAACCCTACGCTAGTTTTCGCGACAAAACAACAACCATGCGTGAAAATCGCAAGGTGGTGATCCTACCTCTCATGTCTGAAGCCCGTCGGTAGTCGTGCGCATCGTAGAAGCTGCTGGAAGTTCCGCTCGCTCTAGGTGGCAGAAGCTCTCTCTCAAAGGTCAATAGTGAAAATGAGCTAAAAATGAGGTGAAAAATTCTTATAATGGGGGTTCCCGAACCACTTTTCATGAACTTTGACATGTGCTCCCAACTTCTTGCGAGATGTGGTTTAATCTCAAAAATTTCTTGATTTGGACTTCATTTGCCCTGTTTACCAGAAATTTGGCATTTCGGTCAAAATCTGGCCAAAACACGCTTTTCGCTCCAGTCTCATAATTGCACCCCCTTTGTACCATAGGTTGTCCTATAGTCACTGATCATCCCCACATTTTTTGTTTTTCATTATGACCATTTTTCACCTGCTTTTTGTATTTTTGAAGTTTTTCTGTCAAAAATTAGCAAAATCAAAAGGAAAATAGCAAATCAAACCCAAAAAATCCCAAAAATCATAATAAATCAAAAACATCACCGCAAAACATTATATACACTCACATGCAATTTTTTATGGCCGGATTTCTCCGTTTTGTCAATATTTTGCCCGAAAAATGGCTATTTCTACTTATATACACACACCTAGGGGCTTGATTCGGAGTTTGGCCCCATAGACCTGTAGATTCATGCTGTATAAGGGCATATGTACTTGGGCTAGTCCTAAAAATTTTGCGATCAAACAACAACCCTTAAAAATAGTCAAAAATCATGCCCTTTTTTGCTCTTTCTGCTTTGCTCTTTCTGCTTTGCTCTTTCTGCTATTGGGTCCGCATTTGAGAATGCCTCCCCCCCTCCTAGCCGGAGTCCTCCCGGACGACAAGGTATCGCCTTGGAGTATGTGCTGTGCATAGGTTGAAAAAATTGTGCTAATGCTTGGCCGATAATGTGGCCCTATTTTATGCATACTTGGTCAATGCATGGAAAAATTAATGATGTGCAAGAGAAGGGTATAAGCAAGATTCTTATTGGCATTCGCCGTCGAGGTTTCCTATTTTCTTTGCAAGTAACAACTATAACTCTACTGCTCTTTGTTTAATTGTCTTTCTTGCAAAAGGCGGTCGCTTTGCCACTACTGTTGATATGGTCGTAGTTGTCTCTTTGGAGAGGACTAGCTTGGCCGGAATGGCCGTAGACCGTATGTTTTTTGCTACTTCCTTTGTTGCCACTATTTTGTTGCTTATTGGCATCCACATAAGTCGGTTTTCCGGTTGCAAATGCAGTTGTCTGCTGCCTTCCGATGTTGCTTGTACTGAAGGGAGTTCCTTTTGCTTTTGTTTCGGTATCCAAATGCGAGTAACATTTGGGTTATTGCTGAGCATTTTCTCTGGGATCCATATCTGTTTTATGCCCTTGGTATTTGGTTCAACTATCGGCTTCGGTTGAATTCTTCCGTTGTATTGTTTTTGGTCTACCATGTCATTTCTATCCTTCCGCATCCATTTGTTTCCCTTTTTATGGTAACCTAGATCTTTGCACTACTGTCGGTGACTTCGTATGTATGTAGTTAGCATGGTTGGCTTCTACCTGTTTGTTAGCCTTGGGGATCATGTTGTTCTTTGGTGGCACTCTTGCTTTTGGCTCTTTTTCCAGTGATTGCATTGCTGGCAGCAGCTGATTATTCCGGTATTGCTGAGCAAAGGCTATTACCTATTGTTCTTGTGCATGCTGAATTTTGACTGCATTCACATTCCCATCTATCTGCACATTGTACTCTTTTTGCCAAGGTTGTCACAAAAACATTGGGTGTTGTGTGCTTTCATCATCGACTACATAAAATTTGTGTGGGTAAATATATTGATGTACTTGTACATGCAATATAGTCCAGCCCAATGTTTTCAGAGAATGTGATGTACTACTTTCCAGCACTTGTGGAGTAGGATGAAGTTGACTTGTGGGCTTGAGCTGTTTGTATAATTTGTAAGAGATCAAATTTGCTTGAGCTCCAGAATCAAGCAATGCCGCCGATTCAACTTGATTGCTACCCATTTTGACTACAATTATTGGCTCCACTATGTCTTCGTCAAATTTCGTTAGTTGAATGGCATTGATTCGCAATGGTGCTCCACCTTGTTGTTGTCTCGCAGAAGTCTTCGTTTTGCAATGCGTTCTTTTGCTTCTGCTTGAGCTTCTTCTCGTACTCTTTGTTTCTCCTTCATTTGTTGTTTTCATTGATGGATTTGTTGAAGCATATCCTGTGTTAGTGGTAAATGATATTTCTTCAATCGACACCCACTAATCCAATTGGGCATTTCTTCACCTGCTAATGTAGCAAGTTTGACATCTCCACTTTGTGAAAGATCACTAATCACAAAGGGTCCCATTCCTCGCTTTTTAAGTTTCTTGGCATGTTGCTTCAAAGTATAAACAAGTACATAATCACCTGTTTTGAACTCTTTCGTGCGCACATGCTTGTCAAAAAACTCTTTTTGTCTTCTCTTTTTAGCATAGATCGAAGCTACAGCTCTCAAGCGGAGTTCATCTAGCTTTTCAAGGTCATCTATTCTTGAAGAGAGCTCATGCATTGTCCATTCTAAGCATTTCGCTACTCGTAGAGTTGAAATTAAACAATCTATGGATAATATAGCATTTAGGCCAAACACCATGTTGTACGGTGTCATTCCTATCGATGTTTTGTAAGCTACCCTGTATGCCCATAGTGTTGAGTGTAGCTGCTGATCCCAATCTGTTCTTGACTCTGACACAATTTTAGTGAGAACCGTGCATGGTGTTTTATTTGTGGCCTCAGCTTGTCCATTTTCCAGTGGATGGTATGGAGCAGATTTTCTATGTATGACCATGAATTCCTCTAGCAGATATTCAATGACTTCATTAAGAAAATGTATTCCACGATCACTGAAAATTTCTATTGATAAATCGTATCGTACAAAAACATTCTCATACAAAAATTGTGCAGTGGTCCGTACATCTGCTTTTTGCGTTGCCTTGGCTTCCGCCCATTTTGTGAGATAGTCCGTTGCCACAATGATATATTGGGTATGGGTGCGATATGCAGGGGGTGAAATAGGTCCCACAAAATCAATGCCCCATTTTTCAAATGCCCTTGCTCCCATCATTGGCCGTAGTGGCATCCCGTCTCTCTTTATCGGCACCTTGGTGCGCTGACATGCGTCACAACGCTTTACAAACTCTTCAGCATCCATGTGCAATGTAGGCCACCATATTCCTGCGGTTAAGACAATTTTTGATGTCTTATCGCCCGAAAAATGTCCTCCACTTATTCCGCTATGTGCATGTTCTAGAATCAGCAGGTATTCACTTTCACTTGCACAGATTCTAAGTTGATTGTCCTTTCCTCGCTTATAGAGTTGGTTTCCAATTAACTGAAAGTCGCGAGCCTCCAGCTCTATAGCCCTTTTCGGTGCTCTTTTTATGTTTTCAGAAAACGTCGTGGTGGTTAAGAAATCAATGATATATTGACTCCATGCAAGTGCAATGTTTACCTGAAACAATGTCACGTGATCCACTGGTTGTTTGGCACTACATATAGTACAATTGGTAGCATAAGAATGTGTGTCCGCATACATAGTTGGCCAATAAACCCCTAATTGTTTCAGTCTCTGGTGTGTTTTCACTGTTGAACAATGAAATGCACAATCCTGGACATGCGCTTCTTCAAGGTAACACTCGAATTCTTCCGGATTTATACATAATCGTAGAATTTGGTCCGATCCTAGATGATACAGCCGTCCTGCAATCAACTGGAAGTTTTTTGTGTGTCGAATTGTTTGTTGTTTGGATCTGTCTTCCGTGTTATCAAACCTACCTCCAAAGAAAGAATGCTAACAATTTCCTGAGACCATTTGGGTATCATTTCAACATTGAAAAGATAAGCATCTGGTATATCATCATCTACTCCTTCTGGAGCTTCCCCGTTGTGTAGCCTTGAAAGATGATCCACCCATAGATGGATTTTACCCTTTTTGACCACCGCTATGAAATCAAACTCTAGCAATATAATAAACCAGCGTACAATTCTCCCTGTATTGCATGGTTTATTTACCAGATACAAAAGAGCTTGATGATCTGTGAAGAACACAAATTTGTACAATATAAATCATTCCTAACCCCTCTCTTTCGGTGGTTGTGTAGTTATTTTCCGCACTGTTTAACTATCGGCTTGCATAACAAACTGGAAAATCCATTGTTCCATCTCCAGGTTGAGCCAGAATACTCACAATTGCATATGCAAAAGCATGAATTTGAACATGGAATATCTTTTTCCAATCTGGTGCTTTAAGTACAGGTGCTAATACAAGGTTTTTCTTCAGCTTTTGGAATGAAGTTTCACACTCCTCAGTCCAATCGAAATTGACTAGCAAACGATATAGAGGTTGTGCAATGACTGCATACATATATATGAATCTTCGATAATATCCGCAGTGTCCCATGAAGGATTGCACTTGTTTCGCATTAGTAGGCCTCAGTAGGTCTACTATGGCTTTGACTTTGTCTTGGTCAGTGGTTATGCCATTTCTTGAGACAATGTGTCCTAAGATGCGGCCTTGCCTAACCATAAAAATACACTTTTCCGGGTTAAGACAGATTCGATATGTCTTGCATTTTTCAAATACCTTTTGCAAATGGTCAATATGTTCCTCTCGTAGAAGAGAGTGTACACAAAGATCATCTATGTATATATTCTCAGATATTCTTTGAGCACATGCATCATTAACCTTTGGAAGGTAGCTGGGGCATTAGTTAAGCCAAACGGAATAACTCAATACGCAAATATTCCCCATTCTGTGGCAAACTCTATTTTGTGTTGATCCTCCATTGCAATTGCCAGTTGGTTATATCCTAAAAACCCATCCAGAAAGGAATAAGCCCGTTTCCCAGCCACCCTCTCAAGTACATGTTCTATGATTGGCAAGGGATAATTATCCCTTATGGTGGCTGCATTTACCTTTTTAAGGTTTACACACACTCTCAGTTTTCCGTTGTTTTTGGGGACTACCACAATGGGTGACACCCAATCTGTATGTTCGATTTCATAGATGAATTCAGCTTCCATCAGCTTGTCAATCTCTTCTTTGATTCGTTTAGCAAATGTGTCATTATATGTATAAGGACGCTGTTTGCTAGGTTTTGCATCTGATTTCAAAGGAATTGTATGTTGGCATATCAATGGATCAACTCCCTTGAGGTCTTTATAGGACCATGCAAACACATCTTTATACTTCTTGAGAAGTTGTGTCAGCTGTTCTTCTTCTTCAGGCTCTAAATCGGTTGCTATATAGACCGGTTGAGGCTTTTCACCTGGTTCTGCGAGGTCTATCCTTTTTGCATTTTCTAGCCCATGGTAAGATTCCTAGTTGGTTCTTTCCCTGACTGGTGGTGTCATGATGATTTTTCTGTCCTGGATGGTAAATTTCCGATAGTGTGAGGGTATATTCATGTTTCCCTTTTATGACTGCCCTTTACCATCACTATCTCCCTCAGTAGTCCATACCTCTCGTAAAGACCGTTTCAGTTCTTGGTATTTCTGTTTACACTCCAATTTGGTCCACTCTTGGTCTTTCATTGTTTCTTTTTTTTATTTTTGAGTTTTTTGTGATTTTGTTTCTGTTTTAGCTTTTCGTACTTGTTTTATTTCCTCTCGCGTTCTTTCCCTTCGAACTTTTGAGAATCTTCCTGATATTTGATCTTTTACACAATCCTCTGCCTTTACAAGCATCAAATAGTGAGTTTTACCTTTTATCCTGGGCATCAGGTTCTCTCTCGCTTTGTTTTCTGCTCATTTTCTCCTATAGCGTTCTTGGCGTCTAGGGTGCTGATTAGCAAAATCATAAAACTTCATATTCTCTGTTTTCTCCCCATGCTCACTTGAGTTGTTTGAACACTCATTATCTGCATCATTATTTATTTCCAAATGTTCATAGAAGCTATAAAACTCTTCTTGTTCTAGTGGTTCTATCATCTCATCTCCTCTTGGTATAATACTTACCCGTAGTAGGGTAGCACATCATAGCCATCCTTATCGCAAAATTTTGTTGTTGGACTATCTGTAATGATACAGACATCCAATGTTGCTAGTATGTGTTCCCATTCTAGAGGTTCCAAGGCATCTTCAGGGAAAGGTTTCGAAATATACTCCTTGTCCTCAATCGCTCTTTCTAAGACGCATTCCTCTCTTCTTAAGCTTCCACAATGTGAAGCTCCGCACATCCATAGCTCTTTTTGTTGCCCTAACCATACTGGGAGTTCCGATCCTACTAATATAGCTGAATCAAATTCTTCCACTGGTGTTTGGATCACATCCTTATAACTATGGTCTTTCAAGTGTATTTTAGTTGTTGTCTCGCCATGTCTGAGGTATATGTGGTCATAATCCCAATCTTGGACCATCTTCAATTGTCGCATGAATGGTCTTCCCAAGATGATCTCATAATTGTTCTTTTTGTCGAAATCGACTATTGCAAATGTATGCTCATACTCGATTCCGCACGAAGTGACAATCACTTTTTCTAAGAGTCCTAGAGGCTTCTCCATGAACCCATCTACCAATTGCAATTTCATTCTGGTAGCTCTTAAGGCTAGTTTTCCCCATTTTTTCCAAATTTCCTTGGTGGCGATAGCAACTCCCGCTCCACTGTCAAGAATAGCTTCGAAAACTACTCCTTGGAATTCTACTGGTAGCGTGGTGTTTCCATCTTCTCCCTCGCAATACTCTCCAACCTTGTTTAATGGTACTGGCCTAGTATTTAGTTGAGGCCTGTCCAATTCTCTGATCCCTTCCTGAAGCTTCGAGGTGGGGTCTTTCACTCCAAATTTTTCTAGGCATTTACATACTGTGGTCCACATGTTTGGTCGTAATCACTTTGTTAGAAGAAATTCTTTGAGATGGGATTGCTCTCACTTCAGACTTGGCTTCATACTCTCCTAGGTAAAAGGGTAGAGTTTTCAGCGAGTCTGGTTGGCTGTGCTCTGAACTAATTGATCCCTGGTCTCCCCCTTGTGAATGTATATCAAAGTTCATTTGCGACCTTGCCTCAAATTCTTCAATAGGAGGTAAGACCTCATTCTTCTCTTTTCTCGTTCTATTCATGTGGTTACTCACCCTGTTAGCCTCGTTGGCCTCACGGATTTGCGTCCACAGATCATCTAGACCGCTACAGTCCTTACCCATTTTTGTCAATATTTTAGGCTGGAACCCGTCACTTGCCTCATCTGTTGTGTTTGGCACTATAATAGGCTCTCCTCTGGACTCATAGGAATTCGTGAGTCTTTCCTTCGTTTCTACTTGTTCCTCTAATGTTGGTTGGATAGGGGTTGGAGCTGGTACTTCATGCCAATTTGCAGGTTTACCAAGCGGGTCTTCCATCAATGATTGAGCTGTTTCAATCATCTTTCTACACATTTCCAACCTTTGTTTTTTTATTTCATCATATGGATAAGTCATCTATCTTTGCTCCTAGGTTTGGTTCTTTTTGAGTCTCTCTTCATAAGCTTTTAGAAGTGCATCCAACTGCTCATTTACCTTGTCTGTAAGTACTGATCCTCCTGATCTTGCACTTTTTGGCTTTGCTATTTCCTTGGGTGCTATGGTTACCGTGGTGTGTGAGATTAAGCTAGCTAGATCCTCTAACCGCTCTAATCTATCCTTTGTATGTTTAACTCCTCGGATAGAGCTATTTGCTCTCGTTCTTTCTTGGCTTTCATACGCGCCTTTCTAGCTTTCCAAGTGCTTCTCTGATTTTTTTTTTTTGAACTTGGGGCATCGGTTTTTTTCTCTTCAGTTATGGGTTCGTTCATCATTCTTTTGAGCTTGAGCTAGTGTCACCGCTTGAATAGGTATGATTGTTTCATTTTCTGACCCTCCACTAGAAGGTACTATTTCTAGTATATTCAAGGTAGTTTTTGCTCCTTTGCTTGGGTTTTTAGGGCAATCAGGAATCAAATGAGTAACTCCACACTCGGTGCAATATGCGTTGAATGTAATGATTTAATCATGAGGACAGTCTCTTAGCCAATGGTCTCCACCATACTTGTAGCAAGGTCCCTTGGGTTGTTGAGGTTCTCCTTGAGCTCCTCTTTGTTGGTATGCATGTCTCTCCACCCATGCCTCCGTTGGCTATGAGCAACAATGTTCGTTTATCTAAGCTATATCTTCCTTCTCCTGCTGCCTGTGCAGCTGTTGATGGTCATGTACTTCCTATCATGCTCCATGGTTCTGGTGTCGAGGGTTCTTCCGGTGGATAATAGATAGAGTTTTCCGCATATCCATTGGGATCTTCATAATATGCATGCATAGGCACCAAAGCCTTCTCCTCTGATTTGGTTATAGTTGGTGTGTATCTTATACCAACTGGTCGTAATCCTGGTAGGGGTGGTTGTTGCCCCAACACTGGTTGTGGTCTTTCTACACCTACAGGTCTTGGTAGGTTGTCTGCTTGATACCTAGCCATTGGTGGAACTTGAGGAGAAGCTACCTAAGCTTAGGGAGCGTAAGGTCTCTCTCTCACGTATCCCTTGTCATAATAACATTCCTCGGTCCCATGGTTTGTCCATTTTTGCTCAATAGCACACCACTTGGGCTGTTTAGCCTGGGGTTTTGCATATAAGTTAATCTTTTTTAGCACTTCCTCTACAAGCTGCTCTTGGTTTACAGCTACTTCTCCTTTCGATGTTGTTTTAGAAGACTTGCTTCCACTTTGTTGTGTGAAGATGAATCGTCATCAAGGTCCTTGAACTCCCTCTCTTTGTAGACAGCACAATTGTCCACAAGGTAAAGAGCCTCCTTGGTCAATTCATTCAACGTCATGCTCCTCTTCATATGTAAGTCCTCTTGGAGATCTGCATTGCTTAGTCCTTGGATGAATATAAGCATAAGTCTGGACTGAGTTGGCAGTTCTTCCACAGGGCAGAACTTAACATATCTTTTTAGTCTTAGGGCTGTCTTTCGTACAGATTCTCCATCTTTCTATTTGAATTTATGGATTTGTGAGACAGTATTATGAGCTATCCCCCTTTGTGATAATTCTGCGATAAACTCGTCAAACACTTCCTCCATAGACTCAAAGTCTCTACGCTCTACATAGTCAAACCAAGTAGTAGTTTCATCCTCTAGGGTTAGTCCAAACCCTGCAGCTCTAATTACACGCACAAAGGCAGCACTACATGATCTCTTGGATCTCTGTTTCCTGTGTATTTCTTGTTTACCCATTTTTGCACTTGAGAAGGTCTAATTCTACAATGGTCTACAAACCTCATCATTGGATCTCCACGTCCTAATCGATATACCTCCTCTGGTCTTCTGTAGTAGGCTGGTTCCTCTCCCAGTGGTGCTCCTAAGCCATAATTTCTAATAGTTCTTGCCAGAGATGGTTCATCTCTTCGAACTCGTTCTATGGGTGGTGTTCCAAGCTCTGTTGACCCTTGAGTCTTTGGCTTACTCTCTCCTTGATACCTTGAATAGAGTGGTGGTTCTTGCAAATCCCTTAGCCCTCATGCGGCTTGATAACCATCTGAGTTTCGATCTTGTTTCAATGTTGCACTCTATCGAAGCCACGCCTGCAATGATGGCTGAGTTGCTAGTTGGTTTTGATTGTTGAATGTCTGCGGTTCGGGTAGAATGTGAGGTAGCGTCATACTCCTCTAAAAAGGGATTTGGCGACTTGCTAGGGGTGTAGGTGGCTCTTGGCACTTCGTTGGGGGCATATGTTGATGCTCCTAGAACTGTTGCCTTTTCTACCTCCTCTGGGAGAATATGTTGGTATTCTCGCCCGTATCTATCAACAAAAACTATATCCTTCCCCATAGCAGTTTCATAAGAGAATAAGTAAAGAACCTTGCCTTTGCTTAATTCAGTTAAGTATGGTTCTTTGTAGAGAAAGTAAGTGACTATTCCCTCACTCTCATGCTTATATATTCCCACGTTCTCATTATAAGTTGAAACCCTGGTTGTTTTCTTATCATACATAAAAATTGCTCCAGGTCAATCAATGTTTGGTGGCGGTTCTTGAGCTTCTAAACCATTTTCCCTTTCACCACGTTATCTCCATATTTGTTGTAATCTTCAGGGTTACTAACTATCAGATAATGGTTACCCTTTTCATCTCGAAATCTATCTCCATCATCATAGACTCGAATTATCTCCAATCTCTGAGCCGGTCTTTCTTCAAAACAAATGCACTTGCGTCCTCGATAATCGGAATAGACCAGGGCTCCCCTCGAGTTTGTTCCTTCTAAGAAGATCACAGTGAGCTTGGAATCATTCAAAGGATTTAGGGAGGTGCTTCCTCCTGGCATTGGTCCGTCATAGGTGAAACCTCCTGGCTGTTGACTACCCATCATGAAGAAAGATTTGTCTGACGAAGTGTCAGTATCACTACCTTCCTCAATAATCGGTGCTAGTGGATCTAGCCTTGCCTGAGTTACACTCTCCTCGGTGGACACTAAGCTACCTTGGTCACCTACCACCTTCTGGTCTCTAAAAATGTATCTTCCTGATCTTAAATTCATCAAACATATTAATGCAATTTATCACAAATCCAACCACTCACCTGGCAAAGGATCAATCTCCGCACAACTTCTTGCTTTGCTGCTGAATATACATGTACACAAGCATTTAATTTCGGCAATCGAATCAAAGCATTTAACTGCTAGAGGTTATCGTAGTAATGATTGGTATAATTGGAGAGTTAATCTCAACCACTATTGTATTCTATACACTGCTGATGTTCTGGATTAGGTCTGCTAATCTGGAACTGTACTTCCCTCGGATATTGGTCAATTCACGTGAAAAAGTCTGAATTCAGTCTTTGCTCCGTCAAATGGACAAACAAGGTCCAAATTCACTTTTGAAAGAAGTTCTAGAACCCTTACGCCAAATGGAACCTCACTATCTAAGCCCATTCAAATTTTCTCTTTAGTAGGCCCCAATAGACATCCTACGCGTAGGATGTCTCCTGCTTTGTTTTTCCTGGATTTTTGCACTATGGATTCCCCTTGATGTGCTGAGTCCACAACTGTTTTTACTTTTTGATTTGGACACCTACTATAAGTTGTTCAATGGATCAAAAATCTGTTCCGACACCCTTTGCTGGTCTTGATCAATCCAATCAATTCCAATTTGGACCAAAATTGACTAGGAGGCTTGCCTCAGGCTATACAACACCTTGCTATGCCCACAGTCAGTATCTGGCTGCAATTTCTTGCTTTAGACATCCTACACGTAGGATGTATTTTTCATCAGAATGGCTTCAAATTCAAAGCACAGGCTCCGCTTGAGGTGTTGATCACTTTGGTATGCTCAAAATTAGGTTTGGAGTGCAAAATCACACAGAAGACATCCTACGCGTAGGATGTCATCTTGGCCTGTTTGACAGCAGACTTGACCCACAGCTTCCCCTTGATGTCAACAACCCAGTGGTATGCTTAGATTTTGGTTTGGATTTCAAAAGTCCCCAATTTTAGTTGTTCTTGCCTTTTTCAGTCAAAAGTGCTAAAGTCTGCTTTGAACCCAATTTTCTCACCCAAATGAGATGAAACCCCTCTCAGTCACTCAATATATCATGCAGATCATGCTCATGCAGCCATCCTATGGTTTTGGTCTTAAAATAATGCTTTGGCACAATTTGGGTAGGATGTCTGGCAATTTCAGTCTATCTGGCCTTATCCTGTCAAGATATGGTCAAATTTCCACTTTCCAGGTGAAAATAGGGTAAACCCCATCTTCTGAACACACTGGTCAACTCAAAATTCCAAATTTCCCACTAGATTAGCCTGTAGACATCCTACGCATAGGATATCTCTTGGCTTAAAATTAATTTTTTTCCTCACAAAAATGCTCCTGATGCTCTGCAGCTCTATCAGAAACACTCACAGTAACTTTTGGACTTCACTTCAGCTTTCAAACACACTTTTGCGTCTTTTACAACCTTGTGATGACTTTACCAAGAAAGTATACATGCATGAAGTGCTCTAGATCCTGAATCATGATGTCCTACTTACTCTACTCCTACTCATCATGTGAAATGGTGATAATGGTGTTTTGGTTGCTCTCTGGCCTCGCTCTCTGGCCTCTCTGGACTCTCAAGCTCTCCTCTCACCGCTTCTACCACTCCAATTCCTACTCAAGAACTCAACTAATACCTAAAACTATCTCAGTCTACCTAAGTCGAAGGATCTAGGCCAGACACATGCTTCCTAGACTCCCTCTAAGACCTAGAGAGTCCTCCACACTCTGGTCCTATCTAAATGTAAAACGAGACTCTTGGCAAGCCAAAAATCCCTATCCTCAAGGACTAGTCTCGGTCACCTACCTAAGGTTTTCGTCCCCGGCAGCAGCGCCAATGTTGGACGGATACGCCGTGACAGACGTCAGCACAGCGAGAACTCACCTAACAAGATTTGTCAGCTAAGGATGAAGCTCGACCCACAGGCACGTGGAAGCAAGAATAGGGTGTCAACCTACACTTGATTGACTCCTAAGTAATTCCTACAGAGGTCTCTACCCAATGTCTAAGTCACAACCTTCAAGAGTGCATAAGAGGAAACTTCCTACAACGCTTTCTAGAGCCGACACCCATCAAACAATCTCGAAACACCACAGAACTTGAAGGAGGCCCTACTAACACCAATAGGTCACTCTCCCTAATTTCTATGAACCAAAACCCCAACCCAAAACACCCGGTGCAAAATCACGTAGGATATCTGGCTGAAATTTGCAGGTCTTCGTTTTCAAAATCTAAAGTGCCTAATGTGTAGCTCTACTCAATGTGAACGCGTGGATATGCTGCAATGCAAAATCGGACAACGTATGCTCACCGAATCACCAGATGAAGCTCATAGATGGAGCTCGCAAAACTGGACGGTATGCGTGCAATGTAGGTATCAGCGCGTAGCTCTCGTTGGGGGCAACATGCTGCACTTCTCCGCACTCGATTCCGACCACCGGTGCACACGTAGCGTCAAGATGAAGCTCACACTCTCTCTCGTACACAGTACGCTCACTCACAGACTTCAAACTTTTTAAAAATGACAAAAGGATTTTCATTAAGGTCAAAAAGTGGTATAAATACCTTACAATTCTCAAACCCTAAAGTTCCAAATCAACCATCTACTAAATCTAGCTGTCAAAACTGGGATACAATCTGGAAACTTCTGTAAGCCCCAATATTTACAAGGTGAAATGTTGAGTTTTCTCAATAAATGAATAATTACAAAAAATGATAATCTACCGAGTAGTCAGTTTCCGTAGGGTGTGTCCAGCTTCTAACATCATGCTGCAATTGAACATCAAGAAGTGAATGAACAATTTTTAGTAATTCAAACCCCAGTGGAGTATCAAAGTAAGAGTTTTACCTTACTGATTGATTTAGGGTATACACATTATTTCATATCTCCTAAGTGCATCAAAAATTTCATTTTTCCTGAACACACTGATACGACCTTACAGTGGAATTAGCTTTGGGTAGGAAGGTTAAATCTTCTACTTCAATGTTGGGTAAGTTCAATTTTGTACTGGATGGTCACAATAATTCTGCAAACTTCAGAGTCTTATCCATAGGGATCTATGATGGAATCCTAGGAATGGATTGGCTTAAAGCCAATGATGCTCACATACATTGTAAGGATGCTTCATTGACTTTCAAAAATGACCAAAACTTTAGGGCTATAGTTACTGGGAAACGGGGAAATCCTAAACTCAGACTAGTGAAATTTACCGAACTTATGAAGAGTCATAGGAAAAATGAAAGAATTTATGTTGTAAAGCTTAACCCTAAGAAGAAGAAGAAGATAGACCTGAACCCGAATGGATAACAAAATTTAATGGTATATTTTGCAAAGAACTTTCATAGTTATCATCCAAGCGTGATGTTGAACATGCAATAGAGCTTATTCTAGGAGCTCAAGTAGTTGCCCGTAGACCATACAAAATTTCGGTACTTGAATCTGTGGAACTCAAGGAGCAACTAACTCAACTTCTTGAACAAGGCCCAGTGTTTCTCCATGGAGTACTCCAGTTCTCTTTAATTGGAAGAAGGATGGCACTCTACTTCTTTCTATTGATTATTGTGGATTGAACCAGGTAACATTAAAAAATAAGTATACGATACCAAGGAATGATGAATTGCTTGATTGATTACATGGAGCTTCTATCTTCAACAAAATTGATCTTAAGTCACGGTATTACCAAAGCCGAATCAAGGAGGAGGACATACCAAAGACAAGATTTAATACTCGTTTTGGACATTATGAATTTACAGTTATTACTTTTGGACTTACCAATGCTCCTACAACTTTTAATCGTCTCATGATCAATGTGTTTTGAGAGCATCTTGATGATTTTTTCTTTTCTTCTTTGATGATATCCTGATTTACTCAAGAAATAGAGAAGAACAACACGTGTCGCAAGTATTTGAACTTCTCTGGCAAAATCAAGTTTATGCCAAACATAGCAAATGCACCTTCTTATTTGACAAGGTGGAATATTTAAGATTTATAGAATCCAACGATAATGTTTCTACTGATCCAAGTAAGATCGAAGCTGTTATAGCTTAGACTACATTGAAATTAGTACGAGAAGTATGTGGATTTCTTGGTTTAACAGGACGGTATCGTACATTTATTCAAAGCTACGCTAAGATTGCATCTCCATTGACTGATACACTTAAGAAGGGTAAAGTGTTTACTTGGAATGAACGTGCTCAAGCTATTTTTGAGAAACTTATAGAAGCTTTGATGAGTGCTCCAATACTACAGCTTCCAGACTTCTCAAACACATTCATTGTGCTCACTGATGCAAGTGGACAAGCAATCAGTGGTGTTCTGTCTGAAGAAGTGTAAGGTCTCTATCACCCTTGCAGAGGGGATTCCCATGTAAAGTAATACATATCAGGCCATTCTAGTTACATACAAAAAGTTACTATTTTT
Source organism: Adiantum capillus-veneris (assembly GCF_014529385.1). NCBI lineage: Eukaryota > Viridiplantae > Streptophyta > Polypodiopsida > Polypodiales > Pteridaceae > Adiantum > Adiantum capillus-veneris. The sequence continues at coordinate 140,574,555 of NC_140951.1, read as the reverse complement.
GGTAGTTTTTCCACCTCTGATGAGCTAATGAGAAATATATTGTTGTAAGATTTTCAAAAATATAATTTTTATGTTTATGTCATTTTTTTCCAAAAAAAGAAAGCTTTGAGGTGCTTATATCCATCGTAGATGCGACCCTCTCGTCAAAATCTATCCCGTCCTGAATTTCCATAAAAATAGCTGTCTATCCCAAAAACTACTAAATATAGTAGGTGTGTGCATCTGACACCTTAGTCTGTAGTCCTCAAGATCTTCTTTAAATAGAAGTTTCAGAATTAAATTTGGATGAGCCAATATCCCTTTAGACAATCAAATATCATCCTAATGTTAATAGATTAAATCTAGGTCTAAGGTATGCATATGTATGCATGTTCATGGGCATGTATGTGCATGTGTATGTATGTCTATTTGTATGTGTATGTATGTCCATAATGATCCATGGCCATAGACCATCTCTTATGGTATGTTGACTCTAAGCATGGGTAAGTACATGAGGTGTATCACTCAATTGGGATAAAGGCAATACTTCTAGTGGTTAGTGAAAGGCTTGTGACACCTCTACTTCTTCTTTTGGCAAGAGGGGGCAAGCAAGGGAGGTATGGGAAATCCTTGGCAATCAAGCAACCCTAGAAGTCTATATAAAAGGCATTCACACTCATTTTAGACACACTTGAGCACACTTGGGAGAAGGGAGCTCTACTGCTATGGCAATTAACTTGGTGGCTTCTACATCAAAGCTTTGAGAGATCAATAAGTCGAAATCACATTTGGGTAATGTAAATCTTTTGTTTAATCAAGCTATTATCAATCTCTTATCTCACTTCCATATATTATCATTCAATTGAAATCCTTTCCAATTGCTATCATATTACCATCCAAATGGAATCATTTCCAATTTCTACTCTGTTATAAAGTGATATACTCTAAACCTGATCCCAATTGAAAATAAAAAATCATTATATCTATTTTTTGGTAATTTCTCTACATTACAAAGTAACAAAGGTCTCACTGCTCAATTGCATAATCAATTGTTGCGATTTCATGCACAAATCTTCATCAATGTAACCTAGATGCTTGCATGAATTAGCTAATCATACTCAAGAATTTTGTCCGACTAAAATGATGGATTGTTCTTGCAAGTAGATATAAGTGATTAATCATGTGATTAGTGTATGCGTTATAGCACATGTTTATCATAAAATTATGGCAGGATTAAGCAAGCATTTGTTTTTGGTTTGATGTGTGGAATAACCCTATATGTTTTGGAATGAAAACACTTATAATCATTTACCCTACTTATACTTTAGGTTACAACTTTTCAAGTTAAGCTAAGTATCTAGTAGTGGAAATTGCACCCAAGAGAACTGTCTATGGTGGATGACACGATCGCAAAGGCGGAACTAGTGATGGTAAAGGCAAAGGAAAGGCCCTGATGAATGAGGATGTGCCACTTATTGCATGAAGTGACATTATTGCTCAAGAATAGGTAGGAAATATCTTTTTTCTCCTTGCATCATGGATAAATAGGAAGGGTAAAACTACCTAAACATTGGGTCATTCCCAATTCAAAACCACATCAATTGAATTTGTTATAAGTTGTATTAATAGGGAAAGATTGTTTGAAAATTAGTATTTTTGCTCATTGGAAAGAAATGTTTGCCTAGTAAGAGAACTCTCAAATCTTCTTCATTCAAAAATCTTATACTGATTTAGTCAAAACTCCCTTTGATATCCAAGGAGGAGAGCTTAGCGGAGTGAACGCTAATGCAGTGCATATGGCTGCACACATCTTGTAGGTTGGTGCCCAAAATGCAAGATAATACCTGCGGGTTGGTGCCCGGGTTGCAAGTTAGTCACTGAGGTTTGTACCCAGGTTGCATGATGACATTTTAGCTGTATGGGCAACTGAAGACACCAGGAACAATAAACTCTTGCCAAGAGGAGTGAACTCTTGGGGTTTGGATATTTTAATGAATAAGATTCTTATGTTGTTTTTCTTCTAGGAAAGTTTGTCTTGGTGCCGATTTGATAATGGACTGTCTTAACAAACTTGTGATGGCAATCATAAAAAGGAACTTTGTGCATGAACAATCATGTTGTAGTAATCAGAAGACAAACACAACAATGTGTGAGTGTGGGGGTGGAAAGTGGGGACTGGCTCAAATTGCTAGTCAAGAACGGGTGGTCTCGATTAGTCAAGAAACTCTCCACTCCTCATTGATAGAAGGCGCGAAATTAGAGACGCATTGTGCCAAGAGTTGAGAAGTCCCAATTGTATGTGCCTCTGAAAATTATGGAAAAAAAGACATTTGGGGTTTCTCTCTTTTGAAAGGTGAGAACTAGGAACGTTAGATTATTATGTTAGTTCATGATTTCCCTGCGAGACAGGCTAGGAACCCTTTTCAATGGTTCGGACTCAAGTTACTTGGTGACGTGATTCGGTCTATCTGACTATGCTTTTCTCAATCGATTAGGACCTAGTGACCTGTCAGGTACCCTCCTTTTGCCAAATGGATATGGTAACAGGGTGGGGACCTCACACGTGGTATTACAGACTAGGTTAGGAAACTGGAAAAATTGTTATTGTTTGATAATTTAAACTTAAGTTCGAGAACTTACCAGCATTGATGTTTCAGGAAGATGCCGACGCTAAGTATCACAAGTTCAAGACCTTTGAAATAATGTATTATGAGGCTTGTTGATCTTCAAATTCTAATTTTTGATGCAACATGATGAATATTTTGATGAAGGCTTTCTCTCCTCCATCAACAAGAATCCAAAGGGGATGGGAACTTGCATGGGATTGCAAAGGTGGCATCTTCTACATCAATGTGAGGAAGCTCAGATGCCTCTCCTCTGATCTAAAGAAGCTTCAGGCGGGGGAAGAGCTACAAGCTATCCATCTTTACTACTTTGTTGGTACTACTAGGGATGACTACATTGTTATATCTGAAGATGGGCTTGACATGACCTTAAATGAATAGGTTTTCAATCAAGTGGTGAAAGTGATCACTACTTATAGGATCAAACCCATTTTAGTCCTTGATATATTTCATCAAAATAAGAGTATTGTATTCTATGAACCCCACAAAGATTTGTATAAAAGCTACTACACAGACACAATAGTAGATTGTAAAAACTTATCCACAATGACCTATCGATTGTATCACTATGTCCCTGGAAATACAGCTCTAAGAATCATATAGATTTTTAGCAAAGCTAACTTTTATATACATCATCCTAATAGAATAAAAAGATGCCCATCTAGCTTCTTGATGAGATCTCAACTTTGTACATATCTTGATTTATGGCATCTTGAATTTAATAAAGATAGTTGCTTTTCAAATTTTGTCTTAAGTTGTGGAAGTTTAAAGCACTTGGTATTGCATTAAGTTTTAATCAAACCATCGACAAGTGTAATATTGTGTAGGTACTCGTCAAATGCTTTATACACGGCCGTACAGGAGAAAAAACTTCTCCTAAAACAAGCCCAACCACCCACATTCAAAGGCTAGGGAACCCATATCAAGCACAATGCTGAAGCCTGGATTGAGGAAATGGAAGACTATTTCGAAGCTGCAGGGACCCAACCTGTAAACCAAACTATGCTTGCAATGTTTCGTCTTATTAGCGATGCAAAAATATGGTGGAAACAACATTGCAAGGACTTGGGTCTTCTCAAAGAAGCGGTTACAACACGATATCTTCCATCCGCTCATTGAGATGCCAAAATGAATGAGCTCTTTGCTCTAAAACAGATATCCTTATCGGTGGGAGAGTACTACTCTAGATTTGTAACCTTGCGAATATATGCCCCAAAGATGTCCATTGAGCAATAGATAGCACTATTCTGTCAAGGATTGAATCATCCCTTAGATAACCGTCTTGAAGCAATGAGACCCACATCACTTCAGGATGCTCTCTTAAGGGCAACACCCCTGGCTATAGAGACAACTAGGAATCAAGGAAGAGGAAACTTTAGAAACCAAAGGGCCGAGCCAAACAATTGGAGCCCTAGACTTTCTAATCAAGCTTATCAAACTTGCCCTGTAGTAGTAGAAACTACAATAACTCAACCATAGCATCCAAATGCTCGTTGCTTTGAGTGTAATGAGTTGGGTCATTACAGGAGTCACTGTCCTAGAAGAAATGTAACAACAATTGCAAATGCCATTCTCGTAGCACCAAATGGTAGAGGCCAACATGTTCATCGTGGAGGAAGGAACAGGAGTGATGGCTCAAACGCATGCCATTAGTATGAAAAAGCCAACAATAAGAGACCAAGCTGAAAAGAGAGTAACTTTACATGCCGCTATTGACAACCCTAATGCTCTCTAACAATATGCAGTCATTCAAGCATCAGGATCTTGCCAATGTGAACAAATCAAATTCTTAATTGATTATGGAAGAAGACACTCATTTCTCTCTCCTAAATGTATGAGGAAACTAGAACTAGACACGTATCCTGCTCAAAGGCTAATTGTAGAACTAGCAAACGGAAAGAAATTCTTAACTCAATATATAGCAGGACATGTAGAGTTTGAACTAGGGGGATACTCTACTTTTGATCAGGTTCCCATTTTACCTCTAGGAATATACGATGGGATATTGGGGATGGACTGGTTGAAGCAAAACCAAGCTCATATTCATGGTGCACAAGGTAATTTTACCTTTACAGACAAATTAGGGAATGAATTTCTAGTTCAAGAAAAGAATGGGAAACCTAAAGCTCACTTAGTCAAAGCTAGTAGACCTCTTAAGGGTTCACAAAGGGTCAGCAGATCTATGCAGTTAAACTCAACAAGGTAGAATACACAGATTCAAACTTTCAACCTAACTGGTTGAGAGAGTATTCAAATGTGTTCCTTGAGGATCTTACAAGTCTTCCACCACCTAGAGAAGTTGATCATGAAATTGAGACTATCTCTGGTTGTGAACCCGTTTCAAAGAGACCATATAAAATGTCACTGCTTGAAGCAATTGAACTCAAAGAGAAACTTAGGCAACTTACTGAGAAAGGATTTATCCCACCAAGTACTTCTCCTTGGGGTGCTCCAGTCCTTTTTTAAAAGAAGAAGAATGGGTCTTTACAACTTTGCATAGACTACCGTGGGCTTAATCAAGTTACTGTTAAGAACATGTACCCCATTCCTAGGATTGATGAGCTATTGGATAGGCTACATAGGGATAAGATATTCACAAAGATGATCTTTTCTTTGGGTATTATCAGATAAGGATCAAAGAATCAGCCATTCCAAAGATGACTTTCAATACTAGGTATGGACATTATGAGTTCACAGTACTTCCAAAGGTATCTCTGTCAACCCGATAAAGTTAAGTACATTGTAGAATGGCCTCAACCTACTTTTGTCAGTGAAATAAGGGGAATTTTTGGAATCACATGATGGTACAAGATATTTGTCAAGGATTATGCTCTCATTGCAGCACCTTTAATAGAATTACTAAAGAAAGGAATGATGATCAAGTGGAGAGCGAAAAACGAGGGCAGTTTTGTAAAGTTAAAAGGATACCTAGTATCAAATCCAATTCTTAAACTTTTGGATTTCGACAAAGAGTTTGAAGTTATAGCAGATGCTATCAAACTCACTTTAGGGGAGTCCTTACTCAAGAAGGTAGGCATGTAGCCTATACTATTCTCGACAGCTCAAAGATCATGAGAAGAATTACCCAACCCATGACTTGGATCTCTTAGCAACTGTCCATGCATTAAAGCTATGGAGACATTATCTTCTCAATCGCAAATTTTAGTTAGCCACTGATCATAAAAGCTTGAAATGGATCTCTACACAACCCAATCTCAACATGAGGCAAAGAAGATGGATTGAACTTCTTCAAGAATACGACTTTGACATAAAATTTTGACCGGGGAAGGACAATGTAGTTGTGAATGGACGAAGTCGCAAATCTTCCTCAGTGCTATCTCTATACCTAATAATCCTATGTGGGAAAGAATTATGGAAGCAGCCTTTGAAGACCCAAATTATCAGCAATTATCCTTGTAGATTCAAGAATGCATAACCCTTGAGACAAAGAATATGTCGATAAAGGATTACTCTATTCAAGAGGGATGTCTTTAAATTTGACAAAGGCTTTGTGTACCTAAGGACCCAACATTGAAGAAAGCAATCCTATTTGAGGTTCATGATAGCCCAACTTCAAGTCACCCTGGGTATGCAAAGACCTTAAATGATGTTAGAAGAAGTTACGTTTGGCCAAGAATGAAGGGGGATGTTGTTGGCTATGTGAAGCAATGTCTCTCATACCAACAGATTAAAGATGAAAGAATCAAACTACCTGGACAACTTCAACCTCTTGATATACCTCAAATAAAATGGGAGTGTATCAATATGGACTTTGTCACAGGATTACCCTCTGTTGGAGGCTATGATTTAGTATTTGTTGTTGTTGATATGCTTACTAAGGTAGCTCACTTGATGCCTATAAAAACTACCTTCACTACCTTTGATATTAGCTGAATCTTTGTGAAGGAGATCTTTAGACTTCATGGTCTACCTAAGAGAATTGTTAGCGACAGGGTTGCAAAATTTACCTCAATTTTTGGACTTCACTCTTTCAAGCCATTGGAACACAATTGCATTTTAGCACAACATATCATCCTCAGACAGATGGTCAGACTGAAAGAGTAAACCAATTGATTGAAGACATTCTTAGAGCATATTGTTCAGGAACCAACAAAATGGATCCAATATCTTCCTTTGGTTAAATATGCCTATAATTCCTCTGACGATAGAAGCATAGGCATGTCACCATTCAAGGCTCTTTATGGACAAAAAATGTTTAGCTTCATTAAACTGTTGATATCCTACTATCAAGGTAGAAGCCTCAAAGCAAATGCTCAAAGACATGGAAGATCAAACCAAGGTGATTCGTAAGGATATTCAAGCCGCTCACGACGACAGACAAAAATATTCTACAGATAAGAAGAGATCAGATCGAATATTTTAAAGAAGGAGACAAGATATTCCTTAGGGACAGGCCCAAGAGAAGTAACCTATCCTTGGAAAAGTACAAGAAGCTCAGCCTGAGATACTTTGGACCCTATGAGATTGTCAAAGTGATAAGTGATCAAGCTTACAATCTAAAGCAACCTTCTAACCTCAAAATTCATGATGTCTTCCATGTTAGTCTATTAAAACCTTATGTTCCTAACCCTGATCAACTTTGGATACCAAAAATTAGTTTTTCCAACCCAAGGAGTCCTTGGACTTCAACCTTGACTATATCCTAGAAACACGGGAGAGAAAACTTAGGAACATAAGCATCATCGAACACCTCGTCAAATGGAAAGATTTCCCTGAAGAAGATGCAACGTGGGAAGACAAAATACCTCTCCTTAAAGATCATATGGAATTACCTTTGAGATGAGGACATCTCAAGTCTTCAAGCTGGGGGAATGTAAGGTATCTGCCAACCTTGGAGAGGGGATTCCCTTGTAAAGGAATACATATCATGCCATTTTAGTCATATACAAAAAGCTACTATTTTTGATAGTTTTTCCACCTTTAACGAGCTAATGATAAATATATTGTTGTAAGATTTTCAAAATTGAAATTTTTACTTTTATGTTATTTTTGTCCAAAAATAGAAAGTTTTGATGTCCCTAGACGCGACCGTCTCGTCAAAATCTACCCCGTCCTGAATTTTCATAAAAATAGTTGTCATCCCAAAAATTGCTAAGTATAGTATGTGTGTGCATCTGACACCTTAATCTATAGTCCTCAAGCTCTTCTTTTAATAGCAAGTTTTAGAATTAAATTTGGATGAGCCAAGGTAACTTTAGGCAATCAAATCTCATCCTAATGTTAATAGATTAAATCCTAAGTCTAAGGTATGCATATGTATGCATGTTCATGGGCATGTATGTGCATGTGTATGTGTATGTGTATGTGTATGTGTATGTGTATGTATGTCCATAAATGACCCATGGCCATAGACCATCTCTTATGGTATGTTGACTCTAAGCATGGGTAAGTACATGAGGTGTATCAACCATTGGGAAAAAGGGGACACCTCTAGCGGTTAGTGAAAGGCTTGTGACACCTCTACTTCCTCTTTTGGCAAGAGGGGGAGAGCAAGGGAGGTATGGGCAAGCCTTGGCCATCAAGCAACCCCAGAATTCTATATAAAGGGCATTCACACTCAATTTCAGACACACTTGAGCACACTTGGGAAAAGGGAGCTCTGCTACTGTGGCAATTAACCTGGTGGCTTCTACATCCAAGCTTTGAGAGATCAATAACTCCAAAGCACATTTGGGTAATGTAAATCTATTGTTTAATCAATCTATTATCAATCTCTTCTCGCAATTATAGTACTTTCCAATTGGTTCCATATATTATCATTTCAATTGGAACCCTTTCCAATTGCTATCATATTACCATTCAAATGGAATCCTTTCCATTGCTACTCTATTATCAAGTGGTAGTGGATGGGGAGCTATATCTTTTTTTTGGAGAAAGCATTGGGCATGCGCATGGATGAGTGTCTGATTGTGCTATGCACCAGTGCCCAGTTTCCCTTAGACACTATGACAGATGCCCTTGAAAGCAATCTCTTGCCACTCGGTGACTCAATTACCAACATTGTTGCACTTGTGTGTGCGAAGGTCCTTGCAGCAGCGTAGTTGCACGTGTCCAAGGAAGATTTCTAGGCAATGCAAGCCAAGGTTTCTCCTGGTGTATGCAAGAGGCTTAGCATTTGCGAAAAATGCAGCAACCTCAAAAAATGCAGCAAGTGCCTAAAACTGTCAACTAATCAAAAAATGCAAATCTAGATCAAAAAACGTGCGGCAGATCTAGGGCGTTTTGTTCCAGAGAGGGAGGATGAGATCGTAGCCTGGCAATGCAAAAAACGCAAGGCTGAACTCAAAAACACGGAGCAATGCTGAGGGCTAAATTTGAAAACATTGGGACTATGGCTGAAATGTGCAACTTCTAAAACGCTAGGGCTTAAAACTGACGGCGATGCAAATCTGCTACTAATGGAGGATGTACATGCTATGATTTATGCACATATGAAAAAACAATCCATTTTGAGCACTTAGACATCATAAGCGTATGATGTCTCACAGCATGAATCTACACTCAAAATGCATTTTTGACCACATGCACCTTAGGTCCTTATTAGCTTGTGTTTCAAATTTGAAGTCATTTGGATGGCTAGAAACTGAGATTTTGTGAACAACGCTAACTTTTGCACTTGGAGTGCCCGTAGGATCAATGGAAGCCAGCAAATCACCAGCAAAGAAGAAGAGTTTGTCCTTAAAGGATATCATTGCAGTCTCACTCAACCATACACAATACCCAAACAGACACTGTAGCCAGCCAAGGCTTGGGTAGATGAAGCCACATTGGAAAGGGAAGGATTGGCATTTTACCAAGGTACATTCAAAGACCTACAAGGGAATACCGTGGATATCCCAATAAATCCACAAGAAATCATGAATATGCAAAAAAAGAAGAGACTCTCAACTAGCTAGAGAGAGCAGATTTATATAAATTCTTCACAGCACGACCAGTAGGTGTGGACACACAGAGAGTCTAAGAGCTAGCCAACTCCATTCAAAAAGACGGCAAAGTAGTGATTACTGCTTTGGATGGCCAGAAGATGGAGGTGGTAATTACCCCTCAAATCATTGCAAATGCTCTAGAGCTCCATAGTAAGGGCAGCTATGTTAGAGAAAGAAGAAATGATGGGAAGGTCTACTCTCATAAAAAGACCAATCCCACATTTAAAGACCTAGAGGATACAAGGGCTGCAAAAATTTGCAAACTTTACAACAACCAATACTTTCATGTTTGCAGCAAATGACCACAAAAGTACACGACACTGCCACATGAAGTAGCAACCACAATCAAATGGGCATTAAGAAGCAGTGTGCCTAAAGAAGTGAACTACGCCCAGTATCTGCATGAGCAAGCGGTTGGAATGGGCATGGAGAAACCAAAATACATTGGAGGTGGAGAGATTTTGACAAGGATTTCATATGAGGCTATCAGATCCAAAGGACGGTGTGTAAGGTCTCTGACCCCGATCAAAAGAGCACCATTGTACCATAAAATGAACATAATGGAAAAAGTTACTATTTTTAGCAGTTTCCCAAATTCTGCCAGTGCCATGATGTTTAGAATGTTTTAAAGCTTCGAAATGTGAATTAAAATAATTTTTGTAAAAAATTTCGAAAAATAGCAAGTTTTTGGTCACCCGACCCGTCCAGTTTTGATCGTCTCGAAAAACTGCACCCGTACCCCGAATTTCAAAAAAATGCATTTTCGGATCCCGGGGCCTGCTAAATATGGCAGGTACTCGGGACAGTACGCCTTAGTTAGAGCTTGCTATAGCAATTTTCGGCATCAAAATCCGACTCGTATGACCCCGTTTAGCCTAGAACCAAATTTCCTAAAAATTGTCCAGGGAGGTACCGGGGGCCCGAGGCTGTATGGGAACAGGTTCCAGCCCACTCCAGACCAGCTTTAGCAGCTAGGGGGTGCCCTCTTGCCTTGTGGGAGTCTTGGGAGAGTTTCTAAGCCAGTAACTAAGTCTCAGAGCCACTTAACCAAGCCAACCTGACACTTGGTGGGTAGGGGAAACTGGACTTGCCAATGCAGAGACTGAGTGCTCCTGCAGTTGCATTTAGCAAGGCTGGTCGATTTTCAGCCTGTAGGAGCCTATTTAAAGGCCTGCACAAACACACACACACACACACACACACACACACACACACACACATATGCTCACACACACAGAGTGCACACACACACACCTACACACACTCTGGGAAGGTGCTGCCGGAACACACACCTTTTTAAGGAGAAGCAAGGAGGGAGGTGCTGTCGAATTCTCGCCTCAAGAAGCTCGATTAGATCAGAGAATCGAGAGGATCATCAGCCCTTAATCACGGTAACCACGGTTAAATTAATGCCATCTGTAAATTCTTTCCTCTACCATCTAAATTCCTCGTCTATTATGCTTATTCCTAGTCGTAATCCGCTATAATTACTCTCTAAATTCTCTTTAACCATATTCTATTATGTAATCATCATTCCATAGCTGAATTATCAGCCATTCATCACTCTCGATTAATGATTAGTGCATAATTATTAGAACTTTCCCTCTCTAGGTAGCATAGTAATTAGTCGGTAAGCTAGTAATTGTGTAGATTGAAGAGAATCACTTTTTCTATCACCCATTAATACTGTATCTAAATTAAATTCATTTTCTTTATGCATTGAGGTGTGATTAAGGAAAAATTAATATGTCATTAAGTCTCTACGAGTTGACTTTCTTCACACATATGCATAAGATAAATTTGCATCATCTAGTTGCTAGGAAAGAGATTAATCATACTTAATTCATCTCTATGGTAATTCCATAGTGAAATCCTATTATTCTTAATCATGTAAGCCGAGTAATTATCTTTAGATCCGGTTCCCATAGGATTATGTGTCATCCATAATGATTGCTATATGGAAAAATCTAGACCTCTCATATAGGAGGGATTAATTGATGTTACTAATGTATCTATTGGGTTGTTATGACACTTGCGGACATTAGCTCTTTTCTCCAAGTTAATTATTTAAAGTAGTGAGTTTAAAATGGCCCCGGTTAAGAGGACTCGCTTTGGTGGAGCCCACGACCACGAGGCAGGAACGAGCAAGGTGAACGGAAATGGAAAAGCTCCCATGGAGGAACAAATACCGGCCATCTCACGGGCCATCGACGAAGAAATGGAAGAGGTAGGTCATAATTTCATTCAAGCTGTTTAATTTAACATTTCACGCGTCTAGTTAAGAATGAAAATATCCCCAAACATGTCGGAGAATTCCGACAGAAACCTCGGCATTGAATTCATTGTACACTAAGTTCTAAAGTAGGAAGGAAATGATTGATGGGTATGCTGGTTGCAATAGGAAAGAATGTTTGCTAGGGAAAATTTACCCCGACATGTTCATTTTATTTCCAATGTTGAATCAGTACTGACCCCCCTACTGATCACAGGGGACAGAGTTCCTCGTTAAAGGGCTCTTGAATCCACGACTTTCTTTTTATACGGTGGATACCCACGACTTGCTTTCTATTCAGTGGGAACCCACGTCTTGCTTTCTATGCGGTGGGAGTGTCCATGACGTGCTTTCTATGTGGTGGACATACCTAGTTGTATGGGCAGCTAGGCGACAACGGGAAGAGTGAACTCTCGCTGGAGGGGGGATGTTGTACCTCCAGAACATTGGAATTTTATTGAATAAGTTTGAGTAGAATTTTTACTAGAATATTGTCTTGGTGTTGTTTGCAATACTGGTTGAAGGGCTGTCTTAAGGAACAATGTGCTTCGGAATTAAAACAAGGAATGTTTACGTTGAACAACCTTTGTGGTAGTAATTAGGTCACACAAGGAAGTGTGAGTGTGGGGGTGGAAAGTGGGGGCTTGGCTCAGGTTGCCAATGCCTACGAGATGGGTGGTCCCGATTGGTCGGGAACTCTCTGTCCCCATAGTGCTTACTCGATATTAGTAATGTTCATTGCCCCTACAGCGGGGAATTCTCGACAGTACGTGCCTCTGAAACATGGGGAAAAAGGCACTCGAGGCTTATCTCCTCTTGGAAGGTGGGTCTTAGGATCGCTAGATAGTTTAAGTACGCTTCCCCTGCGAGGTGGAGCTAGATCTTCTTGCTAGTAGGCTCGAACTCGACTCACTTTGTGATGAGAGATCGTCTGCTAGTCCATTCTGTTTGCTTCCGCAATAGATCTAGTGGCCACCGGGTTCACCATCCAATCCGCTGGTTGATACGGCGGGGTGGGGACCTCACACCTGGTATCAGAGCCTAGGTTAGGCTGGGAAATAAAGTTGTACTGTTTGAATATTTAAATAAGGAACTGAAAGTATATAGGTAGTTGATCTGAATTCCTTGCATTGGTGTTGCAGGAAGACCCCGTGCTCGAATAACGATAGTTCCAAGTGTTTGAGTTTATTTATGTGCAAGCTCGAAGATCCCCAGCACACTCCACTAGCATTGATAAAGGATGGGAACCCCTCTTGGACATTTCCAAGAGGGGTTTACTACATCAACGCTCGGAAGCTAGGATGCCTGGCTACCGATTTGAAGAAGATACGTTGGGGAGAAGAGTTGAGGGTCATAGAGATATTCTACTTGGTTCCTACATGATTGGACCAGACTGTTTCAGACAACCCGAATCAAACCATCAACGACTGGCTCTTGGAGAAGGTCACCAATGTGATCCCAGCGAACCGAGTCAAAACCTTTGGATTACTGAAAGCGGAACTCCGGCTTGATATCTTAGTTTATTATCCACTCAAGAATGAGTATAGAAACTATTACACGAATGAAGTAGTGCATCATGTGAATACCATCTCCTAGGCGTATTTTATACGCAATCCATAAAGCCATGTAATAAGCTGAACATCAGTTATCCTAAACCTTGAGGGGTTTCGATTGTAATAAATTTTTATCAATAAAGTGCTTTTTGTCTCTGAATCTTGTCTCTTGATAAAGTGGAATTTTGAAATTTTATTAAAGTCTCGTGTCTATTTTAAAATCCAAGTAATGGTGTCAAGAATTTTGTATAACCCATGTAGGCACCGCGTGTTGCTCTGTAATCGGCAGCGCAAGAGAAGAAGCTCCTCCTTAAGCAAGCCCAACCTCCGATCTTTAAGGGTGAGGGGGCAAATGTGGAGAGAGATGCGGAAGTATGGATGGAAGCCATGGACGATTACTTTGAAGCTGCGGGGACCCAACCCGTAAATCAGACCATGCTTGCGATGTTCCGCTTGACTGGCGATGCCAAGATATGGTGGAAGCAACATTGCAGGGACATGGATATTAAGGGACCTTCACAGTCCTGGGACGACATTAAAGCTGCAATAATGGGGCGATATTTACCGCCTGCCTATAGAACTTTGAGGATGAATGAATTCTTTTCACTTCGGCAGCTGAATTCATCTGTCGAAGAATACTATGCAAATTTTGTCACTCTTCGGAGATATGCTCCTAAGATGACCTTGGAACAACAAGTGGCAAGGTTCTGCCAAGGACTAATCGATCCCTTAAATACTCGGTTGGAAGCTCTTAGGCCGACGACGCTACAGGATGCCTTGTTGAGGGCCAAACCTCTAGCTCTCGAAGTACAAAAGGCTAATCAGAACAGGAGGAATCATTGGGAAAAGAGGGCAAGGACGACTGCTTGGGATAACAGTCCAGCCAACCAAGCGTATAACCAACGCCCTATTGTGGCTACCACCACAACCATGGAGTTCCCTGATGTTCGATGCATGGTTGAGGCGAGCATGGACATTACAAATCCAATTGCCCCAGGAGCATTCAGGAAACCAACGCCAATGCCATACCCTTGAATACCTGTGGCCGTGGCCAAGCTAATGGAAGAGGAGGACGAGGAAGGATGAACAGAGGGCGAGGGCGTTGAGCTACCGCCAGAGTGAATGCCGTAGTGGTACAACCAACTGTGGGTGATGAAGCAGTGGAGAGAGCAACCCTACATGCTGCAATTGACAATCCCAATGGTTGCGAGCAATACGCAGTCATTCATACGCCAGGATCTCTCAGAGGTGAACAAGTTAACTTCCTTATAGATTGTGGTAGTACTCTTTCATTTCTTTCACCCCGATGCATGAGAAAGCTAAAGCTAGATAAGTATCCAACAAGCAAGTTAGTTGTAGAGTTAGCAAACGGCAAGGAAGTAGTATCTCAACACTCTGCAGGAAAAATTGACTTTGATTTAGGGGGACACCCAACTTCTGCCCAATTTCAAACCTTACCCTTAGGATTCTTTGATGGGATACTAGGGATGGACTGGCTAAAGCAAAATAGGGCCCACATACATTGTGTACAAGGGAATTTTACCTTTACAGATAACTTGGGTAATGAAGCCTTAATCCAGGGGGAAAATGGGAGACCTAAGGCTACTCTAGTTAAGGCCAGCAGACTTTTGAAGGGACTAAGGAAGGGTCAGAAAATTTATGCGGTTAAACTCAACAAGGTGGACCAATCAGATAACTCACTTCACCCAGACTGGTTGAGGGAGTATGATGATGTATTCCCTGAAGACCTTACGAATCTTCCACCTCACAGAGAGATAGATCATGAGATTGAGACTATCCCTGGGTGTGAACCTATCTCAAAAAGACCTTATAAAATGTCACTTCCAGAGGCCATCGAACTCAAAGAACAGCTTAGGCAACTCATTGAGCAAGGATTCATTCGACCCAGTACTTATCCTTGGGGTGCTCCAGTTCTTTTTCAGAAGAAGAAGGATGGAACCTTAAGGCTATGCATAGACTATCGTGGACTGAACCAGGTAACTGTCAAGAACAAGTATCCAATTCCAAGGATTGACGAACTCTTGGACAGACTCCACGGCACCAAAACATTTACAAAGATAGATCTAAGGTCAGGATATTACCAAATCAGAATCAAGGAATCTGATATTCCAAAGACAGCTTTCAATACTAGGTATGGGCACTACGAGTTCACAGTAATGCCTTTTGGTCTAGCAAATGCCCCTGCAAGCTTCAATCGACTTATGCAGGATATTTTCAGACCTTACCTGGATGATTTTGTCTTGGTTTTCTTTGATGAAATTCTGGTCTACTCTAAGAACGAAGCAGATCACAAAGATCATGTTCGCAAGGTACTTGATCTCCTTCGAGAACATCAGCTTTATGCTAAAGAGAGCAAGTGCACTTTTTGCTCACCAAAAGTCAACTATCTTGGATTTGTCATATCGGCTGAGGGGATTTCAGTGGACCCAGACAAGGTCAAGGACATCGTTGATTGGCCTCAACCATCCACCGTCAGCGAAGTAAGAGGATTTCTTGGAATAACGGGATGGTACAGGATTTTTGTCAAAGACTATGCACGTATTGCTGCACCTTTGACGGAACTCCTAAAGAAAGGGATGAGGATCGAATGGAAGACTGATCACGAGTCTAGCTTTGCTAAACTAAAAGAGTTCTTGGTCTCAACTCCTATTTTAAAGCTTCCAAATTTCAGTAAGGAATTTGAAGTAGCAACCGATGCTAGCAAATTTGCTCTAGGTGGAGTTCCTACTCAAGAAGGAAGACCAGTGGCTTATACTTCGCGAAAGCTGAGGGATCACGAGAAGAATTATCCTACTCATGATTTGGAGCTTTTAGCGATTATTCACGCGCTAAAGTTATGGAGACATTATCTTCTCGGACGCAAGTTTCAGCTAGTTACAGACCACAAGAGCTTAAAATGGGTTTTTACTCAACCTATTCTCAATATGCGACAACGACGATGGATAGAGCTATTACTGGAATATGACCTTGACATAAAGTATAGACCAGGGAAGGAAAATGGAGTTTCAGATGGTCTTAGCCGAAAATCCTTTCTCGGAGCTATCTCTATTCCAAATAACCCTATCTGGGATAGAATCAAAGAAGCATCTTTATTAGATCCAGAATACCAACATATAGTATCTCTAGTCCAACAGAATAAGATGCCTGAACCTAAAGATTACTCTCTTATGGGAGGATGTCTTTACTACAGACATAGACTCTGTGTACCCAGAGACCCAGCTCTAAAGAAATCTATTCTGTATGAAGCACATGATAGCCCTACATCCGGACATCCAGGCTATGCTAAGACTCTTCATGCTGTCAGGAGGAGTTATTTTTGGTCTGGAATGAAAGGGGACATACTTCGCTATGTGAGGCAATGTCTTTCCTGTCAGCGGATAAAGGCCGAAAGAATCAAGTTACCAGGGCAACTTTAACCTCTTGACATACCCTAGATGAAATGGGAATGCATCAGTATGGATTTTGTTACAGGATTACCTTCTACAGGAGGTTATGATTCTGTTTTCTTGGTTGTTGATATGCTCACAAAAGTGGCTCATCTAATACCCGTAAAGACAACCTTTACTGCTTCAGATGTTAGTCGGGTATTCATCAAGGAGATTTTTAGGTTACATGGGCTGCCCAAGCATATCCTCAGCGATAGAGATGCCAAGTTTACATCAAAATTTTGGACTTCCCTTTTCCAATCTATTGGGTCACAATTAGCCTTCAGTACAGCGTATCATCCGTAGACAGATGGGCAAACTGAGAGAGTTAATCAAGTCATCGAGGACATTCTCAGAGCCTATTGTTCACAAGAGCCAAAGAAGTGGTTACAATATCTACCTTTAGTGGAGTATGCTTATAATTCTTCCGAACACAGAAGCATTGGAATGTCACCTTTCAAAGCTCTTTATGCATAGGACTGCTTAGCACCACTAAACTTATCAAATCCAACCATCAGGGTAGAAGCCTCTAGAAAGATGTTAGAAGATATGGAAGCACAGACTAGAGCTATTTTCCAGGATATTCAGGCTGCTTAGGATAGACAGAAGCACTATGCAGATAAGAACCGTTCAGAAAGAACTTTCAAAGAAGGGGATAAGGTTTTTCTACGAGTCCGACCAAAGAAAAGCAACTTATCACTAGGCAGATATAAGAAGCTAATCCCAAGGTACTGTGGGCCATTCGAGATCATTAAGGTTGTGAGTGACCAAGCTTACAAGCTAAAGTTACCTGCAAACTTGAAGGTTCACGATGTATTCCACGTCAGCTTACTCAAACCCTATATTCCTAACCCTGATCAATTCTTGAACTCAGATCAGATAGTCATGCCAGCACAAGGAGTTCTCGACCTCCAACCTGACTACGTACTTGAAACAAGGGAAAGAAAATTACGTAACAGAATTATCACGGAGCATCTAATAAAGTGGAAGGATTACCCTGAAGAAGATGCAACTTGGGAGGACTAACCAACCCTCATAAAATATTACCCAAACACATTCTTGAGATGAGGACATCTCAAATTTTTCACGTTGGGGAGGTTGTAAGGTCTCTGACCCCGATCAAAAGAGCACCATTGTACCATGAAATGAACATAATGGAAAAAGTTACTATTTTTTGCAGTTTTCCAAATTCTGTCAGTGCCATGATGTTTAGAATGTTTTAAAGCTTCGAAATGTGAATTAAAATAATTTTTGTAAAAAAATTCCAAAAATAGCAAGTTTTTGGTCACCCGACCCGTCCAGTTTTGATCGTCTCGGAAAACTGCACCCGTACCCTAAAGTTCAAAAAAATGCATTTTCGAACCCAGGGGCTGCTAAATATGGCAGGTACTCGGGCCAGTACGCCTTAGTTAGAGCTTGATATAGCAATTTTCGGCATCAAAATCCGACTCGTATGACCCATTTTAGCCTTGAACCAAATTTCCTAAAAATTGTCCGGGGAGGTACCGGGGGCCCGAGGCTGTATGGGAATAGGTTCCAGCCCACTCCAGACCAGCTTTAGCAGCTAGGGGGCGCCCTCTTGCCTTGTGGGAGTCTTGGGAGAGTTTCTAAGCCAGTAACTAAGTCTCAGAGCCACTTAACCAAGCCAACCTGACACTTGGTGGGTAGGGGAAACTGTACTTGCCAATGCAGAGACTGAGTGCTCTTGCAGTTGCATTTAGCAAGGCTGGTCGATTTTCAGCCTGTAGGAGCCTATTTAAAGGCCTGCACAAACACACACACACACACACACACACACACACACACACACACACACACACATATGCTCACACACACACAGTGCACACACACACACACCTACACACACTCTGGGAAGGTGCTGCCGGAACACACACCTTTTTAAGGAGAAGCAAGGAGGGAGGTGTTGTCGAATTCTCGCCTCAAGAAGCTCGATTAGATCAGAGAATCGAGAGGATCATCAGCCCTTAATCACGGTAACCACGGTTAAATTAATGCCATCTGTAAATTCTTTCCTCTACCATCTAAATTCCTCGTCTATTATGCTTATTCCTAGTCGTAATCCGCTATAATTACTCTCTAAATTCTCTTTAACCATATTCTATTATGTAATCATCATTCCATAGCTGAATTATCAGCCATTCATCACTCTCGATTAATGATTAGTGCATAATTATTAGAACTTTCCCTCTCTAGGTAGCATAGTAATTAGTCGGTAAGCTAGTAATTGTGTAGATTGAAGAGAATCACTTTTTCTATCACCCATTAATACTGTATCTAAATTAAATTCATATGCATTAAGGTGTGATTAAGGAAAAATTAATCTGTCATTAAGTCTCTACGAGTTGACTTTCTTCACACATATGCATAAGATAAATCTGCATCATCTAGTTGCTAGGAAAGAGATTAATCATACTTAATTCATCTCTATGGTAATTCCATAGTGAAATCCTATTATTCTTAATCATGTAAGCCGAGTAATTATCTTTAGATCCGGTTCCCATAGGATTATGTGTCATCCATAATGATTGCTATATGGAAAAATCTAGACCTCTCATATAGGAGGGATTAATTGATGTTACTAATCTATCTATTGGGTTGTTATGACACTTACGGACATTAGCTCTTTTCTCCAAGTTAATTATTTAAAGTAGTGAGTTTAAAATGGCCCCGGTTAAGAGGACTCGCCTTGGTGGAGCCCACGACCACGAGGCAGGAACGAGCAAGGTGAACGGAAATGGAAAAGCTCCCATGGAGGAACAAATACCGGCCATCTCACGGGCCATCGACGAAGAAATGGAAGAGGTAGGTCATAATTTCATTCAAGCTGTTGAATTCATTGATGGGTATGCTGGTTGCAATAGGAAAGAATGTTTGCTAGGGAAACTTTACCCCGACATGTTCATTTTATTTCCAATGTTGAATTAGTCCTGACTCCCCTACTGATCACAGGGGGCAGAGTTCCTCGTTAAAGGGCTCTTGAATCCACGACTTGCTTTTTATGCGGTGGATACCCACGACTTGCTTTCTATGCGGTGGGAACCCACGTCTTGCTTCCTAAGCGGTGGGAGTGTCCATGACGTGCATTTTAAGCGGTGGACATACCTAGTTGTATGGGCAGCTAGGCGACAACGGGAGGAGTGAACTCTCGTTGGAGGGGGGATGTTGTACCTCTAGAACATTGGAATTTTAATGAATAAGTTTGAGTAGAATTTTTACTAGAATACTGTCTTGGTGTTGTTTGCAATACTGGTTGAAGGGCTGTCTTAACGAACAATGTGCTTCGGAATTAAAACAAGGAATGTTTACGTTGAACAACCTTTGTGGTAGTAATTAGGTCACACAAGGAAGTGTGAGTGTGGGGGTGGAAAGTGGGGGCTTGGCTCAGGTTGCCAATGCCTACGAGATGGGTGGTCCCGATTGGTCGGGAACTCTCTGTCCCCATAGTGCTTACTCGATATTAGTAATGCTCATTGCCCCTAGAGCGGGGAATTCTCGAGAGTACGTGCCTCTGAAACATGGGGAAAAAGGCACTCGAGGCTTCTCTCCTCTTGGAAGGTGGCTCTTAGGATTTCTAGATAGTTTAAGTACGCTTCCCCTGCGAGGTGGAGCTAGATCTCCTTGCTAGTAGGCTCGAACTTGACTCACTTTGTGATGAGAGATCGTCCTCTAGTTGAACCCTGAACCATTCTGTTTGCTTCCGCAATAGATCTAGTGGCCACCAAGTTCACCATCCAATCCGCTGGTTGATACGGCGGGGTGGGGACCTCACACGGTGCCAGACCCACCTACATAGAACGTGTGGTTGTGACTAAAAAAGGATGTAGAGGATGAACCACCAATGGCACCGCCTACTGCTACATGGCTCAGAAGGAAGCTAGAGCTTGTACATGAGGAAAAATTGGAAGAACCACCAAAGAAGAACGGAAAGGTGGCAATGGAAAATGAATAAAATCCAAAAGAAACAACCAGTCAAAGGGCAGATCGAATTATGAGGTTGATTGAGAAATTAAAGGCTTAGCAAGCTCTAAAAGGAGACTTTGAAGAGTACTGGGTGCTAGATCCTACAAAGATTGGGGGTAGCTCCTCAAGACCACTAGAAGATCAGTTCGATCACTACATTTGAGCCTATGAAGAATCTAAAAGAGTGATTGAATGGTAGGATTTAGAGCCTTTCACAGTCAAATAAGTCCAAGATATCAAAAAGAAGTTGAAAGAGATGCCAGAAACACAACAAAAGGACCACAATGAAAGTGAGAAAGGAGTGAATACTTTGCCACTTGAACCTTCCTTGGGACCTACCTCTCTACCTCCAAGACCTAAATCCCCGGCATTTCAACAAAGGGACTTACCGAAGAAAAAAATAGAGCTTGAATTCATGCCATAAGAAAAAGAAAAGGCACAGAGATACACCTATGAAAA
The DNA here is from genome assembly GCF_014529385.1 of Adiantum capillus-veneris. Classification (NCBI taxonomy): domain Eukaryota; kingdom Viridiplantae; phylum Streptophyta; class Polypodiopsida; order Polypodiales; family Pteridaceae; genus Adiantum; species Adiantum capillus-veneris. The sequence goes on along the minus strand of NC_140951.1, from coordinate 140,553,294 downwards.
CCTCATCAAAGCTGGATATTCATCTGAGGATGCATTTGAGGCTTTTTATGGCACCTCTATTCCACCACGCGATGCAAAAGACAAAGGGAGAGATGAAGAAAATCTCAGGAACCATGATACAAAAAGAAGACCATAAGAAGTGCAGTCACCACCACTGGTATAGGTTCCACCAGTACCACAATGGAGACCTTAAGGTTATTCTAAGCATGGGACACCAGGTTCCATTTTCAGGTCCACTCCCCAAGTCATCGACAAGAAACATGGTAGCAGCTAATGAAGAAGATGCAAGAGATGATCATCAAATAATAGACAGAGAATCAGAATACAATCTCTTACACTCATGAAGTGAATAGCACCAGTGAGGGAAATATGCAAGGAGAGTATGGAACCCTCACCAGAACTCTCCAAACGATGAGTCAAAGAGATGACATGGCAAAACAAGAGCTTGAGGCTCTCACTACAATAATAAAGGATGCTGAGAGTGAACAAGAAACTCTTACACTGCAGATGGAAAAGGTCTCAAGGAAAGTCTAGAGTTTGCATGAAGAGAAGGAAAAGATGGAGGATGAGCTTGAGGCAGCTAAAGATGAGGTAGTGGAGCTAAAAGCCAAGTTAGAGCTCCAGGATTTGACATTACAGAGGCTCGGAGCAACTCCAAGGGCTGCAAGAGCAAGTACAAGAGCAGATAGTCAGGCTATACAAGCCTTGGAGGCTCAAGTAATTGCACTACAAAAGGAATTACGGCTAGAACAAAGACAGAGAATGCATATGGCAGAAGATTCCCTAGCTGTGGAAGAGAGATTGTTAGCCAATCAATAAGAACTAAAAAAAGAAAATGAACAGCTCAAAATCCAGCTCAAAAATCTGTGAGAGTTGTTAGTAGATCAAGCAGAAAGGCCATAAGGACAACCTGGACTAGCAACAGTTGTTGAGGTTCCAACGAGAAGTAGAAGAGGCAAAATCACATGAGATGGAGCCAGAACCTAGTGACCTTGCATTGACGCAAAACATGATCCCATGGAGGTCCCTGAAGGTGTAGAAGATCTATAGCACCTAGAGCAACACTTACATGCACAATTAGAGGAAGAACAATTGCTAACGGTGAAAGAGGAGGCACGCCTCCAAACTCTGATTGAACAAGCCATAGGAGAAGACCATAAGGCGGCCTTATAATGGGAAAAGAGGATGATCCACTCATTTGGAGTCCAAGGGCTAGCCAAAAATGTTCTTAGGGAAGAGTGGATGCAACCATCACTCCCCTCCCCTCTCCTAAAGTATGAAGTTCTTACCATAAAGAAAAGAGTTGAGGTAGACGGCACATAGCCAGTATATGAAGGGGATGTCAAGGACCTAGAAACTACAAAGAGGATTGTGGACTCCAAACCAAAGTCACAAACCAAAGTCAAGAAAAGGGTGGCTTCTCAAGTACCCCCTATTTTTGAAGTACTTGGTGGAAGCACCAAAAAGCATAAGGGATGACACTCTGTACTGTCAAGTACCTCGCGTACGCACATGGGCAAACCACTCCAGACTCTTAGAAGAAGCATCCCACCTGGCTTAACTACCCATCAATTCTACCACCCAGGGAAGGAGAGAGAATAAGTGTATCTTATATGGTGAAAACTCTAAAGGGCACCATTAAGATGTTCACTGGCTCTCCTGACTTGACGTGTGTAATGATGAGGAAAATATGAAAAACCCTCCTAGCATGCCTCAAAGTGTTTGCACCAACCATAGAAACGGACTCCAAACTTCTATCAATGGGTGACAATGTCACCAAAATCACACATGATTTTTCAACATAGACATCCCAGAGGTGTTACACCTATTTTATCAAAGGCTACAGTCACCTTTGGAAACATCAAATACAAATCATAATTAAAGCTGCTAAAGCCACAAGGTTTTCATTGACACAAACAAGTGAAGAATACTACATTAGGACACAAGGACTAGAAGATCCAAAAGACAAAGTCCCGTCATGTCAGAGATGACATGGACGCATAGGGGGGGAGTGTTAACCACTAACATGGGAAAAGCCCAATTTTGTGTTATTTATTCTTCAAACTCAATGTAACTATTTTTTGGGACTCAATTGAGTTTCCAGATTGTAATATACTAAATAGGTGGATTATCCAAACCCATGGTAGAAAGTAGAGATGTTTTTGATAAGGTAGAACCTCCAAAGCTGAGGTATAAAAGCCAATTTTTGTAATCCTAAGAGCAAATTTTGAATTAATCAACTTTTGAGCTCAACTAAGTGTGCCGCGAGTTTTGTGTAAGAGAGTGAGTGATCTTCTTCTACTCTTGATGTATGCTACAAATGCTACATTATTGTGAAGGCATCTTCACCATCATGTAAGCAATGGTAAGAGCTACACACCAACACCAAGTGGTTTCAGTCTCTTTGCCAAGAGATCTCCCACAAGCTTTGAGATGAGTTTTCTCTCTAACCGTGCATCCAATTAGAGATTGATATATGTCATTGCGTTCATGCGAGTAGAACTACACATTAGGCTTAAACACATTTAGAAAAGGGTGACCTGTACTTTTGGCACACCAAGTGTTTACAGGTAGTGAGTTGGGTTAGAAACTTTAGGGTAGTGTGCTTTAGGTGTGTAGAGGTCACCCCTTGAGTTTTGTGACGATTTGACAACTTTAGGTTTTGTTTTGGAGAGTGTAGCCATCGTAGATAAGATAACTTTTGTGCATACATAGTGTGTTCTGAGTTGGTTTTTCTTGTTAGTGATTGTCCATAGAAGGTCAAGTAGATGATTGACACCCAACTATTTGTTTCCATGCGCCCACCACGGGTTGCTCCGTCCTTGGTTGACATCTTGTGTTTTGGCCTAGTTCTCACTTTGCTAGAAACTATGAGCAGCAAATCTGCCCAACATTAGTCTTACACATGGCATTTGAAAGTTATTGACCAAGTTTAGAATAATTTGGAGCTATAGGTAAACAGAAACTGCCAAAAATTCAACAAAAACCTTTTGGAATCTGAAAACCTTGTGATAAAGTAAAACTAGAGATCCAACCTCATTAAAACTCAAGGGGAGGATCTATTTTCATTAGGGAAATCCAAGAAAACCAAAAATCTTGAATTTTTTTCCAAATTGGACATTTTTAAATAGGCATGTCTATTTTAAAAAGTACCAAACCTTGGAGATTATCCAAAACCTTGTGCATAGGATGGTTGTACATGTTTTCTTGAGTGTGCTTACAAATTTTGAGCTCATTTGGAATTCTAGGTTGCAAGATAGGCTAAGCATTGTGTTTGAAACTACACTAGTATCTATTTGGTAGAAAAATTGACAAAAAAACATATCCAAATTCAATTCTGAAAGCATAAATGCATTCGCCACGATAAGGTCTATAGGTGACATAAATCTTGGCAATGCCACATTCCTGCAAGATGCAAGTATAAGTGATTGCATTTGACGTAAGTTCTTCCCATCACATTCAGTCAAAGAGTGTCAAACTAGCCAGGCATTGCCAATTACGACTACCACCGGCCAACATTGGGCGGGCATTGGCATACATACCGACCAAGTCAATGCAATAGGCATCAAATTTGGCGTACATATCGATTAAAGCACTGCTATCTCAAGAACTTATTCTGCAGTATTCAAAACCCTTGTTGCTGCTCAAAACTCCCAGACAGAACACCGACCGAGCGGATCAGACTAGTACGGAACCAGCCCCCGGGGAAACTTAAACACCAATAGCTTGGCACAACTGGAACCCCGATCGTTGATTTGAAAAGACCGATGCGCTCCACAAAGTGATCACTTCAGGCTGGTGCATTCATTTCATTTTTGTCACCTCTGTAGTTGCCCCAATCCGATACGTATCTGCAATCGACTTAAACTCCAAACTGCCATAACTTCTTCATCGTAGCTCCAATCGACGAGCCCGTGAAGACAAGTCGGTAGAGCACTTCAAGCACTGCAGTTCTAGATCATAATCTTCCATCTGTGCTCACTTTTCAAACATACTCATTTTTGGAATCATTAAGGCATCTTTTGGCCCTTTTTAAGCCACATCTAGCATACATTAACCATAAAATAGCTTGTTACCAAGCCCTGAACACTGATCATTAATCAGATAAGCTTCAAATAAGCTAGATGTGCATTTTTTCTGGAATCTTTCTTAGCATGGGAGCGGAGCTGCACGACATCCACCCTCTCTGAACCTGCACAGTTCCTCCGTCTGTGCCAACAACACTTCAATTTGCATCTGCTCTAGGTACCTTAAGCTCTTTTCCATCATCAGACTCACGTAATGATAAGGTTGATACCCTATCATCAATGTTCTAGCTTAATCATTAGGTAGCTGCCCATCAAAAGTCTTTGAACTGTATCTGTCATATCTTCAAAGCATTGAATTATGGAAAACCTGTTTAGTGAACCCCGCCAGACTCAAGTGCTCCAGTTTAATGATGCACACGGCTTGACCATTAAGCTCTTCTAAGGGAACCCTGTCAAGCTCAAGTATGCCTTACTCTGTCTGCACACGGAATGGCCGTCAAGTCTTTTTCTTCAAGTTCTGGTAGCAAAACCGACTCAAAAGATGTAAAGATACTCATCAATTATCCAAAGAAGTCCAGTGGAAGCCAGCCATGTAAGCTTATTGACCGCATAACAAAGAACTCTTATAACTTAGCATAGATCTAGGAAACAAAAACCTTGTACCATGCAACCTGCTACAACAGATAACTAGTACTCTTCAAATTTGCAACTTTGCACTTTAATAGCCCCCAGGATCAAACGGGAAACCAATCAGTTGTCCCACTGTGAGCATTCCTTTAAAAAAATTGCACCATCCTCCAGGATCATAGGGAAAATACAAGAATTCCCAATCAGTATAGCATAAACCATCAAAGAGTCGTCTCTCGTCATATACTGCATCTAAAGCTGCATGCAAAGCTTCATCCATTTGATTTTTCCTCTTTACGGTCTCTATTGAAGTAGAGATCCTTGAACCAATTGAAGCATCTTCAAAACGTATGGAACTGTAGATTTATCATCAAAACCGTTTGCACTTAATTATGCAATCATCTTCATCATCTGCTCTAAATTCTCCATCTTTACCTCCCACCCCCGCTCGTTTCGTGTCGGTTCACCAAAAGATGTCTAGGGATATGTGTTCGCTACGTGAGTTGGGCAGGCGCCGGGCCTCTAGCTGTGGGAGGTGTGAAAGAGAGAGAAGAAGAGACACTGATAGCTCTGACAACCACCACAGTCATCAATTAATTGAATAATACCTTGAGTACAACTTGGTCCTTAGCCAAGGCGGGCTGTTAACAGCACCGTCACTTGGATCAGTTGTTAACTAGGAGCTTAAGCTCCCGTTTATAGGATTAACAGGGCTATTAACGACATTGAACTTAACAAAATGCTGATTCAATCTCTAACGGATGATGGTGATGGAAATTTTTCTCATGTTGCTTCATCTGCTTCAAATGCCCCGTGGATTCTGCAGTCTTCAATTCAATTCACTGCCTCGATCATCAATGCTTTAGACCGCTTAATTGCCATTCTCTAGTTGTAACTTCCTCCTACTTCTTACCTTGCTTCGTTTACAGTGCATGCCTTCTCCTGCTTTGGTTCAAGGCCAAGCTCGCCTTTGCAAGCTACTCGCTTCGACCTCGATAAGTTACTTGCTTCGACCTCGATTCGACCAAGCCTTGGCTTGCTCAAGCCTCGACAAGCTCTTCTCGACCTTGATTTGCTCTAATTACTTCACGCCTTGCTTCTTGCCTTGCCGAGAACTAGAGAGAGAGAGAGAGAGGAGAGAGAGAAGAGAGAGAGAGAGAGAGAGAGAGAGAGAGAGAGAGAGAGAGAGAGAGAGAGAGAGAGAGAGAGAGAGAGAGAAATTTCCCTCCTTGACCTCGACTCGAGTTTCTCTCTCAAGCTTCTACTACCATGGTTCGGCTCTCCAAGCTTTCGACCAACTTCCTTCGTTAGATCCCCTGGTCTCTCCTTCCCTTTGCTTCCCAATCTCCTTGAGAGAGGGATAAAGCTTCTCTTGTCGAGCATGAGAACGAGAGAGAGGGAGCTTTTTCTTTTTCCCCCGAGCCTTCCCCCCCTCGTAATCCTCTTGCTTACCTGCCAACCCTCTTCGTTATCTCTCTTGGTTCCCTCTTGTTCCCTTCTCACTGCTTCCTCACGAAGCTTTGGTTCCTCTCGAGACCTCATCGTTATGCCCTCGTTTGCTTACCATCCTTGCTTCGTAACCTTTTTTCGTTGATAACCCTTATTCTTGTTATGCCTCCCCTTGTTTATTCCCTTCTCCAATTCTTACGCTAGTTTCCCTCTGCCCATCAATCACGGCACCGTGACTGATGTGGCGCAGGACTCGGTCTCAGAGGTGGCAGGTGAGCAACCCAACCATCATAGATTTTGCCATGGATGTGCCGAATGGTGGCGCCCTAGACAGCCGAGCAATGTTTGCCCTTGCTCGCCATCTTCTTAGGCCCGAAGCGCCACTGCGAGCCCATGTCGTCTGCCGCCTCGCTCGCTACCTGCTCACGCTTTTTCTTTTCCTTTATTCTCCTTGGTTCACACTCCCCTAAAATAGGTGGCCCCCTTTTAATTTACTAAGTGGGCAGCCATTAGTGGCTTTATTGGGCAGCATTGCCTTTGTAAGGGCACCACATTTGGTCATACATGGCGACCTAAGCATTGCCAAGCACAACTTATTTCTCCCAGCAGTCCTTGGCTAACAATATCTTCATGAATTTCGATGTCGTAAAAGTCTTGAATAGTGCCACATGCCTGCAAGATGCAAGTATAAGTGATTGCATTTGACGTAAGTTCTTCCCATCACATTCAGTCAAAGAGTGTCCAGACAGCCAGGCATTGCCAATTACGACTACCACCGCCAACATTGGCGGGCATTGGCGTACATACCGACCAAGTCAATGCAGTAGGCATCAAATTTGGCGTACATATCGATTAAAGCACTGCTATCTCAAGCACTATTCTGCTGTATTCAAAACCCTTGTTGCTGCTCAAAACTCCCAGACAGAACACAGACCGAGTGGATCAGACTAGTACGGAACCAGCCCCCGGGAAACTTAAACGGCCAATAGCTTGGCACAACTGGAACCCCGATCGTTGAATTGAAAAAGACCGATGCGCTCCACAAAGTGATCACTTCAGGCTGGTGCATTCATTTCATTTTTGTCACTCACTGTAGCTGCCCAATCCGATACGTATCTGCAATCGACTTAAACTCCAAACTGCCATAACTTCTTCATCGTAGCTCCAATCGACGAGCCGTGAAGACAAGTCGGTAGAGCACTTCAAGCACTGCAGTTCTAGATCATAATCTTCCATCTGTGCTCACTTCAAACATACTCATTTTTGGAATCATTAAGGGATCTTTTGGCCCTTTTAAGCCACATCTAGCATACATTAACCATAAAAATAGCTTGTTACCAAGCCCTGAACACTGATCATTAATCAGATAAGCTTCAAATAAGCTAGATGTACATTTTGTTGGCATCTTTCTTAGCATGGGAGCGGAGCTGCACGACAAACGGCAGAACAATCTCGTTGGGATGTAAACGATGCACATGCTCATGCATTGATTGCATTATCTGTGAAGCCCACCATTGTTCCTCACATTCGTGTAGCAAAATCTGCAAAACAGGCTTGGGATATATTGGCTGGTCTTTATGCAGTCGCAATGAGGCTAAAATTTCTTTGCTGCGTAAAGAGTTGGAGTCGAAGATGATTATTATGCATGAGGAAGATAATGGACACTTTCCTTGCTGGTGTCAAGGATATCAATGAGCAACTTATTTACTTCAGGTGAAGTCATTGCAAACAATTCCCTTGTGTAGACTGTTCTTGATGCCTTACCAGAGATTCGTACCAGACTTTTGCTTGTATTTGGAGATTGATGACCCAAGGAAATCAAGAAGTTGTCAAGTTTGATGCATTATGCACATTGCGTTGCAAGAGCCACTTTCCAAAAAAAACAGGACTAGACAGCGTGCAGTTGAGCAGGCTTTCAATTGCTTCTCAAAGAAAGGGTGGTACCAGCAATGCGGCCACTTCTTATGGTTCTGCTGCGAGTGGCAAAAATTCTGTTCCTAATGCTTCTGCTGGTAGCAATTTGTCTGGAAATTCTGGTGATAAGGGCAAAAAGAAGATGTGTTGCCATTATTGTAAAGCTAATGATCACTTGATCAAGTAGTGTCCTAATTTGAAGGCCAAAGAGGCTAAGAAGAAAGAGGGTGGTTCCACTGCAAATGCTGGTTCCACTACAAATGCAGCCATTGTTGAGTCTTCTGTGAAAGGAGACTGTGTTGCTGATGTTGATGTAGAATGGGCTTTTAGCGCAGAGTGCACTTACAATCCTGTTGTCCATGATGCATGCTTGTCATTTGCTGCAGATTCACATGTGTGGTATCTTGACAGTGGTGCTACAAAGCATATTACCTCACATCGTGAATTTTTACACTCTCTCGAGTCTATCCCTCATGGGAATTCAGTCACTTGTGCCAACAATGCCTCTTATATCCGGTTTCAGAGAGTTGGAAAGATTGTGCTTACTGCTGCAAATAGCAGTTCCTTCACACTTGTTGATGCACTTTATGTACCTGGGATCAAGAAGAATCTCTTTTCTGTATCCGCACTTGCTAGACTTGGACTTGTAGTCAAATTTGTGGATAACAGATGTACAGTTCATGATCTCAGTTTTGGTGATGAAATTGTTGCATCTAGCCTTTTGTGCCGTGGGCTGAATAAGCTCACTTTGTATGACAAGTGTGGACAAAATTTTGCAAATGCTGTTGCAAATTCAAGGGCTATTCAGATGCAAAATTTTGGCATGCACGTTTTGGTCATCTGAATTTTGCCAGTTTGTTGCGTTTGTAGAAATCTGATATGGTTGCTTCTTTGCTGCGTCTTGAAGCACCTGTCAAACATGTTTGTGAAGGCTGTATTTTGGGTAAGATGCAGTCTTTTAAGTTTCCAAAGGATGGTTCAGTTCGGGCCACATGCAGGTTGCAGCTTGGCATAGTGATGTTTGTGGGCCCATGCAAACTCCGTCCTTGGCAATTACCTGTACTTCGTGACTTTCATTGATGATTACTCCAGGCATGCATGGTTATTTCCACTTAAAGCGAACTCCGAAGTTTTTATGTGCTTCAAAGAATTTCTGGCTATGGCTGAAAATGTCTCGAAATGTACTATGGCACCCTCCATTCCGATCGAGGGGGGGAGTATATGTCTCATGAATTAATGCATTTCTGGCTAGTCGTGGATAAAACACCAATGTACAATGCCTTATACACCTCAGGAAAATGGTGTTGCTGAGAGGAAAACAGGTCACTGACGGAAATGGCATGATGTATGGTCAAAAGTCAAGCTTTGCTGCATTCTTTTGGCTTGAGGCCATCATGTGTGCCACTTATGTACATAACAGGTGTCCTACGAAAAGCTTTGCAGTCTATTACTCCATATGAAGCATGGCATGATAGAGAAAGCCATCTATTGAGCACATGCGTGTTTTTGGCTGTTTGGCATATGCTTTGGTGCCACAAACACAGCGCACAAAATTCGATGATAAGGCTGTCAAATGTATTTTTGTTGGTTATAGTGGCTGAAAGCAAAGGTTACAGGTTATATCATCGGCAAACAAAGCGTATTCTGGATTCACGGGATGTAGTGTTTGTGGAAGATTCTGTTCAGCCTTGCTGTCATGTACTAGAGACAGTAATGTAAGCTCACATGACATTTATGACACTTGTTGCCTCTTTTCAGTGGTGGAAATACGAATGTAATTTCCAATGAGGCAAATGTACAGCCTATGGGGGTTTCAGAAAATGTTACAGATCAGCCTATTACTGATGCAGATGTACATGATGTACTTGATGAGGAAAGGGCTTAAATGAGCAAGCTAGAGGTATGCCAAAATGGCTGTGCACACTTTGCGTGACAGTAAATTGGATGCACCTTGTCTAGTTGTACTTGTTCAGGCTCTCGCCATGCATCTTATGAATCGGATTGTTATGCTTTGGTTGTGTCTAGCTTACATGATGTTGAGGAGCCTCTATATTTATGGAGCACAGAGAATCAAAAAATTGGATGGCTGCCATGCAATTAGAATATGATGCACTTATAGAAAATGACACATGGACTTTATGTGATTTGCCTCCTGTTAAAAAGGCCAATGGTACGAAGAGGGTTTACAAGTTGAAACGCAAGCCGGATGGTGGAGATAGATCACCATAAGGCTCGACTTGTTGCAAAGGGTTATGCACAGCAAAAAGGCATAGATTATGAAGAGACTTTTTTCTCCCCACTTTCGTATGACTATTGTGCGTTTTCTATGTGCATTGGTAGCTCATTTTGGTTGGGATGTACATCCATCAGACATTTTTACTGCTTTCTTGAATGGTGACATATTTGAGGAAGTTTATGTTAACACAGCCTCGCAGTTTTGTCATAAAAGGACAAGAGGACAAGTGTGCAGATGTAAGAAGGCTTTGTATGGTTGAAGCAATCTCCTCGTGCTTGGTATGAGAAAGTGACACTCATTTGGTTAAACGAGGCTTTCGTAATAGTTCATCAGAAAGCACATTGTATGTAAAGCATGAGGTGTGATGTACTTCTCATTGTGGTTCTTTATGTTGATGATTTGCTGATCACTGGACCAAATGAAAGACATATTACGAATTTAAGACTGATTTGAATGCTACTTTCAAGATGAAAGATTTGAGGCTGTTGCATCATTACTTGGGTATACAGTTTAAGCAGTGTGATGGTGGTATGCCTTGTGTCAAAAAAGTTACATAGAGACATTGCTATGTAAGTTTGGACTTGAGGATTGCAAACCTATTGACACTCCCATGGAAACAGTTTTGAAATTGAGTCTACATGATGCTGACGATCCAGCTGATGTCACTCTTTACCAAACTACTGATTGGCTGCCTCATTTATGTATGCAACATGAAGGCCAGATATTCAGTTTGCAGTCTCACAGCCGTCAGCAGATTTAATGCATACCTAGGGTCTAAGCATTGGCAGACTGTCAAGAGGATTTTTCGCTACTTAGTGGCACTTTACATCTTGGCTTGTTTATCCCAAGGGGGCATCATTGCCGCCATATTTACATGCTTTTTCAGACTCAGATTGGGCTGGTTGTTTTGACATGCGAGTGTCCACAAGTGGTTTTTGTTTCATGCTTGGCAGTTCATGTATATCATGGTTGAGCAAGAAGCAACCTACTGTGGCAACTTCGAGTTGTGAGGCTGAGTACAGGCAGTCTTCATAGCTACGGTTGAGTGTGTATGGCTCAGACGCCTTATGGCTAATTTGGGTGTTGGACAGGATACTGCCAACACTATCTACACTGAAGTCAGAGCGCATTGGCAGTTGCGAGGAACCCAATTTTTCATGCTCGCACCAAAGCACATTGAGGTGCATTACCACTATGTCAGGGAGAGGCTCTCAGTAGGAGAGATTAGCTTGGCTTATATGCCAACACAGGAAAACCTTGTAGATCTTTTCACAAAGGCATTGATCTCATGAGAAGCTTGAAGCTCCGCAAATCTTTGGGCTTACTTCCCGTGTGGACTGATCATGTCCTTAGGGCATGGCACTTCCCTTTACTCATGTGCCTAGCTCTCGTTCACACGCATCACTCCAGGGGGGATTTGTTACTATATACATGTGGTAGAGATGTGTGTGAACACACTAGGACCGTCGGGGTATTTTTTTCCCTCTTTTTTAGGAGGTTTTTCCCCCCGAGCATTGTATATACGCCCATCACTCTAGCGCTATCAATCTTTCCCATTGCATACTAAGTAACACACTCTATATTGTGTGCCTTGAGGTTCCTTCGTCTTCTCCATGCTGTGTGTCTCTCTGCAACCCTAGTTCCAACAATTGTCTAGCTAATCAAAAAATATTGAAGTGCTTAGTAGACACTGTAACGAACTACATCCTTAGAAATTTTCTGCCCAGGAGCTTCTTATAGGTGATTATATCATATTAGATATTCCTTATGGAATATGTGGAGATTTGCCTACCTATGGGCCTGTTGGACTCAAAGGAATGAAACATTGTTTCAACTCAAGAGGGAAGAGAATGCTTTGACATTAGCCTATCAACTTTCATGTTTGATTAAAATGGAGGATGTATATCATTGGCCCCTATATTCCTATTCAAATGAGCCATAAATGGCAAAGCTGGAAAGAACTTATGTTGAAGTTCTATTCTAGGGAAAGACTCATATGCAGAGTCATGTCTACTAATTGTAATTTTTCTCTCTTTTGGGATGCCTCTCTCCCTACCTGTGAAGCAAGATTGTACTTTTAATTTCCTTTTAATATATTCCAGCACTTTCCAAAAAGAAGAGTAGCATACTTCGCCTTGGACAAGCAACGTAGCCTTCCACAACTACTCCACCCATCTCCATCTAGTACTCACATTCCCTATGCAACAAGCTGGAGAGTCAATATGTAGAAGGTTAAATATGCCCAAGTCCTTCAAGGCCCTCAATCCAACCTACAAAGATTATTTCGGATGGCAACAATAAAACTTTAGCTTGCATTTGTAGTATAGTGAAGCTGAGAAAGAATGGGGAGCTACGCGCCCGGCTCGCTCAACACATTGGAGATTCGACTGCACCATTGCGTGTAGGCTCGAGGAGAGCTACGCGACAACGCCAAGCATTCCACGCGAGACGAAGCGCACACGCCGACGCATCTACGAGCTATTTGTGACCGTAAGTGTATCAAACGATGTTTGTTTTCTGCGTGCTAGTAGTCTATAGAATCGTGGCGACATAAGCTACGCATAGGTACTCATAAATTTAAGTTTCGAGCACTTTCAAATTTCGGCTCTATCATCCTACGCGTTTTTCGCAGACGGGTTTAGATCGAGGGTTTTGAGTGTAGAAGCTTAGGGACAGGTGTATCCTAGTGAGGGGATGATGTTCCTTAAGTTTCGTATGAATCTGGCATGATTAGGTGAGTTACCTTCCGTATGTGTGTGTGGCTAGGTGGTGTAGTTGAGAGCAGTCAGGTTCTTGATTGTGGTTTAGTTGGCCTTCTAGAGTGTTGTATGTGTAGGATGGTCTCAGCCTGACAAGCTTAAGAGATTTCCTCCGTGTGCCTATCGTGTCATATGTGTCCTCGATTGACATTATGTTGATCTAGGTAGTGTTTGCATGCACTTCATGGGTGTGTGAGTCGCTCCCCGTCCAACATTGGCGCCGCTGCTGGGGACACAAGGACCTAAGTAGGTTTCCTACTAACACTCGTGTGATGGTTGTTTGATTTAGTTTCGGCTAAAGAAAGCATTTTTCTTAAGTGGATCTGGAAGAGGATATTCCACGATCAAGTGGATAGCCAGGAAGCGTGTCTTGCCGAGGGTCTGCGACTAGATAAATTTAGTTAGGATCTGAGGATTAGAGTAGTTGTTGGTGGTCGAGTGATTTGTGAGGTGATAAAGGCATTTACTAGTCTGTGTGTGGCAATGAAGCGTTTTTCTACTCGTAGATGCAAAACCCCATATGATTTGTAGGAGTAGCTTTAGGTAAGTGATCCGATTCTGATCTAGAGCTATTCAACACTGAATTATTTGCTAAAGTGCTTGATTGCATTTGAAATCATGGAAAAGTGTGCTTTTGAGGGTAAAAATGCATTAAACAAGCTTTTGTGGATATTTTTGTATGACTGACTGATGTTGTGCATATAAAAGAGCATATGCAAGGGTTCTATGAAGAAAACCTGCAATTCTGTAAACATAGACATCCTACGCGTAGGATGTCTCAAGGGGGTTCTGGAGACCAAAATTTGAAAAACTGAGGTTACCAGTGGGTTCAGAGGGTAGGTTTTACCCTAGTAACATATTGACTTGAGTGTTTTTTCCTATTTTTGTTAACCAAAAGCCAAAAGGCGGAGTCAGAAAACGCAAAATTTCAGAAAAGGCTTAAATTGAGTGATTTTTGCATGTTTTTGCAATTGTGAAGCATACTTGCACTTGCTCAGAGCATAAGGAAGCATCAGGGACACTTCAATCTGAAAAAAATCAGCAGTAGACATCCTACGCGTAGGATTTCTACAGGGTGATCTATGCACTTTTTGGAAAATCTGAGGTTACCAGTGTGTTTAGAAGGTAGGTTTTACCCTATTTTCACCTGGAAAGCGGAAATTTGACCAAATTTTGACAGATCAAAGCCAAAAGACGAGAATTGCCAGACATCCTACCCAAATTGTGCCCAAGGCATAATTTTGAGACCAAAACCATAAGATGGCTGCATGAACATGTTTTGAATGATATATTGAGTGACTGAAAAGGGGTTTCACCTCATTTGGGTGAGAAAATTGGGTTCAAAGCGGACTTTAGCACTTTTGACTGAAAAAGGAAAGAACAACTAAATTTGGGACTTTTGAAATCCAAACCAAAATCTAAGCATACCACTGGGTTGCTGACATCAAGGGGAAGCTTTGGGTCAAGTCTGGGGTCAAACAGGCCAAAAAGACATCCTACGCGTAGGATGTCTTCTGTGTGATTTTGGACTCTAAACAAAATTCTGAGCATACCACAGTGATCAGCACCTTAAGGAGAGTCTGTGGTTCAAATTTGGGGCAAATCTGAGCAGTTAGACATCCTACACGTAGGATGTCTACTGCATAATTCTGAAACCAAAATTCTACTGTGACCATACCATGCTGTCCTATAGCCTTAGGCAAGCCTCCTAGTCAATTTTGGTCCAATTTGGAGTTGATTTGACTTAGGAATTCATCAGAACAGACATCAGGCTTTTGGAACAGATTCTTGAGCATTTGACCAACCTATAGGTGTCAGAATCAAAAAGTAAAAATAGCTGTGAGTTAAGCACATCAAGGGGAAGCTACAGTGCAAGTTTGAGCTGGAACAGAGCAAAAAGACATCCTACGCATAGGATGTCTCCAACTTGATTTAGGACTCCAAACCAACCTATGAGCACACCACTGTGATCAGCACATCAAGGAGAAGCTGGGGTGAAAATTTCAAGTCATTCTGAGCAAAAAGACATCCTACGCGTGGATGTCTCAAGCCCATTTTTACATCCAAATCAAAATTTGAGCATACCATTGTGTTGCTGGACTTAAGGGGAGTCTCTGGACCAAATTTTGTTAAATTCTGAGAATATAGACATACTACGCATAGGATGTCTCTAGGCCAGTTTTAGGGTCCAACTGTAATTTTGACCATACAGAAGTGTTCACAGTGTCACAGAGATCCCAAATCTTCTTTCAAATTTGAATTTGGACTCATTTTGACCAGTCTAAAGTGCATTTCACTATTTTGGCCATAACTTTCACAAACGGTATCGGATCGGAAAAGTTTTTATGTCAAAACGTAGCGTGAGAGTAACATTGTTTAAGACCTCAAAATTCATCCGCAAGTTAGGGGTGTCTAAAAGCAACAATTTGCGAGAATTGTGACAAAACGGTTGCGGTTTTGGACATAGTTTTGACTTTTCCCTAACCAAAGCACTTGAACACAGTGGACTAAGTCTACTTGAACCAAGCAAAAGCTCTTAAGCCCAGAAATCATGTCTACCCTAGATTCAATCGCAGCTTACACAAGCTTGGAGATCCCGACGATAGAGGAATATCCTCCCACAATGGATCTTCCAAACTTGCAATTGATAAAGACCCATCTTGTTGAGAGAGTTTGGATGATTGGTCATGAGAGCGAAGGACTATATAGATACATTGACGACAATGAGGTCAATATTTATAGGTGCTCAGATCCATACCTAGAAGAGATAACGGATTACAAGCTCTTATATGTCTACACATACGGAGTCGACTGTCAATGGAGATCTATAGTTGTTGACAAATATGGACGAGAATACAGAGTTGTGGAAAGCACAAATCCACAGACTGTACTAGAAAGAGGTGGATATTTGGTAAATGAAGGACCACAAATGCCTCCACCAAACATGAGAATTCCTATAGGAATTCCAAGAAGAGAGCCACTAGGATTCCCTTCAAGAGCGATAACGAGAGAAGGATTGGGAGAGTCTCTGGTTAGACTTGTAGACAATCCACGAGTTAGACCATCCCAAGTCCAGAAATGGGTAAACAGAAAATAATCCGGAGATAAAGATCCGAGAGATCACGTAGCGGCTTTTAGAAGAGTGATTAGAGCAGAGGAAGTTTCAGATTTTGCGACACAGTTTGCGGGATTTGGATTGACTCTAGAAGATGATGCAGCTACATGGTTCGACTCGGTGGAAAAATGGGATTTTGAGACCCTAGATGAGTTTTTTGAGGAGTTTATTGAAGAATTCTCACCAAAAGGCATTGCTCACAACATGGTCTCGCAAATCCATAGATTCAAACAGAAAGAGAATGAATCAGTACGCAAAGCATCATTACGACTCAAGAGATATGTTAGGCTCTGTCCGAGAGTGGAGTTACCTACACAAGCAAAGAAGCTCTTTATCTAGTGGATAACTGTGAGGCATACAAAGAAAAGGACTTAAAGAGTCAAGGAAATGACACATCCTCTCAGCACAGTGTTTCACAGATAAGTGAGTCCATTGCCAAGCCAACGGCACCTATTGATCAAGAAAAGCTTATCGACGACTTGGTCAAGAGGTTGATTCCTCTTGTAAGGTCTGATTTGGGAGAGCCGAAGTGGTGTGAAATTGAGGGAAAATGGACGAACCATACGGGGGAAGAGTGCTATTATAGCATGGAAAATGCTAGGGAGAGGTATGTACAACCTGTTCCAGAAGCACCTACTCCACCTAGATACATTACGGGGAATGCGCCAAGAACAGTAGGAGTTTTAAGGCCACAGCTTGTCTTAGGACAACAACCTCCGCTGCCACGTGCTAGAATGCAGGTAGACATGACATACATGCCAATGATGGAAGCATCAAATAAACCAACGCCAGTACCAACTACAATGTGGTATAGCAACCAAAGTGGGTACTACCCTTTGAAGCAACAAAATGTTAGAGAAACACATGGAGTGGTGAGGCCGGTACAGCCTTCACCTCCTGGGTTTCAATCAAAAGAAAGAAGGTATGAAATGGACGAAAAGACATTGCGATTCATTGCAAATAGCGGCTTATCTAGGTCAGAGCTTGCTTATAGCCAAGAGGAAATGCTAAAAGAATCTCCTCAACCAGAGACAGATTGTCACAAAAGTCGTGACAACCACTTGGTCAAACAATGTCCTCATACGGAGATCACTGAAGTAAATGCCTATTGTCTTGAGTGTGGCATCACTCACTTGATCCCCGATTGCCCGAAAAAAACAAACCAAATCAAGAAAATCACGACAAATGTATCAGGGATTGTTCAGCTCCCTAGTAGCTCAAAAAATGAAAATGTTGTACCAGTGCAAGTGGTTACGAGAGAACAAGCCCAAAAGAAAGCTGATGAGAATCCAGAGACAAAGAACACGGAAGGTGACATGAGTCTAGAGACAGATGATGGACCAAAGACAGACGCACCTAGTCAGAAAACCAAGAGCAAATGAAATAGTTGGAAAGCTAGAAAGACTAGGATGAAAGCACGCAGGGAACGAGAGCAAAAATCACTAGCTGATAAGCTTACCGAAGCTGAGGAGAAGATAAAACAACACGAGGAAAAGGAGGCACCTTCTCTTACACAGATGGTTAAACCTCTAGAAGAACCATCCACGGATGAGAAACCGAGAAGTGCTAGTTTAGGAGGATCTGTGTTGGCAGAGAAGGTTAATGAGACATTAGATGCCCTCTTGAAAGCCTATGATGCGAGGCTCAAAAACAACCAAACCCAAGAACACAGGTGGATGACATATCCCTATACGTAACTAGAAAAGAAAATGTTTGAAATGTGCCATAAAATGATTCAAACAGCCCAAGCTGTACTAGAACCACCAGTTGTAAAACCTGAGGATGTGATCCGTGTCAGGCCTACACAAGTAATCCCACCAAACCAGGAACTAAAAGAGCCAGATTCTAGTCATGAGCACAGACCAAACCTCAAAGACCCAGCATTAGAACCAAGGATAGTACTGAATACCACGGATAACTCTTCCGAGGGATTTCCCCAAGCTATACTTGAGGATTGTAAAGAGATAGATGGTCTTGACGAATTGTGGAAACAAGTCAGAGAATCCAATGAAGCTGATGACCTAAGAAGACAAGTAGACAAGATTGGTGATGAACGAGGAGTGTTTCTACCACCAATAGAGGAATTTGAGACTGGATCTCAAATGAATCTAGATGTGCAATCGTGTTGGGGCGACAAAGGATCTGTACAATCTATGGATAGTCAACCCCATTTTCTAAGAACACTACCGTCCTACATGGGACAGTACGAGACCAAGTCAGATGTGGTTGCAGTCCCATCAAAGAGACTGTCTCCCAACAAGGCCATCGACTCAAAGGGGCTAGTAGATATTCTATCTACCCCAGTCACCTGTACAATAATGTTAGCCGAGTTGCTTAGAATAATACCAAACATCATTAGAAAAAATATGGACTCCCCATGGGCCTTGTAAGGATCCCTAATTTTAAGGGTTTAGGGACTAAATTGTTGGCATTGGAGGGGACAGAGAAAACTACTAGTAGGGTCAATGGTGGTTTTTGACTCTTAAATGCAACACCTCATACTAAAAAACTATCAGATTAAAAAAATCTATATAGGACTAGCTTGATAATACTTTTCTCTCTCAAAAACACTTGAAAATGTCCGTGTGACAATTTTGATTGGTCAATGGGAGCTTTGAAATTTGAAAATGCATATAATCTCAAATGAAGGCTTTCAAAAAATAAGCAAAAACGTCTTTTTCTTCGTGAGCACCGACCAATTTGGTCATTAAGTAAACTAGAACGTGACAAGCAGGCCACTGGAGTTGTGGGGAGCGCATAAAGCGCATGGGCCAAGGCTGCACCTAGAACAATATGTGGCCGCATAACGAGCTCACACGTAATAGATTTGTCAGGAATCATCTACTGCAGATGGCGTACCTACAGGTTCTGAGAATGGGATGAAGCCACGCTGGCACTGGGAAAGGTGTAGAGTAAATTTGGGCATGACTCTTGGAGGCAGGGAGGGACGTTGCATCCAGCTGCCAGGAATCTCAGCGCTGTAGGAATGAATGCGCAAAGGTGCTAGGAAGCGTCCCATGAAGGCGAGCGCCATTCACGTATTACGTGGGTATCGCTGGGTGGTTGGGCTCGCTGGTATGCCACAATAAGCCTTAATGGCCCTCGACCATCTTATATGCTCCCTTGCCAATTTTTTATTTAAATTAATCGCCCCTACAACTTACGAGAACACCCTTGGCCCACTTAAACCATTACAAGAGCTTGAAAAACCGGTTTTGACTTGGAGAACCAAGGGAAAGGAGGAGACAACATACGACATGCCTAGCATTCATCAGGCTCTAGGTGATATCCCAGCTCTCATCCCATTGGTCAGTTCTTAACCTCCCCTTAATCAAAGAGGCCCAAGTAGAGTCCATATTTTTGTAATGATGTGGGCTAATGTGGGTAAATGTCTAGAGAAATTTGGTGTAAAAACCCCAATGACTCAAATTGAGGAAGGCATCAAAGAGCTTGAAATGCCTCAACTAAATACTAGGCCAGTGCCATTAAACAAGGTAGGCGAGTATTACGAGGGAGAAGATGGAAACACCACCCTTCCTGTGGAATTCAATGGTGTACAAACCATGGCAATCCTTGACAGTGGAGCTGGTGTGGCCATTGCAACCAAAGAGGTTTGGAAAAAATGGGGAAAACCTGCCTTGAGATCCACACGAATGACCCTGCAGCTTGCAGACGGACACAAGGAAAAGCCCCTAGGACTGCTAGAAAAAGTAATTGTTACTTCTTGTGGCATTGAATATGAACACACTTTTGTTGTTGTTGACTTTGGCAAGAAGAACAACTATGAAATCATTCTGGGAAGACCATTCATGCGACAATTGAAAATGGTCCAAGATTGGGGTTATGACCATATAAACCTGAGACATATGGAAACCATAACAAAGATAAACTTGAGGGACCATAGCTACAGGGATGTGACGAGAACACCGGTTGAGGAGTTTGATTCCGCCACATTAGCAGGATCAGAACTTCCAGCTTGGTTAGGTAAGCCTAAAGAACTGTGGATGTGTGGAGCTTCACAATGTGGTAGCTTGAAACATGAGGAATGTATCCTAGAGCGAGCTATGGAGGATAGGGACTATATCCCAGAACCATTTCCTGAAGAAGAGTTAGAGCCTTTTGGATGGGAACACATCTTGGCTACTCTGGACGTGTGCGCCATGGAGGATGCTCCCACAACAAAGTTTTGTGATGAAAATGGCTATGATGTCGTTCCTTATTTTGCAGTGAGTGTAATCCAGGAAAACGAAGAGAACCAGACATCAACAAGCTCTCGAAATAAGGAGCAAACAAGGAAATGTGGAGAATCAAAAGATGAAGAAGACGACGAGTTCTATGACTCTGTAGAACACTTCGAGCTTCAAGAAGATCAATGACCCGGGAATCAATGTCATCGCTACACGAATAAAGTGCATCAAAAGTGGATTCCAAAGTCCTCGGTGAAGACACAACCACCACAAGCATCCTCATACATGGATCCTAATAAGGATGCAAAGACTCAGCTAGGAAGAATACAACCAGACCAACGAGCTAAAAATGCTCTAATCAATGGGCTAGAAAAGTCCTCCAAGAAACTACCACCCACGACAAACAGACAGTAACTTTCCACTACCAGCCAAAAAATCAAGGGAAAGTACAAGAAATCAACTTTGCTGAGGATATTAGCGATAGTGATGAATCTTACGACATCCCCTATCATCAACTAATGCCATCACTATCACCAACCCCTTCAGCAACAACCATGACAGGTCAAAAGAACAGGACAACAAGTCAAAGTCAAAAAGCTCGACAAATCTGGATACCCAAAAGCCAGATCAGCCAAAAACAGATATGGATCAAGAAGACAAAGATCTCTAATGACAAATCACAAGATCCAACACCAAAAAAAAAACAAGGAAAGCATGCACAAACGGGTAATAATATCACAAAGTCGCAAGCTTTCACAACTCAGGTTTGGGCTCCAAAGAAGTTGATTCAAGCACAAAAAAGTCAGGAATTCATTTGGATTCCAAAACAACCACAATATCAACTTTCAAAGCCTAAATCCCGCCACCAACCAAGCGTACAAGGGCTGAAGCAAAGACCACTGTCAACCCACACAACAAAAAGGTGGATCCCAAAGAAGTCTCTTCAAACACAAACAAAGCACGGGCAAGTATGGGCTCCCAAACGAGAGCCAGCAACAAAACAGCCAATAATCGCAAAGAAATGGGTCCCAAAGAAGAACAACAAAACTGCTGTCAGTGCATCGCCGCTTGAATTCTTACAATTCTTCCTACGATTACAGTACAGTTAGAAGAGAGCAAGTTGCTTCAATCAAGCAACGATACAAGAGCTTCAAAGACCATTACATTGCTTAGAATAGGAAGCCTCGCCAATAAATGCCAATAAGAAAATTGCTTATACCCACATCTTGCACAACATAAATCTTTTCCATGCATTGACTGTGTATGCATAATAGGGCTACATTACAAGGCCTGCATAGGCACAACTTTTAATTGCCCAAGCACAACACATACCCTTTGCGATACCCTGTCGTAAAGGATGACTCCAAATAGGAAGGGGGGAGGCATTCTGAATGCGGACCTAACATTATGACTATTAGAGGGTAATTTTTTGTGAGAGGCATTGAATTTTTGCGTTTTATTGTGATAATTTTTTACGAACTTTAGAGTATATGCCCTCATAGTAGTGTTACAGAGGAGTATGGGGACAAAATCCATATATGAGTCCCTAGGGACATGTGTATAGTGTACATAGCATTTAGATTTCTATTTGAATTATTTTTCTTTTGTTTAGTTGTTTTAAGATTTCTTTGTTTATTATTAAGAAAAAATTTAAAAAAAACCATAATCCACATGAAGAAAAGAATGACGAGAGGCCTGAGCACTACAAAGAGAAGAAGGTACAGGAAAACGATGAAACTTCACGAAGTATGTCTGAGCAGCCACTACAACAACCGAAGAACTTGTCTCAAAGCAGTGTCAATAGGCAATCGACAAGTCAGAATCGAGTTATTAAGCCACAAAATGAGTGAGGTGCATGTTAGTCCCAAAGCTTCAAGTAATATTCTCTGTGGTCTAAGCCTCTTAGCTATTCTAGGTACTGCTCAAGCTGGAAGAGTTGAGCATATTTAAGTTGTGTCGCTCATGCTGGTATAGGTGAGCAAAAGAGTCGAAGTCTAAGTACTTACGTCTGGTGAAGTGAAGGAGAAGGCACTCACGTACTGAGCACAGTGAGATACGAGTGGAGAAACTTCTACATCGAAAAACCTTCTTGGAATGGTGGAAGCTATTGAGACATCTTTTGATGTCAAATGTGCTACATTTATTCCTCGAAACACCCATCATCTCCTTCTTTCACATTGCATGCTTTTATTGACAAATTTCTCATATGCATATAGAGTGTCCCATAATTGGCACTTGCATCAGGCACTCTTTCCGTGTTTCACCCAAGCACACACCTTTCATGAACATGTACTTCACGTTCAACTGCTCAACTCCAATAAGAGCGTATACCAAAGGCATTTTTTTCCCACCGGGTTTTTCCCTTTGGTCATCCAGGTTTTAGACCCTAATCTAAAGACACCTATCACCATCCTCTTGTACATATTCCTTCTACATCAACAATAAGGAAATGCTACTCAAATCAATTGACCGATGAATTGGAGCACCAATTTCAGATCATAGCATACTTCTCCTCAATGGCGAGTCGAAGAATGGACTACAATGACAAAGCTGCAGACAACACTAACAACATGATTGCACAGGAACAATGAAGAAGAGCAGACATAAGTCAGAGGATCTCAAAAGATGAATGGTTATGATGATAGATTTCCGCTCTAATGGATCATAGTTCTTGTTGTGGTTCGACAAAGATACAAGCAGTGAAACAGATGAAGCCAAAACAACAGCAAAGTGTTGACCACTGGGTCAACTACACAACATAACTCCTTACAAAGTTGTCATTGGCTCACAAGATCAGAAAGCCAATCACTCAATTCTACAGATTGTAGAAGTTGTTTCTGAGAATCACAAATACTCCGAATTGACAGATTTGCTGGAGCAAGTGATGGATGGAGCTTTCTCTATCCATGATGATAAGAGTCAAGTTAAACGACATTGGGTTCTTTTTGAATTTAGATCTGGCAGTAGACCTATAATGACAGAAACAGATGCTGCAGCTCGGAGCGTGGATGTGAAAGACATAAAGTTCGTCATCAATTATGATTTTCCTGAATCATGTGAAGACTATGTACATCGGATTGGACGAGCAGGACAAGCTACTGCAAAGGCTATAAGTCTATACTTTCTTTCCAACAACAAAACGACAGCAAAGACCACATCGCCATCGACAATCAGGTCATGTCGGGGACGACATGAACGCGAAAGGGGGGAATGTTGACCGCTAGGTCAACAACACAACATAACTCAAGTTTCGTACCAAAGTCTTAACTTTTGCGAGTTATGAAATGCTGCGGATTATGGCTATAAACGTCATCTGTAATGAGTAGTTATTCTAGTTTCAGAAGCCAGGGTGCAATGGCACTTTCAGATTGTAAATACAAAGCCATTTGACCCTTTCAACCCCAATTTTGGTTAAACCTAAGGTAGCCTTAGTATATAAGGTACCTAGGTCATTTTGTCAAAATACTTTAATCATAATCAAAACTTAGCGCTGCCGTCTACTGTGTGTGAGAGAGAAAGAGAGTGAGCGTGAGCTTCATCCTCTTGCTACGCCCGGCTCGCTCAACACATTGGAGATCCGACTGCACCATTGCGGTAGGCTCGAGGAGAGCTACACGACAACGCCAAGCATTCCACGCAAGACAAAGCGCACACGCCGACGCATCTACGAGCTATTTGTGGCCGTAAGTGTATCAAACGATGTCTGTTTTCTGCGTGCTAGTAGTCTATAGAATCGTGGCGACATAAGCTATGCATAAGTACTCATAAATTTCAGTTTCGGGCACTTTCAAAATTTTGTTCTGTCATCCTACGCGTTTTCCGCAGATGGGTTTAGAGTGAGGGTTTTGAGTGTGGAAGCTTAGGGACAGGTGTATCCTAGTGAGGGGATGGTGCATGGATACCAACCTCAAGAAACTTTGACGGGCAGAGGAATTAAAAGTCATCAAAGTTTATCTTTTCATTGGTACTAAGAATCCAGATGCGACCATTACCTTGGGAGGAGAAAAGATATCTCAGACTCAATGGGTCTATAACCAAGTTACAAAAGTTATCCATGGTGGTAGGATTCGACCCATATGTGTATTATATTGCTTTCAAGGGTCAAAGGAAAATTATTATTTTGATCCTTTAGCATATCCTTTTATAGTCACTAAACTCAAAATATAGAGACATTACAAGCCTTGTACCTAAAGGCTACCAACCTTGGTAGCAAATAATGTGTATATGAATAAAGTTTGGATCAATATAGACTTTTGTCTATACTATTGTTTGATCAAGTATTGTCTTAAAGTGGATTAAAGTTATTGCATCAAATAAAATTTCACTTAATCTATATTGCACAAAGTGCGGTGTACACATCTCTCCAAGAGAAAAAGCTACTTCTCAAGCAAGCTAAACTTCCCTCTTTCAAGGGGGAAGGAGCCCTAGTTGAGTGCGATACAGAAGTGTGTCTTGAAGAGATGGAGGATTATTTTGCTGCTGTTGGTACTACTCCCGATAACCAAGCAATGTTGGCTATGTTTCGTCTCACGGGGGATTCCAAGCTTTGGTGGAAACAACACTGCAAAGATAATCAAGTAGCTCGAAACACTCAAACTTAGGAAGACATTAAGTATGCTGTCAAAGGACGTTATCTTCCACCTGCCCACAAATCCCTTAAGATGAATGAGTTCTTCCACTTACATCAGTTTCATCTTATAGTGGAAGAATACTACTCCAAATTTGTAAATCTTAGGCGCTATGCTCCGCTAATGACCGTAGATCAACAAGTAGCCCGTTTCTGCCAAGGGCTAAATCCCCCTTTAAATACTCGTCTAGAAGCCATGAGGACCTGTAAATTTGCAAGATGCTCTTTTGAGAGCTAAATCGTTAGCTAAAGAGATGTCAAAATCTCAAAGGGTATGAAATGGAAATATAAGGAATGCTGGAAGGAGAGGACAACCTATGATGTGGAACCAAAGGCAAGTTCACCCAGTTCACCAAACTCATCCGGTAGTTGCAGCTTCAGCAAATGGAGCTCAAAATGCAGATCTTAGATGCTATGAATGCAACGAGCTAGGACATTTCAGGAATGTATGTCCTAGGCGAGTCTCTGCAACAAATATACCTAAGCGAGCCAAAGGGCGAGACCAAATAATAAATCGTGGAGGAAGAAATGGAGGACGAGGTTGAGGGTGCAAAATGGATGCCAGAGTCAATGCTATCATAGGAGAACCAACATTGGGAGAATAACAAGAGGAAAGAGAAACTCTACATGATGCAATTGATAACCCAAGAGCAAGACAACAATATGCTATCATTCAAACACCCGCAAATCAACAAGGTGAAATAATTGAGCTTCTTATTGATTGTGGCAGTACTCATTCTTTCTTGTCACCTAAATGTTTAAGGAGGTTAGGACTTAATCAACACCCTGCAAGAAAGATGAGAGTTGAATTAGCCAATGGAAAGCAGGTGTTATCTCAGTACACTATGGGAAAAATAGATTTCATGTTGGGAGAATACTCTACTTCTACTACTTTTTGAACCTTACCCATAGGAATCTATGACGAAATTCTTGGAATGGATTTGTTAGCCAGTCATAATTCCAATATCCATTGTGCCCGGACAACCAAGGCCAAGAAGTCACTTCAACGCCAGAATGGACTACCAAAAGCTTACTTGGTCAAAGCTAATCGTCTTTTGAAAGGGTTATGCAAGGGTCAACAAATTTTTGTAGTTAAACTAAACAAAGTAGAAAAATCTTCTTCCAACCCTGAACCAATGTGGCTAGAAGAATTTTCGGATGTTTTCCCTGCTGAACTTCTGAACTACCACCACCTAGGGAGGTAGACCATGAAATCAAAAATTTTCCAAGTAGTGAACCAGTCTCAAGAGCGCCGTACAAGATGTCACTTCCAGAGGCTATAGAGCTCAAGGAGCAGCTCAAGCAGTTGATTGAGTAAGGGTTTATCCAACCTAGTACATCTCCATGGGGTGCACCTGTTCTCTTCCAAAAGAAAAAGGATGGCTCTCTTCCACTTTGCATAGATTATAGGGGCTTAAATCAGGTTACCATCAAGAATAAATATCCAATTCCTCGTATTGATGAGATGTTGGACAGATTACATGGAGCCAAAATATTCACAAAAATCGATCTTCGATCAGGCTATCATCAAATTCGAATCCAGGAGGCTGATATCTCCAAAACAGCTTTCAACACTCGTTATGGTCATTACGAATTTACAGTGATGGCTTTCGGACTTACGAATGCTCCTACAACTTTAAATCGTCTCATGCACGATATCTTTAGAGAATTCTTGGACGATTTTGGCCTAGTATTCTTTGATGATATCTTAATTTATTCCAAATCAGAGGAAGAGCATGAAGGACATGTTAGGAAAGTGTTAGAGCTTTTACGCCGAAATAAGCTGTATGCAAAGAAAAGAAAATGTACCTTCTTTACCCCTAAGGTCTGTTACTTAGGGTTTATCATTTCACCGGAAGGAGTCTCTGTTGACCTTGACAAATTCAAGGATATTGTGGAATGGCCTCAACCCACTTCACAAACCAAAGTCAGAGGGTTCTTAGGTATCACAGGGTGTACAGGATCTTTGTAAAGGACTATGCTCTTAAAGCTACGCCACTAACCGACTTGCTAAAGAAAGGAGCTATGATACTTTGGGAAGAAAAACATGAATCTTGCTTCAAAGAGCTTAAGGA
The DNA here is from genome assembly GCF_014529385.1 of Adiantum capillus-veneris. NCBI lineage: Eukaryota > Viridiplantae > Streptophyta > Polypodiopsida > Polypodiales > Pteridaceae > Adiantum > Adiantum capillus-veneris. The sequence goes on along the minus strand of NC_140951.1, from coordinate 140,526,277 downwards.
GTATCTTGCTTTAGAACCTCTTTTAAAACTTCAAGACTTCACCCAAGAATTTGAGGTGATCACATATGCTAGTAACCTTGCATTAGGAGGAGTCCTTACTCAAGAAGGAAGGCCTGTAGCTTACACTTCTCGGAAGCTTAGGATTCATGAAGTGAATCATGCTACACATGATTTAAAATTGCTAGCAATTATTCACGCTCTCAAGCTATGGAGACATTATCTATTGGGATGCAAATTCCAGTTGGTAACAAATCACAAGAGCCCTAAGTGGATTTTTTACCCAACCTAACCTTAGCATGAGACAGAGGAGATGGATAGGGCTCATGCACAAATATGATTTTGATATTAAATTTAGACCAAGTAAGGATAATGTTGTGGCAGATGCCCTAAGCCGTACAGCTTTTTTGGGGGCAATTTCCATGGCTAACAACCCTATTTTAGACAAGGTATCGGATGTTGCTGTCAGAGATGGAGATTACCAGATGCTTGGTAGTATCCTACGTGAAGAGAGGGTATCATCAAATCAGCTTAAACCTCTACATTACTCCTTAGAATATGGGAAAATTTACTATAGGAATCGACCATGCATACCTAAGGATTCTACCCTAAGGAATTCTATCCTATATGAATCACATGATGGCCCAACTTTAGGACCCAAGTTATGCCAAAACCATCAATGCAATTCGCAGCAGTTACTATTGGCAAGGTATGAAATGTGATGTCCTTCGCTATGTCAAGCAGTGTTTGTCTTGTCAAATGATTAAGGCAGAGAGACTAAAGATGCCAGGTAAATTACATCCTTTAGATATTTCCCAAATGAAATGGGAATGTATTAGCATGGACTTTATCATCGGTTTCCTTCTATTCAAGCTGGCTATGATTCAATCATGATCATAGTCGACTTTCTTACTAAAGTTTTGGGTATCATTGTTTCAAGATATTGGAACCCAGTTATGTTTTAGTATTGCTTATCATCCTCAAACTGATGGCCAAACTGAAAGAGTTAAATCAAGTAATTGAAGACATCCTCAGAGCCTACTGCAATAGAGAACCTCGCAGGTGGATTCAATACCTACCCTTGGTAGAGTATGCATACAATTCCTCTACTCATAGAAGTATTGGAATGAAACCTTTTATTCTCTTTATGGTCAAGAATGTTTATCACCTCTTAACTTTTATGACCCCACTATAAGGGTAGAAACCTGAAAGAAAATGCTCAAAGAAATGGAAGCTCAAACCAAAGCTATTCGAATAGATATTCAAGCGGCTCAAAATTGACAAAATAAGTATGCCAACTTGAAAAGATATGATCGTATTTTCAAGGAAGGTGACAAAGTTTTCTTATGAATAAAGCCCAAAAAGAGCAATCTGTCTCTCGGAAGGTATAAGAAGCTTAGCTACCTATATTGTGGACCTTACAAAATAATCAAGGTTGTAAGTGATCAAGCTTATAAACTAAAACTCCCTTCCCATCTCAAAGTGCATGATGTATTTCATGTAAGTCTATTAAAACCTTATGTACATAACCCTGACCATGTTCTTGATGATGAGCAAATCATTTTACCTGCTCAAGATGTTTTACAGCTCCAACCTGATACTATCCTAGAAACTCGAGAGAGAAAGCTTAGGAATAGATCTATCAAAGAACATCTTATCTTATGGAAGGATTTCCCTGTAGAAGATGCTACTTGGGAAGATGAATAACCCTTCTTAAGGATTACACTGCATCTCAAATTCTGAGTTGGGGAGATTGTAAGGTCTCTACTTCCGAATTCATACAAGTTCTATTACGCATTTTAATTTTTTTAACCATCACTCATGATTTAAGATATTCGAGTTCAAATTATGAATCGTAGGCTGAGAAAACCTAGAATTTAAAATTTACGCTACAAAATTCTAACATGTCTAGCTATATAAAAGACTGTCTAGCTTATTACAATTCTCATTTACTGATTGTAGAATTTTCTCTTACTACTGTAAAGTTAGTATAAGACTGTAAAGTTTAACTTTAAAATGTAAAGTAGATTATCATTAAGGAAATAAATAAAATAATTATAAAGAAGAAAGAATACACATGGATGACACATGAAGGCACATGGACTCACATAGGAGGAAAAAACGTTGGACGTTTTCTTTTTTGCTATAAATAGAGCATCCATACTCACACTTTAGACATAGAGATTGCCTCTATAGCACTCACGAAGTGCTGCCACTTCTCTTAGAGAGAAGGCATCTACAAACCACTAAGAGAGCAAAAACTCTAGTGGATTAGTAAGGTCCGTATTAATTAAGCATTCAATTAGCTTTAGAAATGATGTGAGTATGTTCTCTCGTACTGTAATCTCCCTAATAGATTAGTAAAATTCAATTAGCTTTAAGAAGGATATGTGTGTGTGTGTTTGTGTGTGTGTGTGTGTGTGTGTTATCTCTTACTCTATTAATCTCTCTAATAGATTAGTAAGATTCAATTATCTTTAAGAATGATGTGTGTGTGTTATCTCTTACTCTAATCTCTCTAATAGATTGGTAAGATTCAATTAGCTTTAAGAATAATGTATGTGTGTTATCTCTTACTCTAATCTCTCTAATAGATTAGTAAGATTCAATTAGCTTTAGAAAAGGATGTGTTTGTGTTCTCTTTTATCCTCATTTCTCTAGTGCGTTAGTCAGATTCAATTAGTTTTAGAAAGGATGTGTGTGTGTGTTCTCTTTTACTCTAATCTTTCTAATTGATTAGTAAGATACAATTAACTTTAGAAAAGATGTGTGTGTATATTTTCTCTTACTCTAATCTCTCTAAGTATACCTACTCTCTCTAGTTAGTACGTCTTCACTATTAACTTATGCATAGTTAATTGAAAGTTAATACATAAGAGTACTCATCACACTCTTATTATGCATGATGAAATTCTCATTCACCAATTTTATTATCACAACTAAATTAATTCGAATTTTGAATAATACTAAAATTTGATTTAGTTGAAGTATAGAAATTGAAGAACTAGAATTGGATTAGAAATGTCACGCATAAAAGTAATGCATTCCTAAACTTTCACTCGTAGTTTACACACTTAATTTTTTATTAATTAAAGATTAGTAAATTTTTTATGTATAGAAATTAGATGTAGAACAACAACACTAAGTGTGAATCCAAGTTGGCGAGGGTTCAAATTACAGACTCTCTTTGGAAATTTTAGTAATATTCAAGAAAAATAACAAGGTTACTTATATGTAAAGATGACCTTAGATTTCAACGAGATTACTAGGGAAATTGAAAAATTTAAAGTTCTAAGTGTATAACGTCAATGTAGTACAAAAAATGGCTCCAAAACGTGCTCGAGCCCAAGGAGCTAATGACCACGAAGCCGGTACAAGTAACGGGGGAACTCCTGCGAAACATGTTATGTCTCCACCAATCGGATCAATTGGAGCTATGGTACAGGTTAGTATTGCAATTTCAAGTTATGCATCATTGCATATGCGAGACCATAGAAATATATTATTTACCTTATGAAAAGAAAACACGGACCGAAACCAAGGGGCTTAACCCCAAGAAACTCGGCATATGTTTGACAAGAAGGAAAGAATGTCTGGTTAAAATGGTTGCTATAGGAAAGAATATTTGTCCAAAACCTTCGGTATGGTTTCTCTCAAGTCTCTCTACTTATTAGCGCTGGCATTATGTGGCAGTTGCCGAGACATGAGATGACGCCCAGGATGGCACCGCTGATGCTGTTTAGGGAGTACACCCAAATTAGCCCAGTTGGATACTGCAGTTTTATTTTGCCGTAAAACGAGGATGATTCCCAGATTGGCATCATTGTTGCTATGGCAGGAGTACGTTTAGATTAGCACAACGATTACTTGTGGAGTGCTATGGGACGCTCATGATGACAAGGGTTTTATAAATAATGTATATATCGATCAAACATAATAGCGTCAATAGAGATTCTTAAGTGAACCTAATCCAAGGGTTGTTGGTTTAAAATTGGACGAATTCTTGTTTGATTATTATTTGTAATACTGTTTGAAGGGCTGTTTTAATGAACGAGTATCATAAATAAAGTAAAGGAACATGTATGTTTAAACAATGTGGTAGTAATTAGATAACGAAAGAAGGGTGAGTGCGGTGTGGAAAGTGGGAGAATGATACCCTCATTTTATCATTCTATGGACGGGTGGACCCGATGAGTCGGGTAACTTTCCAACGCTAGAAATTGTTTTTTTTTTAATAGTCATAAATCTTAAAAGAGACAAACCTTGGCGGCTGTGCTTCTGAAACATGGGAAAAAAAGCGCACAGGTTGGTCACTCTAAGATTTATACCTTTAGGTATAATTGATTATAGATAGTTTTAAGATAGGGTTATGGTGGTCACACTCCCCCATAGCGAGATAGGACCAATCCTTCACTAACGGTTCATGCTCGTGGCGACGTAGTAGCTAAGGCAATGTCCGTTGGTTTTTCTTCCTTAGGATTGGAGAGCTATCAAAGGTGCTCCGCTCCTCTCAACAAGGGGCAGGGACCTCACAGAAAAAGAGAGAGAGAGAGAGAGAGAGAGAGAGAGAGAGAGAGAATCCCATGAGCGCCTTGCTTTTATCCTTTCCACACTTGCCAAAAAACTCAAATGGAATGCTCACTATATGGACCAGCAACACTTTAAAATGCAACTAATTGCATATGCTTACACTTGCATCGTCCTCTACCTTGAAATTCTTGCCCAACTTACCCCCTCTTCCTTTTGACTTGTTTTGATATGAGCGTGCGCACACACATACACACTTGTCCAACCTCCCATAAAGCATTTATGAGCTATTTTTGACATAAGACCGATCCAAACTTGGAAGAGAAGGTATAGGGTCAACTTACCAAATATACTGGGGCTGATTTAACCTCAGGCTTTTAATTTTCCCTAGAATTCATTAAAACCGATAGACTTACCTTTACATTTACCAACTTAGGTGCAAGACCTTTGCACAATCGTTTGGAGGCTTTATGAAGTTGACCTAGGCTAGAACCTTCCTACTAATTTAGAAGTTTCTAAATTAGGACGAAACTTGGTAAAGGTTAAACTTGCCCTTGGGATTTTAGAACTTCACCTCAAGTGAAAAAACTTAGCACAGTGCTTTGGAGGTACCACAAATTCGGTCTCAAATTGTCTTGAATTTAGACTTGCTAAATCTAGATTAACTCTTTTAACTTCACCCTAAGGCTTCTCATACTTCATGCTTGAATTCTAATCATTGGAAAGAGTATGGGGTCTAGAAGGGATTCTTTATTTGCCATGAGATTATGGACATGATTAACATTTTAACAAATAGATTCATGCCATGTGTGCAAGAATGATGGGTGTGTAAAAGAGGTGTAAGAGTGGTCAAAAGATGCACTTTTCTACCAAAAAAGAGGGTGGACAATTTTATGAGTTTTTGGTCTTTCATAACTCATACATACACTTTCAATTTGAATGGAGATTATAGATCTATGATCTATCTACATGGCAAGCACATGAATCTGTAGATTAAAATGTTGTATGATAGGGTTTTACAAAACTTTAAATTTTATTTTGGGAAATTTTTTTGAATTCAAATAGACTAATTGGTTTTCTTGTTTGAATTCAAAAGCTATCCTTTGATTATCTTCATACTTAAGGTTTGACTCCCTTAACCTAGCCAATAAATAGGCCCTCCTAGAGCCCATTTTCTTCAAAATGGAGTAATTTTGATTACTTAAAATTAACCCCATTAATTTTTATTTTTAGATGCCTATAATTTTCTAGGTAATATCCTTTGTCTTGTACCTTTGATCAAGGCTGCTCATGATAGGTTCCTCTTCCTTGGCCTATACCTTTGATTGAGATAACTAAACATCAATTATCCTTGATCTTTTATAGACTTCTCTCTTTTGGTCCCAAGCCTTTGATCTAACTAAGTCCGTAATCACTTTAATCAATTCCTCTTATTCTCTTTTATTTTTCCCAAACATAAATGGTCAAATTAAGATGGAAAATACTTTTAGAAGGTTAAAAATTAGTTTTCATGACATTACCTCTCCCTTGAAATCATAGTCATCATTGACTACATAGTGGGGAAATAAAGTCATAACTAATCTTTTTACTTGGATAAGGATCCACTTTTTACTTTGGATAGTCTTTTTACATTTTACAAATTGACATAATTCCACATTGTTGATTAATTCCACTTGGTTCTTAGAAGACTTAGCTATTGCAAGCATGTCTTTACTAAGCTCTTATCATCTTTCGTAGTAAATTGGCAAGGTCTAGTAGGTGCTTGAGAGATTATGCTACCGCAAGCATGATTCATTATATGCATACACTTAGAACTTATGAACAATTTTCAAAAGAAAAGGAATCTTAGAGTCAAAAAAGATAAAATACATGATTTTTCATACCTCAATCTTACCTTTGATATAAGTCATTGTAAGAATTTACAAGGTTTACATTATCCTTTAGCTGGATGTCTTGCATCCACCTCGCATCTTTGAAAGGATCATTCTTTGAAAGGTTTACATTATCCTTTAGCTGGATGTCTTGGATCCACCTTGCATCTTTGAAAGGATCATTCTTAAACTTGACAAGATATCATTGGATACCCTTACTACTTCTTAAATCCTTGTCTTTATGTTATAGAATTCTCTCTCGCTTCACGATCTCTTCTTGACCTTCAAACTTGGATGGTTCTTTAGCTACTATTCCTTTGGGTGGCTCCTCCTTATAAGGTTTTAAAAGGCTCACATGAAAGGCATTACAAACGAGCCAAGCGCTACATAACCTTAGCTTATAAGACAATCAATTAATGGAATAAAGGATTTGAAATGTGCCATAATACCTTTTTGCTACCTTAGCATAACATTTTTGATGACTCGTTGGGCGTCCTTGTCTCCCCTTCCTTGTTGTATGGCTAAGGCGTTCTTTGGGAAACGTAAGAAATACCCTATCATTTTCTTTGAAGCTCAAGGATCTTCAATGCTTATTAAAAATAGACTTTTGATTTTTTTATGTAATGTTTATAGATTCATTGATCTTTTTAAAAGATTTTTTAAGATCTCTACTATACTCATTAGTAGAAAAGATCTTCCCCAATATCTGGACTGTCAATGGGAGCTTGGATCTTCCTTCAATAACTTCAAAGAGTTCCTTTCTTGTAGAAGTATGGATTGTGTTTTTGTACCCATACTCCACTAAGGGTAAATATTTTTTTCCATTGATCTCTTTGATCTACCTCCATAACATAGGCTTTGAGTATATCAATAATGGTCAAGTTTGCTATTTCACTTTGGACATCCATTTGTAGGTGATAGACCAAAGATAAATTCAACTTAGTATCCAGTTCTCAAAGAGACCTTTCCAAAAATTACTATTCATTCTTTAATCTTTGTCAGATACTATGGATGTGGATAAGCCATGACATTTAAAGACCTGTGAGATGAAAATGGTTGCCATATGGTGTGCTTTAATAATCTTTTTGCCGGTATAAAATGTATTTGTTTGTGGAATGGATCTATTATTGTCTATATCCCCGTATTCCCATGAAAAGATATTGCCAATCCAAAGATGAAGTCCATGAATATACTCTTCCATGGGGAAACAGGTATAGAAAATGGCTGAAGCAAGCCAGGCTGCTTCCCCCTATTGTATTTTTTTTTTTGACATACAATGCATCTGGCAAAAAAATCCGGTATATATGCCTTCATTGTTGGCCAATAAAAGTTCATTTCTACTTCCTTGAGAGTAGCATGAATCCATAAATTTCTTGCATAAGTGAGAGTATGAGATCCATACATAACGTTTTTATGCAGGCTATGTGTAATGCATGATTTATTGCCATAGAGAAGATAACCCTCATGCACATTATATGGTTCCTCTTCATTGCCCAATGCAATAGCTCACATTACATCTTTGAAGTGTCATTCCATAGCATACTCATTTATCATAGAAGATAGATCATTGTGTGGTTGCTATTAGTATAGCATTCAACTTTGTTCTTCATGAAAGAGCATCGGCCAGTTGGTTGTGCTTGCTAGATATGTGAGCAATATGGAAGTTAAACTGATGAAAGAGTGTTTGTCCGCCTCGTTTTCTTATCACTCAATTTAAGTTTTATGAGAAAGTACCTAAGACTTTTGTTAAAGTAAATGCAATGTGCCTTTTGTCTAGGGCCAAACATCCACTATTTTGTTTCCCACTACTCATACTTTAAGCTCTTGTTCATGTACATATATATTAACAAGGAGCACTCTCATTTATTTCTCTTGAGAGGCTTGCACCACCCACATAGTCTACTCTTTTCCTCTTCCCTCTCCTCCATCGCACCACACACCATGCACTCTTCAACTTGTATCAGAGCTATGGCGATCAGTGGTGGTGTAGATGCCCCTCTTTGGAGGATCTCTCCATGTGGCGGATATGGGAGCTTGAGGATTGAGATTGGCCTAGATCCATCAACAAGGATAATACAATTCTAAAGCTTGATGGAGCTTGAGCTTTGAGTAGAGCTCAAAGCTCCGGCCTTGGAGCTTGTGAGATTCAATGGAACCTTGAGGAGCTCTGCAAAGAATCGGCCAAGTAAGAGTCAAACATTAGGGGAAGTTTAAAGTCTTGAATTTTCATTTTTAAAGATATGAACAAGGAATTTTAAAACCCAAAATTGAGGAAAAAGGGTCATATTTTTACTGCGTGCACCGGATGTCACTTTTTAGGGGCCCACGTGTAGTGTCATTTTCAAATCTCTTCGGAATGTGCCCCTTTTCCAAAAATTCTCCTTCCCAATGCATCATTCTTCTCTTTTGGTCCAAATTTCAAATTTCCCTCTACTCATTCTATCCTTTCTCTACACCTTTCTCTGCATCTTTCTCTTCACCATATCCAGCTCATCATCTTCTCCATATCATCTCCATGAATCCCGCTAAAAGAGGTATTTATTGTCTCCATGTTGAGTTGGAAGGTGAATATTTCTCTCTCCAAAAAAGGAATAGGCTTTGTGAAACTCCTCCTCTCCTACCATAGAAGCATTGAGATTAGAATAAAAGAAGCACATTGACCTATGGACAGATGATAGATTGTATCCCATAGACCCCATGACCAAATGCACCCCACCAATTTTCAATTATTCTTAATTGATGAGATTTTTAGGAGATGGTATGAAATGCCTATTAGGCTATACACAAAACCTTGCAAAGAGGGGCATTCTTAAGGTGGAAAACCATTTGCTACTATAGTTCAAGGATTCTCTTAATCATTAGCTTCAAGAAAGCAAGGAGAAGGTAAAGAACCTCTAACCATTGTTGAACATTGTTAGAAGAAAGAGTGTATTGGGCTTAGACAAAGACAAAGGAGGGTAGAGCTTGGGCTTAGACAAAGACAAAGGAAAGAGGGTAGAGCTTGGGCTTAGACAAAGACAAAGGAAGTTGAAGAATATTGAGAGTCTCAAGCTAGGAGCTGAATGCTGCACTAGAAGAATTAAAGTAGTGAGGTAAAATTGATTTTTTTAATTGTTGTCTTTCAAGTTGGTATCTTTGGATTCTATAGTCTTTCTTTGTGAAACTCCTCCTCTCCTACCATAGAAGCATTGAGATTAGAATAAAATAAGCACATTGACCTATGGACAGATGATAGATTGTATCCCATAGACCCCATGACCAAATGCACCCCACCAATTTTCAATTATTCTTAATTGATGAGATTTTTAGGAGATGGTATGAAATGCCTATTAGGCTATACACAAAACCTTGCAAAGAGGGGCATTCTTAAGGTGGAAAACCATTTGCTACTATAGTTCAAGGATTCTCTTAATCATTAGCTTCAAGAAAGCAAGGAGAAGGTAAAGAACCTCTAACCATTGTTGAACATTGTTAGAAGAAAGAGGGTAGAGCTTGGGCTTAGACAAAGACAAAGGAAGTTGAAGAATATTGAGAGTCTCAAGCTAGAAGCTGAAGGCTGCACTAGAAGAATAAAAGTAGTGAGGTAAAATTGATTTTTTTAATTGTTGTCTTTCAAGTTGGTATCTTTGGATTCTATAGTCTTTCTTTGTGTTTACCTCAGATCCTTAGTTCAGCTAGACTGGTCACAAGGAAATATGAGAGGTGCATGACCAATCAATGTGTGAAGTGATTCCACCTGTTGTTGTTGGCAACCTATTGGATGAAAGAAGATTTATGGTTGCTAGGAGGAAATGCATCAATGGGGATTGCAAAGTTCTACTTTGGACAAAGATGAAGCTCAAGGCACTATGGAAAAAGTTGGAATCAAGAGGGCATGTTACCAAAAGCTAGTCAAGCTCATCAATAGAAACCTAAAGTAGTCAAGAGTGAAGGGGTCCTTGCTTCCAAATCCATCCAATGTGTTAGGCTAAGAATTAATTCCAAGATAATGAAGATGCTTGAAGAGACTTTCCACATCAATGACATATATCCTAGTAAGAAGAAAGATCTCAAGTTTAACTTTTTCAACAATCTATTCTTTGACTTGAGAACTTTCCAGAGAGCAATGATAAAGTTCTATGATCTTGAACATACTAAGGTGAATGGGCAAGCCATTTTTTATATAAAATTACATGAGAGTAAAATTTTCAAGGGTAGCAATCTTGAGACTGTTGGGTTTCCAAGTTGTGTTTGGTAATCTACTCTTGAGGCATGTAGATCTACCTCCAGTTTAGTGGAGTCTTGCATGGCATAAGTGCATGGAAAATTTTCTTATATATATGTAAAGGTTTTAAATAAATCTAGAGAATATAGCATGTGTTTTTGATAGATGTTGATCTCTTATTCTCTCTCTCTCTCTCTCTCTCTCTCTCTCTCTCTCTCTCTCTCTCTCTCTCTCTCTCTCTCTCTCTCTCTCCTTCTTCTTCTTCTTCTGCACATCCAAGAAACCATGGCATCTTGTTGTTGCCACTCTCCATAGACGACACCCATAAAGTGGTATCAGAGCCCAGGTGGGGCATATCAAAATGATGTCCTTTGTGGTCATTGTTGGTAACTATACCATGTGCAATAAGAGCGTGTTGAAATGGTGGCAATGGTGCAACAATAGCAAAGCTTTCTAAGCTACGGATCTAGGGAGGGTGAAGTCAGAGGATCACCATGGTTGTGGGCGTGCAGAGAAAAAAGATGGATGTTTTATCCTAGCATCTCAAAACGCACGATTTTTGTGCAGCCTTTCAAAACGCCCTCATTGGTGGTGACAAGCACTTGCGTAGGCAGTATTTGGAAAGCTTCTCAAAACATCATGTAGGGAAGTAGGTTGAGCTTGGCGGTTCTCAAGCTTCTCAAACGTTTGCTGAGCAACGGTTGTAGCAAGTGAAGATTTTTCCCAAGATTTTCAAAATGCAATTGCAAATTGGCAATTTTTGGATGAGCTTAATGGCATCCACTGACAGTGGGAAATCCATAATCTCTCAGAACATATTAAATCTCTCCTACAACATGAAGGATATTTGGAGGATTGTTGATACATCTGAAAAGAAGCGGTCTATTGATGATGAAAATTTGAATAGTGAAACCGATGAACAACAAAAGAGAGACTCCAAGAGTTACCTCCATTTTAGTGGAGTCTTGCATGGCATAAATGCAAGTCGACTTTTCTTAAATATATGTAAAGGTTATAAATCAATCTAGAGGATATAGCGTGTTTTTTTCATACAGTGTCAATCTTTGTTTCTCTCTCTCTCTCTGTGTGTGTGTGTGTGTGTGTGTGTGTGTGTGTGTGTGTGTGTGTGTGTGTGTGTGTGTGTGTGTGTGTGTGTGTGTGTGTGTGTGTGTGTGTGTGTGTGTGTGTGTGTGTGTGTGTGTGTGTCTCTCTCTCTCTTTCCTTCTTCTTCTACATGTCCAAGAAACCATGGTAGCTTATCACTACCACCCTGTATAGCTGACACTCATCAGAGAGAGAATCAATAAACCTCATGAAGAGACCTCGTCATACCATAAAGGGATAAAAATCCTTTAAAAATTAGTGTGTATTTAAAGAAGAACATTTGGTGGTTGGGTGCTTTTGAGGTCGATAGTGAAGATTTCAATGTGTTGAATTGGGTATTCCACCACACCAGTATCCCTACAATAATCAAATCTCAAAAAGCTGGGGAGGATCTCGATGTTCGCTAGGTACAAGGTGGAATGGCACCTACTACATGGGTGTAGCAAAGGACTTGAATCCTTCTAATTGGAACAAAGGCCCAGATAGACACACTAAAGATCCAAACTTTCAAGTTGTTTTAGGTATTCCCCTTTCAAATGTCCACCTCTGCACACTGCATGCACTTTGTAGTATCATTGAGAAGATTGTGCACCTCTACATAGTGTTTGCATGGAAACTACAACCTCTACTAGCCAAAGAAACTGTCATAAAAATCATTGATAGGGTATTGTCTAATATTGGACTTCATGGGGGGAATGTTGTGAGAAGGAAAAAGTGTGGAAAGCCTTGGAAGCATTCTTTTCTTATTGTGATAAAAGTCATTGGGGAAAGAATGACCTCTCCAAATTTAAGAAAGAGTTGAACGAATTCAAGAAATCTATGACAAGTGCTTGGATCTCAGAGCACTTCACACACTACAAGGTGATCTTTATGAATTTGGATTCAACTAATTTGCTTCAATACTTACATAAGTTGCTAAAGAAATTATATTTTTGGTGCATCACATTATCTACAATCACACTCCTTGGTTTGTAAAGAAATATGGAATCTTGTTAATCTACTCTACTCAAGGTATGGAAAAGTCCCGCTATCAGGCAAGAACCAAGTTTTTCAAACACACTAGAGATGGTGGAGGAGCTCAAAAATCTAATAGCTTGCTTGAAGTATTCCAGTGGTTTTAAATACAAGTGTGGCACAAAACGAGATCATAAGAGACTAAAAGATTATTTGAAAATTTTAATATTGCTACAACTATACAGAGGAGTATACAGAAAAGGAAGGATGCATACAGTAGGTCATCTGCAAGTGAGGTTTTCACAATGGATTTCCACTAGAAAGAGGCAAGGAAACAAATGGGGGATAATACAAGGATCAATTTGGGCTTCTTGAGCCAGCATCAAGCTTTTCATTTTTTCCCCTCCACTTCAAGTACTCCTTCTTCTTGTAACCCTACAATTTATTGTCTATGTCACCCCAAAAGAAGCAAGGACATAATAGCAATAGTGCCAAAGTATGGAATTCTTGGGCCTATAAATCCTGAAGCAAGTCCAAAAACTCTAATGGCTTCTTGCTTCTCAAAAAGTATGATTTTTTCCACTCTAAGTCATATTGGATGTGAGCCTACCACCTTTGACAGAGCTAGTAGTGCAAGTAAGGGGAGAGTGGGTGATTGGGAAAGCTTCCTATGGTAGATAGCTATTGTCTCCTTATTGACCTTCCCAACTTAATGGACCAAACTGTGATCCCTCTTTAGATCCAAAGGCCTGGAGCCCTTCCCTCTCCCTAGAAACTTTTTATGGTACACAATATCAATCTGTGCAAAAAAAAACCTCTTATCAGTTAAAAGAAATGAAGTTTCACTGGCCTAAATAATGTGCTTTCAAAAATACTATTTTACCATTTTACCTTAGGTTTTTCATCAATTTCAAAAGGTCCTCTTTCCAAAGGTCAATGGAAAAGCTTGTTTTATTCTCTTTGCTCTCTTGGAACTTCTTTGCCCATGTTTTCAATCTTCAATCTTTTCTGAAATTCCTAGAACTCCTCCTTTGTGGGAAGCCCTTGCTCTTCATATCTTTGAACAAATTTTAGTACATACTCTCTAGCATGGGACTGATCAATAAACTTTTCACATTTTGTATCAAGCAATGAGAATGGGCATGGTGTATTGTAGTCCACAAAGCCATTATCATGCTCTATCTGCTCTGCCAAAATAGCAAGGTAGTAGTCCTCTCTTAGATCAAAGAAGACCATATTAGGTATTTTGGTAAAAATCTCACATTATGGGAATCTCCAAATCGACCGAATTCATGTAATTTGGGAATTTTCCACTTAAAGTGGGAAAAATTGAGGTGTGTGGCTAGTAAATAAAGTGAAAATCTCATAGGATTGTGGTGTTGATAAACACTAAAAGTCAAGAGGATGTACAACACATGGATTTGAATAATAACTATAAATTACATAAAACAAAGGAAGATACAAAAAAGATTTTGTTTACAAATTGACTAGTATAGTCACAATAGAAGCTCCACATAATTCTACTCCACATTTGATACCATATCTGAACTTTGATCCAAGTGTGGCTGATGTGCACGAGTGAGGCCTTCTTTGGCTTTTAGAGCATGTCTTTCTGGAATCTTTATTCTAGAAAATGGTCCTTCTTTGTTGGGTCTCCAGGACCAAACAATTGCATCTATAGTTTCCCACACTTGTGGGTCCTTATAGTTGACAGCCCAATAACCCTTCCAACAATTACTATAAGCTTGAGTATCTGTCATCCCACTTTTTCTCGCGCAAGGTGCCCAATATTGAATCAAGAGTTTTCTGTAGTTTGGTGATGTAGGCTCATTATCAATGTCAGATAAAGCCATTGCAAGCCACACTGGATAGATTTCTGTGTCACTCGGAACAAGCATAAGAAAGTCACCTTGGTGCACATCAGACATAGGGTCAAACTCTTCCCTTGGCCTATCTCGTTGAGGCCCACAAAAATGATCGTTCAACTCTTCAAGGCCTAGGAATCTTTCTGCTCCTTGTTGCAAATTCAGTGTAGTGCTTTGTAGGTGAGAATATTCTTGAGTTTTTGGCCAAAACATTTCATACAAGACTCCCTCTGATATGATTGCTTTTCCAATCTCTTCAATTACCTTACTCCAATAATCTATCACGGGTCTATAATATCGCGGAATACTTGAACCATTCCCTAAATTTTTCCAAAATTTTATATAGTTCTTTAGCCCCAAAATGACTTCTTCGTGGGCCTTGACATACTCCGCCATTTGTACTAGAGGTGGATCTCCATGTGGTAACATTGGCTTGCCTTCTGTGTCTGTTTTCCAAAGGCGAATACTTCCACTCCAACTTGATACACCTACATGTGCCTTATATTGCATCATTGGTGTCTCATCCTGCATAAAGAACCTGAACTGAAGCGGTTTGGAATGTCCAACAAGTATGTCTTGTCCATCACAAAGATAGCCATCACAATATTGCTTGAAATCGGGGATCTTTGTGAGAAAAAATGGAGCTGGAGATGAAGATGAGCTGTTTCGTAATGTATCCATCAAATGTGGCAAAGTATAAGTTTGTGTAACTCTCAACTTCTCTAAAAACCTACTAAACATGGCGTCTATGTCCTCATGTGTATGCCCAACCATTAAAAATCCCAGCTGGATGGTTTTGAAAACACCCCTTGCAACAAGCATTGACAAATAGGCAAATAAGTATCGATTTTTGTTTTCCCCTGCACAATTATCCAATTGTAGTAACAAGTTCTCTGGCAATCTGCGAAATGTTGACCCCAATTCCTCTTCTGCAATTTCTGATGACTGCACAATGGGCTCTTTTCCATCACTCAAGTTATGGTAGTCCAAAGCATCCCTTGAGTTCAAAGCATGTAGTAGTGAAATATTGCTCCTTGGAAGTCCATTTGTTACTAGATCACCAAGAGGATGCTTATCTATCCTCTCGAGGTTATGTAAACAATTAGCAATTGAGCCAATTGTAAGATTTGGATCAGCTGGCCACAAACCATTCAAGACAAAGTGTCCGTAATGACCTTCTCCATGTCCATGAGTGATCATGCCAATCAATGCCACCTGCAGATTATATCCTGAATCCACACCCTTGGAAACAATGCGTAATCTAGGAATGGCAGTCTTCTTTTGATCCATCTTATCATGGATTATGCATACATATTTTTGTGATTGAGTTTCTGAATACGTGCGCCATGCATAATATAGGCTTCTGCAACTCTTTTGTTGTGCCATGTGAACTTCTCTCTCCCTCAAGAGAAGAGCTCTCTCTTCAAGAGAAGGTTTAGCTTCTAACCTTGCCTTGATTGAGCTACAAATATTGCACTTAGAGAACTCACTCGTCTTTGTTAAAGTGACATGTGGGTACTCTTTGTTCCAAATTCTACCAAAAGAAGATTGGGATAGCTTCTTCTCATAGCCCATTTGGTCAAGTGTCGTGTTGATTTCACATAAAATATCCACTTGTTTGTATGTTGATGGAATCACCAATTGAGTCTCTCTTGAGCCATCTAGCAGTGTTCTACTTCTATGTGGCATCTTCTCAGAGTTGTTTTCCACAAACTCATTTAGTAGTGCTCTTGCTAAACTAGTATGTTGAAGTCCCCTTCTCAATGTACATGTGTTCCCATGTACATATTGGCGCACACCATTTTCAAAGTTCTCCTTGTATCAATAAAATGATGTCTTTGGTATTCCATGTAGCTCATACCATGCTCTACAACAAACAATAGAGCCATTTAGCCTGAATTGGTATCGTGACTTCTCATCTTTCTGATAACATATAGAAAGAACATCATAAACATAATTAGTGCGTGATTTTTGAGACTCTCCCCAAAATTGTTGTCGTAACCTTGTCACCATATCACGATCTGCAAATTGGCAGCATTTTTGTGCACAACAATCAATGCATGATACCCTTTGAATTGATTTGTTTGAAAGGTAAAAAGTCGAAGCTGGTGCTGCTTTTGATTTTTGAGTCCTGTTCATGAAAGTGTATCGTCTCTTCCTTGACAACTGGACAACATTACTCCCATCAAGTTTTTTTCCAACATTGCCATCGTTGGATACATCCTCATATGTAGCATGCATGCCATCAACAGGAACAAAGCGTTGTAATGGGCTCCCATTCAACATTGTTGTTTGCTTGATGGGCCACTTTAGCAAAGTGATGCTACCCACTTCAACCACATCATCAATGCTTGCATTTTCTCTTTCAATACCCACACCCACACAATCAAGACCAAGTTCCTGAAAGTTGACATAATCATGTGGAAATACATATAAGATGGTCCCTTCATTCATGGTTTGCATCATTGTGTCATCTTTTAAAAGGACCCTCTGATTTCTCCAAGACTCTCGAATCATTGCTTCAAATTCTGGGCTTGTCATAGGTATTGCATCTGTAACTAGAGGATCAGAATGATCATGTTCTTCATCACCATTGTAGCTTTCGTGTGGATCAATTAAGTTCCCATTTAATACAAAAGAAGCTTTGACCATCGAACAACACTCCATAATGAGCCTTGGAGAGATGAAGTATCCATTGTAGGAAAAGGTAGGACCACATCCTTCAAGCATTCCTCCACTAGTATGGAGACATTTCCCAGCCCTATCTTTGTACCACCACAAGTGGAATCTGGATCTATTCTACACACACAACCAATACCAATGATTTCATTGTCAAGTATCATATGTACTTTCTCCCCAGATTCGAAGTCCATCCTGTAAGTAAAAAGATTACATTGTTAAATCCATAGTTATAGAAAAATACTCTTCAAACCAAAAATCATGCTACAACATGAAAAAGGTTTGCATAGGTTGGACAAGTGGTGAACCTTGAGACCAAATCCTCCTTGCTATATTAATGGAAGCAAGGTTGGACAAGTGGTGGACCTTGAAACCAAAGCCTCTTTGCTATATGAGAGCATAGGTTGGACAAGTGGTGGACCTAGTTGTAATACCCACTGCCACCTATCAACTACTATAGGACTATGCTTTCCAATGTCCAAGTATCCCTTGAGTCTTTCAAGGTTGAACACGTGGTGGACCTTGAAACAAAAATCCCCTTTCTATATCAGAGCATAGCTTGGACAAGTGGTGGACCTAGTTATAATGCCCAATATCCAAGGTGAAATACCTTAGGACTTTGCTACCTTGCTTGCCAATGTTTACGTAGCCCCTCATTTCTTTAATGGAAGTAAGGTTGGACAAGTGGTGGACCTTGAAACCAAAGCCTCTTTGCTATATAAGAGCATAGGTTGGACCTAGTTTTAATACCCACTGCCACCTATCAACTACTATAAAACTATGCTTTCCAATGTCCAAGTATCCCTTGAGTCTTTCAAGGTTGAACACGTGGTGGACCTTGAAACAAAAATCCCCTTTCTATATTAGAAAGGTTGAACACATGGTGGACCTTGAAACGAAAATCCCCTTTCTTTATCAGAGCATAGCTTGGACAAGTGGTGGACCTAGTTATAATGCCCAATATCCAAGGTGAAATACCTTAGGACTTTGCTACCTTGCTTGCCAATGTTTACGTAGCCCCTCATTTCTTTAATGGAAGTAAGGTTGGACAAGTGGTGGACCTTGAAACCAAAGCCTCTTTGCTATATAAGAGCATAGGTTGGACCTAGTTTTAATACCCACTGCCACCTATCAACTACTATAAGACTATGCTTTCCAATGTCCAAGTATCCCTTGAGTCTTTCAAGGTTGAACACGTGGTGGACCTTGAAACAAAAATCCCCTTTCTATATTAGAAAGGTTGAACACATGGTGGACCTTGAAACGAAAATCCCCTTTCTTTATCAGAGCATAGCTTGGACAAGTGGTGGACCTAGTTATAATGCCCAATATCCAAGGTGAAATACCTTAGGACTTTGCTACCTTGCTTGCCAATGTTTACGTAGCCCCTCATTTCTTTAATGGAAGTAAGGTTGGACAAGTGGTGGACCTTGAAACCAAAGCCTCTTTGCTATATAAGAGCATAGGTTGGACCTAGTTTTAATACCCACTGCCACCTATCAACTACTATAAGACTATGCTTTCCAATGTCCAAGTATCCCTTGAGTCTTTCAAGGTTGAACACGTGGTGGACCTTGAAACAAAAATCCCCTTTCTATATTAGAAAGGTTGAACACATGGTGGACCTTGAAACGAAAATCCCCTTTCTTTATCAGAGCATAGCTTGGACAAGTGGTGGACCTAGTTATAATGCCCAATATCCAAGGTGAAATACCTTAGGACTTTGCTACCTTGCTTGCCAATGTTTACGTAGCCCCTCATTTCTTTAATGGAAGTAAGGTTGGACAAGTGGTGGACCTTGAAACCAAAGCCTCTTTGCTATATAAGAGCATAGGTTGGACCTAGTTTTAATACCCACTGCCACCTATCAACTACTATAAGACTATGCTTTCCAATGTCCAAGTATCCCTTGAGTCTTTCAAGGTTGAACACGTGGTGGACCTTGAAACAAAAATCCCCTTTCTATATTAGAAAGGTTGAACACATGGTGGACCTTGAAACGAAAATCCCCTTTCTTTATCAGAGCATAGCTTGGACAAGTGGTGGACCTAGTTATAATGCCCAATATCCAAGGTGAAACACCTTAGAACCTTGCTACCTTGCTTGCCAATGTTTACGTAGACCCTCATTTCTTTAATGGAAGCAAGGTTGGACAAGTGGTGGACCTTGAAAGCAAAGCCTCTTTGCTATATGAGAACATAGGTTGGACCTAGTTGTAATACCCACTGCCACCTATCAACTTCTATAGGACTATGCTTTCCAATGTCCAAGTATCCCTTGAGTCTTGCAAGGTTGAACACGTGGTGGACCTTGAAACCAAAATCCTCTTTCCATATCAGAGCATAGCTTGGACAAGTGGTGGACCTAGTTATAAAGCCCCTCCTTTCTTTAATGGAAGAAAGGTTGGAAAAGTGGTGAATCTTGAAACCCAAACCCTTTGGCTATATATAGAGGATATCTTGGACAAGTGGTGGGCTTAGTTGTAGTATCCAATGTCCAAGGTCCAAGGTGAACTATGTAAAGACCTTACTTCCCAAAACAGAGTCGTACAAGTGGTTCTCCTTGAAACCAAAACCTCCTTAGTGTATTAGAACATAGCTTGGAGAAGTGGTGGACTTAGTTGTAATGGTGAATGTCCAAAGCAAACTATTATAGGACCTTGCTTCCCAAATCAAGTTTGGACAAGTGGTGGATCTTGAAACCAAAACCCCCTTACTCTATTAGAGCATAGCTTAGATAAGTGGTGGACCTAGCTGCCATGGAAAATGTTCAATCTGAACTGCTGCAAGACCTTGCTATTAAATGTCTAAGTAGAGCTAGCTTCTTTAATGGAATCAAGGTTGGGAAAGTGGTGCATCTTGAAACCAAAAGCCCTTTATTGTATTAGAGCATAGCTTGGACAAGTGAGGGACCTAGTTTTAATGTGTGATGTCCAAAGAAAAGTATTACAAGACCTTGCTTTCCAATATTTGAATTGGTCAAGTGGTTAAAACTAAGTATAAAACTTTGACCATTTTCTTCTCGAATTGCCAAAAAGCTAGTTTTAGACACCCCTAAATGAAAATGGTTTAGGGTGGCCTTAAACAATGTTTTTTCAAAGACTTGAACAAAAGGGTTGTCGAAGAGTAATGACAATTTATTGTGGCTTGAAGTGCCTGAGTATGTGAAAACAAGCCTAGGTTTTCCACGAGGCAAAAGGTGACATAATAAGAACATTGGAAAGTTAGGATTGACCATGTGGCCTAAACTTTGGCAAGTGAAGTGGTGGCCAAGTTTTGTGGCACAGTGTGCACTTGGTCCTATATGTGTTGACCACTTGGCTAAATCTAGGACCATAAGGCCAAACCTTTGGCACCTTAAATATAGTATGGGACATAATCTAGAACTGCTATAGTAAATTAGTAGTATAGCTAATATGTTAATATTTGTATTATATTTAAGTATATGCTAATATAATTTATGTTCAAAATTTCACTAATGAAGAATGTTCCCATTTAGCACTCCAGATGCGGGGTCTTAGGGCAATTCCACAATGGGGTGACAAGGCAGTGCTTCCACGTGAGGTTTGGGGGTAGCGCTCTTGATGGGGATGTGGAATATAGCGCTCTCGATGGCGGGGCTTGGGAGGTTGATTTTGGGATATTGTTCTGGGCGGGGTCAAGGGGCGGCGCCCAAAGATTTTATTTTTTTTAAAGTGAATTCCTAGTATAGAGTTACGCATGTTTTTCATATTTTCAACCATGATTTCTTTAATTTTGGCCGTGTGAATTGGTTAATTTTCTATATTGCTTTTGTTTTTTTTAATCCTATGATAAAACATGGACTTGTAGCATACGTGGCATTCTAATAAACCCTATCAAGATTAGGCACACAGAGAGCGCACGAGAAACGCACACAGAGAAAGCAGGCGAGCAGCAAAAACACAGAAAGCGCACACGGATCGCACACAGTTGGAGTATACGCGCGCGTAGAGGAGCAAGCTCGGCATCGTACACAACACACAGGTGGAGTGCACAGGATTGAAAGTTCGCGCACAAGACAAAGAAACAGCAGCGTACACAACGCTTTCCAGAAGGGTAGGATCGGGCAGTCTTCTCAGGAGACATTGCACACCTCACGAATAGAGAAAAAACAGGTATTTCTCTCTCTCTCACTCTCTGTCTTTCTCCATATAGAGAAGATGGTTCTCTGTAACTCTTCTTGCACACACACTCTCTCGTCAAAAGACAGAGATACATAGTTTAAAAGTATCCCCGCACACATACACATATTCCCACACATCGTCTTCCTCTCTTCCACATACATAACCACAGTGAAATCTGTTATCTTGTTGTCTCTCTCTTGAAAATACATGCACATATTCCCACACATCGTCTTCCTCACTTCCACATACATAACCACAATGAAATCTGTTATCTTGTTGTCTCTCTCTTGAAAATACGTGCACATATTCCCATACATCATCTTCCTCTCTTCCACATACATAAACACAGTGAAATCTGTTATCTTTCTCTCTCCTCTCTCTAAAAAACAGTTATTTATCTCTCTCTCTCTCTCTCTCTCTCTCTCTCTCTCTATCTATCTATCTCTGTATTTGCTATCTCTCTCTTGAAAATACATGCTCATGTATGTGTGCGTCTGTGTTATCTATGTGTATGTATGTATATTTGTGTTATTTCATTGTAATACTCATACATAATGCAGATACACAATTACACTTAATTACGATATGCACACATAGTATATATACATACATAAATATCACAAATAACTAACACATTGTAATACTAGTAAAATTGAATGGAAGACTTACTTGCGTGATCTGTTAAAGTCGATTCTTGTAGCGAGTTCTGGATGTATGCTGAGCTGATTTTCCTCTAATCCATTTGTAGATATGATTGTAACTTCTGTTTTTAAAGAATAGTAGTGTTGTTTAGTGATACACCTAATGGACATAAATGGTTTAAACTAGGACATGTAGACCAAAAATACGTGTATTTCTTTGGATGAATATATACACTTTTTGGTGACCCTTACCACAAGTGGTGGACCTTGAGACCAATGGACTATAAGGACCTCCAAACAATACCTTGTACACTCAATCCTTCTTGGTATCTAGGTTGGACAAGTGGTGGACCTTGTTCAAATTCTCTAACCACTCTCTCTAACATGGTGACATAATTTAGGTGTGATAAATTCATATCTATGCAAACTAATATCAGTTTAGGCTTGTTAATTTGAATTTGTTTGAATTTATGTACAATATAATGATTTGAGGTTTGCATATTTGAATTTAGGTGGTATAATGATATCTTTTTGTGGTAAACTTGAATTTAAAATCAATTTTGCGTGGAATATTTTAAATTTAAGTAGTAAAATTTAAATTTTTATAAAAAAGTTTGAATTTTAAAATTTGGGCGGGATAGTTTAAAATTTAGGCGGGATATTTAAGATTTGGGAGGGATATTTTAAATTTAGGCGGGAAGGTTTTGAATTTATAGCGAGATCTCCCTTACATAAGAGAGTATAGGTTGGACAAGTGGTGGACCTTCAAGCTAGAGCATCCATGCTACTGGACATGATAGGTAGGGAATCTAGTTGAATATTGTATGTATAATATATATGTAATAGATCTAGCTTGGACAAGTGGTGGACCTTGGAATAAAACCCCATGTAAAACATATCATGCACATTCCAAGTGGTCAAAAAAAATATCATTTAGAATATAGCCTTATAGGTTGGACAAGTGGTGGACCTTAACACCCAGATATTCTTCATATAATGACATAGAGTGGAAAACTGTTGAATCTTGAGACCAAACCATGCTACTAGCGATAATAGCTTGGACAAGTGGTGGACCTTGAAAGTAAACCCCCCATCTACGAAATATCGTGGGTTTAAGGTATTTCGATGGAGCCTAGCATCTTGGAGACATCGTGCATCTTGCTTCTCTTCATGTTTCAATGGAGCCTATCTTGGACAAATGGTGGAGCATCCTTCTCTCCATGTTTCAATGGACCCTAGCTTGGACAAGTGGTGGACCTTTACTTCTCTCTATTATTCAATAGAGTTAGCTTGGACAAGTGGTGGACCTTGGAATCAAACCCCCATTTAAAACCTATCATGGTCACTCCAAGTGGTGAGAAAGAATAACCTTTAAGATATAGCCTTATAGGTTGGATAAGTGGTGGACCTTAACACCCTAATATTCTTAATATAATGACATAGAGTGAAAAAGTGGTGAATCTTGAAACAAAACCACTCATGCTACTAGCACTAATAGCTTGGACAAGTGGTGGACCTTGAACGTAAACCCCCCATGTTTCAATAGAGTTAGCTTCGACAAATGGTGGAGCATCCTTCTCTCCATGTTTCAATGGACCCTAGCTTGGACAAGTGGTGGACCTTTGTTTCTCTCTATGTTTCAATAGAGTTAGCTTGGACAAGTGGTGGACCTTGGAACCAAACCCCCATGTAAAACCTAACATTGTCACTCTAAGTGGTAATAAAGAATAACCTTTAAGATGTAGCCTTATAGGTTGGACAACTGGTGGACCTTAACACGTGCATATTCTTAATATAATGACATAGAGTGGAAAAGTGGTGAATCTTGAGACCAAACCACTCAGGCTACTAGCAATAATAGCTTGGACAAGTGGTGGACCTTGACTGTAAACCCCTCATCTACGACATATCGTGGGTTTAATGTTTTTCAATGGAGCCTAGCATCTTGGAGACATGGTGCACCTTGATTCTCCTCATGTTTCAATGGAGCCTACCTTGGACAAATGGTGGAGCATCCTTCTCTCCATGTTTCAATGGACCCTAGCTTAGACAAGGGGTGGACCTTTGCTTCTCTCTATGTTTCAATAGAGTTAGCTTGGACAAGTGGTGGACCTTGGAACCAAACCCCCATGTAAAACCTATCATGGTCACTCCAAGTAGTAAGAAAGAATAACCTTTAAGATGTAGCCTTATAGGTTGGACAAGTGGTGGACCTTAACACCCACATATTCTTAATAAAAGTGGTGAATCTTGAGACCAAACCACTCAGGCTACTAGCAATAATAGCTTGGACAAGTGGTGGACCTTGAATGTAAACCCCTCATCTACGAAATATCGTGGGTTTAATGTATTTCGATGGAGCCTAGCATCTTGGAGACATGCTGCAACTTGCTTCTCGTCATGTTTCAATGGATCCTATCTTGGACAAATGGTGGAGCATCCTTCTCTCCATGTTTCAATGGACCCTAGCTTGGACAAGTGGTGGACCTTTGTTTCTCTCTATGTTTCAATAGAGTTAGCTTGGACAAGTGGTGGACCTTGGAACCAAACCCCCATGTAAAACCTATCATGGTCACTCCAAGTGGTAATAAAGAATAACCTTTAAGATGTAGCCTTATAGGTTGGACAAGTGGTGGACCTTAACACGCGCATATTCTTAATATAATGACATAGAGTGGAAAAGTGGTGAACCTTGAGACCAAACCACTCAGGCTACTAGCAATAATAGCTTGGACAAGTGGTGGACCTTAAATGTACACCCCTCATCTACGACATATCGTGGGTTTAATGTTTTTCGATGGAGCCTAGCATCTTGGAGACATGGTGCACCTTGATTCTCCTCATGTTTCAATGGAGCCTACCTTGGACAAATGGTGGAGCATCCTTCTCTCCATGTTTATTTGGACCCTAGCTTAGACAAGGGGTGGACCTTTGCTTCTCTCTATGTTTCAATAGAGTTAGCTTGGACAAGTGGTGGACCTTGGAACCAAACCCCCATGTAAAACCTATCATGGTCACTCCAAGTAGTAAGAAAGAATAACCTTTAAGATGTAGCCTTATAGGTTGGAGAAGTGGTGGACCTTAACACCCACATATTCTTAATAAAAGTGGTGAATCTTGAGACCAAACCACTCAGGCTACTAGCAATAATAGCTTGGACAAGTGGTGGACCTTGAATGTAAACCCCTCATCTACGAAATATCGTGGGTTTAATGTATTTCGATGGAGCCTAGCATCTTAAAGACATGGTGCAACTTGCTTGTCGTCATGTTTCAATGGAGCCTATCTTGGACAAATGGTGGAGCATCCTTCTCTCCATGTTTCAATGGACCCTAGCTTGCCTAGCTTGGACAAGTGGTGGACCTTTGTTTCTCTCTATGTTTCAATAGAGTTAGCTTGGACAAGTGGTGGACCTTGGAACCAAACCCCCATGTAAAACCTATCATGGTCACTCCAAGTGGTAATAAAGAATAACCTTTAAGATGTAGCCTTATAGGTTGGACAAGTGGTGGACCTTAACACGCGCATATTCTTAATATAATGACATAGAGTGGAAAAGTGGTGAATCTTGAGACGAAACCACTCAGGCTACTAGCAATAATAGCTTGGACAAGAGGTGGACCTTGAATGTACACCCCTCATCTACGACATATCGTGGGTTTAATGTTTTTCGATGGAGCCTAGCATCTTGGAGACATGGTGCACCTTGCTTCTCCTCATGTTTCAATGGAGCCTACCTTGGACAAATGGTGGAGCATCCTTCTCTCCATGTTTCAATGGACCCTAGCTTAGACAAGGGGTGGACCTTTCCTTCTCTCTATGTTTCAATAGAGTTAGCTTGGACAAGTGGTGGACCTTGGAACCAAACCCCCATGTAAAACCTATCATGGTCACTCCAAGTGGTAATAAAGAATAACCTTTAAGATGTAGCCTTATAGGTTGGACAAGTGGTGGACATTAACACCCACATATTCTTAATAAAAGTGGTGAATCTTGAGACCAAACCACTCAGGCTACTAGCAATAATAGCTTGGACAAGTGGTGGACCTTGAATGTAAACCCCTCATCTACGAAAAATTTTGGGTTTAATGTATTTCGATGGAGCCTAGCATCTTGGAGACATGGTGCAGCTTGCTTCTCGTCATGTTTCAATGGAGCCTATCTTGGACAAATGGTGGAGCATCCTTCTCTCCATGTTTCAATGGACCCTAGCTTGGACAAGTGGTGGACCTTTGTTTCTCTCTATGTTTCAATAGAGTTAGCTTGGACAAGTCGTGGACCTTGGAACCAAACCCCCATGTAAAACCTATCATGGTCACTCCAAGTGGTAATAAAGAATAACCTTTAAGATGTAGCCTTATAGGTTGGACAAGTGGTGGACCTTAACATGCGCATATTCTTAATATAATGACATAGAGTGGAAAAGTGGTGAATCTTGAGACCAAACCACTCAGGCTACTAGCAATAATAGCTTGGACAAGTGGTGGACCTTGAATGTACACCCCTCATCTACGACATATCGTGGGTTGAATGTTTTTCGATGGAGCCTAGCATCTTGGAGACATGGTGCACCTTGCTTCTCCTCATGTTTCAATGGAGCCTACCTTGGACAAATGGTGGAGCATCCTTCTCTCCATGTTTCAATGGACCCTAGCTTAGACAAGGGGTGGAGCTTTGCTTCTCTCTATGTTTCAATAGAGTTAGCTTGGACAAGTGGTGGACCTTGGAACCAAACCCCCATGTAAAACCTATCATGGTCACTCTAAGTAGTAAGAAAGAATAACCTTTAACATGTAGCCTTATAGGTTGGACAAGTGGTGGACCTTAACACCCACATATTCTTAATAAAAGTGGTGAATCTTGAGACCAAACCACTCAGGCTACTAGCAATAATAGCTTGGACAAGTGGTGGACCTTGAATGTAAACCTCATCTACGAAATATCGTGGGTTTAATGTATTTCGATGGAGCGTAGCATCTTGGAGACATGGTGCAGCTTGCTTCTCGTCATGTTTCAATGGAGCCTATCTTGGACAAATGGTGGAGCATCCTTCTCTCCATGTTTCAATGGACCCTAGCTTGGACAAGTGGTGGACCTTTGTTTCTCTCTATGTTTCAATAGAGTTAGCTTGGACAAGTGGTGGACCTTGGAAGCAAACCCCCATGTAAAACCTATCATGGTCACTACAAGTGGTAATAAAGAATAACCTTTAAGATGTAGCCTTATAGGTAGGACAAGTGGTGGACCTTAACACGCGCATATTCTTAATATAATGACATAGAGTGGAAAAGTGGTGAATCTTGAGACCAAACCACTCAGGCTACTAGCAATAATAGCTTGGACAAGTGGTGGACCTTGAATGTACACCCCTCATCTACGACATATCGTGGGTTTAATGTTTTTCGATGGAGCCTAGCATCTTGGAGACATGGTGCACCTTGATTCTCCTCATGTTTCAATGGAGCCTACCTTGGACAAATGGTGGAGCATCCTTCTCTCCATGTTTCAATGGACCCTAGCTTAGACAAGGGGTGGACCTTTGCTTCTCTCTATGTTTCAATAGAGTTAGCTTGGACAAGTGTTGGACCTTGGAACCAAACCCCCATGTAAAACCTATCATGGTCACTCCAAGTAGTAAGAAAGAATAACCTTTAAGATGTATCCTTATAGGTTGGACAAGTGGTGGACCTTAACACCCACATACATTCTTAATAAAAGTGGTGAATCTTGAGACCAAACCACTCAGGCTACTAGCAATAATAGCTTGGACAAGTGGTGGACCTTGAATGTAAACCCCTCATCTACGAAATATCGTGGGTTTAATGTATTTCGATGGAGCCTAGCATCTTGGAGACATGGTGCAGCTTGCTTCTCGTCATGTTTCAATGGAGCCTATCTTTGACAAATGGTGGAGCATCCTTCTCTCCATGTTTCAATGGACCCTAGCTTGGACAAGTGGTGGACCTTTGTTTCTCTCTATGTTTCAATAGAGTTAGCTTGGACAAGTGGTGGACCTTGGAACCAAACCCCCATGTAAAACCTATCATGGTCACTCCAAGTGGTAATAAAGAATAACCTTTAAGATGTAGCCTTATAGGTTGGACAAGTGGTGGACCTTAACACGCGCATATTCTTAATATAATGACATAGAGTGGAAAAGTGGTGAATCTTGAGACCAAACCACTCAGGCTACTAGCAATAATAGCTTGGACAAGTGTGGACCTTGAATGTAATCCCCTTATCTAAGACATATCGTGGGTTTAATGTTTTTGGATGCAGCCTAGCATCTTGGAGACATGGTGCACCTTGATTCTCCTCATGTTTCAATGGAGCCTACCTTGGACAAATGGTGGAGCATCCTTCTCTCCATGTTTCAATGGACCCTAGCTTAAACAAGGGGTGGACCTTTGCTTCTCTCTATGTTTCAATAGAGTTAGCTTGGACAAGCGGTGGACCTTGGAACCAAACCCCCATGTAAAACCTATCATGGTCACTCCAAGTAGTAAGAAAGAATAACCTTTAAGATGTAGCCTTATAGGTTGGAGAAGTGGTGGACCTTAACACCCACATATTCTTAAAAAAAGTGGTGAATCTTGAGACCAAACCACTCAGGCTACTAACAATAATAGCTTGGACAAGTGGTGGACCTTGAATGTAAACCCCTCATCTACGAAATATCGTGGGTTTAATGTATTTCGATGGAGCCTAGCATCTTGGAGACATGGTGCAACTTGCTTCTCGTCATGTTTCAATGGAGCCTATCTTGGACAAATGGTGGAGCATCCTTCTCTCCATGTTTCAATGGACCCTAGCTTGGACAAGTGGTGGACCTTTGTTTCTCTCTATGTTTCAATAGAGTTAGCTTGGACAAGTGGTGGACCTTGGAACCAAACCCCCATGTAAAACCTATCATGGTCACTCCAAGTGGTAATAAAGAATAACCTTTAAGATGTAGCCTTATAGGTTGGACAAGTGGTGGACCTTAACACGCGCATATTCTTAATATAATGACATAGAGTGGAAAAGTGGTGAATCTTGAGACCAAACCACTCAGGCTACTAGCAATAATAGCTTGGACAAGTGGTGGACCTTGAATGTACACCCCTCATCTACGACATATCGTGGGTTTAATGTTTTTCGATGGAGCCTAGCATCTTGGAGACATGGTGCACCTTGCTTTTCCTCATGTTTCAATGGAGCCTACCTTGGACAAATGGTGGAGCATCCTTCTCTCCATGTTTCAATGGACCCTAGCTTAGACAAGGGGTGGACCTTTCCTTCTCTCTATGTTTCAATAGAGTTAGCTTGGACAAGTGGTGGACCTTGGAACCAAACCCCCATGTAAAACCTATCATGGTCACTCCAAGTGGTAATAAAGAATAACCTTTAAGATGTAGCCTTATAGGTTGGACAAGTGGTGGACATTAACACCCACATATTCTTAATAAAAGTGGTGAATCTTGAGACCAAACCACTCAGGCTACTAGCAATAATAGCTTGGACAAGTGGTGGACCTTGAATGTAAACCCCTCATCTACGAAAAATTTTGGGTTTAATGTATTTCGATGGAGCCTAGCATCTTGGAGACATGGTGCAGCTTGCTTCTCGTCATGTTTCAATGGAGCCTATCTTGGACAAATGGTGGAGCATCCTTCTCTCCATGTTTCATTGGACCCTAGCTTGGACAAGTGGTGGACCTTTGATTCTCTCTATGTTTCAATAGAGTTAGCTTGGACAAGTGGTGGACCTTGGAACCAAACCCCCATGTAAAACCTATCATGGTCACTCCAAGTGGTAATAAAGAATAACCTTTAAGATGTAGCCTTATAGGTTGGACAAGTGGTGGACCTTAACACACGCATATTCTTAATATAATGACATAGAGTGGAAAAGTGGTGAATCTTGAAACCAAACCACTCAGGCTACTACCAATAATAGCTTGGACAAGTGTTGGACCTTGAATGTAAACCCCTCATCTATGACATATCGTGGGTTTAATGTTTTTCGATGGAGCCTAGCATCTTGGAGACATGGTGCACCTTGATTTTCCTCATGTTTCAATGGAGCCTACCTTGGACAAATGGTGGAGCATCCTTCTCTCCATGTTTCAATGGACCCTAGCTTAGACAAGGGGTGGACCTTTGCTTCTCTCTATGTTTCAATAGAGTTAGCTTGGACAAGTGGTGGACCTTGGAACCAAACCCCCATGTAAAACCTATCATGGTCACTCCAAGTAGTAAGAAAGAATAACCTTTAAGATGTAGCCTTATAGGTGGGACAAGTGGTGGACCTTAACACCCACATATTCTTAATAAAAGTGGTGAATCTTGAGACCAAACCACTCAGGCTACTAGCAATAATAGCTAGGGATAACCATTAAGATATAGTCTTTCAAGGGGTGAGAAAGAATAACCATTAACATATAGTCTTATAGGTTGGACAAGTGGTGGACCTTAACACCCAAATATTCTTAATATAATGACATAGAGTGGAAAAGTGGTGAATCTTGAGAGCAAACCACTCATGCTACTAGCGATAATAGGTTGGACAAATTGTTGATCTTGAATGTAAACTCCCCATGTACAAAATAACGTGGGTTTAAGGTATTTCGATGGAGGCTAGCATCTTGGAGATATGGTGCAGCTTGCTTCTCTTCATGTTTCAATGGAGTCTATCTTGGACAAATGGTGGAGCATCCTTCTCTCCATGTTTCAATAGACCCTAGCTTAGACAAGTGGTGGACCTTTGCTTCTCTCTATGTTTCAATAGAGTTAGCTTGGACAAGTGGTGGACCTTGAAACCAAACCCCTATGTAAAACCTTTCATGGTCACTCCAAGTGGTCAGAAAGAATAACCATTAAGATATAGTCTTATAGGTTGGACAAGTGGTGGACCTTAATACCCAAATATTCTTAATATAATGACACAGAGTGAAAAAGTGGTGAATCTTGAGACCAAACCCCTCATGCTACTAGCGTTAATAGGTTGGACAACTGGTGGACCTTGAATGTTAACCTTCCATGTTTCAATAGAGTTAGCTTCGACAAATGGTGGAGCATCCTTCTCTCCATGTTTCAATGGAGCCTAGCTTGGACAAGTGGTGGACCTTTTGCTTCTCTCTATGAGAAGAATAAAGTTAGTTTGGATAAGGGGTGGACCTTGGAACCAAACCCCTATGTAAAACATATCATGGACATTTCAAGTGGTGAGAAAGAATACCCTTTAAGATATACCCTTATAGGTTGGACAAGTGGTCGACCTTAACACCTAGATCTTCTTTATATAATGACATAGAGTGGAAAAGTGGTGAATCTTGAGACCAAACCACTCATGCTACTAGGGATAAGAGCTTGGAAAAGTGACTGGCCTTGACGTTAAACCCCACATGTAAACAATATCGTGGGTTTAAGGTATTTCAATGGATCCTAGAATCTTGGAGACATGGTGCAACTTGCTTCTTTTCATGTTTCAATGAAGCCTATCTTCCACCAATGGGGGATCATCCTTCTCTAAATGTCTCAGTGGAGCCTAGCTTGGACAAGTGGTGGACCTTTGCTTCTCTCTATGTTTCCATAGAGTTAGCTTGGACAAGTGGTGGACCTTGGAACCAAACCCCCATGTAAAACATATCATGGTCATTCTAGGTGGTGAGGAATAATACCCTTTAAGATCTAGCCTTATAGGTTGGACAAGTGGTCGACCTTAAAACCTAGATCTTCATAATATAACGACATAGAGTGGAAAAGTGGTAAATCTTGAGACCAAACCACTCATGCTACTAAGAATAATAGGTTGGACAAGTGGTGGACCTTGAATGTAAACCCCCCATGTACGAAATATCATGGGTTTAAGGTATTTCAATGGAGCCTAGCATCTTGGAGACATGGTGCAGATTGCTTCCCTTCATGTTTCAATGGAGCCTATCTTGGACAAATGGTGGAGCATCCTTCTCTCCATGTTTCAATGGAGCCTAGCTTGGACAAGTGGTGGACCTTTGCTTCTCTCTATGTTTCAATAGAGTTAGCTTGGACAAGTGGTGGGCCTTGGAACCAAACTCCATGTAAAACCTATCTTGGTTACTCCAAGTGGTGAGAAAGAATAAAGTTTAAGATATAGCCTTATAGGTTGGACAAGTGGTGGACCTTAGCACCCAGATATTCTTAATAGAATGACATAGAGTGGAAAAATGGTGAATCTTGAGACCAAACCACTCATGCTACTAGAGATAATAGGTTGGACAAGTGGTGGACCTTGAATGTAAACCCCCCATGTTCAAAATATCATGGGTTTGAGGTATTTCAATGGAGCCTAGCATCTTGGAGACATGGTGTAGCTTGCTTCTCTTCATGTTTCAATGGAGCGTATCTTGGACAAATGGTGGAGCATCCTTCTCTCCATGTTTCAATGGACCCTAGCTTGGACAAGTGGTGGACCTTTGATTCTCTCTATGTTTCAATAGAGTTAGCTTGGACAAGTGGTGGACCTTGAAACAAAACCCCCATGTAAAACCTATGCTGGTCACTCCAAGTGGTGAGAAAGAAAACCCTTAAGATATAGCCTTATAGGTTGGACAAGTGGTGGACCTTAACACCCAAATATTCTTAATATAATGACATAGAGTGAAAAAGTGGTGAATCTTGAGACCAAACCACTCATGCTACTAGCGTTAATAGGTTGGACAAGTGGTGGACCTTGAATGTAAACCCCCCATGTTTCAATAGAGTTAGCTTCGACAAATGGTAGAGGATCCTTCTCTCCATGTTTCAATGGAGCCTAGCTTGGACAAGTGGTGGACCTTTGTTTCTCTCTATGTTTCAATAGAGTTAGCTTGGACAAGTGGTGGACCTTGGAGCCAAACCCCCATGTAAAACATATCATGGACATTTCAAGTGGTGAGAAAGAATACCCTTTAAGATATACCCTTATAGGTTGGACAAGTGGTCGACCTTAACACCCAGATCTTCTTAACGTAATGACATAGAGTGGAAAAGTGGTGAATCTTGAGACCAAACCACTCATGCTACTAGAGATAATAGGTTGGACAAGTGGTGGACCTTGAATGTAAACTCCCCATGTACAAAATATCGTGGGTTTAAGGTATTTCAATGGATCTTAGCATCTTGGAGACATGGTGCAGCTTGCTTCTCTTCATGTTTCAATGGAGCCTATCTTGGAAAATGGTGGAGCATCCTTCTCTCCATGTTTCAATGGACCCTAGCTTAGACAAGTGGTGGACCTTTGCTTCTCTCTATGTTTCAATAGAGTTAGCTTGGACAAGTGGTGGAACTTGGAACCAAACCCCCATGTAAAACCTATCATGGTCATTCCAAGTGGTGAGAAAGAATACCCTTTAAGATATAGCCTTATAGGTTGGACAAGTGGTGGACCTTAACACCCAGATCTTCTTAATATAATGACATAGAGTGAAAAAGTGGTGAATCTTGACATCAAACCACTCATGCTACTAGTGATAATAGGTTGGACAAGTGGTGGACCTTGAATGTAAACCCCCCATGTACGAAATATCATGGGTTTAAGATATTTCAATGGAGCCTAGCATTTTGGAGACATGGTGCAGCTTGCTTCTCTTCATGTTTCAATCAAACCTGGCTTGGACAAATGGTGGAGCATCCTTCTCTCCATGTTTCAATGGAGCCTAGCTTGGACAAGTGGTGGACCTTTGATTCTCTCTATGTTTCAATAGAGTTAGCTTGGACAAGTGGTGGACCTTGGAACCATACCCCTATGTAAAACCCATCATGTGCATTCCAAGTGGTGGTAAATAATACCATTTAAGATATAGCCTTATAGGTTGGACAAGTGGTGGACCTTAACACCCAGATCTTCTTAATATAATGACATAGAGTGGAAAAGTGGTGAATCTTGAGACCAAACCACTCATGCTACTAGGGATAATAGGTTGGACAAGTGGTGGACCTTGAATTTAAACCCCACATATACAAAATATCATGGTTTAAGGTATTTCAATGGAGCCTAGCATCTCAAAGACATGGTGCATCTTGCTTCTCTTCATGTTTCAATGGAGCCTATTTTGGACAAATGGTGGAGCATCCTTCTCTCCATGTTTCAATGGACCCTAGATTGGACAAGTGGTGGACCTTTGCTTCTCTCTATGTTTCAATATAGTTAGCCTATATTAGACAATTAGTAGACCTCGAATCTCTCCATGTTGTCTAGAGCTGAGCTTGGACAAGTGGTGGACCTTACTTCTCCCTTCCCTTAGTTTACTAGCTTAAATGATCACTATGTATACTTGCTTAGATCTAGCTTGAACAAGTGGTGGAACTTGTATTCACACAAACTTAATCCATTACAAAAAAGTATATGTTAAAATAACATTTGGTTTTTTTTGTTTCAGGAAAGATGGCTCCAAAGAAACAGGTTGCAAGGGTTGCTGTCTCAGTTGACTATACTTGCAATGATCTTAGGAAATGGTATTTGGACATACATGGTATAGAGGGTGCACAATTTCATAAGGTGCATCTATTTATTGCCAAAAAGGAGAATGACAGCTTGTTTGAAGATGTTGGACAAGTTGTGGAAGCATCTGTCTCTGTAGTTGATGGTCATCCAGAGGTGGAATGCATTGACATTCTAGTTCCAATGAATCTAGAATTTCAACTATCTCCAGGAGCATATGCATTGGAGCGCATGTCTAGAAACAAAGAAGAGACAATGTTTTCTCGAGGATGGAAGTTTGCAGAATCAAATCCAAATATCACAGCAGATCAACTTCAAAGCTCCATCATTGCCACACTACAACGAAAGAAGGTGAAAGCTTCATGACCACCATCCACAAAGAAGCAAGCAAAAGTGCAGAAAGTAGAAGCTAAGCGAACTAGTTCCATTTTGGATGTAGACAAGGCATCTTTGGCATCCTCATCAACAGAGGGTTCAATGTCAAAGATGAGAATTGTGGATCCAAATGTTTTAGAAGATACAGGTGGAATGAATAAGTACATAAATTATTTTCCTTTCCAATATAGGGAATTTGATATCCCTATTCAAAATTGTTGGCTTGCTCCTGATCACTATAATGCACGTATTATGGATAAAAAACACGCTGAAAGTGTGTTATTTGGATTTTCACGGAGTACGACCAAGCCTGCAGCATGTGCATATTTGATGCCTGTTCGAAATGCAAAATCAAAGAAGGGGACTCCTTTGGCAGTAGAAGAGGTAGAGGAGCAAAAAATTAGAGATTATCATTATTGGATTCTTGATGGGCAGCATTCAATCTATGCTGCAAAAGTTTTGCTTCACAATGAACAAAACAACAAAGAGATCTTTGAAAGACTGATTAGCGTGTATAAATTTAGAAAGGCTCGCATTGTTGTGAATGCTCCTCCATTTGTTGCAACTGCTATATCTGCCATTGCAAATGAGGAGGCTCAGGCATTGTATGTCAAGCAACCTTACAGCCAAATATTGAGACATTTACGGAGTCAATGGATCTTCTCAGGACGACCACCAAAGGCAGCAAGTGGAATTGCAGAGGGACATGCATCTCGTGCCGGATGGGATGTAAGTTATTTTCTTTGTCTTTTTGATAGTGTTTAATTAACAAATCTTGCTCAATAGTTTAATTATTTCTCTATTTCTTTTTAGGCTTTTCTTCGATTGGCAAGAATGAGTGCAGCAGCAAGTTGGATTGCTAAACAGGCACACATGGTCACGTACTCTGATTTAGTTTATGATTGCTGGATAGAAATCATTGAAAATCTAGAAGAGGAGAATAAGAAACCCCCAACAACTGTATTTAGATACCTTTGTGGCCTTGAGGAATCAGAGGTAAAGACTATTCAAGAAGAGATTAGAGATGAGAAGATTTTACTGTCAAAGAGTGCAAAGGATGGTGATGCAACTGACATGTATGATCGAATCAAGCAGTTGAAGCAAGACAAATTGATTCAAGATGCACTTCTTGAAGGCTTCAACAATTTGAATGAGTCTTCACCATGTAAAGACTGGGAGGAGGTGGTCAAAATGTATAACATCAATGATGTTGTTTATAAAACAATTTTAATGCTATGCGAGGAATGGATCAGATCTAGTTTGACGCGTGGAACAAAGAAAATGGCTTTTCCAGATGGAGCAATAAAATACATGCAATGGGCAATTCACCTTCAAAAGGAGAAAACTGAGCCTAGAGATTTGCCATGGTCAATCTATGTGGTGAGCCTACAAATGGAAGGCAATCTCTACTTGATGCGCCACTTCAATAATAAAGTGCCTATTGGCTTATGTGTTTTAGATATGACAAAAAACGTTGGAGGCAATTTGAAGTGGAGTGAGGAGACATTTAACAATGCTTTGGATGGGATCTTGGCTATTGCTGGAGGGTCAAAGATCCTGGATTTGTCTTTCTTGCATTTGTGGATTTCACTAACTTCACAAAATTGCAATGTGCCTTTCACGCCATGGGAGATAATCTGAGCTACCATTGTTGTGGTGCATTGCATCACTTTCCATCAGCTCCTTGCAAAGGAGCAATTCAATTCCTAACAGTTATTGCCTTCTTGGGACAAGGCAATGCATTTGAAGACCTGAGAAGAAGATCAGAGGAACATCCCATGCCAATTGATTGTTCTCTTCTTCAAGTAGCAGATAACGATATGTCAGATTTGCAATATTTGGAGGCCAAAAAAAGAGCTTTGGTCAAGCACTACATTCGTACATATTGTTTTGAAGACCGCAAGCTTGTTGATGTTTTTGGTGATGGCTCCTTGGTTGCACAAGAAGGAATACAACAGAAAAAGAAGTTATCTGCTTAATTGATAGTGTGGAGGAGGCAAAAAGCGTGGAGACCATGCTGCTAGACTTTGTTAAGTCTCATGAAGATATAGAAAAATGGGCTGGACTTCAACAATCCACTTCGCAATCAGGCGACATTGTGCCTGTTACAGAGGAGTGCTCTCCACAAAGAGAAGAAGAACAACAACAACACCATCCTCTGTCAATGGAGGACTTTTTGGAAATGGAGACACGTATGTTTTGAGTTTCTTGTGCATGTTAGTGTTTCTTGTTACTGATTTGATACTCTTAATGTTAGATTTTGCTTTATATAGTATTGATTGAGTTTGTATTTTTTATCTCAAGCATTCAAGGTTTGAATGTAAATAGTAAATTACTTGAGTTTTTGAATGGTGGATCTGTAGACTAAAACTATAACATTTAATACTCACAAAGACTTAATTACTTAAGAGCTTGAACTCAATAAGTTTTGGACCTTTTATCAATACCCCCTTGATATGATACATTAGATCGTAGCATGGTTAAATGGTGATGCTTCATAAATTGAACCTAGCTTAGACAGGTGCTGGAGCCTAAATTTAAACTAACCTTGCTAGAAGGGAGCTTATGTTTGGACTTTGAGAACTAGCATAAGTAATCAATTAGAGCATAGATTAGACATGTGGTGGTGGCCGGCCTTAGAGACCAAAATCTTAATGAGCTTGGAAAGGTATTTAAGTACTGCAATTTACTTAGTTTTAGTACTCATTAAATGCATAGCTTGACAAAAGGTGGACCTTACATGGATCCTAATTTCAAGAGGTGTGGTAGACCTTCAAAACAAGCTCATATAGCTTGGACATGTGGTAGACCTTGCATGAAGACTAGTTTAGACAAGTGTGGTACACCTTGTAACCAACACCCATTTGTTTATTAGCTTGGACAAGTGGTGGACCTTGCTTTTATGTTTCAATGGAGCATATTTTGGACAGGTGGTAGACCTTGTTTCTCTCCATGCTTCAATGGAGAGAAACTTTAGCTTGGACAAGTGGTGGACCTTGTTTTTATGTTTTAAAGGAGCATATTTCGGACAAGTGGTAGACATAGTTTCTCTCCATGGTTCAATGGAACCCACCTTAGACAAGTGAAGTACCTTGAAACCAAACCCCCATAATACAACCTACTAAATAGGTTGGAAAATTGGTGGGATATGAAACCATCCATGATAGAGCATAGTATAGGTGAAAACGTAGTGGTCCTTATATCAATTACCCATGCATAGCTTGGACAAGTGGTGGACCTTGATTCTCTCTATGTTTCAATGGATCCTATCTTGGACTAGAGATATATCTTACTTAGTTCCATGCTTCAATGGATTGTAGCTTGGATAAGGAGTGGAACTTCAAACAAAACTCCACAGCATAGCATAATTAACAATTCATGGGTTTTATAGAGATTGTCTTGCCTATTTTGGAGAGTTGGTACACCTTTATTCTCCATTATTCAATGGATCTGAGGTTGGACAAGCGGAGCTGGAGAAGTGGTCAACCTTAAAATGAAACCTCCCATGCTACAACCCATCATAGATCGTATATGTAGTGGACCTTGAAACTCTTTTATGTCCCTAGCTTAGAGAAGCATTGCACTCTTGATTATCTCCATACATGAAGGCAAGGTTGGACAAGTGGTGGACCTTCAAACCAGAATCTCTATGCAATAATAGGCAAGTGGTGGAGCTTGTTTTCTCCATGTTCCAATGGAGCCTAGCTTAGACAAACAATGGAGCTTGCTTCTCTCCATGTTTCAATGGATCCTAGCTTAGAAAAGTGGTGGAGCTTTGCTTCTCTCCATGTTCCAATGGACCATAGCTTAGACAAGTGGTAGACCTTGAAAAACACCCCCCGTATACAACATATTATGGGGTTTTCATGTTTCAATGGCTCCTAGCTTGGACAAATGGTAGAGCTTGCTTCTCTTTATGTTTCAATGGATCCAATCTTAGCCAAGTGGTGGACCTTGAAACAAGAATCCCCCCCCCCCCATGTACAACGTATTATGGGTTTTGAAAGCACTGGGAGAAAATAATAGCTTTGATAAGTGGTGGACCTTGCTTCTCTCCATGCTTCAATGGAGCCGAGGTTGGACACATGT
This sequence comes from Adiantum capillus-veneris, assembly GCF_014529385.1. Lineage (NCBI taxonomy): Eukaryota > Viridiplantae > Streptophyta > Polypodiopsida > Polypodiales > Pteridaceae > Adiantum > Adiantum capillus-veneris. Next base: position 140,487,386 of record NC_140951.1, on the reverse strand, counting down.
TGGAGAGAAGATGGTTGCCCATGAAATAAGACCATGCATGCTATAATCAATCATATGTTGTACACATGGTGGACCTTGCAATTGTTTTATATGCCTAACTTGGACAAGTGGAGGACCCTTGATTACCTCCAGATATCAACAACAAGCCAAGTTTGGACAAGTGTAGTACCACCAAACCAGAATCTATATGCTACAATAGAGTATAGGTAGGACACGCGATGAACCTTGATATCAAACCATCCATGCTACTAGAGATGATAGGTTTCACATGTGGTGGAACCTTGTATCAATGTTCTATGTGTAGTTTTTGACTAGTGATAGACCTTGAAACTAATCCCTCTAGGCTACAAGAAAAAAGAGATGGATGAGGAGGCTAGACTACTTTTGTTGCATCAATGCATCCCATGTTACCACATATACTATAGGGTTCTTGGATAAGTGTTGGATCTTGTGTCAATGCTCCATGTCTAGCTTGGACAAGTGGTGGACCTTGGTTCTCTCTATGCTTCAAATGGGCAATAGATTGGAGACACAGTGGCCTTTTTTTTCAATGATTTTATTTTTTGGAAACCTTGGAGGCACCATGTAAGAGGCACTCTAAGTCTTCCATACAATGGACCTATTGGACTATAAAATAATGATATCTTTCTTTGATATTGTCATTATTTTATGCATAATATTTTCTTCTTTTTGCAGACACAAAGGAGTTAAGTGATATAAAAACTAGATGTATTTCACACTATGATTGGCATGAAGATCCTTTTGGGACACCAACTTTTCCTATTCCCAAAGATGTAATTTTCCATATTAACGGTGTGGATTTTGAAGTGCGACTTTCATGTATTGAAGGAGCTGGTTATGGGCTATTTGTGCATACTACCCTGGAAAGTGGTTTGACTATTCTAAACTATGGAGGGCATAAGTATAGATTTCAAGACTGGAAAAAGATATGCAAAATATTTCCAAGAGCTTATAAATATTCTCTTCTAGAGGATCCAAACATAGAAGAAGAGGAAGATCAATCATACATTATTGGTTGTGTAGAAGAAGGAAACGTGTCGGGCTATATAAATAGTTCTCACAGTACAAATGTCTGTCCCAACGTACGCTATACATTTGATCCAAATTTGCCACCTTGGCATAAATGCACCTCTTCACACATCAAGTCAGAAGAATATGGCCATGTATGCATTGAGACTATTTGTCAAGTTGAAGCAGGAGAAGAGTTGTTTGCTGACTATAACTTTACTTGACATTGTAAAGTATTGTACATGGATGGAAATCTCAAGTACATGCATCATTTTCATTTTTCATGGATGAAATCTCAAGTGAATATAACATTTGATTATTGTTTAGTTTATGCTCAACGAGAATCTAGAGTGCTCTTATGCTTTGTGTGTTGTCTAACATATTTGACTACCTTGGCCATAGAATCTTGATTCTACTCTAGATTTGTGATAAATCTTACCAAAATTTAATCAATGTCTAGGTTGGACAAGTGGTGGGGCTTCAAACATTACTGTCTTAAACAAGTGGAGTTATCTTACTTGAATAAGTGGTGGCCTTTGAATCCAAATCTAAGCCAAATCTCTAATTATTTTCTTGTAGTCTAGGTTGGACATTTGGTGGACCTTGTATCCATGTTTCCTCAACAAGGGTGGCTTTTAGTTTTCACTTTAAGTACTCATCTTTAATAAAGTGTAGGATGGAAAATGTTGAGTTAGTAGATTGTATTTTAGACAAGTGGTGTTTGGTGTACGAATGCTGAAAATGGTTGCAAGGATTCTAACAACGACTTTACCTTAAATAAATTTCTTACTAGGAGTTCTACATATAAATATGGTGAATAAAATTCTAGTGGTTTTGAGATACCATTTGTGTGTGTGTTTTCTTAGATTCACAAACTGGGATGGATAATGCTCCTATGGTTCAGTCAACAACTATAGAATCCATAGATTCTATGGTTTCTAAAGTGCCCAAGATGGATGATATTTCTATACTAGAGTCTAGTGTTGTGCAACTTGAGCAAGCTTCCAATAATGAGAACCAAGAAATCGATGCTTCAAAAATGCAACATACATCAAAAGAGACTGAAAAGTCCACTCACGAGCTATTGCCAATTGGTACTACGTCATGTAGCGTAGATGTTGAGAAATCCATGCTTACAATTATATTGGATTTAAATGGTCTATTGTTGAAACGTTCCCCTCAACCATCCTCACACCACAACTCAGTGCAAATGGATTCAAAAAGATATATTATACTCAGGCCAGGTTGCATCCAATTCTTGAAGACTATTTTACAAAGGTTTAATGTTGCAATTTGGTCGACAGCTACTAGGAATAATGTGTATCAAATCCTTGCAGCACTAAACAACTTAGCTGAGGATACATTGCCTTTCTTTGCAATTTGGTCGCAAGATGTTTGCTACACCGCTCAAACTCAAAAATTGTTTAGACCCGACAATCCAAACGTTGAGGCAATGTTCAAGCCTCTAGCCAAAATTGCCATGGGGTTTGAATGTGATCCACAAAGAACAGTGCTTATTGATGACTCTCCTTACAAGGGATGTATTTCACCAGCAAACAATTGCATTTTTCCACCACAATTTGATGCTGAGAAGATGGTTGACAATATGCTCTTGGAGGAGCTACTGCCATACTTGATTCAGCTTGATGAGAGAAGGGATGTGCGTGATTTAATTGCTTCTAATCGTTATGGACAACCTATAGTGACAAATGATAGTGAATACAAACAAATCATGGAGTATTGGAAGCAGAAAAATGATGTTTGGTCAGCTAAGGTGTTCTTTACAAGAAGAATACCACCTGCAAAAGGTGACAGAGATGAAACTATCATTGAAGATGCAAGTGACACAAGCCACCGCAATGAAATGAGAAGAGCCCAAATACAAGAGATCTTGGCAAAGGAGCGTACACCCATTGAAAGCATGAAGGCGTCACAATTGACCACTTTAGCTAGGCAATTGGGTTGTAACACAAAAGGAGTTTTGAAGGCAACCACAGCAAAGGCTTATATAAATAAGGTGAAAGCTGAGAACAATCTTCTAAGGCTGGATAGAAAGCAACCCTAAGGTACTAGTGACATGTCATATATTCTTGATACACATGCTTGAACACTCATGTGCATGGTATCTAACAAATCTTTCTTTTTTATCCTTCTTGCAGGATCTTACAAAGGATACTACTAGATGGAGCTCAATCAATAGAGATTTTGATATTTTTGCTCAAAATAATGAAGCAGTCACCTACATTTTTTGTTTATCAATTTCTTGAGAGACTTTATTTTAGTTTGTAATCATCAAATGAAATGAAAAGTATCCTTCTTATTAAGATTGTTGATCTTTTTCTTGTTCAAACCTTTCAATTGTGATTTATAGTTTTGTTAGCATGAGATTGTGCTTTTTTAGTTTGAAAAAAACTGTCAAAGATCCAAGTCTTTTTGGCTTTACTTAAGTTATTAATTGTGAAAGATCCAAGTCTTTTTGCTTTACTTAAGTTATTGATTGCCTATGTAATAGTCCTTAAAACAATATCGGATGGCTTTCTTGCTCCCATGTCTCACATTGGTCTTTAGGTAAGACAAGTGGTGACCTTGAAAGTATGGTCTCATATCTCGATCAAGTGAAGAGACATGAAGCTTAAATATCACTACTATGTATCTAGTGTTAAACTCCATCGAGACAAAGACTAGATAGCCAAATTGCAGTCGAGTTTAAGTGAAAAATCCATTTGAGCTAAGGTAAAACTTATAGTGCCTCATTTTTCTAGGATTCTACCCCATCAAGGAAGTTAGAATCTAGCACAAACCAATTAAGACTCTTTTGGAGCCTAGATAGGACAATTCGTGGAACTTATGAAACTTATTATTGAGTTAGAGTCTAGTTTAGATAAGCAAAAGATCTTCAAACCAGCACTTGACTTTCTTACTATTCAATATTCAAAGTCCCTTGAGGCTAACAAATTACATACCCACTTGTAACCTAACTAATGAGTAATTATATAGATCTAAGCAAGTATATATAATGAGTCTTCAAACTAATAATCCAAGGGAAGAGAGTAGCAAGGTCCACTACTTGTCCAAGCTCAGCTCTAGACAACATAGAAAGATGCTAGTTCTACTAATTGTCTAATTATAGGCATGGAGAAATGATAGAAGGTTGACCACTTGTCCAACCTATCATCTCTAGTAAGATGGGAGGTTTGGCCTTAAGATTCACCATGTAACCAACCTATACATCATTGTATTATGAAGAGTTAAAAAAGCAAAGCTCCACCACTTGTCCAAGCTAGTTCTAAAATCCACATGGAGATAAGCAAGCTCCACCATTTGTCGAATCTCTCTTCCATTAAAACATGAAAAAACTCATCTATGTTGTACAGGGGGACACTTTTTTCCAAGGTCCACCACTTGTCCAAGCTAGGATCCCTAGTAGCACGAGTGGTTTGGTCTCAAGATACACCACTTGTACACTCTATGTCATTATATTAAGAAGAACTATGTATTAAGGTCCACCACTTGTCCAACCTATAAGGTTATATCTTAAATGGTATCCTTTCTCACCACTTGAAATGCCCATGATATGTTTTACACGGGGGTTTCATTCCAAGGTCCACCACTTGTCCAAGCTAACTCTATTCAAACATAGAGAGAAGCAAAGGTCCACCACTTGTCCAAGCTAACTCTATTCAAACATAGAGAGAAGCAAAGGTTCACCACTTGTCAAAGCTAGGCTCCGTTGAAGTATGGAGAGAAGTAACCTCCATCATTTTTCCAAGATAGGTGCCATTCAAACATGGAAAGAATCAAGATCTACCATGTCTCCGAGATTCTAGGCTCCATTGAAACACCCTAAAACCATGATATTTTGTACATGGGGTGTTTACATTCAAGGTCTACCACTTCTCTAACGTATTATACCTAGTAGCATGAGTGATTTGGTCTTAAGATTCACCACTTATCCACTCTATGTCATTATATTAAGAATAACTGGGTGTTAAGGTCCACCACTTGTCCAACCTATAAGGGTATATCTTAAATGGTATCCTTCACCACTTGTCAAGGTCCATCACCACTTTTCCAACCTATAAGGTTATATCTTGAATGATATTTTTCCTCATCACTTGTAATGTCCATGCTATGTTTTACAAAGGGGTTTTGTTCCAAGACCCACCACTTGTCCAAGCTAACTCCATTAAAACATAGAGAGAAGCAAAGGTCCACCACTTGTCCAAGATAGGCTCCATTGAAACATGGAGAGAAGGATGATCCACCATTTCTCCAAGATAGGTTCCATTGAAACATTGAGAGAAGCAATCTCCACCCATGTCTCCAAGCTAGGCTCCATTGAAATACCCTAAACCCATAATTTTGTACATGAGGGGTTTACATTCAAGGTCCACCACTTGTCCAACCTATTATCCCTAGTAGCAAGAGTGGTTTGGTCTCAAGATTCACCACTTGTACACTCTATGTCATTATATTAAGAAGAAATATGTGTTAAAGTCCACCACTTGTCCAGCCTATAAGGTTATATTTTAAATAGTATCCTTTCTCACCACTTGAAATGCCCATGATATGTTTTACATGGGGTTTCATTCCAAGGTCCACCACTTGTCCAAGCTAACTCTATTAAAACATATAGAGAAAGAAAGGTCCACCACTTGTCCAAGCTAGGCTCATTGAAACATGGAGAGAAGGAACCTCCACTGTTTCTCCTAGATAGGCTCCATTGAAACATGGAGAGAAATAAGCTCCACCATGTCTCCAAGTTGCTAGGCTCCATTGAAATACCCAATACCCATAATTTTTTGTACATGGGGGGTTTACATTCAAGGTTCACCACTTGTCCAACCTATTATCCCTAGTAGGTTTGGTCTCATGATTCACCACTTGTCCACTCTATGTCATTATATTAAGAGGAATTAGGTGTTAAGGTCCACCACTTGTCCAACCTATAATGTTATAGCTTGAATGGTATTTTTTCTCACCACTTGTAATGCCCATGACATGATTTACATGGGGGTTTTGTTCCAAGGTACACCACTTGTCCAAGATAAATCTATTGAAACATAGAGAGAAACAAAGGTCCACCACTTTTCCAAGCTAGGCTGCATTGAAACATGGACCTTAATACCAAATTATTTCTAGTAGCATGAGTGATATTTTGTACATGGGGCGTTTACATTCAAGGTCCACCACTTGTCCAACCTATTTCCCTAGTAGGTTTGGTCCCAATTTCACCACTTATCCACTCTATGTCATTATATTAAGAATAATTGGGTGTTAAGGTCCACCACTTGTCCAACCTATAAGGTTATATATGAATGGTATTTTTTCTCACCACTTGTAATGCCCATGATATGTTTTACATGGGGTTTTTGTTCCAAGGTCCACCACTTTTCCAAGATAACTCTATTCAAACATAGAGAGAAACAAAGGTCCACCACTTGTCCAAGCTAGGCTCCATTGAAACATGGAGAGAATGATGCTGCACCATTTATCCAAGATAGGCTGCATTGAAACATGGAGAGAAGCAAGCTTTACCATGTTTCCAAGCTAGGCTCCATTGAAACACTCTAGGGGGTTTTTATTCAAGGCCCACCACTTGTTTAACCTATTATCCCTAGTAGCATGAGTGGTTTGGTTTCAAGATTCACCACTTGTACACTCTATGTCATTATATTGTGTTAAGGTCCACCACTTGTCCAACCTATAAGGTTATATCTTAAATGGTATCCTTTCTCGCCACTTGAAATGCCCATGATATGTTTTACATGGGAGTTTCATTCCAAGATCCACCACTTGTCCAAGCTAACCATATTCAAACATAGAGAGAAACAAAGGTCCACGACTTGTCCAAGCTAGGCTCCATTGAAACATGGGAGAGAAGGAACCTCCACCATTTCTCCTAGATAGGCTCCATTAAAACATGGAGAGAAGTAAGTTCCACCATGTCTCCAAGATGCTAGGCTCCATTGAAATACGCAAAACCCATGATATTTTGTACATGGGTGATTTACATTCAAGGTCAACCATTTCTCCAACCTATTATCCCTAGTAGGTTTGGTCTCACAATTCACCACTTTTCCACTATATGTCATTATAATAAGAGGAATTGGGTGCTAAGGTCCACCACTTGTCCAGCCTATAAGGTTATACCTTGAATGGTATTTTTTCTCACCACTTGTAATGCCCATGACATGCTTTACATGGGGGTTTTGTTCCAAGGTTCACCACTTGTCCAAGCAAATTCTATTGAAACATAGAGAGAAACAAAGGTCCACCACTTTTCCAAGCTAGGCTCCATTGAAACATGGACCTTAATACCAAATTATTCCTAGTAGCATGAGTAATATTTTGTACATGGGGGGTTTGCATTCAAGGTCCACCACTTGTCCAACGTACTTTTCCTAGTAGGTTTGGTCGCAAGATTCACCACTTGTCCACTCTATGTCATTATATTAATAATAATTGGGTGTTAAGGTCCACCACTTTTCCAACCTATAAGGTTATATATTGAATGGTATTTTTTCTCACCACTTGTAATGTCCATGATATGTTTTACATGGGGATTTTTTTCCAAGGTCCACCACTTGTCCAAGCTAAATCTGTTCAAACATAGAGAGAACAAACGTGCACCACTTGTCCAAGGTAGGCTCCATTGAAACATGGAGAGAATGATGCTCCACCATTTATCCAAGATAGACTCCATTGAAACATGGAGAGAAGTAAGCTCCACCATGTTTCCAAGATGCTAGAGTCCATTGAAATACCCAAAACCCCTGATACTTTGTACATGGGGGGTTTACATTCAAGGTCCACCACTTGTCCAACCTATTATCCCTAGTAGCATGAGTGGCTTGGTCTCAGGATTCACCACTTGTCCACTCTATATCATTATATTAAGAAAAATTGGGTTTCCATATCTAAATGGATCTTTGCTTGGATAAGTGGTAGACCTTGAGACCTAAATACCCATTCTACACTAGAGCATTGGTTAAGCCTTATACACTTCAAGCATACCTTTAACAACAAGTAGTAGTTATTAGTTGACTTAAGTCTAGTTGAACTCCATGGTATTGAGACTAAGAGAGAGTGTAGCATAAAAAAGAGTCAGGATTTTAATTTGACTTTCTTTCTATTAATGAGTAGATCATAGATGGATTTTGGTATCTAATAAAACCTTAGGGTAGACAATGTAAAACTCATGTCTATTGTTGTGTTTGCATTAAGTGTTCTTGTTCTTTAATTTCAGAACCATTACAGAAAAATGGATTGGCTATATGCTGGCATAAATTGAAGAAAACTATTGAATTACCCATCCAACCTCCTCCAAGACCTTGTCCAAGGAATGAATCACCTCCTTATCACCTACCACTTGCTTTCAAGGACATCAAAAGAGTACTTATCTTGGATCTAGAGGGGTTACTTCTCAAGACAGTTGAAATGAAACATGGAGATTCTATGCCATCTTGGGCTCAACACATGCGACTTGTGGAGGACAAAGATGAAGTTTATCATGTGGTGCGACCAGACGCACAAAGTTTTTGGATTTTTGTGCTGAATACTTTGAGCTATGGATATGGAGTTGCTATAACTTAACAAGGGTGCAACGCATCACACAAAAGTGTTTTCCTGAGCAGTATACCAAGTTCAAGGTGTTTATGAGTAACAAAAATTGCCAAAATCCAAATATCATGTTAGGATTTACAAGGGTTTATCACAAAAATCTGAGTGATATTTGGAAGATATTTGAGGATTTGGATGCAAACAATACCTTAATTTTTGATGACACTCCATATAGGGTGATGTGGAACATGCCAGGGACATATCTTATATTTCCAAAGATGTGGAGGCAAACTTCCGAGCAACTTCAAAACTTCTTGCAGAGAACCATAATTCCATGGTTGGTAGGATGGTTGTATGCAAGAGATAAGAGAGTCTATACATACAACACAATTGTAAATCAGTATAGTGATTCTGAGACAAATTATGTCCTTGGTGTGTACTTGTCAACACGAAAGCATTGAATAAATATGGCTATAAGATGCTTTTTTTATTCTAGTGTGTATCTTTCAACATTTGTATAATTTGATATAGTCTTTTTTTTTTTTTTAAAGGTGTGTCAATTTTATGAACACTTGAATGGAGTGCACCCTACTCTAAGGGGACTTCAATGTACTATTGGAGTGCATCCTATTGTAAGGGGACTCTGATGTATTGCTAGAGTGCACCCAAATTTTTGGGGACTCATTTTTTATTTGATTGGGGCCTATGTTGGGTCATATAGTAAAAGAAATCATTTTTTTTTGTCAATTCATATCGAGGTTGCATTTATTTGGAACTATGAAAGAATTGATGTTTGATGTCAAAATAAAACTTGTAAGTGTGGATCAGAGAATTCATGGACTTTAAATATGTGAGAGGGATCTTTTTCTTGGGCACAAATGTTTGCTTCAAGAATTTTGTCATTACATACTTTATGTGAAAGAGTTTTAGAACCTAAAAGACTTTGAAAACAAAACTATGGAATCTAAGTGCATGTATTCTTGAATGGCTTGAAAGTTGATGTATACATGCATGTCGCCTTGATGAAGATTTAGATCTGACAAGATGGAAAGATATATATAATTCTTGGACGTTACCTTTGTCAATTTGGTAATAACATATTTAACTTTCTTTTAATATGGGTGGAAAATATATTATTATGTGCATTTGGAACCTAATTGCTTGACCTTCAAACCAAGATTCCTATGTTATTTTTTCATATACTTTTTTGTACTGAATTAAGATTGTGGATGCAAGGTCCACCACTTGTTCAAGCTAGATCTAAGAAAGTATATATACTGAGTCTTCAAACTAGTAAACCAAGGGAGAGAGAAGCAGGGTCCATCACTTGTCCAAGCTCATCTCTAGACAACATAGAGAGATGTTATGTCTACTAATTGTCCAATATAGTCATGGAGAAATGATAGAAGGTTGATCCACTTGTCCAACCTATCATCTCTAGTAAAATGGGAGGTTTGGCCTTAAGATTCACCATGTAACCAACATATACTTCATTGTATTATGAAGAGTAGAAAAGAAAAGCTCCACCACTTGTCTAAGGTAGTTCCAAAATCAACATGGAGAGAAGAAAGCTTCACCATTTGTCCAAGATAGGTTCCATTAAAACATGGAAAACCTCATATATGTTGTACATGGAAGCTTTTTTCCAAGGTCCACCACTTGTCCAAGCTAGGATCCATTAAAACATGGATAGAAACAAGGCTCCACAACTCGTCCAACCTTTATAGCTGCGAAGTGTACCGGTTGTCTAAACTAGGCATGGGAAAATAATAGAAGGTCCACCACTTATCCAATATATTATCTCTAATAGCATGGGAGGTTTGGTCTCAAGATTTAGGAATTGGCTGACCTGTATTTCATTGTATTATGATGAATTTGGTTTTAAAGTCAACTACTTATCCAAGCTATAAGTTTATATCTTGAATGGTATTCCTTCCCATCACTTAGAAAACCAATGATATGTTGTACATGGGGGGTTTGTTACAAGGTCCACCACTTGTCCAAGCTAGTTTCATTGAAACATGGATGAAGACAAGCTCCACCATTTGTTAAATCTAGACTCCATTGAAATCTAGAAAATCCATTCTATGTTGTACATGGGGTTTTTGTTTTAAGGTCCAACACTTGTCCAAGCTAAGATCCATTGAAACATGGAGTAGAGAAACACTCCACCACTTGTCCAAGCTAGGCAACATTGATAGTAGTTGGTTTATTTTGAAGATCCACCACGTGTCTAAGCTAACTCTATTGAAACATAGAGAGAAGCAAAGGTCCACCAACTGTTCAAGCTAGGCTCCATTGAAACATGGACAGAAGCAAGCTCCACCATTTCTCCAAGATAGACTCCATTGAAACATGGAGAGAATCAAAGGTCCACCATTTCTCCAAGCCAAGATCTAGTTGTCCAACCTATAAGGTTATATCTTAAATGGTAATCTTTCTAATCACTTGGAATACCCATGATATGTTTTACATGGGGGTTTTGTTCCAAGATCACCACTTGTCCAAGCTAACTCTATTGAAACATAGAGAGAAGCAAAGGTCCACCACTTGTCCAAGCTAGTCTCCATTGAAACAAGGAGAGAAGCAAGCTCCATCATTTCTCCAAGATAGGCTAGCATGGATAAGTGCACCTTGAAACCAACCTTCCTATGAGGCAATAGAGCATATGCTACATATTTTATGTATGCCCCATGCCTCAAATTAAGAAGTTATAGATTAGAAGTGGACCTTGCTTAAATGTCACATGCAATAAATTAAGGAAAAATAGCCAAGTGGATTGTATTCCTCAATGGATCCTTGCTTTCACAAGTTGTGAACCTTGAGTCACTTTTACATTAACTTGGACAAGTGGTGGACCTAGAAACCAAGCTCTCCATGTTGAGATAAGTTGTAGGTAGGACAGTAGAACATAGACAACGATAATGGATGCAATATACTCCTCTCCTAATAATCCAATTGATTGAAACCATGATATTTTAGTTTTTTTCATTGTGTATTGTATGTGCATAAAGTGGAATGAGACCTAAAGAAAACTCAAATTTTTGACAAAATCTCTATATTTTATACATGATATATTGAAAGTTGTCCAACCTGGGAATTGGGATTTTCCCACTTTACCTAATATGGTCTTAAAGAGATTTTGTATATCATGTAGCAATTGTAGGTGGGCATGGTTACTGTGCTTAGAAAGAGATCAAGTTCTTTCTCAAATAGTATTCCATTATGCACCTTACAACTTGTTCACAACGATCAAATAAATGCATCGTAAATTGTGTCAATTCAAATTTTACCTAGGTAATTGTGCACTACTATATATAGAAGCGTATGCACCCAAACAATATTTTTTTGACCATTTGTTCTCATCAATTCCTTTCCTATCTCCACGCCATTTTTATTGCTACACAAGGTCAATTTGAACCAAATTTTCTTCTACGAGAGTATTTCCTCATTTTCTCTACAGCATTGGATGTTGTGGAATTCCCAATCGTAGGGCGAACTTTGAATTTTTATATGTATTCTATGTAAATTTTTTTATTGAATTTTTTTTAAAGCTATGTCCTCCTTACACCAAAAATTGAGGTTGTGTCCTCCCTACGCAAAAATAGAGTAGTCAAAAGCATGTCCAATTACACTATTTTGCAAAGGAGGACACAAAAGCCTATGTTTTTTTTTTGAGGTTGTGTCCTCCCTACATAAAAATAGTGTAGCTGGAAATGCATCTGGCTACACTATTTTTGCATAGGGAGGACACAAAAGCATATGTGAATATTTTTTAAGGTTGTGTCCTCCTTATGCAAAAATAGTGTAGTCCGACATGCATCCAGCTACACTATTTTTGAGTCAAGAGGACACAAAATCTTTTGTGATTTTTTTATTTTTTTTGTCCTCCTTAAGCAAAAATAGAGTAGTCAAACATGCGTTGGCATGCATCCGACTTCTTTATTTTCACGTATGGAGGACACTACCTCAATTTTTTGTGTAACTTTGTGAAGTGGTGCTCTCTTCAAGCGAGTGAAGAGTAAGTTTAAGATAGTGTGTTAATTTTGAAAGAGAAACTAAAGTGGCTCTATATTTTCTTTCTTTTAGGTATAATCTTTAGATATGGCAAGGACCAAAGAAACTGCAAGGAAAGTTCCTAGAGAAGATGTCAAATTAGGAGATGTTAAAGGAAGATATCAAACCAAGAGACAAAGGTGAGAGCTCTAAAGGAGACAAAGGTGAGAGCTCAAAGGGGAAAAAGGTGAGAGCTCAAAGGGAGATAAAGAAGTTGCATATTCCAAGAAACCACAACCAACCAAAAAGGGAGTTGGTATAAAACACCTACATGTAAATAAAAGGAGATTCTCTCAAAAGTTGAGATGCTTGAGGGAGATAAGGAGAGCACAAAAGGCTCTAACAGTTGCAATTCCAAGACTTTATTTTCAAAGACTCTATAGGCAGTTTAAGATTGATATGAGGAATCTTTCAATTTCTATTGTAATTGTGGAAGCCCTTGCATTTGTCTTTGCATGTTTTTCCCAATCCAACTATGTTGACAGCAACATGTCAAGACCCAAAACATAATCCATGCCATCCTCCAAGCCTACCTCTGAAGGGCCTAAGTAATCTGCCAACCATGGGGGGAGTTCTTTAAAGTAAGCGGAGATAATAAAAATTGCCTCAGGGTCTACCTCTTCCTTAAGGCTCTTTCACCTCTTCTTTCTCGTGTTCATGGGATTTTCTCTCTTTTTTTTCTCCTTCTTGCTCACAAGAAGTGAGGAAGAGGAGCCAAAATCCTTGCCCATATCTCTTGACACATTGCTCATTGAAAGGGTGACAAACCTAAACCGGGTTGGCCTATTTATAGTGTTGTGAAGGCATACAATATTGATGACATTGACATCAAACAAGATAAGACATCTAAACAAATCGAAATAATAAAACAAATAAGAATGAAAACTAACTAGATGAGACATCTGAACCAAACTTTCATTTGTCATTGATATGGAAATATTGTACAAAATGTCAGTCTACTACAAGAAGAGACAACCAGCATTCATACAAAATAGGAAGCAAACTTTATCTTGGAAGAAGATGTATTATCCCTTCTGGCTCTTCTTGGCATAGAAACTTCTTTTCAATCCTCCTCAGGACCTACAATCCATATTAAAAAATAGTAAAAGAAAGGATATGTCACTCAAATTTCTCCATCAAAAAAGAAACCTTATTTTTCATACCTTCTTTCCAGCTATCTAAAAAGAAAAAGTTGTAGGTAAATCCATCTCCTCATTGTGTAAGTCCTGCCTCACTTGGTACAATGAGCATTTGATTCTTATCTTCACTTGTTATCTTCAATGTTGCCAAGTGTTCATTGTTCATCCATACATCAATTTCATGAATGGAGTTCTCATTAAAATCATCCATGTTTTGATATAAAGGGACCAAGTCCCCCCCCCCCCCCCCCAATGATGCATTAAAAAAAAGTGAAATACTGAAGTTTTGGGTATGGATCATGTATTTACAAGCTATGAAGCAAGATCGCACTTTGCAAAGGACCCCATTCACTAGTTTTTGACTCCAGCTTTCATCCACCAACTCTAACACAATTTCACTGTCTAAGCACTTAACTGACGTCATTATTCTAGACAATTTCACATCAATCTTTGCAAAGAAATCTAGAAATACAATGATGAGCATCAAAATTGAAACTCTTCTCTGCTTGCATGCAATGTTGGCCTTTAAACATTTTTGGATCTCATGAAAGAGCTTGCACCTATAGCTTTCACTTGTTACTGAGCTTGGTAGTGGCCAGTCTCAACTTTTAAAACTAGGCAGTGCAACCTTGGTGACAATGTCCCAATCATTCATAGATTTTGGTGGGACATAAAAATAATCATTAAAAATATCCCTTTTTTCTAGAGAACTTCCTTTGTAAATCTCTTCACCAATGGATCCATGCCAAACATCTAAAATATCTATGACACAGTCCATTGGTTGCCATTCCTCTATGTTTGAGGGATACAAATCTGTAATGAGCATAGTATAGAAAAAGCATTAAAATTATACAACCAAGTAGAGAGCCACAAACAAACCAAAGAAAAGTGAAATAATCTTTTGTGTGCATTTGAACCACTTACAATTAGCAATATGGAATAGTAAAAACAAGAAGAGAACCACAAACAAGAAGAGAATTGTGAAGCACTTAACTAGCTTTTTGCGGAAGAATATTTGAGCTTTCATGTTGAAGGTAATCTCCTTATGCATGTAAACATGTTGCACCAAAACCTCTTTCACTAGCTTCTGGCTCCAACAAGTCAGAAGTCTTTCACTCTTCCCTTCCAACATGACAAGAATGGGTTTTTGGATGAGTTGTTTCTTCTCCTACTCTATTGCATTATAATCAAACTACCCTTGGTTATGGATATTGGGATCCATTGGTTGTGTTTATCTAGTGTGTCATAAGTGGTGATGGTTTCAATGGATGTGCTAGGGTGCTTAGATTGGGTGGACCCCATTGCTTAAGGAGAATAGGGTGCAGAGAAGAGGATGTAGAGTAGATGAAGGTGAAGAGAGAATAGCAAGAAGAGGAAGCAAGACAAGGTGAGACAAAGAGGGGTGGGAAAAGGAGGGAAACAAGACCATGAGAAGATTCAATAGATCTTTTGAGTCAGTGAAAGAGACTTTTTTAAGGTAAAAGGACCATGTACTTGAAAGTTACCTCAGATTCTGGCTCATCTACAATTCATTTTAGAATTTTCCAAAAAGAAGATTCCATAACAAAATCCCTCCCCTCATTGGCTTAGAGCACTCTCTCTCTCTCTCTAAATGCTATGTGAGCTTTGGCAAGTGTCCATAGGTCAACAAATACTTTGGGAGAGCTCATAGAGCAAGGTCTACTAAGATTTTTGATTCGGGCTCATTTCGGCCTCTGTTTCAACTACAAGCAGTGTTGTGCATGCAATTTTGTCGTTTTGTGTAGAATTTTTTGCAGTGTCATTTTTTGCATAACAAGTCCCTTACAGTGTTCTACGGTTTGTGCTATATAGCACATGTTCTTCTCGCTTCATTTCTCCTCTTTTTTGGTAATTTTCACATCATCTGCAGCATTTTCCATGGCTGCCAACAACACAGATGTGTTCAAGATATTTGATGTTGAGGATAGACTGGATGGGGACAATTACCATATGTGGGCTTACATGATGCAATATGTCCTTGTGTCAATGGGAGTTTGGAATATTTTGCAGGGCATTGATGTACGTCCTGGTTTTGAGGATGTAGGTGATGTTGAGGATGTTGCAGGTTTTGGTGACAGGATTACTACTGCTACCAGAGCTGTTTTGCCTACAATTGAGCAAGCTCATTGGGATGTAAAAGATGTGCAAGCTCATGCAGTCATTGGGTTGTCTATGAAGTGCACTATTACTCCTCACATTTGTTCAGCAAAAAATACAAAATATGCTTGGGATAATTTGGTTGGTCTTTATGCATGTCGTAACAATGAGGCAAAAATTCCATTACTGCATAAAGAGCTAGAGTCAAAGATTATCTATGAGGAATATGATATGGACACTTTTCTTGCTGGTGTCAAGGATATCAATGAGAAACTTATTTCTACAGGCAAAGTCATTTATGACAGTTCCCTTGTGCAGACTGTTCTTGATGCTTTGCTAGATTCTTACCAGACTTTTGCTAGTACTTGGAGACTTGTGACCCAAGGAAATTCAGAAGTTGTCAAGTTTGATGCATTATGTACATTGCTGTTGTGTGAGAGTCATTTTTTAGAAAAAACAATACTAGATGGTGTAGATTTGAATAGGCCTTTATTGTTGCTCAAAGAAAAGGTTGTAACAGCAATGTAGCCACTTCTCATGGTTCTTCTGTGAGTGGTAAATCACATGTTCCTAATGATTCTCCTGGCAGCAATTTATGTGGAAATTCTCGTGAAAAGGGAAAAAGAAGATGTGTTGCCATTATTGTAAAGCTAATGATCACTTGATCAAGGAATGTCCTAAGTTGAAGGCCAAAGAGGCTAAGAAGAAAGAGTCTATTTCCGCTGCAAATGTAGCAATTGTTGAGTCTTTTGTGAAAGGAGTCAGTGATGTTGATGTAGACTGGGCTTTTAATGTAGAGTCCACTTATAATCCTTATGTCCATGATGCATGCATGTCAATTGTTGCAGATTCACATGTGTGGTATTTTGACAGTGGTGCTACAAAGCACATTACCTCACATCATGATTTGTTTACCTCTCTTGAGTTTGTCCCTCAAGGGAATTTAGTCACTTGTGCCAACAATGCCTCTTATCCGGTTCAAAGAGTTGGAAAGATTGTGCTTACTCTGCTGCAAATGGCAGTTCTTTCACACTTGTTGATTGTTAGCAACAAGTTAATTATGTAACATTTTTCAAGAGTTTTATTGTAAAAACACTTATTCTTTTGATAAATTGGGAATATTATGACTCCTATTTGCCAAGTGGATATTGTAATCTATGAGCCGAAGCTATAAGCTTCAAGATTGTATCAATTTATCTTTGGTTAGAGCTCCCAAAGGATTAGTTTTTTACCAAAGAAACCTTGGCTAAGTTATAAAATCCAATTTTGTGAAGTTAATTTTAAGTTTTGGATAAGAAATACATAGCATGAGCTAACGACGCTCACTTCTCTCTTTCTCGTGCTTCTATCTCCCTTGTCGGTTGTCACATTGCATTGCCGTCTATTACATCTACAACCACATGTAAGAGCTCTACGCATTGACGTAAACATATCATGGTAAATCATAGCTTTTGGCATCATTGACCTGCAACCTAATTTCATCATAAGTAGGAATTTAAGCTAGGAAATCACAAAATAAGCATAGTTGGGGTATTGAGACATCATTGCTAAGCATTTAGATGCATTCGGGGTCAGAGACGACTAGGTCAAAATCTCACTGCTGTTAAATTGTACTTTCTACACTTTATCAAAAGTGAGATTTGAGACCATAAGCATGTGTGCTTAGGTCTTATATACTTGTCCTAGAAGTTTCATAAATTCGGATATCATTTGATGCTATAATGGTCATGTTTTGTTTGCCGATTAGTGACTAGCTTTTGATGACTTAGGTCATTTGAGTGTATCTTGTGTTAGATGTGAGTTGTGTGTTGTAACCTCTATGCACTAGTTGAGTCAGCTTCGTCCCATGGATTGACAATAATGTTCGTGGTTCTCGCTATGTCTGCAATAAGATAAGAGTGAGGTTAGGAAACCCATCAACATTTGGCACCATTGTCGGGGACGAATAGACCTAAACTAGGGAAAACAAGAGTGTCTAGTGTACTTGCCCTTTAACTTCCTCTAGGACCACCTAGAGTTAAACTTTCTCTTTAAAATTGCATAGCTTAAGAGTGTCATCTTTTGCTGTGTAGAGGTAGCTTGGAAGTAGATTGTGCTTGCTAAGTACCTTGTAGGATTGTAAGATTGTAGGATTAGGTTAGGATTTTGAGAATGATTGATGGACAAGAAAACTCTTAAGATCAATGCTCAGGAAACCATAAAAAACAAGAAAACAAGTGTTTGTGGACACCTTCCACAACCCAATTGCAGTAGAACCTAGGAGTAGGGTAAGTAGAATCCGAGGTGGGATCTCAAATCGTTGCTCGCTCCAAAAGAATCATTTCTGATTTGTTTATATCAAGTTGTAGAATTTTAGTTCTATGGCTTGAAACAACACTAAAAGACTATCAGCCCCACTGAATCCGGCTGGAGATTATGCTCATAAATGTTGTATGAACCAGTGGATAAGCTTAAGGATGTATTTGAGGTAAATTTTCAAGAGCTTGCAAAAACTCAAATTATTTACCTTTTTTTGAGTTTTTAGGCCAAATTAAGTTTTGCCTTGACTCAGAGACTTAAACATGTCATAAAAAGACTTACCGGTGAAAAATTTGCAAAAAATATTCATTTTAGGCCAGAAGTAAATAATGGTGATTATTTACTTTTAGCTCAAAATTGATCAAGGTTGATACCAAAGACCTATGCATGATTACAAACATCTTTTGTGAAGGCACATAGACTTTGGATCGCAAAATAGACCACAAAAATTGATAAAATCTGAAATCTCTACTGATTGTCGAGAAATTGAGTTTGACTTGATAAATCTTGTTCAAATTTGGTGAAACTTGACTCAGAGGCTTTGTTTAGAATGTAGAACATGTGTATATGCTCAGATGATCAAAATTATGCTAAAATTTGGCAGATATTAATACTCACAATTATTTACTTTTGTCAAATTTTCAAACATTTTTGGCCAACCAAGTATACCACAAGTTCTATCATGTTGTATTGAGCACTCACATCAAATTTAGTAAGATTTGGATCTTTAAAGTGGAAATTGTGGCCAGTTTTGTAAAGACAGTCTGCAAACACAAAACTGTTGCCAAATTGAGCAGGGTTTATCCAAACTTGTTGAAATTTTGCTAAGGAGCTCAAGCTGAGTTGCTTTACCTGTTTGTATCGACATCTTGGCAAAAAAATGCTAAAAAAATCCCAGGAGTAAATAATCGTCGTGATTATTTACATCTACTTCAGAATTGAGAATTTTTGCCCAACTGAGTGTACCACAAGGTCAACCATATGTAGTACACTACTCATATCAAATTTCGTGAAATTTGGATCACAAAAGTGAGACTTAAACCAGATTCTTGAAAACTGAGTCTGTGGACATTAAACAGTTGATAACTTTGACAAATCTTGTTCAAACTCAGTGAAACTTGTCCCAGAGACTTCAACAAGGTGTCTACATGGCAAAACAATCCTAAAAAGTAAGAAAAACTGAGAAAATTAAATAATCAAATTATTTACTTTTGAGCCCAGAGATAAGATTTGGACTTTTTGAGCTTGTACAGTGTTAGAACAACATAAAACAAGGTCACTGGTCAAGTTTGGGTGTTCCATCCGATCCAAATTAGTACATGTTAACTCGGTTTCCAAGTTGCAAATTATTCCTTTAGCTCTTTGCAAGTATAGAATCTGGAAGTCTCATTTGTTGACTCACTTGGCTCAGATTGAAGTGATATACATAGACCAATCACATTAGTTAGCAAAAACTGTACAGTCCTTGAGAGAAAATTGCTACTTGGTTAAAATTGACACAGGAACCAGGTTGCAGGCGAAGAATTGGGAGCTTGAGAGGCGTTGAATTCAAGTCAAGTGGAAAAAGAGATAACAATCTAATCCGTTGATAAGTACTCTATCCAGGGCTTAACAAGTCTATATGAACGTTAGATATGGTTGAATACTAGCAAATCAAGGCATATTTGGAGAGACCGCTAGTAGGGTATCCACCGAAGGGAGTCTGAATCAAGTGATCAATTCAGCACTATCTTTGAAGAAGTCCTAGACACTTATTCCAACTCAACATCTGAAATGTCTTCCTTTTTGACTCAGTCATGAGCCGGAACAACAGTTGGATATAAGCACATACTCAACTTTGATCAGACTTATGTCCATGGAGCTCAGGTTTATGTGGATCCTAATGAAGAGTATGCTATTCACATTGATGACCATGACATAGAATTTGAAGAGGAAATCAGGGCAAACAAACAAGGAAAAATGTATATAAATAAAAACGGGACTCGTTATGTAAAAGTTGAAAATCCTAATGTGATAGACAAATGGGGGGTAGAAGTGAATATAGTAATTCTAAATATGGCAGCAAAAGAAACTCCACTAACTTTAGAATTTGAGGGATACGATCAAGTTGATCTAAAACCTTTGAACGGCTTAGTACTGATAATCCTAGGATTGGAGTCTATTGTTGGGAGGATAGGAATGTCAAGGATCTTTTATGGACCTCTCATGCCAAACCAGGGCAGTTAACACCCATGAAGATCATCTATATCTTCAAGATCAAGGACAAGGATTCAGCTGATCTACCATCTTGCCTATTTAAGGATTGTTATAACAATAACTTTATTATAATGAATCATGAAGACGTAGAACAGACCAAATACCAAGGGTACTCTATAAGAGATTGGATATTGGGGCAAGGACCTTATCCTATTCCAAGAGAGGAACTCCGAGAGAGATCCTTTGGGAGCAATGTTAAAAAAACAAAATCTACCTCATCACAAAGAAAACCAAGTGACATTAGAGCCAGTGTAGGGCTACATGAGTCGCAATTTCCAACAGATTGGTTTGAAGGACTCGAGACATGACCAACTGCCAGAAGAGTTGGAGTGAGCCAAACAGACATGTCAGACTAGCTAATTTTAAAAATGGATCAAAAAATACAATGGATCTGGGATCCATATGACCACTTACCTAGCTTCAAGCAAGTGCTAAGAGCATAACACATATTTGATTTCCACACTCAATTTGAGGGGTTTGGAATTACATTATAAGGAAAATCTTTGACATGGTTCCAAAACATTCCACTAAGGTCAATCTGGATTTAAATACATTAGCTCAGGGATTTGTAGCTGCATGTTCCAAAATTGGGATCAAACATAATACAGTAGCTCAAATTTATATCTTCAAATAGAAACAAGGTGAGTCTGTTAGGAATTGTGCAACTAGGATGAAGCAATACATTGCAAGATGTAGAACTATAAATACTAGCAGAACAAAGGTTAGTGTCATTGTTTCTAGAAGGATTGCTAAACAAAGAACTTCATGCTATACTATGTAGCAAGAAGCATACGACCCTAGAAGAGTGTGTATCAGATGCTACTGACTTGGGAGACAACTGTGATATTTTCAATGAAGAAGATGTTCCTAAGGATACTCAGAGTGAGAAATGAGCATCCACAAAACCAACACAAGTGGGAACAGCTTGCTGAAGCACCACTTACAACTGTAGAAGACATGCTCAAAAGGATGAACGAGATGATGAATAATATGCAGAAAGCTCCTATTAGAGGACCTGGGCAAGGGATACCTCAACTGGGACAACCAATTGGGCCGCAAAAATGGTGTGCTATTGAGGATAAATGGACCAACCATGACACCAATGAGTTCTATTACCGACCAAAGTATACTGAAAATGTTCAATATGTGCTTATGAGACCACAAGGACAACCCATGTATAGATATCAACCTAATATGGCCCCATCACAAAGACCAATGATGGGAATGGAAAGACCACAACCAGTGTTGGTCCACAACCTCCATTCCTAGACATAATGCAGTGCTTGTAAAGTACATTCATTCAGAAGGAGTCATAGATGAACAAGCACTAGTACATGTTATACCTTATGTTGAGCCTAGTCCATCTATAGTAATGGTAGAAGGAGAGTGGTACCATTCACATCCGTCTTCAATAGAAGAACCTGTGACTTATGCTACACTAGAGCTTACACCGATGTACTTTGTAGCTAATCAAGGTGTTAGACCTCCAATGGTAAGACCCACGATTAAGCCAGAGGCTCGAAACTACCATAATTGGGGTACAGATGATCATTGGAAAAATGAATGCCCAAAAATTGACAAGAACATTAAGCCAGTTGAATCTTTTTGTACACAATGTTGCAAAAAGGATTGAAGATTGTCCCAAAAATCCGTCAAACAAAGGAAAAGCAGTGGTGAATGTAGTCCAAGTGATGCCTAGTAGCTCTTTGGAAAGTGAACCTATTGTTCCAATCAAGGTGGTCACTAGAGCCCAAGCTAAGAAAAAGAAACATAACTCCTCTGATGAATCAGAGAATACTAAAAATTCCTTTCAAAAGGCCAAGAAAAGAATAAGTCAAAGGTATGAGATGAGAAAACAAAAACAAAAGGATGAAATTGAGAAAAAAGCCAAAATACTATTCCAAGAAAAAGTGAAAAAAATTGGGAGTGAAATCAAGGAAACCAGAATAAAATCTGGAGGATCAATTTTGGTAGACAAAATATTTAGCCAATCAATGCAACCTTGGAATCTTTCCAAGTGGGACTTAAAGCAAGCCAAAACATGAAAAACAAATGGAAAAACTATCCTTCTTGAGATATGGAAGCAGTTAAGCTTGAAGCTTATCAAGATTTGGTAGGAACTACTCAAGAAATGCTGGAAAAATAAAAACCCAAGCTGGAGAGTATAGCAAAATTGAGGAGCTTGTGGTAGAAACCAATAAAGACAAATCCAAAGTGGTGGTAGAACCCCACCATGGAACTAAAGAGCGAGAACTCATAGTGCCTGACATTGAAGATGCTTTAGATGGAATCCCAGTTGTGTTGGAGGAAGACTAGCCAGGACATTTATGGAAAAAGTGAGAGGGATTAATGATGGGAGCATAACTTTGAAATCAACTTTTATAGAGGAAGTCTGGTTAGACAATTTACCTCTTGATATGGACATTGATATACAATCCTTGTATGGGGATTCCGACTCTGAAGCATCAGGAAAGTCTAAACCATTGACTCTAAAAACACTATCCTCTTACTTAGGAATCAATGAAGATGAGTCCATAGTGTGCTAGACCAGTCATGTAAAAAGAGCGGAATAGACCCTAGAGATAGAGAAACATCCATTCAATCATGTCAACACCCATTCAATGTACTCTTACCTTGGGATAACTTTTAAAGATCAGACCATATTTATGGAATGATTTACAAAAAAACTCTAGAGAAAGTGGGGATAATCGGGCTTATCGTAAGAAAAATGGGTAAATGAAAACATGAATTGGATAACAAGGAGATTAGCTCCGTCCCTATGAACAAAGTCGAAGAATACTAGAAAGGGGAATAAGGAAACACAACCCTTTCGGTGAGATATAATGATGTAGAAACCATGGCAATAATGGACAGTGGGACTGGCATAGCCATAGTCACAAAAGCAGTATGGGAATCATGGGGAAAACCATCCATTAGACAAACTTGAATGAAATTACAATTGAGGTTGATAGACACATAAAAAAACCCCTAGGACTGCTTGAAAAAGTGATAATTAGTTCCTGTGGAATTGATTATCAACATATTTTTGCGATAGTGGACTTTGGAAAGAAACTTAATTATGAGATCATCTTGGGAAGGACATTCATGCGACAAGTACAACTCATTCAAGATTGGGGAAACAATTACATGTACATGAAGCAAGTGGGATCAATCACAAGGGTTGATTTGAAAGATCACAGTGATAGAGATGTAATGAAAACACCCATTCAAGAATTTGACTCAGTCTCTTTAGCTGAATCAAAGCTTCATCTTGGTTAAACAAAGACACACCTATTTGGATGTGTGGATACTAAAAAAATGGGAGTTTAAAACAAGAAGAATGTATATTAGAAAGGGATTGCACAGATGAAGCATATATGCATGAACCCTTTTTGGAGCATTTGTTTGAGCCATTTGACTGGAGTCAAACTTTGGCAACAATGGATGTGTGTGTGCATACATCTATGCCTACTCAATTTTGCAATGAGGATGGTTATGACATAATTCCCATACAAATGATATCAACCAGTCACATTGAAGATGAAGTTCAAGAACCCAAGGACTTACTGAAAGCTCAACAACTAACGAGTTTGAAGAACATTCAACTACATCTGATGATTTTGGGTCAGAAAAAGAACATGTGAGAGCACAACTACTCCTAAAAGGAGGAGAGGAAAATTTTTTGACTTTCCAAAACAAAAAACAAGAAGATATAAATGGTATAGAAGAAAAAGAGAAACAAAAACCTTGAAATCTAGACATATGCCATCAGTTTGTAGCAGAACCCAGTTTTTGATGCAGATAGATGCACATCATCGTGTCAAATACAAAATCAAGGGTAGATATCCTTCAGACAACAAACAAAGAAACATCAAAAACATCAAGGAAAATGAGAAAGGAAACTCAATCAAAACCTAAGCACCAAGATGATGAATCATCCATGACACGGGTTGAACAAAAGAAAAAATATC
Source organism: Adiantum capillus-veneris (assembly GCF_014529385.1). Classification (NCBI taxonomy): domain Eukaryota; kingdom Viridiplantae; phylum Streptophyta; class Polypodiopsida; order Polypodiales; family Pteridaceae; genus Adiantum; species Adiantum capillus-veneris. Next base: position 140,462,956 of record NC_140951.1, on the reverse strand, counting down.
TAGAGTTGAAGAAAACTCTAAAGGAGGTGTATACCACTCAAATGGAAACAACCAAGGAAGAGAGTAAAGATGTAATGAGTGCTCCATCCCATTACAAGAAATATACCCTCCAAGACTGAAAGATCATAGTAGAACAACGTGTAAGGGAACTAAGAAAATAGGGTGAGTCATAAGGACCTAAAAATGCAAAGAAACTTTATTTAACCAAATCAGGAGAAGAGCCCGGATCTGTTTACATTACAAATGACTTGATTGAGGAAGAAGAAGAGATTTTGCTAAGCTCATTGAAAGAATACCAAGATATCTTTATAAAGATCTCAAGGGTGTTGATCCAAAAAAAATTCAACATACCATACCTATGAGAGATGATGCAAAACCAAGTAGACAACGGCCGTAAAATTATAATGAAACTTTAAGGTCTCCGACCCCGATAAAAAAGAACACCATTGTACCTTGAAATGAAAATAATAGAATAAGTTACTATTTTTAGCAGTTTTCCAGATTCTGTCAGTGCCATGATGTTTAGAATGTTTTAAAGCTCCGAAATGTGAATTAAAATACTTTTTGTAAAAAAATTCCAAAAATAGTAAGTTTTTGGTCACCCGACCCGTCCAGTTTTGATCGTCTCGAAAAACTGCACCCGTACCCCGAATTTCAAAAAAATGTATTTCGGACCCTGGGGGCTGCTAAATATGGCAGGTACTCGGGCCAGTACGCCTTAGTTAGAGCTTGCTATAGCAATTTTCGGCATCAAAATCCAACTCGTATGACCCGTTTTAGCCTAGAACCAATTTTCCTAAAAATTGTCCGGGGAGGTACCGGGGGCCCGGGACTGTGTGGGAACCCTGGGAGACTTTCCAAGCCAGCAGCTCAGTCTCAGAACCAGTTAACCAAGCCAACCTGACACTTGGTGGGCAAGGAACTAGACTTGCCATGCTTAACTGGAGAAGCTCCCATATGCATTTAGCAACCCAGATCGATTTTCAGCTTGAGGAGGCCTATTTAAAGACCTGCACACACACACACACATATGCTCACACACACACACCTACACACACTCTGGGACAGTGCTGCCGAAACACACACCTTTTGAAGGAGAAGCAAGGAGGGAGGTGCTGTCGAATTCTCGCCTCAAGAAGCTCGATTAGATCAGAGAATCGAGAGGATTATCAGCCCTTAATCACGGTAACCACGGTTTAATTAATACTTTCTGCAAATCCTTTTTCATTACCATCTAAATTTCTCGTCTATTATGCTTATTCCTAGTCGTAATTCTCTGTGACTACTCTCTAAATTCTCCTTAACCATATTCTATTATGTAATCATCATCCCATAGCTGAATTATCAGCCATTCATCACTCTTAATTAATGATTAGTGAACGATTATTAGAATTTTCTCTCTCTAGGTAGCACAGAAATTAATCGATAAGCTGGTAATTGTGTAGATTGATGAGAATCACTCTTTCTATCACGCATTGATATTGTAGCTGATCCATCTTTGTTATGCACTAAGATATAATTAAGGTAAGATTAATCTATCATTAAGTCTCTAAGAGGTGGTTTTTCTCACACCTATGCATGCGGTGATTCTGCACCCTCTAATTGCTAGGAAAGAGATTAATCGTGATTAATTCATCTCACCGGTAATTCCATTAGTGAAATCCTATTATTCTTAATCATGTAAGCCGAATAATTATCTTAGAGCCGGTTCCCATAGGATTATGTGCCATCCTTAATGATTGCCCATGATAGCACATGATAGCCCTACATCCGGACATCCAGGCTATGCTAAGACTCTTCATGCTGTCAGGAGGAGTTATTTTTGGTCTGGGATGAAAGGAGACATACTTCGCTATGTGAGGCAATGTCTTTCTTGTCAGCGGATAAAGGCCGAAAGAATCAAGTTACCAGGGCAACTTCAACCTCTTGACATACCCCAAATGAAATGGGAATGCATCAGTATGGATTTTGTTACAAGATTACCTTCTACAGGAGGTTATGATTCTGTTTTCGTGGTTGTTGATATGCTCACAAAAGTGGCTCATCTAATACCCGTAAAGACAACCTTTACTGCTTCAGACGTTAGTCGGGTATTCATCAAGGAGATTTTTAGGTTACATGGTCTACCCAAGCGTATCGTCAGCGATAGAGATGCCAAGTTTACATCAAAATTTTGGACTTCTCTTTTCCAATCTATTGGGTCACAATTAGCCTTTAGTACAGCGTATCATCCACAGACAGATGGGCAAACTGAGAGAGTTAATCAAGTCATCGAGGACATTCTCAGAGCCTATTGTTCGCAAGAGCCAAAGAAGTGGTTACAATATCTACCTTTGGTGGAGTATTCTTACAACTCTTCCGAACACAGAAGCATTGGAATGTCACCTTTCAAAGCTTTTTATGGACAAGACTGTTTAGCACCACTGAACTTCTCAGATCCAACCATCAGGGTAGAAGCCTCTAGAAAGATGTTAGAGGATATGGAAGCACAGACTAGGGCTATTCACCAGGACATTCACGCCACTCAAGATAGACAGAAGCACTATGCAGATAAGAACCGTTCGGAAAGAACTTTCAAAGAAGGAGATAAGGTTTTTCTGCGAGTTCGACCAAAGAAAAGCAACTTATCTCTAGGCAGATATAAGAAGCTAAGCCCAAGGTATTGTTGACCATTCGAGATCGTTAAGGTTCTGAGTGACCAAGCCTACAAGCTAAAGTTACCTGCAAACTTGAAGGTTCATGATGTATTCCACGTCAGCTTACTCAAACCCTATATTCCTAACACTGATCAATTCCTGGACTCAGATCAGATAGTCATGCCAGCACAAGGAGTTCTCGAGCTCCAACCTGACTACGTACTGGAAACATGGGAAAGGAAGTTACGCAACAGAACTATCACGGAGCATCTGGTAAAGTGGAAGGATTACCCTGAAGAAGATGCAACTTGGGAGGACGAACCAACGCTTATAAAGGATTACCCAAGCACATTCTTGAGATGAGGACATCTCAATTTTTCACGTTGGGGAGGTTGTAAGGTCTCTGACCCCGATCAAAAAGAACACCATTGTACCTTGAAATGAAAATAATGGAATAAGTTACTATTTTTAGCAATTTTCCAGATTCTGTCAGTGCCATGATGTTTAGAATGTTTTAAAGCTCCGAAATGTGAATTAAAATACTTTTTGTAAAAAAATTCCAAAAATAGTAAGTTTTTGGTCACCCGACCCGTCCAGTTTTGATCGTCTCGAAAAACTGCACCCGTACCCCGAATTTCAAAAAAATGTATTTCGGACCCTGGGGCCTGCTAAATATGGCAGGTACTCGAGTCAGTACGCCTTAGTTAGAGCTTGCTATAGCAATTTTTGGCATCAAAATCCGACTCGTATGACCCATTTTAGCCTAGAACCAATTTTCCTAAATATTGTGCGAGGAGGTACCAGGGGCCCGGGACTGTGTGGGAACAGGTTCCAGCCCACTCCATATCAGCTTTAGCAGCTAGGGGGCGCCCTCTTGCTTTGTGGGAGTCCTGGGAGAGTTTTCAAGCCAACAGCTCAGTCTCAGAACCAGTTAACCAAGCCAACCTGACACTTGGTGGGCAAGGAACTGGACTTGCCATGCTTAACTGGAGAAGCTCCCAGATGCATTTAGCAACCCAGATGGATTTTCAGCTTGAGGAGGCCTATTTAAAGACCTGCACACACACACACACACACACACACATATGCTCACACACACACACCTACACACACACACCTACACACACTCTGGGACGGTGCTGCCGGAACACACACCTTTTGAAGGGGAAGCAAGGAGGGAGGTGCTGTCGAATTCTCGCCTCAAGAAGCTCGATTAGATCAGAGAATCGAGAGGATTATCAGCCCTTAATCACGGTAACCACGGTTTAATTAATACTTTCTGCAAATCCTTTTTCATTACCATCTAAATTTCTCGTCTATTATGCTTATTCCTAGTCGTAATTCTCTATGACTACTCTCTAAATTCTCCTTAACCATATTCTATTATGTAATCATCATCCCATAGCTGAATTATCAGCCATTCATCACTCTTAATTAATGATTAGTGCACGATTATTAGAATTTTCTCTCTCTAGATAGCATAGAAATTGATCGATAAGCTGGTAATTGTGTAGATTGATGAGAATCACTCTTTCTATCACGCATTGATATTGTAGCTGATTTAGATCCATCTTTGTTATGCATTAAGATATAATTAAGGTAAGTTTAATCTGTCATTAAGTCTCTAAGAGGTGGTTTTTCTCACACCTATGCATGCAGTGATTCTGCACCCTCTAATTGCTAGGAAAGAGATTAATCGTGATTAATTCATCTCACTGGTAATTCCATTAGTGAAATCCTATTATTCTTAATCATGTAAGCCGAATAATTATCTTAGAGCCGGTTCCCATAGGATTATGTGCCATCCTTAATGATTGCTTTATGAAACAAATCTAGATCTCTCAGATAGGAGAAATTAATTGATGTCACTAATCTACCCATTGGACTGTTATGATGCTTGCGAACCTTAGCTCTTTCTCCAAGCTAATCATTTAAAGTAGTGAGAAATGGCCCCGGTTAAGAAGACGCGCTTCGGTGGTGCCTACGATCGCGAGGCAGGAACGAGTAATGTCAACGGAAAGGGGAAAGCTCCTATGGAGAAACAAATACCGGCCATCTCACGGGCCATCGATGAAGAAGTGGAAGAGGTAGATCATATTTTTATTCAAGTTGTTTCAATTAACATTGCATACGCTAGTTAGGAGTTCTCATATCCCCAAACATGTTGGAGAAATCCGACGGAAACCTCGGCATTGAAATCATTGTACATTAAGTTCTAAAGTAGGAAGGTAATGTTTGATGGGTATGCTGTTTGCAATAGGAAAGAATGTCTGCTAGGGAAAATTTAGCTCGACATGTTCATTTTAATTCCAATGTTGAATCAGTCCTGACCCCCCTACTGATCACAGGGGGCAGAGTTCCTCGTTAAGGACTCTTGAATCCACGACTTGCTTTCTATGCGGTGGATACCCACGACTTGCTTTCTATGCGGTGGAAACCCACGTCTTTCTTTCTATGCGGTGGGAGTGTCCATGACGTGCTTTTTATGCGGTGGACATACCTAGTTGTATGGGCAGCTAGGTGACAACGGGAGGAGTGAATTCTCACTGGAGGGGGGATGTTGTACCTCCAGAACATTGGAACTTTTATGAATAAGTTTGAGTAGAATTTTTACTAGAATTTTGTCTTGGTGTTGTTTGCAATACTGGTTGAAGGGCTGTATTAACGAACAATGTGATTCGGAATTAAACAAGGAATCTGTATGTTGAACAACCTTTGTGGTAGTAATTAGGTCACACAAGGAAGTGTGAGTGTGGGGGTGGAAAGTGGGGGCTTGGCTCAGGTTGCCAATGCCTACGAGATGGGTGGTCCCGATGGGTCGGAAACTCTCTGTCCCCATTGTGCTTACTTCGATAATAGTAATACTCATTGGCCCTAGAGCGGTGAAATCTCGAGAGTACGTGCCTCTGAAACATGGGGAAAAAGGCACTTGAGGTTTCTCTCCTCTTGGAAGGTGGGTCTTAGGATCGCTACATAGGTTAAATCACGCTTCCCCTGCGAGGTGGAGCTAGATCTCCTTGCTAGTAGGCTCGAACTCAATTCACTTTGTGATGAAAGATCGTCCGCTAGATGAACCCAGACCACTTTGTTTGCTTCCGCTATAGATCTAGTGGCCACCAGGTTTGTTGATGAGACGACGGGGTGGGGACCTCACAGAAACATTTGCCAAAAAGATCAAAGAACAAATAAAGAAGCTGAATTCATTTATGAATTGAACACACGGATTGGGTGTCTCTAGTTGTGGTGGTACCCAAGAAAAATGGAAAATTAAGAGTGTGTGTCAATCTCAAAAAAGTGAATGTAGCCACCATTAGAGATAACTACCCTCTTCCAATCACCGAGCATGTTTTAAAACAAGTTGAGGAAAAGTAGCTTACAAATTTTGAGATTGCTTTTCAGGATACAATCAACTTTTGGTTGATCCCAAAGATCATCATAAAAATGCTTTTGCAACTAAATGGGGTATTTCTGCCTATAGGGTTGTGCCTTTTGGGCTAACTATTGCTCTTGCCACCTTTCAAAGAATATCTTAGGAATTTCTTAGAGGTATATATGGATGATTTATGTGTACATTCATCAATCTAGGCGGATCATTTTGAACATATCAAAAAGCTATTCAGAAAATGTATACTTTATAGGATTTGCTTAAATCTTGAAAAGTGCACCTTTATGGGCAGACAAGGAAAACTTCTTGGATATATAAAGTCTAAAAATGGCATAGCAATCGATATGGATAAAATTTATATTATTGTTGAATTGCCTAGACCAACAACAAGCAAAGGGGTTCACACTTTCATGGGACATTGTAGATATTATAGAAGATTCATTTACATGTATGCTGTAATATCAAAACCTATGTATGGCCTGATTACACTCTTTGTATGAACTGATGAGTGTGAAGAATCCTTCATGAAGCTTAAATAAGCTCTCACTTCAGCCCCAATATTGAAATCACAGATTGGAATAAGATATTCCATATACATGTTGATGCTTTCCAGTTTTACATTGTAAATTAGCTCAACCAAGAGATGGAAATTTTGATTTTTCCATTTCTTATGCTAGTAGATAGCTGAATGTGGCAAAGAAAAACTATACAATCATCAAAAGAGAGGGATTAGGGATGATCTATACCGTAATAAAGTATAGACATTACCTATTGGCCAACAAATTTGTGTTCTTTGTGGACCACCAAGCTTTATTGTACTTGGTCAACAAGCCGTGCAACACATGGAGAATAATGAGATGGTTCATCATTCTTTTGGAATTTGATTTCACTATAGTTGTAAAAAAGGGCACACCACACCAAAGAAAAGATCATTTATCAAGAATTATTTTAGGAGAACCACCAAAAGTGGTAGATGATGATCGACCAGATGCATATCTATTCTCCATGGAAATGATACCCCGTTGGTCAGAAAATATGGTTTCATTGATGACTATAGCTCAAGTGGATTATCAAATACCACTTCCTATTACACTAGAATTATTTGGACAATTGGCTATGTATAAATTACTAGCTGGAAGGCTATACAAAAGAAATCAAGATGGAATATTGCTTTTGTGTATTAATCCTGCGGAGAAAACCCAATACCTAAGTCAAGCACACATTACCACAGTAGGACTTCACTTTGCAGAGGACCAAACTATGCAACGGATCATGAGACTTGGAGTATTTTGGCGAACCATAAGAAGTGATGTTCACTCATTTGTGAAAAATTGTCTTCAATGCCAAAAACAAACACCCATACCTCATGTGACATTATTTCAAATCTCACTCATTCCTAAGTGGAGTAACTAAATAGTTACCTACTTATCAAACAAGCAGAACATTTTTGGAGGATATGAGTAAACGCCGCCAAAGAGATACTGAAATTGAAGCAAGAGACTATGCTCTTATTGGAAACCAATTGTATCGGAGAGGAAAGGATCAACATTTGCGTCTTTGTGCAAATGAAGATAAATATATACCCACTCTAGAACAAGCACATGTTGGATTAGTTGGATGTCACTTTTCTAGTGAAACCACCACTAGAGCAATTTTAATGGCAGGCATATGGTGGCCAATACCTTTTGCAAATGCCAAAGAATATGTTTGAAGATCTGATGCATGCCAACGAGCAAAAATGCCAAAAAGGGTAGATAGTATGCCTTTAAGACCAATGATGGGAGCTAGAGCTTTTGCAAAATGGGACATAGATTTTTTTTGGACCAATACAACCACCTGCTTATAGAACTCAAGCTCAATATATCCTTGTAGCCACGAACTATTTGACCAAGTGAACAAAGGTTAAGAAAACTAGGAAGAATGATGCTAGAACCATAGTCGCATTCTTGTATGAGAATGTATTCACAAGATATGGACTTCCAATAGAAATTGTCAATGATAGGGGAACTCATTTCCTCAATGAGGTAATTGAGTATTTATTGAATGAATTTATGTCATCCATAACAAATTTGCTCCATATCATCCACAAACAAATGGACAAGCTGAGCACACAATAAAATTCTTAGCTCGGTACTGACTAAAGTGTCTAGTTCAGGACAAACTAATTGGAAAATGAATCTACATGCTGCTCTATGGGCTTATAGAGTTTCATTCAAGACAACTTTAAATGCTGCACACTTTAACCTTGTTTATGGTCTTGATGCCATACTACCGATAGAATCTCTATTGCCAACACTAAGGGTAGTTAAAGATCTTGAGTGGACTGGACATGAATTTTCAGAGAGGCTTGAAGATTTAGAAAAGCTTAATGAACAAAGGCTAAAGATTGTAGCTCACGTCTATGCACAATAATGGAAGCAAAAACAATTTTTGGATTCACATCTAGTCACAAAATCTTAAAAAATGGGGACCTAGTTTTAGTTTATTCCCTTAAGCAACACCTTCCCAAATTCAAGAAAAAGGGAAATGCATTGCTTATCATTGTGGAGTAGCTAAGTTGTCCACTATAGATGGTGAACCAATGGCTAACTGGATTAGTGGATGCCACTTAAAGAAGTACCATTTTCCACTAACCAAATGATTTGCTAGAGAAAATGCATGCAACAAAGCAGAGAAAGTTTAAACGATAGCAGGTTATTGATGAAGCTCAAGAGGAAGCTCAACTTTGAATACTTAAGAGGAAAGATTCTTTCAAAAATCAACAAACACCTATTCCCATAACCACTTTGGAACCAGATGAAAGACTATGGGAATCACAAAATGATGCAGTATCAACGGATGATGAATGGTTGTATGTAACTGACCTTCACATCATAGTACAATTGAACAATCATAGCACAAATGCATTAGTATAAACCAAAGCTTGAATGAATGCAGTTAGTTATTCCACTTATAAGAAAGCTACGAATCAGTCTTTAGCATCAAGAATATCTATTATCAAAGGATGGAACAAAATTCCAACACCAGCATTGGGAGTGGTTAACTTGAATGTGATAGTAAATGGATTTTCATGCCCTCATCGATTTATATGCATACCAGATGAACATATGAATGAAACAATGATTCTTGGAATCTCATGGATGCGGACATACAAGGCAGTACCAGATTGGGACACCAATCAACTCAAGCTATCACTTAAAGGAGGAGAACTCTTAGTTCCAATTGCACCAAGCAAAGAAGAATGGAAAAGAGGTCGCCCACAAAGAAACCAGGGATAATCAATCTACGTCATCCTCTAGACAAGAAAATGCTACAAGTAGCATGCAAGGAGTCAAGCAAATTTGGGTACCAAGAGCACAACTCAAGGACAATCCATCTCAAATTTGGGTGCCCAAAAACTCATCTACCACACTGAAGAAAGTTTCACATCTAACAACTCAAAGAAAAACATCTTCCAGAAGAGAAACTAGCACTAAATGGGTTTGGAAACCAAAGGAGCATTTATCTTCTCCACAAACAGTAAAGCGGATGAATCAGTGGAAGGTTAAATCTCAAAAAATTCCACCACGACAGTTCATCAACGGAAAACCAAAATACCAATGGAGAGTTAAATCTCAACAACCATCATCATTCATACCTACAACTCAAGAAATCAGTGTGCCAAAGCATCCAAACTGTACAATAAGACAAAGAGCACATAAATTACAAAATCTGCAATTTAGAAAACATCAACAAGAAACCTCGACCACGGAAACCCTTGAGTTAACTACTCAAGACCCAACTCTTGCACTGCATACTGGTTTGAATTGCATTCACCTTCAAAGAATAATAGAGCCAACCATGGCTATGCATAGGCACGATTATTCAATCCATGCACACGGTCATCCTGGAGTACTCCATGTAGTAGGGGTGGAAGGAAACTTCATTAATAAGGGCAATGTTTGAAGTGGGAGGAAAAAGTTGGATGTTAACGTGTGGTTTTTTGCAAAATTACTTGATAATGCCCTTAAAATTCATCAACAGGAAATTTCAACTGATAACCTTTCCCCGATGAGTGTAAATAGTGTATATACTATGAGAAAGTACATCAAAAAATAGCCTTTTGCTTATTTTCAACAATTTCCCTTGATATTGGAGCTTAAAAATGGAGAAATTTACCAAAAAGTAATAAAATAGTGTTTTCAATGGATTTTCTTAATTGTTGATCTTCCTTTTCTTTGATTTTTCAATAAACAAGCAAAAAATTAAAAATAAATAACAAATGAGCTCACGTGGAGAAACTGGAGATACGCTGATGATCAGAAGAATAAGACGGACAGGCACAAAAATTTTCAATCAAAATGACAAACGAAAGCGGGAGGCCTAAATTAGGCCGCCAAGGCCTGTTTTTGCAAATTCTTGCAGAATGAGCTAACTGAGTCCGATCGAGGAAATCTTCAAGTCTAACATAGATTTCACGACCTAGTAGAACTAACAAGGGAATCTGAAGAAAAGTAGTTTGGGAAGTCTGAGTATAGATATCTTAGGTAGCCCAAAATCACCTCATTTTTGCTAGTCACTCTTGGAGAAGAGAGCTCTCTACCTTCTTCATGCACAATTTTTGGAGTCCACAGTCGCCTATTTTTAGCATTGTTTCACAGGAGACATGAGGGGTAAGTTCTAAACTCATCAAAAAACGTTTCTATATAGTCAGGTAGCAGGTCTAGGCCCAGGAAAAAACCCTAGAATCCCAGTTGTATACGAATTCCTACAACACAAAAACGACCATAGCGGCCTGTCAGCTCAACCAAATTGGACAAGACTTGAATTGTAGCATGATCCTAGATAGTAGAACACTTTCATATCATTAGATGACCATTTGGTAGGGGTGAAGGGGGTCCCCAAGTAAATAATAGCAGAATTGAATTCTGACTCCATGGGAAGCTTATAGACAAGGTCTATACACAATGTACCTAAATGGTTTCAAGAAAATAGTCAAGGCAAGCTCTCTAACAGCAAGAAACAACTCAAAGACTACAAAGCATCAATTTTGACATATGGAGTCAAACTGACTCGAAATGAACCCAAACTAGATGAGCAGCATCAAGACTATGTAGTGGACAAGTCCATGGCTTCAAAAGTGACCAAACAACTCTATACACCAAGTAGTAACAAAAACCGGTGATTTTAGAGTCGACAAGAGCACAAAGTGATGTCGGCATAACCAAATCTTACCAAACTCATTTTAGGACTTGTTTTAGATGTAATGAAGATGTGTAATTATCTTTTCAAGCAAAAAATGCAACTATTGTTAATAATCATGATTATTTACTTTGTGCACAATTGGTTCATTAGTACACATCTATCTCATGTCAAATATGAGCCCAAAAGATAAAGTAAATCTCATACTTTGTCAAAAAACGCACGTAAAGCTCTTCAGTCTAGGCTTTGAGTTTTTTGTCACATTTTGATTTTTTCAAATAAACAGGTCAAAATTAATAATAAATAGCAGGGAATCTCATATGGAAAAATGGAAGACACGATGGTGATCTGAAAGACAAGGCGGACAAGCTCAAAAATTTTCAATGAAATCAGAAGATGGAAGCGGAAAGCCTAAGTTAGGCGGCCAAGCCTACTTTTGTAAAATTCTTGCAGAATGAGCTACAGGAATCAGATCTGAGAAATTTTTGAGTCTAGCATAGATTTCACAGCTTAGTAGGACTAACGGGGGATCTGAGGAAATTTGGTTCGGGAAGTCCAGGTATAGATATCCATGGTAGGCTAAAACCACTTCATTTCCACTTGGAGCCTTTGCAGAGAGAGATTTCGGCCTCTTTCGTGCAACATTTCCAAAGCCCAGAGTTTACCATTTTCAACGCCGTCTCACAAGAGACATCAGGGGTAAGTTCTTTACTCGATAATGATCCATTTTGTACGGCTGGTAGCTAGTCTAAAGCCTTAGAAAAAACCCTAGAAACCGAGTAGTACACAAAGATCTACAACCTAAAACTGACCATAGCGGCCTACCAGCTTGACCAAATCGGATGGGATTTGAACCATAGCATGCCCTAACATAATAGAACCTTTCTATACCATCAGATGACCATTCTACTGTGTTCAAGGGGATCCAGTTAGGTTTTTGGCAAATGCGACCTGACTCCACAGATGGCTTGCTAATGAGGTCCATATACAATGTATTGGTTTGGTGAAATCCATCAAGCAAAGCCCTCGAAAAGCCGAAAACGGCTCGAAGGTTACAAAGCGTCAAATTCGACATACGAGGCCAAACTGACTCCAAATGAGCCAAAATTGGACAGGTGTTTCGGACAAGTCCAAAGCCTCAAAGTTGACCGACCAACCCAACAGACAGAGTAGTAACAAAAAATGGTGATTTCAGAGTCGACAGAGCACAAAGTGATGCCGGCATGACCAAACTTGACCAAATTCAATTTAGGACTTGTATTAGGTGTATGAAACATGTCTAGGTCAAAATTTGTGGGTTTTGCGAAGTTTTTGTCACTGAAGTTAATAATCGCGATTATTTACTTTTGCATCAGTTTTGCTTGGAAATTGTCAAATCATCTCACTATCATGTTTACACACCTATTACATGCCAAAAATCAAGTATGAGCCAAAATGACAATCCATTACTTGTAAAATTGCCAAAAAACGCAAAGAAGTCTTTGCAAGCCAAAATTTGGGTTATGAACAACTTTTCTTGATCCAAATCACCTCATATCTCATACCCAAGGTTTATACCATGCGTAGAACCAATTTGTACCAAAAAATGTCAATTTTGGAAGAAAAGTTAATAATCGTGATTCTTTACTTTTGGTCAAAATTGGGGAATTTTGATATTTGGCCATCATACATCCAAAGTACATGTTGTGATAAGCCCACTAGCCAACTTTGAATCAATTTGGAGTTCAAAATCTCAAATTTCCTTTATATCTACTGTTTTAGAGACTTAAAGCCAAAATCTGGTACCATTTTCAACCTGTGCATCCAAATGAGCCCATAATTCACTCAGAGCATGTATTGGGTATATACTTCAATCCTATAAAGCCAAGTTTGCAAAAAGTTGGAAATTTTTCTCAGCTGTAAATAATCGCGATTATTTACTTTAGTTGCAAATTTTTGTTTTGACCATATAGTTTTGTTCCTTGCATGATTTTATGCATCTTTGCTTGTTCAAAAATTGATTTGAAGCAATTTGGACTAGATTGTCAGCATTTCAATCTAAAAGGACATTCCAGAGAAAAATCCAACAAATCTGCTAACTTTGCACTCTATTCACTAAACAAGAGCAATGCAAGCAGTGGAGAGGGCCAAGAAGAAGCTAAACCAGAAAGAGAAACTACAAGAACTTCCTGCGTATGAACTGAACCCCGAGTCAGTCAAAGCGGCAAAGGCATCCTACCTTTATAAAGAACAGCTAGAAGAGCACCACACTACGGTATTCATTGGCAGGTTCAAGAGTGAAGAAGGGCATTAGGTGGAGTTGCAACTCTTGCTTAAAGAGGTCTATGATGTAGCTGCCAAGCCAGAGACAAAAGAGGCTAACCACAGGTTAGAGCTCAGGCATTTCTACGAACAAGAGCCTTGCGAAGTGGACTTTCAGAAAGCTTACGAGCTTCTATCCACCATCAAAGAGGACAGAACCTCACAAATATCCGACACCCAAGGGAACAAGGTCGAGGTAGTAATCACAAAAGAGATAGTGGAAGAGGCACTCAGATTTCCCACTGAAGGAATGACCATGCGGGCAAGAGACAGGAAAACCGCACGAACATTTACCAAGGAGACAGCCCCGGCTACATTCGCCAATCTTATCCACAAACAGGTGGAAGAGACAGCCCGTTTGTACCATCAACACTTCCATTTTCTGGCAAAAAGTCCACCAAGGTACACTACACCAAATCACGTTGTGGCCACCACCTTCACTCACATTCTTAAGTCAACAACAAGGAAGCCTGTGGACCATGTGTAGTATGTCTTGACAACCTTGAAGGGCACCAAGAAGGAAGGAAAAATCACATACTTAGGCGCCCCAAAGGTGTTGACTAGAATAGCCTATCATGCCATCGGCATGGCCGACAACCTACCGCCTGCCCCTGATCAGTATACATGGATTTTGGCAGCACAACCCTCTCCACAAGCTACAAGGTCAGGTAAAAGGTCACAAAAATCAGATGGTGAGTCAGCTTATAGCTCACCAGAGCTCTGACAACGAAGAAAAGAGAGCTCTGAGAAAAGAGATGAAGAGGAAAGTTGTGGTTGCACACCAAGAGGAGCCAGCTCAAAAACAAGCGCGTTTTGAAATAGAAAATAGGCTTACCAGCGCAGTAGGAAAGCACAAAGGAAGGACCGAGAAAAGTGGGTACCCACAGGACTGAAAGGAGCTCAAACAAAGTATCATACCAGAAAAGAGGCAGATGATCCAACATAATATTTAGAAAGAATGTACCAAGAGGCAGAAGCCCTAAAGCTAAAAGAGGCAGAAGAGGCTGCAAAGAAAGCTGAGGAAACGGCTACACAAGAGCAAAGCCATGGATCTCCCCGACCGGCTCACCACCTCCAGAACAACAAGACCATCCCATGCTTAGCCCACCACCATCACCAGCAGGCAAAGGTACCAATGAAGAAGCAGAGACTGAAAAAGAGAAATATTCTGAGTCCACCCAATGAACAGAATCTACACAAGAAGCTGACCACCCCGATGGACAAAAGGAAAAAGAAGCCGAGCCAGAAACGGAGTAGGTAGTAGAAGAGACTCAAAGGCCGAAAGAGACTCAAAATCCGGAAGAGGAAAAGACAAATCAATCGGAACAAGAAACTGAGAAGGAAGCGGATACAAAAAAAGAACCTACCACTGCACATGAGATGCCCGAACTAGAGAAGGAAGAAAGGTCGGCACCTGAAGAGACAGTAAGGGCTGAGACCACACCATCCACTTCTACTCAGCCTTAAATTGCCGAGGCATCAAAGCCTCAGGATGGCCAAGAAGAAGACCGACCATCTACCTCCACACAAGAACCACCAGCAATTACGACGCAGCAAGAAGCAACACACAAGGCTACAGGCACATCCCAACTGGCACAAGATGAGTAGCAGACAAACGATGAAGTTATAATACAGGTCAATGAATATGCACGCCAGATGCAGGAAACGATGGAGAGACTCCATTGAGCAGCTTTGAACCGCAACACAATGGCCAAGGAGCTAGAGATGGTGATCGACGCTCTTCAAGGAGAGCTAGAAGACAGGATGATTATCATCATTGATCTCCAAAGGCAAGTGCAATAGCTGAAGGCAGAAGCAGATCAACATCAGATGGCCAGAGATAAACAACAAAAAGAAATGGAGAAGCTAGGTGGTCTCCTCACCAAATTATCTGATGCCTACAAGGTAAAAGACGAGCAGCTGACAGAAGTCACGAATGAACTTCTTACGACCTCTCTGTCAGCTCAGAAAATTCAAGTGCAGTTAGATGTTGCCAATGCTTCCCTGCAATATTCTGAACAGAGAATCAATGATCATGCCATTTTCTTAGGGCAAACCAGAGAAAACCCAGTCGTGGCCTCAATCAAGGGAACTGATGAAAAGTACAAAGCACTTGAAAAGAAAAACAAGGACTTAGAATTGGAATTAAATCTTGAACAATCACAGCGCAGAGACCTGGCACTGATGCGGGTTCAAAGAGAGAAGGAGCTCTTAAAGGAGATAGCAAAACTTAAGCGGATAAATCAACTCCTCAGAGATGGAAATCCAGACATGCAGGAAGAGGCAGGCACTTCAGAGCCGCCACAAATAGACATTCCCTCGGTCTCATTTGCTGAGTTTGAGATGCAGTCCACAGCAAAGTCGAGTGGTGATGAAGATTTTCATATTCACATCACAGATGTAGATATAGTGCCAATGGTCCAGTTGTCAAAAGCTGAAGAAGACGCATTGAAGGAGAAGATCACCTTAGAGGTGGATGAGCAGTGGAAGGCCGCTATGGATTGGGAGTTGAGAGTTTTACACTCTGTCAACGTCACTCAACTCATTCCCAATCATATCAACGCTCAATGGCACCAAATATCCCTTCCGTACCCTCTCAACTTCCCCAGGCTGCCAGCTCCAGAGAAAGGCCAAGCGATAGAGGAATACATGGTGAAAACCCTAACGAGCGCCATGCCATTCTTCAAGAGTCTGCCAGATCTCTCATGTGCAATGTTATATAAGATCTTCAGGATGGTAGTCACATGCATACAAGTTTTCAATGAGCGTGAGCAAACAGGAAACCCATGGCTTTCATTCTTGGAAGGAAACAAAGGCTTATGCTATGATCTAAGTGGGAAACCTTCATAAAAAATCCTTTACGGATTCTATGCCAGATGCATGTTCCTTCCCTCGAATAATATGCTAGCTTGAAGAAGCATTCTACACTAGATTCTTCACCTAGCAAACGAAGATATTTGCACCGGAGATAAGCAACCTAACATCCAGGTTTGTAGGCTACTCGGCGGTGGAACTGAAGAATCAAGTCACCATGCAATTTCTGCAAGTGCCCGACAAAGAACGAGGAATCAGATATTGGAAGGCACTAGAAGCACTGGAAGAACTTAAAGACCCCCTCGCCCGTCGTCAACCCGAAGACTACTTCAGTCCATAAAGCTATGTCAAGGGACGACACAAGCAAGAAAGGAGGGAATGTTAGCATCAGCAAGCTAACACGGACACCATTTTTCGGAGTTCTCCTTGTAAAACAATTATTATTTTAATAAATCGGGAATATTGTAACTCCTATTTTCTCAGATAAGCTTTGTAATTAATGAGTCGGGAATACAAGCTTCCGGATTGTATCAGCCAGTCAATTCCCAGCTTTGGTACAACTCCAGATTATTAGTTTTGACCACCCAAAAACCTTCGCTAAGGTATAAAAGCCAATTTTTGTAAGTTTTTTATAAGTTTTTGGATAAGAAATACACAGCGTGAGCTAATGGCGCTCACTTATCTCCTTCTCGTGCTTCTTACTCCCTCTCAGGTTGTCACATTGCGAATGTGTTTGTTGCATTGCAACCGTAGGTAAGAGCTCTACGCATTGACGTAAGCCATTCACAGTATTTCGTAGCTTTTGGCGTCGCCCACCCGCGGCCTAATTTCATCATACCTAGGAATTTATATGTTCAAATCAAAAACTAAGTATAGGCGGGGTATTGGGACATCATTGCTAAGCATTTAGATGCATTCTGGGTCGAAAACAACTAGGTCAAAAATCCATTGCTATTAATAATCGCAATTTTGTAACTTGACCTAAAGTGGGGTTTGAGGCCATAGGCATGTGTGCTTAGGTCTTATAAACTTGTCCTAGAAGTTTCATTACGTTTGGATGTCATTTGATGCTGTAACGGATGTGAATTGCTTGCCGATGAGAGATTGGCTTTTGGTGATTTCATTCACTTAAGTGTATCTTGAGTTAGGTGCGAGTTGTTAGTTGTTTTCCGAGAGATTGACAATCTCTTGTAGCCTCTATGCACTAGTCGAGTCAGCTTCGTCCCATGGTTTGACAAATTAGTCATGATTCTTGCTAATACTGCAATAAGATAGGATGGTGAGGTTAGACATGCATCCCACACATGACAACTATATGCATTTCATAGACGAATGTAAGCATGCACATGATGCCTAGCTTGTCCTAGAAAGTAACTTTGGAGCCAGGGCCAAAAGAAGTAAAGCTAGTCTCAAAAGACAGATTTACAAAATCATTATGATTGAAGGGGCGGACATCGCTAGCCTAGTGAATATGCCTAAGAGCATTTTCAGGTAGCTCATTTACATCCAAGTCAAAGTACCAGAAGACGACAAAGTGGACATACTATTAAGTGCACTTCCACCTTCTTATGACCACTTAGTCACAATTCTTGAAGAAAAAGAACCGGCTTCACCTTTCCAAGATGTCATCAACTCAATCCAAGCCAAAGAAAGAAAGCAAAAAGGTTCACTAACCTCATCAAGAGGGGGTTTTATCACAACATCCTCAAGGGGAAGATATTTGCAATGGACATCAACAAACGGAAGAAAGTAATATGAATGTGGAAGAATGGGACACGTAGTGAAATACTGCTACACAAACAAACCTTGCAACAAATGCTGTAAGAAGGGACACCCTCCTTCTCGATGCTACTCAAATGGAGGTAGTAGTAGTGGAGAAAGAAGCAGCAGCAGAAGCCATGAAGGGAAGAGACCTATCAAAGGATTCTCTCACATAGTAAAAGACAAAGAAGATGAAGGCAAGAACAACCTTGTCTTTTATGAAGACCCATTTTGAAGATGCAGCCTCTCTACTTGTAGAGGAAGACTTTTATTATTCTGTGTGGATTTTATCATCCTGTGTGGATTTTGTCAGCTTGTGTGGATATTACCATCCTGTGTAGATACCAACTTATCATCCTGTGTGGATATTGCATGAATGAATAAACACAACTCTATTTTTCTGTGTGGATTGTAAAGTGTGAGCTTTGTCCTAAAGTGTGAGTCAAGGAGAGGAGAGTGGAATTATCCCACATGCTGTGGAGCAAGGTTGTAGAGCTACTTAAAGCTCATTTTCAAGAATGAATAAACACAACTGTATTTTACAACTACATGCTTGTCTATGGTGAGCTTGTGCTAAGCTAAGTCCATACTCAAGATTGTGTTTATGAGTCAAATCTAATTCAATCTTGGGGCCTAATTCACTTGAGTGATAAGCTTGCTTACACACACAATCACACACTGACACTATGTTTCTCTTTCAACCACCCTAGCTAGCATGATCCCATTCCTAATAGTTTTGCTTCGATAGACTCTACCCAATATCCCAATCTTGACAAAGCAAGAGACAAATTGAGAGAGTGTGGCATCAGCCCACATACAGAGTGTTGAGAAGTGTGGAAGCACATTCCCTAATCAGCAATGATTTAGCGTTAGGCTATGGAGGGTGAATATTTAGTTGTGTTTGGGTTAGGGTTAGAGATATGGAAACTAGGGTTAGGCTATGCCAAGTGCAAAAGCATAAAGAGAGAGAGTATAGACATGATAGTGCTCAAAGTGCAAAGATTGATTAGAAAATAGCCTCTCAAATAGGCTTAGTGCCTTACAATAATTGGCTTAAGAGGTTGCACCCTCTTACTATTGGACCATCTCATCATTTATCTTTCCTAGTGGCTAGAGAGCTTTCCCACAAGTTGGGCTTACCCTAACAATTTCCCCCTTGAGCCAAACTTGGGGTTTTACAAAGACTCCATGTGTTTTTGGGTTCATATTTTCATGTCATGGTGTACTCCTAGGCTAACATGATTCATCACCATGGTTCAATGTCCCATGATACATCATAGTGGTTTTCAATTGGATTCATCACTATGGTTCACAAGTGAGACTAAGTAGGTTCACTAGTAGTTCTAGGTAGTACAAGAGATTTCATTCATTTATTTTGTGTGTGAAGAGGTCATCATGGTTGTCTTCTTCAAAAAAAAAATTGTCATCATTTCTTGGTGGGTACAGGCGGATACACACCAAACCCTTTAAACACTCACTCAATTTTTTGGAAGAAGCCGTGTAATTCAGCTTTTGATGATTTATAATTGTAATGTAATTTGACATACCCTCTCAACCTCTCTGAGTCTACACCCTTGTACGTGCCGAATGGACGTGGAAAGCTCCTTAACCTTTAAGTCAAAACCCTTAGTTTGGACTAAAGAGATATCATTAGCTTGGAGGATTTGAAAAACATTCATTGTGAGAGCTTCTTTTGCTGCTACAAATTGTAATCTTTTTTTCTCCTGGACTAATAATCAGAATTCATTTCCAAATAGCACATTGTGTTCCTTGTCTCTTGATCTACAATCTAAGTATAAGCATTTTCAATCCTGTTGTGGTTTGTGATGCTTTTCTTGTGATCTAAATGCATTGATTTGAAGGTTAAAATAATTGTTTCTTGATGTTTTGACCATGGAAAGTGTTTCTATGCTTAAGGGGGCCCTTTCTGAGTAGTTCTATTTCAGTTTTCTACACTTTTTGTGATGGATCATGATTTATGTACCTTCCCTGATGGTGATAGAACTTGGTAGGATTGTGCCCCTAGGTGTTGTGATACCTCTCCTTAAGTTTTGTTTCATTCTGAATTCGTTTGGATGCCAAAAAGGCGTGATGACCTAGAGCAGTGAGATTGGATACATAAATGATTTTTTGACTAGGAAGTGGTCGATTTGCTTTTGTCATAGAATGAGTAGCTCTCTGAGTTCACTTTGGTGATATTGACACTCTCATTAAGTCTTTATGCCCCATCCCGAGTCGCTTCCTTGCATTGACATTATTTTAGTACAAAAGAGCTATGCTGCAGACATCCGTTGCAGCGACCCACTAACATTGGTGCCGCTGCCGGGGAAACCGATCCTTAGGTGGCGAGTTACTCAGTGTACAAAAAAAATCTCCCTTCAAAGCTTTTGACACCCATTCCGCTTACACATAGACAGTGAAGCAACTAGATGTAGGTTTAGTGCTTGGTAGAGACTGGAGTCCAAAACTATCTAGTGCTACTTCCTAAGAGCAAAGAAAGCTATGAGTGAAGTACAAGATAGTATTTTGTTCTTTGATTTTCCCATGCTTGAAAAGAACTGTTCCACCACACACTTTGTTGTCATTTTTGTACTATTAAGTTCATTTATGTTTGCACATTTATTTCAATTTATAGGAGTAGGTTAGGAAAAAAATTAAACCATCATTTGGGGCCAAAAGGATCGAGGAAAAAACTGTCAAAAACCTTATTTTAGTGTTGAAGACCATAACTCTGAAAAGTTGAAGAATTGACGGCCAGAGCTTCAAAATCGAACCAAACCCAGCAAAACCTTCAAAAAGGGATAAAAACATTTGCTAAAAACAGACTGTGCAGAAAATTTCCAATTTACCTATCCAACATGGATCGCGATCCATGTACCTTTTTGGTAGAATGTGCTAAAATTGTCTCCCTTGCTTAGAACAGGCTGTCAGGCATCAGAACCTTGATTTTGTTTAGAAATAGAGTGCTAGAAGATCACTAAAAAATCAAGAAGTTTGGGTGAGCAGAGAAAAACCTTGGGAATTGAGGAAAATAGGGAAAAAATAAACTTTTACTTGTCCAAATTCAAAAAGGGAAGAGAATTGGGATCGATTAGAAGCAAGGAATCAATATAACCAAAAATCATGAACCAAATACTTCCCAACATGGATCACGATCCATGTTCTAGGTAGACATCTGACAATAAGATTTGACTAGTGTACTCCTGATTACTAGGGAGACAATTTTTCCGAAAGGAGCCATAGACAAAAAGTGGAAAAACCTGATCAAAATACCAAAAAAGGAGTTATTTGCAAAAAAACGCAAAACAGACACAAAATATTTCTTTTGACTTTAAAACAACTAATCAAATCCAAAAAGATTTGGGGAATAGCATCACCAGACCTTGTGTCACCAACTCACAAAGTATCAATCCAAAATCTTTCCAAACATGGATCGCGGTCCATGTACCTTTTTGGAATTTTGAGTTGATGATGAGCAAGTACAAAATTGATAACAATTGAATCACTTTCTCCCAATGGACCCTTATCAAAAAAGTTCAAAAAGAGAGCAAAAGGGGGCAAAAGTAAAATCAAGGGGAAAATCACTAGAACAAACCCTGAAATTGACTTTTGGCTGACCTAAAAAACTCCAAAACATTCAAAAACCATATAGCCAGCATCAATAGGCCAAGGACTAGTTGTGGGTCAAGTTTTAGTGCATACTGACACTAAGAAACATGGATTGCGATCCATGTTCCCCTGACACATTTTCATACCAAACTGGCACTAGCTAGAGGGCATCACAGAGAGTCTAGTGGTCCTTCCAAAATTGAATTTGGATGCAAAAAACCATCCCGAAAGCCCAAAACTGGTAGAAGCTCTAGCAAAGTGATAGAATTAACCTAACTTCCAATCCAGAGGTTTATTTCTAAAAATTTTGGTACCATAAGACCTCCTAATCATGTTGGACCTGATGATATCAACAAAAGTTCATTTTGCTTCCCAACATGGATCGCGATCCATCTACCTCTAATTCATAACAGAAGCAAAATTTCACCACACAAAAAGCTAGTCCATAGTACCCTGGTGGATCTTTCAAAATTGAAATTGAACCTCAATTGTTGATATTGTGTAAGGAATTGTGTGCTATTGAAAAACCTAGCTAAATTTTGTTGATTAAAAGGAAGAACTAACAAGAACAGTTGTAAGCTCACAGCTATCAAGCAAATTTTTGGCAGGTTGCAAGTACTAGAGGATACTACCCAGCAAGCAAGATCAAATGAGGGATTCAAACTATCTAATGAGATAGCCCGGTTTGGATTTTGCATTACCAATTCTTCATGAATTTGTGATCAGGAAGATTGTACCAAAATAGGAATCCCAGCATCTTTGACCAAAGGAGCAATCACTCAACGAAAGAAAGCATGAATCAGAGACCATTGCAGCCTTTAGAAGCCATTTTAGAGGAGAGCTTCTCTGACACTTCGTCAGAGATATCATACAGCCTCAAGAGTGAGGATTCTAGCAAGTCGAACCCTAAGGGAACAGCTTCGATGGGGGCAGGTCCTTCTAAGCCTACATCTAATGTAAAATTATTGTATTTGAGGTTTCAATTTGAAAATGTGCTTAAGGCCAAAATCTATAAATATGGAATGGTCCGCTACTGTGTTAAGTTGGAAAATAAGTTGAGCAAGTTCAGAGACCTTGTAGATGTTGATTGTGACGGGAATAGATGTTTCGACCAAGAGGGAATGATGTACCTAGTGGTTCATAACCCTTTTATTGTGGATAAATGGAGGATGACTAACATCAAGGACAAGGTAGATAACAAGTTGGCCGATGAGCCACCCAAAATGGAGAAACAAAATGTGGTGCTCAGACGCACCAATTAAACGGAGCGCCTTAATACAGACTACATGTATATGGGGCTATATAAGTTTAATAATGGAGAACAAACACTCTATTACAGATGTGACAAACCCCGCATCAAGGAACTGACTGATCGGAAAAACCTGTATGTTTTCACGTACACGAAGGGGAGAAGTGTTCAGGTGGTCATAATAGATAAGTATGGCCAAAAGTACTTCCCAATGGATTGGAAGGAATCAGAGAGATATACATTTTTTGGGGGATCACTCCACCAATACTTTGTAAATCCGGAAGAGGTCAAAACCACGACTACTCACACAAGACCTGAGACTGTACATGTGAGCCTAGTGAGAACCAGGGTGGAGGAGTCTTTTGGACATGAACGAGTTCCAAACACAGGGCCTTTAGGATCAATGGCGTCTAGGGCTTCCATGAACACACATAGGGGTAGTATTGTTCCTGATGTCACTTACACTACTAGAATCCCTCCGACTATTACACAAGATCGACTTGACAAACCTATAGCGGATAGGATACCACTGGTAGTACCAAGAGGAGATTATGAACCTAGAGAAGCCACATCAGGAGGACCATGTGTTGTTAGAATGCTTGCACAGGCTAGACATATGCGACCATCTCAGGTGGCAAAATGCGTACCCAAAAAGTTTAATGATCCATGTTTCAATCTTCAAACAAGTGTTGAGAGCGAAACAGGTAACTGATTTCCATACTCAATATGAAGGTTTTGGGTTGACATTATAAGGGACTGCTTTGACTTGGTTCCAACCATTAAACAGCTTGGAACTCCCAAGTATTGAGCAACTTCTCCGAGAGTTCGTTGAGGAATTCTCAAAGAGGGGATCAAGCATAACACTGTCTCCCAGATCTATGCATTTAGTCAAAAGGAGAAAGAGAAAGTGAAGGAAGCATTGCTTTGTTTCAAGCAGTATATAGAAAGATGCCCTACTTGAGAACTACCTCAGGATGGAAGACTATCAGTCCTTTTCATAGAAGGATTGCAAAATGACACGCTCAAAAAGGACTTGCACTTGAAGGTATGTGTAACTTTTGAGCAAGTCAGAAAAGAGGTGTTGTATCTGGTAGATAACTGCAAGGCATATGGGAAGGTGACTGAAGGCACAAATCAAGGAACGAGTAGCACCTCTTCAACCGCTAGTGAGTCCATTACAAAATTGGGCGGGCAAACCCCAACTGTGCCGGACGTTGATCAAATGATCAAGGAAGTGATCAGAAGGATCAACCAAGGAAACAGGACGAACCCAAACACACGACAACCGCCCACCCAAAAATGCGACACTTGTGGAGAAGATCATCCAACCTAGTGGTGCAACCTTCAACAAAGGCCACGAGTAAACGCATAGCGAGTAGTGAAGTGGTGTGCTACCAAACAAAAATGGACAAACCATGAAACTCACGAATGTTTCTTAATCGAAAAGTCTATGTTAGAGAGTGACAATACGGACCACATGGAGGCCAACAATTTATGCCCCCTCCAAGGTACCAAGTAGGGCCAAATAACACAATCCTAGGATAGGGAAAACCTCAACCTGTGTTACAACATCAGCCTCCCTAACCCTAGGAAAATAGGGCTACGGTAAGGATTTCTCAACCCATAGAACCACCTTCTGATTAGAGTATGGTCCAAGTAGTCTCATATTGAGAAGATTCAGACAATACTTGCATGAGGGGACTTGATGGGAATGCATATGCTCCAAAGGGACACAATCGATGGATAATTCCTGAAGAGATGCCCGAGCCCTCATACATAGCACATCCAACTAAAAACCATTACTTGGTCAATGAAAATATGCTTATGTTCATGGAAAATTAGCGCTACAAATTTAGGGGGTATCCTCCTAGATCAAGACAACCGATGGGGGCTCCACAAGCTCCTCCACCACCTATAGGACCATGCTATGAATGTGGTGGTGATAATTGGGCAAGAGTTTGTCCAAACAAAGGAGAATGTGTAAAACTTTTTGGGTTCTATGATGGATGTACCATTGACTATCTCACTCCAAACTATCCAAAAAAGCCTGACAACAAAGGGAAAGCAACCATGAACAAGATGTGGATTGTGCCAAGATCAAGTGGATCAAAAACAGAACCAAACATTCTGATAAACGTGGTAACTTGAGCTCAAGCACATTAGGCAGCAAGGAACGTCTCAACCAGCCAAACAGAGATAGAAAATTTGTCTGTCCGAACCCCTAGGAAATCCTAGAAGGCAAAACAAGACAAGATGAAAGCCAAAATTGAAAAAGAAAAAGCAGCATTGGAAACCAAATTACTGCAAGCAAAGGAACAACTACGAAGGGAAAAAGACCTTAAGGGAAACAACAAGATAAAAAAACCATCGGGAGGATCTGTCTTAGTAGACAAGGTTTTTGAACCTTTGGACACAATTTTAAAAGCTTATGAGGCAAGGCTAAAGACTAACCAAACCCAAGAGGATAGGTGGTTAATGTACCCTCATCTGGGCTATGAGAAAGAGAGGCTAAAGATGTGCAAGGAGCTCATCCAAGCCACTCAAGCGCTTATGGAACCATCAATTCCTACAGCTCCAAAAACTGAGGTATTAATCCGTGAAAAAATTCAAGAGTTAGAGGGGTGGGGAATTGAAAAGGAAGACCAACTAGATTTTGTAAACGAAACACCATTGGATATGAGGGTGGCAGCCAATACGACAGATGGAATGTATTCTCAAGCACCATTGCTAATTTTGGAAGTAGAAGAAAAATGGCCTCAGGAGCTATGGGAACAGATCAAGAATAGAAAAGATGGAAGTGCTACACTTCTATTAGATTCCATCCCAAAGATCCACTTGGAGCATGAGCTTTATCCAAATGACATCAGATTGACTGTATGGTGATGCAGGTGCAGCGATATCGAAAGATAGTAAACCGCAATCATTGAAGACTTTAGCTTCATTTATTGGTAACCATGAAACTCGATCGGAGGTGAAGAAAGTACCATCTCAATGGAAAACCAATCCTAAGATGATGGATACCAAAACTCTTCATGAGCTGATGTCATCCCCTATCCGTCATACACTAACTCTGCCAGAGTTACTGCAAATCAGACTGCATCTTTGGGATGAGGCTGGGAAAATTTTGAAAAAAATAGGGCTGATAATTTTTCCACCAAACGCTTCTCCAAACACACTGAAGACACAACCCTCGAAACAAACTAAACATGAGCCAGTACCAGTGAACAAGGTAGGGGATTATTGTGAAGGTGAAGAAGGAAATACTACCTTGTCGGTGGAGCACAAAGAGGTTAAGTCGATAGCAATATTGGATAGTGGGGCTGGAATAGGCATAACTACCAAATCAATGTGGGAAAAATGGGGAAAACCTGCTCTCCAAAAGACTAGAATGAAACTTCAATTGGCAGATGGGTATCTGGAAAGACCCATTGCCATCTTGGAGTAGATTGTGGGAACCTCTTGTAGAATTTCATATGAACACACTTTTGCTATTATGAATTTCAATGAGAGCATCAATTTCGATATCATATTGGGCAGACCATTCATGCGTCAGCTAAAAATGGTGCAAGGTTGGGGTTACGACTATATCTATCTAAGGAACAAGGATGTCATATTGGGCAGACCATTCATGAGTCAGCTCAAAATGGTGCAAGATTGGGGTTACAACTATATCTATCTAAGGAACAAGGATGTCACTACGAAAATTAGTGTCACGGATCATAGCTATAGAGACGTAGAACGAACCCCAAGAGAAGACTTGAACTCCACAATTGACCAAGAAGGGGGAATACCGGCTTGGCTACAGAACAAAGCTCACCAGTGGACAAGAGAAGCTTCTGAAGGTGGAAGTTTAAAAAGGGAAAATTGCATTCTTGATAGGACTACACAAGACAAGGCATATATACCAGAGCCTTTTCCAGAAGAGATGTTCGACCCTTTTGGATGGCAACAGATATAAGCCACTCTTGATGTTTATGTAAACGAGGTGACCCTCACCAAATTCTGCGATGAGGAAGGATATGATATCATTCCATTCCAGATATTGAGTGTCAGCCTAAATCCAAAGTTAGAGTGGGAAGCCCTTGAGAAGGAGGGGATTGCCGAGTGCCGACGCATAGTGGATGAAATTTCAGTAAGAGACCTTCACCAAACGAATGAAGATGATTTCCAGGACTCAACTGATAAACAGTTAGAGGACAACGTAGACAATGACCTATCTAGTAGCTCAAGTCATAACATCCGAAACGGAAGAATCGACGGGTGATCTACTATGATTTCCCAAACCAAAATCCTCGAAGACAACGTAGATATGGAGATAAATGCAGAAACAACCAAAACAAGCACAACAAAGACTCGGTACCTCCGTTAACCAACAAAATGCAGTACTTAAGGTTAGTAGAAGCAATGGACTGCCTCAAAGACGGGATATCAAAGAGATACATGAAACCTGACTCAACCAAAACAAAATCGAAAAAGGAGAACACACAAAAACAAAAAAAAAAAGAGCAATTCCAAGAAATTAACAAAGTTGTCCAAAATGGAGTGCAAAATCAAATACAATGAACTGAAACAAGCCTTGAAGAAAATTTGGACAATAAAAATGGAAATTGATGAGGAATCGAACGATGATGAATTCAATGCACCTTCCCACTATAAGAAGTATACTATTCACGATGGGAAAATCATGGTGCAAAAACCCAAACAAGATCCCAAAGAACCAATAACTTCATATGATGGGCCTGAAAAAGCCAAATGCATCAACTTAGCAGAACCAGGCGAGGAGCCTAAACCGGCATACATCACCACAGACCTTACTAACGAAGAAGAGCAACTTTTAGTCGATACGCTCAGACAATACAAAGACGTCTTTGCATGGTCATACAAAGATCTAAAGGGGATAGATCCTGAGATCTGTCAGCACACGATACCCCTTAAGAGTGATGCCAGACCACGTAGACAACGTCCTTATACATACAATGAGACTTTTTCTAGGAAAATTAAGGAAGAGATAGACAAATTGAAGGATGTCGAGTTTATCTACGAGATTGAACACACAGATTGGGTGTCCCCTATTGTGGTAGTACCCAAAAAGAATGGAAAACTACGTGTCTGTATAAACCTCAAACAGATAAATGTAGACACCATCAGGGATAACTATCCACTACCAATAACGGATCATGTTATTGAGAGGGTAGCAGGCAAAGAGGCCTATAGTTTTTCGGATGGGTCCTCAAGCTACAATCAGTTGACAATTAAAGCATAAGATTTGCATAAGATAGATTTTGCAACAGAGTGGGGTATATTTGCCTACAGGGTAATGCCTTTTGGCCTAACCAATGCCCCTACTACATTCCAAAGACTAATGAGTCATGCATTCAAGGAATATCTCAGACAATTTTTGGAGATTTATTTGGATGATCTTTGTGTTCACTCTCATCAAAGAAGTGACCACGTAACTCATCTAGGGAAAGTCTTTGAAAAATGCAGAACGTATCGTATTTGCTTAAACCCGAAAAAATTTGTCTTCATGGTACGACAAGGTAAAATTTTGGGCCACTATGTCCAAGAATGGAATTTCAACTGATCAAGAGAAGGTACAAATAATTGTTTCACTATCGAGACCAACGAAGATGAAAGAAGTGCAAGCATTTATGGGGCATTGCAGGTACTATATGCATTTCATATACATGTACGCTATAATAGCTAAGCCGTTGCATGCCGTCAT
This sequence comes from Adiantum capillus-veneris, assembly GCF_014529385.1. Lineage (NCBI taxonomy): Eukaryota > Viridiplantae > Streptophyta > Polypodiopsida > Polypodiales > Pteridaceae > Adiantum > Adiantum capillus-veneris. The sequence continues at coordinate 140,434,295 of NC_140951.1, read as the reverse complement.
TGCTAAGTTCGAATGGACGGAAGAATGCGAGCAGGCTTTTTAAAAAATGAAGTAGCAATTAATTTTTGCTCCAATTTTTTGCAAGCCCCTAACTAGAGCAAAATCTTTTATGTTCATGTTGATGCATCATCCTATGCCATCATATGCATATTAGCCCAACCAGGAGAGAAGAAAATGGATTTTTTCATTTGCTACTCTAGTCAGCAGCTAAACAATGTAGAGAAAAACTACACCACTACGGAAAGAGAAGGTCTATAAATGATATATGTTGTCAAAAAATTCAGACACTACCTTCTTGCAAACAAGTTCGTTTTCTTCGTGGATCACCAAGCACTATTATATCTAGTAAACAAACCTTGCAACACTCGATGAATTGTTCACTGGTTTATACTATTGCTTGATTTTGACTTCACAATAGTCGCAAAAAAGGGGACTACACACACACACACGAGCAGATCATCTTTCACGACTGTTTCATGGAAAGGCACCTGAGGGTGTCAATGATGATCTTCCCGATTCATATCTGTTTAACATTGAAATGGTCCTGAGATGGAGCAAAGAGTTCATTCCTCTACTCACAATCGGGTCATTACAGATAGAAAGACAACCATCAATTACATGTCAAACATGAAATATCCAGCTTTTAGCAGGATGACTATACAAACACGGTAGGGATTGGATATTGAGACTATGTGTAGAGCCCAAAGAATCCGCCTACTACCTCAAACAAGCTCATATACAAAATACGGGATTTCATAATGGAGAAACACAGATAAGCCAACGGCTAAAGAAACTGGGAGTCTACTGGCCAAACCTGGAACACAATGTCCATACATATGTAAAATCATGTGATAGCTGTACAAAACAACCTCCAAAGGAACATGCCACCCTGTTTCGAGTAGTACAAGCACCCAGATGGAGTACTCACATAGTTGAGTACTTAAAAAACAAGACCTTCCCAGAGGAATGGACAAGGAAAGAATAAAAATTGTAGAAGAAGAGGCCAAACACTATCTGCTCATTGCCAACCAACTGTATAGGCGGGGAAAGGACAAACAACTACGGTTTTGTGCTACAGAAAGCAAACACTACGTTATCTTAGAATAAGCACATCAGAACAGCCAGGGGGGCATTTCTTTGCTGATATAAGGCAAAGCTTGTGCTACACTCAGGCATATGGTGGCCAACCCTGTTTATGGATGCAGAGACCTATGTCAAAGGATGTGATGAATGTCAATGCACAAAGCCACCCTTGCGGAGAGATGAAATGCCACTAAGACCAATGATGAGGGTACGTGCTTTCGCCAAATGGGGCATTGACTTCATTGGTCCCAACATACCTCTAGAATATAGGTCGCATGCACAATACCTCATAGTAGCAATAGACTACTAGACGAAATGCACGGAACAAAAAGCGACCCAAAATAACGATGCAAGAACTACAGCTCAGTTCCTTTTTGAACACATCTTTACGAGATATGGTCTACCCATAGAAATAGTGAGTGATAGGGGAACACACTTTTTAAATGATGTCATTGAAAGCCTCCTTGACGAATTCATGGTGGTCCATCACAAATTGGCACCCTATCATTCGCAAGATAATGGGCAAGCAGAGAGTACCAACAAAATCTTATGCACCGTACTCACCAAAATAGTCAGTGACTCAAGAAATGATTAAGATCAAAAGCTACACACGGCCTTATGGGCTTACAGAGTAGCTTTTAAAACTTCCATCAGCACGACTCTCCTTAACCTAGTATTCGGGATTAATGCGATCCTACCATTGGAATTCTTAATCAAAACCCTAAGAGTGGAAACACAATTAGGATGGACGGGCCATGAGCTATCGGAGAGACTAGACACCCTGGAACAATTAGATGAAACCCGACTTAGAGCAATAGCTGGGATATATGCTCAAAAGAACAAATGAAGGCTTTTCATGATCAACACGTGATTGGCAAGGAGTTCCAAAAAGGGCATTAAGTTTTAATGTATACCCTCAAACAACACTCCAAAAAACTCAAAAAGAGAGGGATTGGGGCCTTTTGTAATACATGATATATCACAAAAAGGCGCCATCAAACTTACAACATTAGCAAGCAAGGAGATGCCTAATTGTACGAGTGGCTGCAGATTAAAGAAATATCTTCTTCCTCTGACACCAGAAGAACTCGCAACAATACATGCAGCAGCTCAGCGCAGAAGTCAAGCAGATGACATTTGGGAACAGGCACAACAAGAAGCCAAAATCAGAATATTAAAGCACAAGGAGCAAGCAAACGTTCAGAGAAAATCACAACAAAATGATGTTATCGATACTGCTCCGATAGCATCCATACAATCGGTAGCTACATGGTTAGAAGGAATGGATCTACACATTAATCTACAACTTGCCGATGGCACCACCGAGCGAGCATTAGTGGACACTGGGGCCCGAGCTAATATTGTTAACTATTCCACTTTCAAAAAAAGCATACGGCAGCCTCTAATGCCAAACACAATGGGGTTCAAAGTAGCAAACAAAGGAACTATGGACAGTCTAGGCCGCATAAATTTACCAATCACCATTGATGGAACCGTTTATCCGCATCAGTTTTATATGGTCGACGATCAGCATCTTAACGAAGAAGTTATTCTGGGAGTGCCATGGATGGGAAATTATCAAGCCACACCAAACTGGTACGACAATACCTTATTGCTCAAACAAGAGGACCAATCTTTTGCCATGCCCTTTGTACAAACAGACCATGTATGGGAACCTCTACCATCACCACATGCAACAGTTTAGCAATATTCCACAACCATGGTCAAGCAAATATGGGTTAAAAAATCCATCATGAAAATCAGTCCTAAGCAATTGTGGATATCAAAACAAAAAAAAAATACAAGTCCACCTACATTGCCTCCACCAAAATCCGACCTCGCCAAATTGCCTACGACTTTTGTCAGACAACCTAGGCCAATGGAACACCACCCTCAAAAACCAAACAATGACAAGTGGGTACGGAAACCAAAACAAACCTGCTCAACAAAGGCCTCTTCTTGGAAATCCATATACAAGCAATTTCACTGGCAACCACAACAAAGCCCTCAAGCAAAACAACCAGCAGCATCACAACTTCTGCAGTTCACACACAAACACAGGGCGCATCTTCTACAATTACTACTATTTGGACCATGCAGCTTCAATGTGACCTCGCCACTAGTAGCCACTAAACATAGTGTTCAGCACCTCTCTCTTGCACAACATTTTTTTTCCCCATGCATATCCTCCAGCAACATCATAGAGCCACACTATATGGCTATGCATAGACACGTGCTTTGTTCCCATGCACTCTAACACATGTTCTTCTGGGATGACTCACTCTAGGAAGGGGGAACATGCGGCAAGATTATCATTTGTATATATTATTATTTTCGTATTACATATTTTCTTTTCCTTTCCTTTCTTTTTCGTTAAATACAAGTGTTTCAGATCCTTATAAACTCTTAGCTGGCATAATTATGAGCCATACCGTCACCATCTATACCAGGATAATAATATGTATGTAAGGGAGGTTACCCTAATTTTGGCTAATTTCTGGACAACTAATAATAATTGTTAATAATTTTCTTTTACAAAAAAGCAAAAAACAACAAATAATCGACAAAAATTATTAAGTCGAGCCAGGAGAGTCGGAATTGACTTTTGAAACAAACGTAGAAACTTCAAAGCAAGGATTTCGAACATGGAAAATATAGAAATATTCGCCACAAGATGGATTTTGAGCCAACTTCTAAAGGATCAAAACTGCAGATCGAACACCATTTGTCAATCGAGCATTAGAATGATGAACGATTCGAACCGCAAGTGATATGAACAACAAGATATGATCAATGGAGGTAAGTATAATTGGGGCATTCCGGGTAGACTAGGAACATATAGTCAATGGGGCAACATAAGCTCATTTGCATTCACAGAGAGAGAGAGAGAGAGAGAGAGAGAGAGAGAGAGAGAGAGAGAGAGAGAGAGAGAGAGAGAGAGAGAGCCATAGAACCATAGAGTTTTCAAATTTTTTTATGCCCGCTGCGACCACCTCGACATATCTTACTACACCAGATTTGACAGGTATGATCATTCACCTATAGGAACATGTGTGTGTGTCCCATACTGCATCACCATTGCCAAAACAACAGATCAGAGCAGTACAAAGTCACAAAATCGGAAAACTAACAAGGCCAATGGGAAGTCCAAAACTCATCAAAAACTAAAAATCTTTCATCCGTAAACCCCAAATAGCTGGCAGAATCAGGCAAGACAAAAACAACAGCAAAGGTGGTGGAACATGGATCGCGATCCATGTTCCTCAAACCCTAAAATCGGAGAAATCGGTACAGGAGCATCCATAGGTAGCCAGGAACAAACTCCTATAGCTGGATTTTCAAAATGTGTCCCAACATGGATCGCAATCCATGTTCCTTTTTGCCAAAATTAGGGCAAGAGTGTCTCACTAGCTGGGGAATGCATAAATAGTATGCGTGCTGCAAAAATAATCACAAAAATTGGTCTTAAGATCATCAAATCCTCCTGGTTTTCTACCTTCAGTCTGCAAATGGTCTTTTGGCCATTTTCAAAGGAAAAAGGGGAGGATCCCCAAAAAAACTCAGGGAGAGGTCAAATGGTGGGATGCCAGCAAAACTTATGAAGAAGGGCTAAAAGCAGAGTTCAAATTGCTACCTAAGCCAATTGGGAGATTTCACACTCTCCTTGGAGCCTATCAACAAGGAAATGTAACTTGAGGATGGTGGTAGGATCAAAACTAAGCAAAGGATTACTTGCAAAATGGTGAAAATTGCAGGAATCAATTTGTCCCCTTCAAATGGATTCAATTTCTCATGGATTTGATAGGGAGCCAGGAAAAGCTGTGAACTACATACCTAAATCATCGGGAATCAAGGCAATGAGAGATATCGGGAACAACATGTGCCCAAAATGGTGGCAAGAAACAGATATGGTCAAAACGGAAAAAACATGGCCATAAACTAGAAAATGGGGCAAACGAAGGAAAAACATGTCCAAATTTGAAAATATTTCACCAGTGTACTAGGAAAACCTATAGGAACACATGTGCAGGGAAATTGTATCAAAATTCCTCCCAACATGGATCGCGATTCATGTACCGTTTTGCCCAATCAAAAAAAAAAAACCATGCCATCTGATCCAGTATGTTCAAGAAAGCCAAGCCATGAAGTTTCAAGCCATTTAAATTCCAAAATCCACTTTAAAAAGGCAAAAATCTCCAAGTCTGCAAAGAAGTCCCAAGATTTAGCCCAAGTGTCAGACCATTGATACAAATCCCAAAAAATTTGGACCAAAGCATCATCTAGATAAACCCTACCATATGGTATCATCATATTTCCAAACTGTTGCCCAACATGGATCGTGATACATGTACCTCAAACCCTAAATCTAGAGAAAATTGCACAGTAGCATCTCTATATGCACAGGAACAACTTCACCTAGTTGGAATTTCAAAATTCTTCCCAACATGGATCGCGATCCATGTTCCTTTATGCCAAAATTCATATGCTACATTATATCCTTGTGCCTATAGTAATCCTAGATGCACTAGTGAAATTTGGTCAAATTTGGAGTAGTTTTGACAAAGTTACGCTCATTTTTTCATTTTACGGTCAAATTTGCAACTTTTTGACAGTTCTTATCATGGCTAAAACCCAATTTCAGTCCTAAAATTGACCACAGGATGCTTCAAAGAAAAGCAGAAAGGGAGTGGAATGTTGCACCTTATGAGATAACAGATATCTCATCAAATGAGAAAGCTCATATCACGGAATAGGTACTCAAAGCATTACAGGCTAACATCTTCATCGGAAGGTTTCAAGCCACAAAAGGAGAAATAGTAAAGGCCACTATCTTTCCACGGGAAATGTGGACATTACACCAAAAGCCAGAAGTGCAAGTAGGGGGCATGTGCCTACAGTTAGACAGCTTCCTAAAATTACCTCCTTGGGGAATGAGCTCATGAGCTCATAAGTTCAATTCAATACAATGGGGAAGCAAATCTGACCGACAAGGATCGGGTAGTAGTTAAGGTAAAGATCACAGTAGAAGAATCAATGAAGCCCTCCACCTGCAGCAAGGGACGCACAATCTATTGCAAAAGACAAAGGCAATAGATAATGATAAAGCCTTCTTGAAGCAACGAGGCCACAAGCTGACATATCAAGATTTCATATACTTGAAAACTGAATTGCCGTTGTGCCTTATATCGCAACACTTCAAAGTGCAGAAGCCACCCAAATATACAGAACCATTGTTGCGCAGTAGTAATGACAATGGGCTTGGCAGAGAGAAGAGCGGTCAGTTAAAGGGGAGCCAAAGAAGCAAGGTCTACATGAACGTGGGACCAATGTTGATGTGTATTGCCTATCAGGCACTCGGAATGATTGATGGTCTACCACCAGCCAAAGCGCAGATGATCTGATCCGTAGATCTAAAAGAGCAGTAAGACTTGTGGAAGGACCTTCCACCATGCCAAAACCAGAAGTTAAGTGGACGAGGCAAAGCTCAACCTTAAGAGATTTTGACATCAAAAAGACAAAGTCAGATGCTTGGAGCAGCCAAGAAGCTGGATCCCAGCAGAGAGACACTCCTTTGGAGTACTAGTATTTGGAGGAGGAGCAGGATAGCCAATACACTCTAGGATATACATGATTGACAAAGAAAATTATGCACGTGGCAGAAGCTATTCCCATTACTCATGCCAAGAGGACAATTGAAGAAGCGCAGGCATTGAGGGAAAGGCTCCGCCAACAGAAGCATGAAGGAAAACGGACCCAAGGAACGGAGGCTGATGATGAAAAAGAGGAGGAAAAAAAAGAAAACATTCCACTACTACGCAGGCAAACAGCTACTTTAGAAAGGATCAAGCAACATAAAGATAGAAAGTTGAGGAAAAATGTGAGATTGCCAGTGCCATGTGGTAACAAATCCATAACAAACTGTAAAAAATGGAGCAAAGGGAAAAAGAAAAAGCAAAGAAGCCACGGTTGATGATCTCAAATCATCTAACAAATCTATTCAAAGTAAAAAAGAGGAACACAACTCACAAGGGGAGGAACAGCAAGACATGCATGACCAGCACAGTCAGGAGCATGATTCTCCCAAGGAAACTGGGACACCTCGAGAGACTACGGTAAAAGAGAAAGAAAAATTTGAAGACTTGCCAGAGCAAGGAGCGGAAAGAGGCAGTCGGAACTAAATGTAGATCAAGAAACAGAGGCAACACAACCAAAGCCCACCACAACCTCTGCGGCTCTAGAAGATCCAAAACGAAAAGAAAAGAAAATCGATGAGGGTGAAAAATCAGATCAGGCCAAAAAAAGCTAGCAGAGGCCAAGATCGCCTCGATCACAAGCTGCAATGGAGGAGGGAGCAAAAATGGTCAAGTCATTTGACATTGATGCTCACTTAGAGCAGACCAAGCTCATGTTTCAATGTCAAAGGGCTCTTTACAATCTGTGCGAGCTCGAGTTGGAAGATACAAAAAAAGAAGCATCTAAGGTAGCAGAAGATTCCCTGCAGCTAAATCAAAGAATAGAGGCATTACAAAAAGCACAGCTCCAAGCCCAATCAGAGTTGCAAAGGGAACAAGAAAATGCAGCCTACTATTACAAGGAGGTGCAACAGTTTAACAAGGAAAACTCCGCATTGCAAGTTGAGCAGCAACGCCTTGAGGAAGAGTTAACCAAAGAAAGATAACAAAATGAGAAGCTGCAAGGCTCATATGTTGTGGTTAGCAGGACACTGACTCAGCTCCTTGCCATACAAGGGACTCCCTCCTCCTCAACAACGACTACAAGCTCTACCTCCTTAAACTAAAAGATTAAAGATTTAAAAGAAGCCCTGGCTCATGAAAAGTATGATAGACAGATCATGACAGTAGGACATAGGGCCCTACAATGAGCCAAAGAAGATGAAAGAAATTGAAGAATTAAGGAAGCAATTGGCCAAGGCAAGAGGGAACATAGAGACTCTGAGGGCCAATTAGGCAAAGCATCAAGAAGCCTCAACAGACTTTGAGCAAGAAGGAGGATTTGAACATTCCATATTTGAGGCTCATCAAACAAAGGTGCCCACTACCATCACGGGAAAAGCAATGCAGGAATCTGCAGATCCAGCCACGACATCCACTTCGGAGTCGGCCAAGGACAAAATTCAGCACTGGATCTCAGAAGTAAAGGATCCCTCGCACAAAGCCTATATGCAGTATGAGTTAAAAGTGTTGGAATCGGCTGCCCTCCTCATGATTACTCCAGATGAGGTGGTAAAGAACCTTGGGCATGAAATGATCACCCTGCCCCACTGATGCGGCAAGAGGCTAGATTATGGTAGCAAAAAATGCGACCAGAACTTGAACCAAACAGCAAAGGGGATTATAGGGAGGTTCCTGTCACGACAATTCAGATTTAGTCAATCATTGATAATCAACCCCTCTGGCAAAAGAAATGGTTTGAGCAAAGACCAGCAGATAAAACTTATTACAGGAATGCTCCCTAGCATCTTAGGATCTACCCAACTTACTATCCCATCAACAGACAACGATCTTGGGACAACTTTTACTCTTGGCAAAGCAAAAGGCCGGTGATGCTGAACTTCCCGGTTATCACAAAGCCACTCAATAACAACCCACCATCCGAGCAACATATGGTTCAAACTCTCAAAGGGGTCATCAACATGATGAAGGAGATCCCGAATCTCGTATGCCAAATGCTTGTTAAGATTGCCAAGATGCTCATCACCTGCATTACAGCTTTCAATATGATATAGAAGCGGCAGAGCATCCCTGGAAAATCTTTGTGGAAGGCACGAGAGGCATTTGCTAGATTATTGAGACAAAAATCCCAAGCAGGAACGTCATCATGGGATTATATGCAAGAGTCATGTTCCTGTCCTCTCATTACATGCAGACCTTCAAGGAGGCGTTCATGACAGGCTTCTTCGAAGTGGACTCCTCCATATTCAATCCCATGACAAAGGATCTACCAACACGTCATATCGCCTATCAAAGTACTCTCAGCAAAAATCCTTTCAGAGATTTGGCCACCAAAGTAGAGATTGAAGCAAGAGTGGAGAAGTTCAAAAACCTCACTACAATGCTCGAGAGAAGACAGTAGACTACACTCAGAGATGGATTGCACGAGGATGTCCAATGAATAGGAAGGGGGAATGTTTGGTGGATATAGGTGGATGCACACCAAACCCTGTAAACACTCACTCAATTTTTCAAAAAGAAGCCGTGTAATTTAGCTTATGATGATTTGTAATTGTAATGTAATTTGACATACCCTCTCAACCTCTCTAAGTATACACCCTTTTAAGTGGCCAAATGGCCGTGGCAAAGCTCCCTTAACTTGGTAGGATTGTGCCCCTAGGTGTTGTGATACCTCTCCTTAAGTTCCGTTGCATTTTGAAATCGTTTGGATGCCAAAAAGGTGTGATGACCTAGAGCGGTGAGATTGGATGGATACTGATTTTCTGACTAGGAAGTGGTTGATATGCTTTTTTCATAGAATGAGTAGCCCTTTGAGTTCACTTTGGTGAGATCAACACTCCCATTAAGTCTCTGTGCCCCATTTTGAGTCCCTTCCTTGCATATTGACATTATGTTAGTACAAAAGAGCTATGCTGCTGCAGACGTCCATCCCGGCGACCCGCTAAAAATCATCGTTAGTTGGTGTTGTCATCTTTTCATCTTCATTTCATTATTGACATCATTTATCGTGTTGCTTTCTTCATCTTGATTCACTTGATTTTCATGTTGATGTCATTCATTTCTTTTGATGTAGTTGGTCCGATTTGTTGAGGGTGCAGCCTTCATGGCTAATGACGTAAAGCACACATACATTACATTGTGTGTCTTACTCATGTGTGTGATAGTACTTGTTGGGAAGGTCTTACTATTTAAAATGACAGTGTCTAGTCCCATGCATATCATGTTTTTTTTGCATTAATATTGCATACACATCAAGGTGGGCCTCGTACAATTGAGTCTCCAAGGGATTGTACAAAACTTTGAACGGGTGTGAAGTCACTCTTATCTTTCAAGAAGTACCTCTCAAAACGGTTGAGGATTGTTTGATTATACCTTTAAGGTCAAACTTCTACTACCTGTTGTCTATGGGAATTAGCCTTAGAAGGGACAGCAGCTCTTTTGGAGACAGTGGCTCATGGGAATTCTAAGCCAAAGATGGGTCTTCAAAATTCCAAATTCAAAAAAACAGCTAGTACGCATCAGGCCTTTGATGAGCAAAATTCTAGACGAACAAGAGCTGATAAATCACCCAATTGAGGGTAGTACTTGCCACTGAGCACCGGGCCACAAGGTCACTCCAATGAGGTATGGCCATTTGGGTAGCCGCAAGTTGATGACCACAGATGATGTCCACAGTGCTATGGTGGACTCCAGAGCTTAGGTGTGGACAGCTAGTCATGAGGTAGTGTGGGACCAGGCAGGTTCGCAGGCAATTAAGCAATTCTAGCGAGCAAATTCTCAGGTAGCAAGAAACAATAAGCAGGCTATTAATGAGGTATTTTTTTGTGTGAGCAAGTCTAGCATGGCATTGTGGGCCAAAAGTGATTGAGCCAAAGTGCAGGTTACATTGAGGCCCATTTGGATCTAAAATAAGGGTTTTATGTTGCCTGAGCGCCCCCTTGAGCCTTTGACTCCTAAATTTAGGTGGTTCCCACCAAGAAAAGTAGTGTGACTTTAGAAAAAAAGGACAAGTATTTAGAAGCTACAAAAGTCAAACACACACACACACACACATGCAAGTATCTCTAAGCTATTGCACGTCTGCAAAGACTCCCAGAGAGCACAAAGAACCACTAGTCTTGCAAGATTAATTGGGCAAGTAGGTGCTCATATGGAACCCAACTAGAGAGAGTAGATAGTCCATGGAAAGCTCTTGACGAGGCCTTCTCTCACATGTGCACAATGCAATAAATTGAAGCTCGGGTAGGGATTAATTAAGAAGAAAAGTATTGTCATAAAATATATTATCTAACCAACCCAGAAAATTTTCTCATATTAAAATGATCATTTAATGTGGAAGAATAAACGGGAACAAGGGTTAGAATATAGACATGTGCTTATGGATCTATCTCAACACGGGGCCAAGGTTAAAGGGGTCCAAATAAGAGATGGTCTATCAAAGAGCAAGGCTACCTAATGGAGCTTAAAGACCTCAGGGTTAGCTTCATTAAATACCTCCCTTAGACCTTAGGCAAGCTAGGGATGTGCTTGAGGTGGGAACCTGGCCCAAGATTGAGGTGCTTGTCGTGCTTGATGACTAAGGTGCTTGAGGTGCTTTCCGTGCTTGAGGTGCTAGGGCTGAGCTTGAGGTGGGAGCCTTCTCCAAGCTTGATGGGGTTGTGCTTGATGTGGGAACCTTCTCCAAGCATGAGGGGCTTAAGGTGTTCCAAAAGTCAACAAGAATCCCTACAAGGAGGGGCAAGAGAGAGAGCACGCACACCCTCACACAAGTCAAGCCTTGTCTAAAGAAGCAACAAGGATATTGTCAAGTTCCTCTCCATGTTTCCCTCATGGTGTGCCTAAAGCCTATTGGTTGGCCTCTCAAGGGGTCCAATGATAATTTAGCTAATTAGATTAATTGTGTATGCAATTATTCTCAAGTCCTCTCTCTCAAAAGGGTAAAGGGGGACACTTGTCTAAGGCTAGCATGGTTACTTGATATGAACTCTGCATGTGATTGGCTAGGCTTGAAGGGGTCCAATGAGCTTCCACCATGAGCTAGAAGAGGGGGTCAACCCAAGCAAGGAGGGGTCCTGCTTGTAGGATATACTCTCCCACACACATACACACACACTCTCATTGTGTGAAGTGAAAATTGCAAGACCTCCATCTCCTTCTCCAAGCTTGTTGAGAAGTTGAGAGCCTACACCAACACTCTTGGCTATAAAATGAAAATCCAACAAAGAGCCATGCTCCAATTCTTAAGCTTGCCATCTTCTTCATGATCATTATTATGCTATTATGATATGCTATGCAAGAAGAGTGATGATAAGTGAGGAACTATCTCTTTCTCGCATCTTACTTCTTCTTCCTCTTCCCTAATTTCATTTCCCGCTAGCTCTCTCCACCTTTGAAGGTGCTTGAGGCCTTGGGACTGAGGCCGAGGATGGTTAATGCTTTTACAAATTTTATGTTATGCTTGTGATGCATGAAGATTTCCATCTTCATTGCATCACCTAGGTCACAAGGAACACAAATATTTTATTGTACCAAGTCTCTCTTGATGGGAGAATCTATAATACAAAAGCCTATTGGAGGGGGGACCGGCTCCACATAAATCCGGTCCTCAATTTTTATCAAGTTCTCTAACTCTCTCTCGTGCAAAAGTATTGTTCATGCCAAGTTAATTACATCTAATGGCTATGTTGCTACGCTAAATAAGTTCACCCTCTATGTTCTCAAAGGAGTCTCATAAAAATGCTCACTCTAGTTCTCCTATTTCCACTATTCTCAAAGTTCATAGGCCATTTCCATTACATTATTATGAGAGATATCGGTTTCTCTTTTCTTGTTTAAGAAAAGAGGTCCTTAAGTTGTGCATGAAAGGTTGGACTGCTCATTGCAATAGGTAAGTGGGATATGGATGTTTTATCTTGGTTGAGAAGGAGTTAGTTTGAGGTACACCATTGGGAACTATAGTCTTAATAATGGAGTCTTTTGGGGCTTGCCTTGACTTAACCATTTTTTGAGCTAGGAGCAAGCTCAACAGGAATCATAATCCACCGAGCAAGGTTAGACACTCTTCACTAGTCTTTGCAATCAAGATACTATAAACCACGGGTGTGGCTGCTTGAGAACTAATTTTCGAAGGTAAAGAAGAATAGAGACTAAGGTTTTTGAGGGTACCAAAGCACAAAGTAATCAATACATAAGTTTAATTAGCATGGATAACAATAACCAAGAGAGTAGAATGAAGAACTCTAATTTTGCACATGAAGGTGCTAATGTTGATGTCCCCCATGTTTGTTAATTACCTTGTTACCAAGTTGCAGCAAGCTATGGGCAGCAAGCTATGGGCAACCCTGCTTTGCAAGCCAAAGTTACTCAACAACTTCGTGCTTCTGGGATCTCCCTTCCTCTCCAAGAGGAGAGAGAGCTTAGGAGGCCTCTTGGATGAGACTCCCAAAATAAGACTCTCTCCCCATAAGAGAGGAGCAATCAAAAGAACGAGAAAGAAGCAAATCCCTAAGTTACTCTGAAGATGTGGCTCCATGAAGACGGTGATCTAGACAATCACCGACTCCTCCCAAGAGGAAACGGTCAACCCATAGTCCTTCTCCTTGTCGCTCCAAAAGGGAAGAGAGGAAACAAAGGAAGAAAAAGCCAAGAAAGAGATCGCACTCTTCTCATTCTTCTTCACCTTCCTCCTCTTTCAATGAAAGAAACAGCTATTCTCTTAGTGAATACAAGAGGAGAGGACATCGCAAATCTTACCCTGCATGGTAAAGATCCCAAAAGCTCAAGAAGTTCAAAGAGGGAGGAAAGAGTATCTTCTTTCTTACCTATGATGGCACCATTGGTGCCACCGACAAAGTATTGATGGCCTTCATCCAGCAATTTGATGTGTCCTTTAGAGACAAGGGCTTCAAGGAGTCCTTCAAGCTACATCAACTCTCAATGGCCTGGTTCTATCACCGAAGTAATCCACCACACTATGGTTGCTTCGCACATCAATTCCCAACAAGGGGCTAGAAGGAATGCCAAGCCCATGGAAAGCAAAGACAACAGTGATGCCAAGGGAAAAAACAATGCCCAAAATTCTTCCCAAGGCAATTCCAACAATAACAACGATTGGTACAAGGAGAAGGGAGTTTACAAAGTTAAAAATAAACTCTCTCCTAAAGAACTAAAAGCTTTTCATAAGGACCACAAATGCTTCAAGTGTGCGGAGCAAGGACATGGCTATCGGTCTTGCCCCAAGACAAATGCCCGCAATGAGGCTCCTAGATCTTTCACGATTGAAGCTCCAAAAGAGGATGCTCATTGCAAAGGATCACCTCTCTCCTATGCTTGGGGAAAGGTAAGAGAGCATGATGTCTCTACTCACAACTTCATATCAATGGAGTTGGCCACTAAGTTGGTCATTCAAGATTTTGAGATGGGAGATACTGTAACTACCGATGGATCTTTCAAGGGACAGCAAGCCTTCGTTACTCCCTTGATTGGGAAGTTGAGGCTTCATGTCCAAGGCTACGTTGACAAAGAAGACTTTTTCATATCTCCTCTCCAACATGAGGATGTTATCCTAGGGGCACCATGGTTCAACCGCATGGCTACCAACATGAAGTTTGGTGAAAGGAGAATCTGCCTTACCTACACGGAAAAGAGCATGTATATAGATACTATTGAGTCCGGTCATACTATACGACTTGTAAATTCACCTGCTTTTGATAAGTCAATGGAAAGCTCACTTTCTATGTACATGATTTTTGTCAAAGAGTCTCTAAATGATGCTAATGTTTTAACAAAGCAAAGTGTTAGGAATCAAGAAGAATTAGACTTGTCTAATTTTCTAAATGGATTCCAAGATGTGTTTAGTGATTATATCCCTTTGGACTTACCTCCAAAACAAGGAAATCATAACCATCGAATTGAGCTTCTGCTAGGAAGCTCATTGCCTAACAAGCCTCCTTATTGAGTTTCCCAAGCTCAACAAGAGGAGATCATGAGGCAAGTACAAGAATTGGTAGATAAAGGGATGGTGAGGCCTAGTTCCTCTCCCTTTTGTTCTCCAATCATTTTAGAGCAAAAGAAAGTTGGTACATACCGCATGTGTGTAGACTATCGAGCGCTAAACCATATCACTATCAAAAATAGATTTCATGTACAACGGGTAAAAGATCTGTTTGATAAGCTACAAGGTTTGACCTACTTCAATAGGATTGACCTTAAAAGTTTCTATCATCAAATAATGATAGTGAATGAAGATATCCTAAAGACCGTGTTCCGTACAACTTTTGGTCTTTATGAATATCTAGTCATGCCTTTTGGCTTGACTAATGTACAAGCCACATTCAATCGTTTCATGAAGAAAATATTTAGACCCTACTGCAAGTTCCCTGGAGTGTTCTTTGATGATATCATCATCTACTCCAAGTTCTTGGAGGAGCACAAGGAGCATCTCCAGGTGATTTTTCAAGCTTTGAGAGAGAACAAGCCTTCCATCAATCAAAAGAAGAGTGAATTTTTCCTTCAAGAGATTCAATACTTAGGTCATATTATCTCTCAAGATGGTATCGTATCCGTATGAATACCATCAAAGTTGGAGGTAATAAAAGCATGGCCTAATCTAAGGAATCTATGTGAGCTAAGAAGCTTTATTGGTATGTGTGCACACTATAGACGCTTCATAGCCAAATTCTCTCAAATAGCGGGACCATTGCATGACTTAACAAAGAAGAATGTTAAGCACTCATGGACTACTAAAGAGAAAAATGCTTTTGACAAGCTCAAAGAGAAGCTTACCTCCCAACCAATTCTTATGCTTCCGGATCTCTCAAAGCATTTGAGGTCCAGTGTGATGCTTGTGTGATTGCCTTGGAGCATTTTTCCTACAAGAAGGCCATGCCAAAACATGTGAGATCCAAAGGCTCAATGCCAATGAACGAGTCTTGGGCATATATGAAAAAGAGCTTTTAGTTGTTCTACATGTCCTAGACACACAAAAGCACTATCTACTTGGGACTCCATTTATTTTGCGAACGGACCACCAAAGTCTCACATACTTCATGACGCAAACCAAGCTTTTTGACAAACAAATGAGGTGGGAAAATTTTCTTTCTCAACTTTATTTTCATATTGCTCACATTTCTAGTAAGAATAATCAAGTGGCCAATGTAATTTCACAATGACCAAGAGTTAATACAGTGTCTGTAGTAGCAGCTAACAATGATCTATCTTCTATTATAGAACTATTGATCCCAACTTTAGAGAAATAATGTCAGCCCTTGCATTGGGGAAGAAAGAAGAACTATTCACCTTTTGTAGGATGGTTATCTTCTCCATGGAAATAGGCTATGTGTTATCCACTCCCTTTGTGAGAAATTCATGTATGAATCGCATGCTCCTCCCTATGCAGGGCATAGAGGCATTCAACCTACTCTTTGAGGAGTAGAGAAGTACTTCTATTGGACTACCATGAAAGTATGCATACAAGAGTATGTTTCAAAATGTGTGGTATGCCAAAAGACCAAGTATGATAGAGGGATGCAACCTGGATTACTCCAGCCATTGCCAGTCCCTAATTCACCATGGGAGGGTATATCCATGGATTTTATCTTTGGATTATCTAAGTCTATCCATGGAAATATGGACAATAGTCGATAGCTTTAGCAAGCAAGCACACTTTATTCCTGTCAAGAAGACTATTAAGGCACAACAAATGGCAACCCTCTTCATATCTCAAATTTTCAAACACCATGGATTTCCAGCTTCCATCGTGTCGCAGATAGATATCCTACTGAAAGGGTGGTGGTAATGCGTGTGCTAGTCTCCACCCAATCGTGCTATCTTATAGCCTCCCCCTAGCATACACACTATCCGGTCCATGCCGGTGGCCTTGCCCATAGGACCCATGTAAAATGTTTCTTAAGTGTGGAGACATTCTCCCATGTAGAACCTTCTTCAAGTCTATCTAGCCATTTTACCAACACCTGTCAACTAACATGATGTCTGGTGCAAAGCTCATGATATCCAAAATCTTTTCGGGCTCATGAGGAATACTTGGTGGTTCGATAAGGTCAATAACACACCTGTGTCAATGACGTTATCATTCTGTCCTAGTTGTTTTCATAAATAGCTAACATGAAAAATAGGATGAACTCGTGAGTGCTCTGGGAGAGCTAACTTATAGGCCACTTAACCTATACCTTTGAGAATGGTAAATGGTCCACAATAGCGTGGTGAAAGTTTAGCAACTTTTCCCGTCTTCAGACTTTCAGAATGCTCCAGAACTTTGAGGAAAACCTTGTCTCCTTCTTCGAAAGTAGCAAGACAACGATGCTCATCTGCGTACTTCTTATAACGATCTTAAGCTTGCTTAACATTCTATAAAGCAACTCGAAGCATGTCAAAAATGGTCTTGGAGAAAATCCTTCACTTGTTGTATCTTCTCCTTAGACAACCCCACCGTAACGGGTGATCTAGGTTGAAATCCATATAAAAGCATAAATGTACTAAACCCTATAGTCACATGCTTTGAACTATTATAAGCAAATTCTAATATAGGTAAGGAGTTGTCTCAATTGGTTTGCTTCTTGCTAGCGTACGCTCGTAGCATATACTCTAGCACTTGATTAACTCTTTCTGTTTGACCATCTATTTCTGGATGATCATCCGTACATAGATTAAGTTTAGTTTCCAACTTTTGGAACACAGCTCTCCAGAAGTGATTATCGAACTTTCGATCTCTATCACTAATGATACTAACTGGAAGATCGTAGAGTTTATATATATGCTCTACAAATAGACGTGCTAATTTTGGTGTCTTAACCGTAGTCTTAGTGGGAATGAATCGACCCATCTTTGTGAGACAGTCTATAATTACCCAAATGGCATCATGGCCACGATTTGTAGTAGGTAGTCCTACTACAAAATCCATAGAGATACTCTCCCACTTACCTTGTCGAATCTCTAAAGGATGTAAAAGGCCACCTACCTTGAGGCGCTCTGCCTTTTTAACTTGGCAATGTTGGCAATTTAGTCGTACTCTTGAACATCATGATGTAAGCCCAGCCAAAAAAATTTCCTCGAACTAAGGCATACGTCTTATGAATACCTAGATGACCAGCACTTGGACTATCGTGACACTCGAATAAGATTTGACGTGTAGTGTCTAAGTCCTTTGGCACACATACTCTACCTTTGTGAAGTAAGTAGCCATCATCAATGGAAAAATTCTTCCATCGCTTAAGCTCTTCCTAAGTAGGGGTGGAGCTATGTGTGTTGGAGTTTCTATCTGCGCGTGCAGAGACATGTTGATCTGGCTATTTAGAGACATGTGAGTGTGAGGGATCCCTTTTTAAAACTACACTCCACACTTTAGCATATGATTGATCTTGTGCACACTTGCCACGTAATGACTCTAAAAATCCACTCTTTATTTCCATGAAAGCAAGTGAATTGATATGAGGCATCCAACTTAGTGCATCCGCTACTACATTATATCACCCCTTGCGATATCGTAGCTTAAAATCATAGTCTTGAAGGATTTTGGCCCATCCAGCTTTATGGCCCTTCAAGTTCGTTTGAGTAGTAAACCATTTGATACTCTCATGGTGAAAAACAACTTCAAACTTGGCACCATATAAATAGTGTCGCCACTTTCGTAAAGCGTGAATTATGGCATAGAGCTCTAATTCTTTTGAGCTCTATCTAACTTTTTACTTTCAAAGGCTATAGGTCTTCCCTCCTGGACAAGTACCGCACCAATTGCTTTATCACTAGCATCAGTCTCTACCACAAATGGCTTAAGTGGGTCGAAGATTGCTAGGAAGGGAGCAGTGGCTATAGCTACCTTGAGCTGTTCAAAACTACATTTTTTAGCTTCTTCCCGAGAAAAGGTCTTACCTTTTGCTTTAAGTTGATCCGTCATAGGAACATCAATTTTAGCATAATCACGGATATACTTTCAATAAAATCCAGCCATGCCTAAAAATATTTGAAGCTCCTCAATCGTGTTGGGATGTGGCCATCGAAGAATGGCAGCGACCTTGTCAGTGTCCATTGTGATTCCAGAATAAGAGATCACATGACCAAGGTATTGTACCTCTGTTTTAAAGAAATCACACTTGCTTTGCTTAGCATACAGCACGTGAGCTCATAGTTGTTCAAACACTAACCGCAAGTGTTCTATGTGTTCATCTTTAGTCTTACTGTAAATGAGAATGTCATCAAGGAAAACCACAATAAATTTTCCAAGATAGGGACGTAATACACTATCCATGAGTGTCATAAATGTAGCTGGAGCATTGGTTAGACCAAAAGGCATAACCAAAAATTCAAAATGCCCGAGCCGTGTTCTAAAGGCAGTTTTGGAGATATCTTGTAGTAGGATACGCACTTGGTGGTATCCTGGACGAAGATCTATCTTTGTATAGTATCTTGCCCCATGGAGTTGATCAAACAACTCATCTACTCAAGGTAGAGGATACTTGTTCTTGATGGTTATCACATTTAGCCTGCGATAATCTATGCACATGCACATAGTACCATCTTTTTTTTTAATCAATAGAATTGGTGATGCCCAAGGCGAAGTGCTAGGTCTAGTAAAACCACAAGCGAGGTAGTCAGTCAACTGACTCTCAACATCCTTGGCTTCTTTAGCACTCATACAATAAGGTGGTTTACTCACCGGTTTAGTGCCTGGTAAGACATTTATGCCATGCTGCACACCTGTAGGGGGTAAACTTGGTGGTAAATCAATTGAGAACAGATCACTATACTCCATGAGTAAGTGAGTTAGCTTTTGCCATGCAAAAGTAGAAAGTACACTAGAGTTATGTTGGGATCGAGAATCTTGTAATTCCTGTAATGTTTGTTTTACAACAATTGCACGTTACTCTATAGAATTAAAATTGAGAGAACTTTGCTTGTTAGATTTGTTAACACTTTGTTTATCTCAGTAGAATTCATTGAACTTTGCATACCATTAGAATTCATTGCACTTTGCATACCATTACTAGAATTCACCTCACTTTTCTCTTGAGAATTCACAAGACTTGGAGACAAGCAGTAACACAAAAAGACTTCATCTATTAAATGTGCTTTCTGCAAAATAGAAAGCTCGGCTGTACATATAAGAGGTGCAAATGGTATATTTTTCTCACCAAGCAACAACACATGTTTACCATTGTCCATAAAGGATAAGGAGTTGTGTTCATAACTAGTATGCAATGCGTTTCCTAAACCATGCAGCCACTCGCGTCCTAAAACTACATCAGCACAGTCCATGTTCATAACCTAGAAGTCAAGGGTCATCGTATGATCTTGAACAATAAGCTCAACCTACCGTGTCCCATACTTCTTTATCATTCCCAGACATTTGCTCCACCACATACTTGTGAGAATAGGGAATCTGTGTCAGCTTCAATTTCTTGACTAGCTTATAGTTCAAGAATTTATGAGTTGCATCATCATCCACTAAAATACGAACATGTTGTCCGTTAATAGTGCCATGCATGCGAATCAAATCATGCGGGCCAAAGGTGGGTTGCCACATTAAAGTAGGCACACAACACTTGTGCTTTTTTTCCATATGAAGAACCTCTACATCACAATATTTAGGAGATGAATCTAATGTGAGGTGTTGCACCGTGTGCATGGCCTTTTCTTTGCCTTGCAAAAAGGACAATCTTTCTTGTTCTGTTGGTCCGAAAGACATCTAAAGCAAAAATTGTGTTTCTTTGCACACTCCAAATCAGCAGTGCTGAGAGACCCACATGGAGTATCTCGTGATTGCTTAGGCTTCTTAGCCTCTTGTGGGCGTAGAGAGGTAGATTGTCTCTTATTCCTCTTGAAATGTGTGGGAGATCTACCTCGCCATTGGCACTTAGCCACATTGCTCTTAGCAAAAGTATTTTCCTTTTCTCTCTTGGTCATCATCATATCTTTGCGCATGACTGATGGCTTCTTCGAAATTTTTTGGATGTTGGGTCTTGACATGAAGACGATAGTCTTTGTCAAAATCCCTATTAAAACCCCGTATCTTTTGGAATTCATCTAGACCTTCTAATTTTAATATGATTTCTCGATACTTCAAAAGGTACTGTGTGAGAGAGAGGCCAGACATGCGACATGCATCCCATGCTAACCAATTCTTATCTTCTTCATTGGAGTCCAAAAACTCTTTGGAGAAATAAGCTTGAAACGCAGCCCAAGACGAAGGACAAGCATCTATTGGAAATGTCATCCACCAATTATAGGCCTTGCCTTTAAGAGGCAGACTTGTTTCCACGGCCGTCTTTATATCCGGGATGTGCCTCAATCTATGAATATCACTCCATTTGTGTAAGAACGTATTGACTGCATCCTTTGTTGCGATCACGCTCTTCCTCAAGAATGGTGATATTCTTAAGTAATGCATTGCTACCTTTTTCATCTTCTATAACACTTGTCTCTTGGACTCCTTGAGTCGTGCGAGCTTGGTTCCCTTGAACTGTGTCACTTGTGGCTCCTTGAGTCGTCTGTGAATTCATAAATTTCACAAGTAACTCCATAAGATTGGTAAAATTTGCATTGAGTGCAGAGAATTTGCTTTCAAGTACGCTTTGGCAATGTTCCAAAGTCTTGAAAGAAGCCATATCTACAAGCCCATGATCTCCTACATCATCATCATCATGCATATTAGTGTCAGCAGCACCTATGGTGCCCTGATTTTGATCTACGTGCTCTAAATCAAACCTGTGTGTAGGTGGGATATCCTCACTGGCCATGGTAAACACACACTAATGCAAGGACAGAAAAAAAAAGGGCAACTTGTACCTTGAGAAATTGAAGTCTTTGTGTTTTGTATGCTCCGCGATTTGCGTTGCATGCGAACCTCACCTTGCAGGAATTTGAGCGCTTCACTTGTCATTCATTGTAAGAATACCTTTGATGATTCTTCACAAAAACCCGTCGTTTTTGTGAAGGCTTTTGTTCACTTTGAAACTACCTCCTTGAGGAAAAAAGAATTTTTGGAGGAAAACTTGCCTTCCTCCAAGAAGTGAAAAGGAAGGGTGAAGCTACTTCCTTGAAGTTTGAAGATTTCCCTTTCCTTCTAGTTTTCCTTTCAACACAAGTAGGCTATCTTTCCTTGTTATACTCAACAAGGGTCAATAGCTTGATGGTAAAGTGTTGGCCTCTTACCCTCATGCGGTGGGTTCAACCCTCCTTCATGCAAGGGTTAAGTGGGCCTTCCTATGTGCGTAGCCAATGGCGCCAACAATGGAAGCCTTCGAAGCCTCCGTGTCATCGATTTTGCCTTGGTCGCCCGCTAGGGAGGGCGTAGATGGGGCGGCCGCGGTCGGCTCTCGTTGTCTGTCCATGTGCTACGCACAGGAAAGTGTACCTGCCTCCTTTTGCTCTGCAGCGGAGACGTCATTGTCTGCGAAACGTGGGAGAGGAGCAGAGCGTCGCACACATACGCAACCCGCTTTTAGTCCCCTGCCAAAAATAGCTCTGATACCAGTGAAAGGGGAGTGGTAATGCGTATTCTAGTCAAAAAATGTTTCTTAAGTGCAGAGACATTCTCCCATGTAGAACCTTCTTCAAGTCTATCTAGCCATTTGACCAACACATGTCGTCTGACATGATGTTTGGTGCGAAGCTCATGAGATACAAAATCTTTTTGGGCTCATGAGGAATGCTTGGCGGTTTGATAAGGTCAACTAACACACCTGTGTCAATGATGTTATCATTCTGTTCTAGCTATTTTCGTAAACGGCTAATATGAAAAACAAGATGAGCTCATGAGTGCTCTGGAAGAGCTAACTTATAGGCCACTTGAGCTATACGTTTGAGAATGGTAAACGGTCCACAATAGCGTGGTGAAAGTTTAGCAACTTTTTCCATCTTCAGACTTTCTGAATGCTCCGAAACTTTGAGGAAAACCTTGTCTCCTTCTTTGAAAGTAGCAAGACGACGATGCTCATCTGCGTACTTCTTATATCGATCTTGAGCTTGCTTAACATTCTGTCGAGCAACTCGAAGCATGTCAAAACGGTCTTGGAGAAAATCCTTCGCTTGTTGTATCTTCTCCTCACCGTAACCGGTGATCTAGGTTGAAATCCATATAAAAGCATAAATGGACTAAACCCTGTAGTCACAAGCTTTGAACTATTATAAGAAAATTCCAATATAGGTAAGTAGTCTTCCCAATTGGTTTGCTTCTTGCTAACGTACACTCATAGCATATCCTCTAGCACTTGATTAACTCTTTCGGTTTGACCATTCATTTTTGGATGATCAACCGTACTTAGATTAAGTTTAGTTTTCAGCTTTTGAAACACAGCTCTCCAGAGTGATTATCGACTTTTCGATCTCTGTCACTAATGGTACTAGTTGGAAGACTGTAGAGTTTATATATATGGTCTATAAATAGCCGTGCTAATTTCGGTGTCTTAACCGTAGTCTTAGTGGGAATGAATCGACCCATCTTTGTGAGATGGTCTACAATTATCCAAATGGCATCATGGCCACGATTTGTAGTAGGTAGTCCTACTACAAAATCCATAGAGATACTCTCCCACTTACCTTGTGGAATCTCTAAAGGATGTAAAAGGACACCTACCTTGAGGCGCTCTACCTTATTAACTTGGCAATGTTGGCAGTTTAGTACGTACTCTTGAACATCATGATGTAAGCTCGGCCAATAAAATTGCCATCGAACTAAGGCACGTCTTACGAATACCTGGATGACCAACACTTGGACAATTGTGACACTCAAATAAGATTTGGCGCCTAGTGTTTGAGTCCTTTGGCACACATACTCTACCTTTGTGGAGTAAGTAGCCATCATCAATGGAAAAATTACTCCATCGCTTAAGCTCTTCTTGAGTAGGGGTGGAGCTCTCTGTGTTGGAGTTTTTATCTGCACATGCAGAACATGTTGATCTGGCTGTTCAGAGACATGTTAGTGTGAGGGATCCCTTTTTAAAACTACACTCCACACTTTAGCATATGATTGATCTTGTGCACACTTGCCATGTAATGACTCCAAAAATCCACTCTTTAGTTCTATGAAATCAAGCGAATTAATCTGAGGCATCTGACTTAGTGCATCCGCTACTACATTATATCGCCCCTTGCGATATTGTAGCTTACAATCATAATCTTGAAGGATTTCTGCCCATCTAGCTTTATGGCCCTTCAAGTCCGTTTGAGTAGTAAACCATTTGATACTCTCATGGTCAAAAACTACTTCAAACTCGGCACCATATAAATAGTGTCACCACTTTCATAAAGCGTAAATTATAGCATAGAGAGCTCTCTCTCATTAAAAAAAATAATTATGTTGAGCTCTATCTAACTGTTTTCTTTCAAAGGCTATAGGTCTTCCCTCCTGGAGAAGTATCACACCAATGGCTTTATCATAGCATCAGTCTCTACCACAAACGGCTTAAGTGGGTCGACGACTGTTAGGATGGGAGCAGTGGCTATAGCTACCTTGAGCTGTTCGAAACTGCATTTTTGGACTTCTTCCCAAGAAAAGGTCTTACCTTTTGCTTTAACTTGATCCGTCATAGGAACAGTGATTTTGGCATACTCATGGATATACTGCTGATAAAATCTAGCCATGCCTAAAAATATTTGGAGCTCCTCAACCGTGTTGGGATGTTGGGATGTGGCCATCAAAGAATGGCAGCGACCTTGAAACTTCATTTAACCCTTTTTCTTACATGTTTTCTAAAATTTGGATATCTAATTCATGCAAGGTACGTTTATTAAAAAACCCAAAAAGTATGACAGTCATGATAACACTTCACTGTGCACGGCATTGAATTCAATGCCAAATATCTCAATCTTCTATGTTTTTGAAAACTAAGCTTTGTTTCCTTGCCTCCTTCTTCCCCCCCATTCCCTCATACATTCTCTCATGTGCATGCGATATTCAAATTGCCACTCTTCTATCACGCGCGTGATATTCAAATTTCCATTCTTCTATCGCCCCACCTCCTTCTGGACACAGTTTTGATCAGTCATGTCTCAGTCAACACTTGTAGAATCTCCACAAAAAAATTTTATGAGGAATAGGAGAGATGTGTATCACATGCACATAGAGCTCTCACGAGAGTATGAACCCCTCTGTAAGAAAAACAAATAGTAGACATTTTTTGAAGCTTTGAAGGAGAACTTAAGATCATAGGGCATGGAAAATGTGGACCTTTGGCTAGATGGCAGAATGTATCCAAAACATCCCGTCACAAACTCTACTCCACCATTTAAGGATATTACATCCTTAGTGAACTACTATGTCAGAGATGGCCACCATGGCTTGTATGGCTACACTAAGCAGTTGACTGCAAGAAATGACATTCTACAACAAGAGAGAGATATTGTATACAGTGACAATGTCCGCTTACACCAAAAAGTCATGCAATGTGCTGAACAGGTTGAAGGTAGCAATAACACCATCAAGGAGCTTACACAACAACTCAAAGAAAAAAAACAGCGTTAGGTCTTCGCCAAAGAAATAAAACTAAGAGACATCAAGGACTTCAAAGTTGAATCGGGAGGAATTAAGAAAAGATTGCAAGCCATCAAGTGAGTGCATCTATCCTTCTTAAGTTTATATTCATAAACCCTCACATCTCTTACTGCTAACATGCTTGCACAGATCTTTGCTTCACCCTGACAAGGAAGTGGAGCGCACCACAACCACCTCCTTGGTCCATTATGGGCTCATATTGAATCACAAAAATGTAGCTGGCCTCTTGGATGATAAGCGCTATGGTAGGATTGTTGCTAAACAGCTTGACAGCCTTTTACAGGAGAACCAATTCTCTGCACAGGACGTTCAATCAATTTTGGATGAAGCTGGTATATCCAATAAGGGATATGCTGCCATTTTCAAGTGTGTAGCATCATTTGCAGTGTTGTTCCACTAGAAAAAGGTTCTGCATCATTTGCATTCTAATCCACTAGAAAAGGGTTTTGATTCCTACCTCCTCTTACTCACGTTTGTGCAAAGTCAAGTCAAAAAGTTCCGCATCAAGCACACGCTACTTTCAAACCCTTTCTCTATTCAAAAAACAAGACGGGAAGTCAACAAGGAGGTGCTTCAAAATCTAGGAAGCGCTTTCCACATTGAATTGACATACAGATCACCACAAGGAGACGAAATGGTCTATGAAAATTATAACAATAGTTTTTATGATATGATCATGCTTCAGTCATACATTGTGTAGCTGTTTGATGTTACTCCTGAAGAGTGCAACAACGTCTTGAAGTTTGTCATCAAGCTAGATGAGTGTGAGCTCGTAAAGGAGGTAGGTTGAGCAAGTCACAAGCACACTTATGAAAAGAGCTCTGGAGGCAAGCATTGGACCAGATGATCCTGGAAACTTTAGTGTGCAATCTGAGCACAACATTTTCCTTCTTGTGACGTTCAAGATGCGTAGAAGTTATGCTTAAGATAATTTTTGGTTATGTTTCAGTTGAATGCTTTCAAATGTGCATTATAATAAGTTCAAATTATCGTTTCAGGTGCCCACTGATAACTTCAATATATCGAATTGGGTTTTTCATCAAACAAACATACCAGAAACAATAAGCAAATAGAGAACTCGAAAGAAATTGGATGTGGAGGGCATCGGATCCTACAATGTAGAGTGGCACATGGTTGGAGACCTAAAAACCTTGAAATGCATGTACAACATTTTCAAAGGAGCAACAAGCAAAAGTCTTTGCTTGTATTGCATGGGAGGGGTTCACATCCTTGACAAACCATTTTGGAGAAGAGCTTCGGATAGGCATCTGCGCGACCCTTAATTTCGATCCATTTTGGATATCCCACTATCTAGAGTACACATATACACAATGCATGCACTTTGTAGAATAATAGAAAAACTAATATTTCTCTACATTTGTTTTGCTTGGACCACTCAACCTCTCTATGCAAAGCAAAGGAAAATCTCAACCTTAGAGATGGCCTTCTCAGAAATGGGTTTGCACGGAGGACATGTTAAGATAGATTAGGATCAGAAGAGATCAAAAAATGGCCGGGATGTTCCAAAGAAGTTTTCCATTGGTGGTGTGAAAGCCCGACTCTTCCTTTCAGTGCCCAGAACTGGACGACAACGCAAAATCCAAAGTGCACAAGAAAGAAAAGCATTACAATACAATAGGTGGAAAAATCTGCACAATGTTGTAGTTGACCATGCAGACAATGGTGCAGCAAGGATTCGCAAAGCAAAGGTATGGAAAACCTTGGATGCAATATTCAAGTTTTGCAAATTGAATTCATGGGCTGATGGCAACTATACAAAATTCCAAGAATTTGTGGAGACCTTCGACAAGACATTCATAAGTGAGTAGATAAATCAACATATTACTCACTACATGGTACTATAATTGGTTTGACGACATGATAATCTTTTGAATTGCAAATACTCATCCTTATAATGTCTGCATGCTCTGTGTGCAACACATTATCTGTAAGCATATGCCTTGGTTTTCAAGGCAATATGGTAGCTTGGGTGTTTGGTCTACACAGGGCATGGAAAAAATCCACTACCAAGCTCGTATTGGTTATTTCAGTCACACTCGACATGGAGGTGGTGTGGACAAAGTAAATAGCTTAGAGGAGCTACACCAATGGACATATCATAAACTAATGTACAGGTCACATTGCAAGGAACAAGTCAAACAAAGTTAGATTGGCCATGCAATGAGATTAGCCAAAAAATGGCGAAGAAAGGAGATATGGGAGTTATCGTCTCTGTGGCTAGAAAACATGCGGATTGGCGGCTACAAAAACAACGTGTGGGAAGGATTTGGATAACACCGTTGAAAGTAATGCCATAACTCTCAGCCATAGCAAGATCCAAACACCAAACTTAATGTATCTAGAAGAATCAATGTAATTTCAGCTTTTCATATTGTGAATGATGGTTGCAAAAAATTAAAAATGCAGCAAGATATTGATACTCTATCATTTCAACTTTTCATAATGTGAATGATGGTTGCAACAAAAAAAGTACATTGCAAGGCACTGTTATATAATCAATCTAACTTTGATATAAAACAAATACATTCTATTTATTTCTAGCAGGGATTTCAAAATGACGTGATCACACTATAATTTCAGATTAATAACAATAGAAATGCAAAATAACAAATATTATGTTAATTGACATTCATCTTTTTTGACTTGCAAGGAGACTTGGAGACCGGCTAAAGGCCCACCGTGCTAAGTAGTTAACCCGCCGGGCCCGCCGGGTAAAGCCACTTCCCCGTCGGGGGCCCGCTGTGGCTATATAAAGACGACGCCGATGCTTGTCTTTTTCACAAGAGAGGTACATTGAAAAGTCTTCTTCACCAAACTTTTTGGCAGCTTTCCACATTCTCAAAGCAATGTGGCAGTAATTTTTTAATCCCTTCCTTATTTTATTGATGTTTTTTTGAGTTTTTTGCGTTAAAACTCAAAGGTATAAAATTTCTTTTATCAAATCATCGTACGTGGATGCACTGGCATATGGTTGCAATTGCGGCTAGGTGTGTCATTGCAAAAGCGTACGATGATTATGTTTTATATTGCTCCCAGTCATTCATGCTTCGGCACATGGTTGCAATTGCGACTAGGTGTGTTGCTGCTAGATTGACGGTAGCATCTGTTTGAAAGAAGTCACCGTGCGTGGATGCACTGGCACATGGTTGCAATTGCCCATCTAGGTGTGTCATTGCAAAAGCGTAGGGTGACTATGTTTTATGTTGCTCCCAGTCATTCATGCTTCGGCACATGGTTGCAAATGCGACTAGGTGTGTTGCTGCTAGAATGACAGGAGAATCTATTAGAAAGAAATCACCGTGCATGGATGCACTGGCACATGGTTGCAATTTCGGCTAGGTGTGTCATTGCAAAAACGCAAGATGACTATGTTTTATGTTGCTTCCCGTCATTCATGCTTCGGCACATGGTTGCAATTGCGACTAGGAGTGTTGTTGCTAGAATGACGGTAGCATCTAATGCATGAATGTGTGCTCAAATAATTTCATAATGTTTCATATGCTTGAATCTTGAAAGAAGACATCGTGCGTGGATACACTGGCACATGGTTGCAATTGCGACTAGGTGTGTCATTGCAAAAGCGTAGGATGACTATGTTTTATGTTGCTCCTAGTCATTCATGCTTCGGCACATGGTTGCAATTGCGACTAGGTGTGTTGCTGCTAGATTGACGGTAGCTTCTGTTTGAAAGAAGTCACCGTGCGTGGATGCACTGGCACATGGTTGCAATTGCGGCTAGGTGTGTCATTGCAAAAGCGTAGGGTGACTATGTTTTATGTTGCTCCCAGTCATTCATGCTTCGGCACATGGTTGCAATTGCGACTAGGTGTGTTGCTGCTAGAATGACAGGAGCATCTGTTTGAAAGAACTCACCGTGCATGGATGCACTGGCACATGGTTGCAATTGCGGCTAGGTGTGTCATTGCAAAAGCGTAGGGTGACTATGTTTTATGTTGCTCCCAGTCATTCATGCTTCGGCACATGGTTGCAATTGCGACTAGGTGTGTTGCTGCTAGAATGACAGGAGCATATGTTTGTAAGTTGTTGTACGGTGAGGTATACTGCACTTTTTCTATACTGCACTTTTTTTTTCACGTAGAAAAGATCCAAATGGAGTGTCACATAGTTATATTTCACAATGTGTTGTTTGCAATAATACCATTGCAGGCAAAATGGATCCTTCTGCTACTTCAGTGATAGAGTTCAAAAATAAAATTAGACAATTGTTGATTACAATCGTCAGTGCACTAGATCCCGACTATATAGCGCAGATTGTTGCAGATGAGTCTAGATTGCAATCATTATACATTGATATTGCCCGCAAAATTTTGTTGTTATATCTGATTTGAAAGAGGAATGCCCTCAAGAAGTAGACAAGGGTAAGCTAGAGCATTGGAACGCGAGATGGAGAGCTGAAAAGGAGAGGTCAAGGCGAGCATCCCACATAGACACACAGTTTGGCCTAAGTAAGAAAATGCAATGGCTATCATGAGAGATATGGGGAGCAGCCAAGTTGGAGAACCGTTTATTGAGGAGGCTGCCATTGAGGGAACATCGGGTGCTATTGCTTCTACCAGTCACCTGGAGAGCAGTATATACAATTCTGAATGTAGTATGACTTTGGGCATTCCAAATAAGTCCATTAAGAAGATCAAGAAACTTGGGTCAGGGGCTTATGGCACAGGGTGGCAAGTTCAAATCAAAGGGATCAGTTTCCTTCCTGCAACGAATACTTATTGTGTCAAGGAGTTCAAAGGACAGGCCAAGCATCAGTGGAAACGCTTTGCATCAGAAAGTGGAGTAGATCTCAACCATAGAGGAATTGTGAGGAGTATTGCCCACTCTGTAACTTTGCCATGGTTTCTAATATTCCCCTACTTCAATGGGGGGACTTTAGGTGATCTTATGGAGACAGTGCCCCTTCCACATGGCTTTTTCACGACGCTTGTAGTGCATCAAGAGGGGAAAGGAAAGATCCCTGAAGACTTTAAATGGGAGCAGCCCTTTGAAGACAAGAAAAAACGTATCAAGAGCTTGTGCAATCATGCTCCCTCGTTGATCCATGCCTTGGTGAAGGCATTGCAATTCGCACATGACGAGGGAGTGATCCACAATGATCTCCATCCATGGAACATCATGTTGGACTTTACCAAGGATCTCACTCCCCGTATTGGAATAATTGATTGGGGATTGGCTCTGCGTGTTGGCTTAGAGACACAAAAGACCAACAATACCGATGAAAACTGGCAAAAGCTTCATCCTTGGCGAGCTCCTGAGTTACTAGATGGCAAGAATTTGTGCCCATGGACCAAGGCCAAAGATGTGTACGCCATAGGATGGGTGATATGGCAATTTTGTAAGTTTTGTGGAGAGTTCTCTGACTACTACAGCACAGATTGGTTCAAACATAAGGTTTCAGTGGAGGTACAAGCCATATCTAGGATTGTTGTGGAAGATTGGGTGAGGAAGAAATCCACAGACAGAAAGACCTTGGCACTTTTGGACGAAGAATTAGAAAGATTTGAAGCCCAGCCAGAACGATGCTTACGCCCTCCCTCTGAAATGAGTGTAGCCTTTTTTTGATGGATATATGATGTACTTTATTAAGCAGGGTTTTTTGAGACTTGTGACTTATAAAAGCACTTTTAAAAATTGGGTTTTATGCGCAATGGATGATGTATGAGTAATAAAAACACTTTGTTATATCTCAATAGACAAAAAAATTTATATGAGTTTTGTTTTTTCTATTAAGTTTCAAGCAATAAGCCACGTGGAGTCACTGATTGTCATTCATTGATTTAAAAAATGGTGGTTACTCTTATATCAATTGATTGTCGTAAGATGGTGGTTATTCTAATATCAATTGATTGACGTAAAATGGTGGTTAAAATTATAGCAATTGATTGTCGTAAAATGGTGGTTACTCTTATAGCAATTGATTATCATTAAGTTTGTATGCCGTAACTGAAGTATAGTGTTTAATCAGGATATGGATAATGATAATCAAAGGGCTAAGCGCGCTTTTGAGCATCTCAGATCCATGTGTCAAGGCGGTGGAGTGAACGACCTCGAATTGCTGCTCGTTGCTCCTAGTGGGCCAACCCGATGGGTACACAATGGAAAGAGGTGAACACTAGGATTGACCGAGAAATGGTGAAATCCATATGGCCAGGCGTTGCAGATGACAACATCAAGAAAGGCCGACTCAAGCTATCACAATGCATTAATGCAGACATACGAGACAATGGCGAGAACATATATCTCGATGTTATGGGTCATCCTATCCATCATATGGATTGTCCATTGTGGTTTTCCAAGATGTTATACATGCATTATGTCTTGGGTGAAGCAGTGGACTTTAGCTCAAGGACACCTCACATGACGGTTGAGGACATTCGCAGTGCTGCAATCACCATCACACGGCAAGAGATGTCATTGGCACTAGAAGGTGCATCAATGGAAGTGCATCAAGTTAAGGAGGAGCTTCAAACTCAACTCAGGCAAGCATCACAAGCTACACAAGGCTCTCATGCAGAAGAAACCCTAAATAGAGACTTGCAAAGGGAGGTGAAGGTGCTATCTCGCCACGTAAAAGAGTTAGAGGCGACTATAAAAAAACAAAATGCTGCCACATTGATTGAGCACCCAACATCTATTGAGGCCCCTCAAGCTTCTGGTGAGCACGGTGGTCCTTGCCCCATATGTAGATCATTCTTTCATGAGTGGTGTGGTCACTTCAGCTTGCCATGCGGACATATGTATCATATATCATGCTTGATGCAAAGCATGATGAATAACTTTCATTGTGCTATATGTGAGTTTGAGATATCCAAAAAGCTATATGCAATGTTTAAAATGTACGAAGACTATAATAAGCTTAAATGTCAGCGTGAACAGGAGAATGAAGATATTCTCACAAATATTTCACTATCACTTGGATAGTTTTTGTAACATTTGATAAAATTGACTCGTTGTCTTGCGAGAATTTATTAGTGAATTGTGAATTGTCTTCTCTTCAGCTTCAATTATAATATGTGATAATGCAACGATTTGTTAGGGCTTTGTACATTATGAAGCTTTAATAGTGATTTGTGGCCTTGTAAAGGTTTTTAAGGGCTTCGTTTATTATTAAGCAAATGTCTAAACCTTAAACTAAATATAAAAAAAAGCTTATAAGATAAACAGTTTTTGAACTTAAGCAGAAGTCACTCAATGGATTCGATAATCTATTAATTAAACCATCGTCGCTTGCTGCGACGGGTCAAAGTTGGTTCAATTTCCAAATTCTCTTCAATCTCTTCTAAAGTACATGTAGTTTCTACTTCATGAGATTCCCCTTGCAGCTCACTGTCTTCGTCCACCTCATCATTGGTTACATCATAAGTCCAGCGCGGCATCTCCTCTTTGTAGTTCTCAGCTTGCACTCTTGCCAATAGCCGATGGTTGCAGTACATATACACCAATTTTTCAGCTCTTGAATTTAGAAGGCGGTTTCTGATGGTGGAATGTACATATTTATATGTACTCCAGTTTCTCGCAGAACTTGAATTGGATGCACATTGGGCTAGGATTCTAACAGCTAGGTGTTTAAGGGTGGGTGCACTACCACCATTCATCATCCACCACTTCCACGCTGGTTGCTCCGTGGCAAGTTTCTGCACAAATTCTGTACCAAACTTACCCTCTTTGAGTTTAAACTTCGTAAGATCAGTAACATTTGATGCATGCTCATCAGGATCATCATAAAACTTGCCTATTACATCATAAAAGTCTTCCAGCACCTCCTTATCAAGTTTGTCTATTTCCATTTCCCAATACTCTGGATCCAATAAGAAAGCTACGCTGTGTAGTGGACTATGTGCTCCAACCCATCGACCATTCACATATTTTCTCAAAATTTCTCTCCTCTTTTGAGTGAATGGTGTGTTCCAAGGCTTCACAATTGGCTCTTGGGGCTCCTCTGGATTTGCAAGGCTTTCTTGAACAGTCCACCAAGCCATCCACACCTTACCTATGTTAGGCAATGCAGAATCCAGTTGGCGTAATGCGAGCATAATGGGCATCATGACATTGTGCACATCCACCACATCATCCCAGAAGTGGCGATCAGCTAGTAGATCTCTAATCACCCCTATTTTTCTTTTTATCTTCTCCCTTTGACCAGCCTCCCATTCTGAAAAAGTGGCACAAACAAATGTCTCCATCACAGCATTCTTATTTTTTATTAGTGATTCTACCGTATAGTAGTTGGTGCAAAAGCTAGTTTCGCACGGCAGTTTTAACATAGTAGACATCCTCTGACGGTACATGTCAAGAACCCTCTGACGCTTCAAAACAAACTTGACTATTAAGCGAGCATTGTCTACTATCCATTTGAACCACTCTGTGTCCTCCCTCTTGTACCAATCTTGCAATACCAAGTTCAAGTTGTGTGTACTACAACCAGCACTATATAGGTGAGAGAAGCGACTTTCAAGTATTCTACCTACAGCCCTGCAATTTTTGGCATTGTCCATGATTACTTGGACAACATTTTCTTTTCCAAGTTCCTCAACTGCATCGCCAATGATGTCAGCTATAAAATTGCCAGACTTTATTTGACCAGAGCTATCCAA
Source organism: Adiantum capillus-veneris (assembly GCF_014529385.1). Taxonomy (NCBI): domain Eukaryota; kingdom Viridiplantae; phylum Streptophyta; class Polypodiopsida; order Polypodiales; family Pteridaceae; genus Adiantum; species Adiantum capillus-veneris. The sequence continues at coordinate 140,400,378 of NC_140951.1, read as the reverse complement.
AGCTTTGATAAAACATTCACCACGAGGACATACAAGCATGATGTTGATCAATGGCTGCCTTTGAACATTGGACCAACCATCACTGACTATGGTGTATCCAGATTGTTTTGTTGCATTTAATATTACCCTTTGAATATCATGTTGTGTGCTTGTGTAACATTTATCCAACAGTTGGTTTCTCATATGGTGATATGTTGGAGGGGTAAATCCAGCACCATACTCCCCAATGCATTTCCAAGCTGACTTCCATGCATCACGGGTGACAATGGCCAATGATCCCCCAGTCAAATAGACGGCTTTAGCTAGTGCAAGTTGTGCTTCTTCTAAGGCAAGTGTTTTGAAGCTCGTCTGTAAGCTAACCTGTCTACTTTTTGACGAACCTACCTGAAAGTCAGGAGATCCATGGTTTGGAGGAGCACTTCCATCGATATGAGAAGTTGGTTCCCTACTTTGAGTGCTTCCATTGGTGGGCGTTACACCCAATGATCCCTCATACTGGTTTGATCTTATCGATATGGGGGTGTGATGGTCGAAAGTAGAGAGTTTTGATCTTTTGCTCGTGGAAATTAGCTTACCAATTAAAGCTTTTAAGCGCATAGCTGCTTCTTCAGCACCTAAGCCCTTGCACTTTCCTCCTTGAATTCTGATATTGCCACCTAGCAAATGATCCCTTATTCTTGGTGCTCCTCCAGATTTCTCTTCGCCACAAAATTTACATTTCCAATCTTGATACTTATTTAAATTTGTGGCAAAATTCCACTCGGGTCCTTGACTTTTTCCACCTGCCTTTCGCTTGCCCTGCGAAGTGGTGCCCTGCGAAGCAGGACCTGGCATCGAGGTAGGAGGTCTCCTCAAGGAATCCAGGCTTGGGACACCAACACCACCGCTGACATTCCCGGTGGAAGACATACTTATTGGATGCTTGCAATACCAATAAACATAGCTCAGTATGCTATCTCTTCTTTCAAGTATTATTCAAACCAAACATTAGTGTTATAATCAATATCACACACAAGCGTAGTAGTGAAGCCTGAAGGGAATAACCTCAATCTACTCAAACATGAGCAAGCAAATACAACGGTGAATCAAATATGTGATCAGTCCATCCCAAAAGTAGAGATATCGACCCAAAGATTCACCTTCCTACCCCTTTCATGAATCAGTCCAGTCCAAAAAAGAACTAATGACCCATGATTGGAGCTCTAATCGAAATAGCAAGCAAATACAGCGGTGAATCAAACATGTGATCAGTCCATCCCAAAAGTAGAGATATCGACCCAAAGATTCACCTTCCTACCTCCTTTCATGAATCAGTCCAATCCAAAAAAGAACTAATGACCCATGATTGGAGCTCTAATCGGAATAGCAAGCAAATACAACGGTGAATCAAACATGTGACCAATCCATCCCAAAAGTAGAGATATCGACCCAAAGATTCACCTTTCTATCTCTTTTCAAGAATCAGTTCAGTCCAAAAAAGAACTAATGACCCATGATAGAAGTTCTAATCAATATAGCAATCAATTTAGCAACGGTGAACCAAACATGAGATTAGTCCATCCCAAATGTAGAGATACCGACCCAAAGATTCACCTTTCTACCTCCTTTCAAGAATCACTTCAGTCCAAAAAAGAACTAATGATCCATGATCAGAGTTTCATTAAGTTTTAATTTTTTTTAAAGACTATTCATTCTTTTACCTTTAGTTTTTCTTCTAAATTTTAAAGGATGATCAAATTTAGAGGAAGCGGTGATATGATGTGATGTCTACTACAGGGTTATATAGAGCCGCCAAATATGGAGGGGGTACATGACGGGGCCGACGGGATTCTTGCTTTGCCCGCCGGGCACGCCGGGATTCATAATATGCCCGCCGGGCCTGCCGGGGTTTGTGGTTGCCCCGCCGGTTCTACGTTTTCTACCGGTTTTTGTAAGTCATGACATTAGATATGTTATTAACATTAAAAAAATAGTGATAATAACAACAATAATTAACATTTAACAAAATGCGTCATCGCATAATTAAAATCCCTGATTTCTAGTCATCTGGAAATGATACAAAATATTCTGGCCTCTTGCCCCTATCTAAAGGACCCTCTTCCTTGTGCCTTGGTCTCTTTAAATAACACATTTTGTCATCAGCATCCATCACAAGCACATTGAGGTCGAGCAATTGGATCTCCTTAGATGCCTCAACCTGCAGGGCCTCTTCTATAAGCTGAATGATTGGCTGCTTTTATTTAAGCAGATCATGTTTTCCATATTGTGGCAATTGGCATGGGTCTATGATTCCACAAGCTAGACCATACGTAGCATGTGACAATAAGTAGCGACTACACAGTCCATACATGTCAGGCCCTACACCAAAAATTGAGACCGCTGCTTGCTTTTCTAGCAGCATCACCTTGTGTGCGTTCCATTTGATGGCCGTGCCTCCTAGATATCTGGAGAGTGTCTTCAATACAAAAAAAAGGAATTCAGCCTTGTCCTTGGAGAAGCTGGAATGGAAGCAGAGGAATTTTAGAGCGTTCAATTTGTCCAAGTATTGACCAAGTGAGGAATTATTTCCTAAGTCTCCTTTACCTCGTCCACGGGGACAAGGAATGAACTTATCATTATAGACTATGAGCTACAAGAAATAAAAGCCTAGTGTTGGTATATACACATGAAACTCTCATACATTAGTATATCTTCTGATTTTCATCTTCTTCGAGTAATGCAGCATTCCATAAGTCAAGTGTACTCTCATTTGCAGAGGATGAGGAAGGCGTCAATGTCATTGATAGAGCAATTCTCCCCATCTCTATGATTTCAAGCCTTTCCTGTACCACCCTGAACTCTAACTCTGTTGGAAGTGTCACGGCACATGCGGCTGCATCCTTGTATATCATTGCTAGTGCCTCAATTTTTTCGATAAACTCACCCGCTGTTACATGAGCATCCATGATAGAATACTTGTCATCAGCAGGGTAGATTCTACTGTCATCCTCTTGTAGATTTTGAGCAACTATAGCAAGGCAGCAGTTCTCTCTCAAGTCAAACAGTTCCATGATATCATTAAGTATTACATAATGATGATCACCGATGGGAACGATAGGGAGCATATTTGTTGGCAAAGCTCCCTTTGGCAACTGAACACCTTTTGAAACACACAAAGCACCACTTGGTGGTTGCACCAACATTTCACCAGTGACTAAATGGTGATTACTCTTGTCCTCCTCTGCTGTGTCTTGGTGATCGTCCAGATTAACATTCAAAAAGAGTATGAACCCAGTATAGTATTCTGCAACTTGACACTTTTGATTATGTATGGGACATCTGGTGTCATTCCTGTGAGACTGCAGTGGCAACTTGAGGTTGCTCCTATAGAAAATATCTTTCTTTAAACGATCAAAATTGATATCCTTCATATGAACATATCGACAACCTTCAAACTCAAATATTCCATTGATCGTCTGTTGCTCGTATGTCTGATGAAACTCTGCAAGGAAATGTGATGCAGAAGCCAAAAACTCTTGCAATGATAAGGTAGGGTTGAAAACAAGCTTGAATTTGTGCTCCCACTACTGAAGCCCAATTCTATAGAGAAAATGGTACAGCTTGTCTTTGGGTGCCTTGTTAGATCAAGGAAGCTCCTCCTCTATCTCGATCTAAAAGTAATCCATTTGTGGAGAGAGGTAAAAAAACTTGGGCTGTTGTGGTTAGGGTAAAGGTAGGAAGGCACTAGCTAACACTAGGGAGTATGAAGGGGGGATTGATGGGCCTTCTATATATAGACTCTTCAGGAACTCGACCAGGTCATTACAGCCACCCTTATGATTGCATTAGTAACGGTGCAAAGAATGCAGCACAAAGATCGAGGCAAGCTCAACCATCCCTATGACACATGTCCTAGTTGGGTGAGTATTATAGCTATATAAAGCACCTTGACTGCACACTCCAAAACTCGCTCACATCTACACAACGCAGGTATGGAGGACAAGAAGAGAGGAAAGGTGAAGCTTTCCCAAAAGATGATGGTGGAAATGAAGGAGGTCGAGAAAACACTAGCTGATGCAAAAGCTCTTTGGAAGGAGCTGAAGAAGAAACCAGAAGGCAAAGGCTAGGGAAACTAGAACTACAAAGATCGAGGACAAGAAACCACCAACGATAAAGGAGAAAGAAGCTTAATTGTATGGATAAACAAGATAGTGCATCAATCACCTCTTAGTCTTTTGTAATGGGGTCCTTGAAGATAATGCAAATGTCTTCATATCTTGTTCCTTTGTCTTTGTCTCTTTATTTCATTTTTTGGTTACTGATTATGAAGAAAGAGATTTTATCAAAATGTGTTGCACCACAATCCGAGTGGGAGGTTTATGTCACACAGCCGTTGATATGCTCGCGCTCTGCAGCGACAAAAAAATGGTGCACCACAACACGATAGGGAGCTCTCTTCATGATATGGGTGGTCCCTATTGCATTGTGATGCGTCACCCAAATGTCGTGCACCAACGCGATAGGGAGGTGCATCCACGATATGGGTGGTCCCTATCGCATCGTGACGCAATATCCAAATGTTGCGCCACAACGGGATAGGGAGTTGCATCCATGATATGGGTGGTCCTTGTCGCGTTGTGATGCAATAGCCAAATGTCGCATCACAACACGATAGGGAGGCACGTCCACGATATGGGTGGTCCCTATCGCATTATGGAGCGACATCCAAATATCGTGCCACAATGCGATAAGGAGTATCTCGCTTCTTCTGAAACGCATTTATACTAAGGAGCATAGAAGCGTAAGTGCAATGTTTTGCCTTTGTAATCCTTGTACACGTGATTTCTCTGAATTACATATAAAAGCTAGGGAATTTATTTGCAGGCAAGGAACCTGGCCAATTATTTGAATGTCCATGTGGAGGCATTCAGGATGACGATGATCCAGAATATGATCAATCTTGTGGAGACATGTCCTCTAGGAGCCATCGATGCATTTGTCATGCCACCGCCACGATCACAACCTCAGCCTCTACCTCAGAGGTACGGAGCAGCACCTCAACCAACGACAAACCAAGCTCTTGGACCTGCCTCCCCTCATGTTTCTGGCCACTCAACCTCTAGTTTTTTTGTCATACCCGATTTTACCGAGGAAGACGAGGCCACTGCACAATCTTTTTCTCAGTCCCAAACCCCTCACCCAACTCCCAGACCGTCTCCTGAGCCTTTACATTCTAGTCATGATAATCAAGCCTAGGATAGCTCCCCTCAATTGTAAATGAGAGCTACTAATCAATGGATTTAATTGGACATTACAATATACATTTAGAAACCCAATATAAAGACAACTTAAGTCAATCTTTAAAAGATAATTGTTCTCATACTTTATTTGCAAGAAATTCCTTAATAATTCATTTTTGCATGAATTAGATTGCAAGCTTGTTGTCAACAGCTTTCTTTGATATTCGGAGTTCAGAGCAATGTGATATACTGTGTGAGCCACCTTCTTCAATCAAGAGTTGCATTGCACTAGAAACAGTCGGTCGTCCTTCATCTCTGTGCACAATGTCTTCTTCTCCTTTCTCTGAGGCACATGTACGATAGTTGATCAAACAGTTAGATTGGACCAATATTTGGTGATGATAACCAGCATTAATATTTACATACAAAACATACTACCTTTCGCATGTTGCACTAGAAAAGAAATTTTGGAGGCAGGCTGAGGTCAACCTCATTCTCCAAATCCTCGCGCACTTGTCGTAGTGTCACATTGCCTCGAATGCTAAGAACAATTAGCAGATCAATTCCACACCATACCTCAAGCATTCTCAAAGGATTGTTCAGGTCATCAGTTAAACCTTGGTCCAAAGCTACCAGATGACCATTCACTTTATGCCACCTTATGTAGTGAAAGGGAGCAATGAAATTTTGAAAAGCTATCATGCACTTACACACAATAGACTTCTTATCTACCTTGCATAATATGCCATCAGAATCATGGACATCCCAAGAGTCATCCAAAAAATCAAGGCATTTCTCTGTCTTGTAGAGTAGCATAGTTCGAATCTTCCTAATCTCTTCATCATGAAAAAAGTCAATGAGCACATGCATGGTTATGTACCAATTGACTAGCAATATTTGGTCTTAAGCACTCTTGTATTTCTTGATGGAGCTTTAGTCTAAAACTTAGAGGTTGCCGATGAAGGGACTAGCCACTCTGGACTGTCCTTTGAAGGAACTGGGAGATACTCTACAATGCCAAAGCCAAGTGCAGAACGTGGAGCATTATAGAAGTGGTTGAAGAAGAAAACCCCCCTTTCAGCCAACACTCTTCTAGCACTAGTGTTATAGAGTAGCTCTCCCACAGTTGCATGGAATGCATCAAAAATGCCAGTAATGCAATCTACCGGCTGTCAGTCTTCTTTGTCAAAAGGATAAATATCTTCAACTGGCAGGTTAAACACACAATACACGAGTGAAGAGTGAAATCTATTGAGGATGTAAGAAAACTTACAATTTGGTCGATTTGTTGGAAATCCTGTCGACATTGCTCGTAGATGCAACTCTGAGTGCATATATGCGTGTCCAATAAGAACCTCTTTGATTGTTTTTCCCGTTTGTGACAAGCAAAAGTTTTTCACCCTACCTTATAAATGTTCACAAACTTGTTTCCTGTGTGCTTTCTCTTCTTGGTCTGCAGGAGAACCCAGCTTCCAACTGTAATGGTGGTGGAAAGCCATCGACCGTTGTCGAAATCGAAGCTGTTGAAAATTTTGACAGACTTCATACTTGCACATGGTCGTCGAGGTGTTGTGTTCTCCATTAGTGATTCTTCTATGGCAAGATGCACAGCATAGATGTGAGAGGGGGAGTGTTTCTGAGCGCAAACACAGTACAATCAAATGCAAATAGAATAGTTAGTTGAGTGCAAATGAATGAGAATGAGCTGGAATACTATGAAGTCTCTCCTATCGAAAAAATGTGCATAACTACATTGACTGTGAGTTATGGTACATTTATTATATATTCAATCTTGACAAGAAAGATTTGAGCAAATCACAATGTATATTAGTGTTAAGGTTTTTTATGCAATTAGAAATTGTTTCTTAAAAATGCTAAAATTTGAGATAAAAACAAGGAAAATCCAAGCTAACATTACGGTAGCCTGTCATCCATTGGTCGTGTTGCATTCTCTCTCTAGCACTAAAAGGGCCAAATTTGAGTTCAAACTTTCCCTAATGATTAGGATTTCAATAATGTTTTTTGTGTGGTTTTCTTGGTTTTCAATAAAAGGTTTTTTGGAGCTTGTGTTTGTTAACACTTAGCTTCAAGAAGCTAGGTTTGCAATAAAAGAATCAAAAGACCTCTACCCAAAGTCGATGCTTGCTCAAAGATGCTCAAAAGAGCACAAATAGGTAAAATCATTCCATGACATTACACTTCTTGCTTACTTGGATTAATTGAATTTTGCCTCTAAGCTATGGTTCCTTTCATTTTCAAAAGCTAGACATACATAAAAGTTTCAACACTTTGCTTTGTGAATATTAAACTCGTTTAAAATTTGGTTTTATGTGTGCTAATCATGGGTAACTGGCATTGACCTTAGGTCAATGTAAGATCATTGCTTGTTAGTCCTAGACTCTTAGTGATTGACTTAATACTCCATCACTTTGAGCATGACCTAGGGCTATGATTAAGCTTTTAGTCTCTTAGTCCATTTTCCATAAACAACTCAAATGGAAGCAATAAAAAAGTGCTAAAAAATGAAACAATGAAGCAAAAAAGGTGTTCTAAAAGAGTAGCAAAAATGCTATTAGACACATGAAAAAGAGAGTTATATGTTATGTTTGTGTCCGTGTGAGGCCTAGCACCTTATTGGCACTTGGTAGGCGAGGGGAATCATCTTGGCTCACTTGGTCAAGGCCCTAAACCAATGCCTTGGGCTGATAGGGGTTAGCCGTTGCCTTGGTAAGCTAGTAGATTCTTGGAACACCCTCTTGAGGGTTCAAGGAGTCAAGAGTCATAGCTAGACTTGCCTTGGGGTGGTAGCCTTGTATTGTGTTTTACTTTTTTTTATGGAATGTTTAAAAAAAATCTTCCATGAGCTTCAAATAATTGTGGCAGTGTACTAATAGATTAGGAGCTTCCTTGTGGCCATAGACATGATAGACTTGGATGATTTACTAAGGATTGATCATATAGTTTTTAGGCTAGTAGGTTTATGAACTTGCATTAGCCTAGGGTCATAATTGATTGCTTGTGTTTCATGCATAAAACTAAAATGCATAAAACTAAAATTTTAAGTGATTTAATCTTCATAATAGTTTGGTGTTTTTTGCTTTATGTTGTTTAGTTTTTGGCTATGATTGACCCATATTTTAGAAGCATGATTGTTCATTGCACTTCATGTTTTATTCATACTTGTTGGTTTTTGATACTCATGACTTGTTTTATGTTTTGCAGCTCAACATTCCTCCATGAACGTGCTTTCTCCCATGTCACTGTGCTTTGCTTCAGCGGTACACGAGGATGTGTGCCAAATTAGGAGGGGGGGGATGTTAGCAACGGCTAACACATGCTACACTAATTAGGCGCCAAGCTAGAGATGTGCTATTGTGCACAATATTTCATATGCATTGTATAAGGCCTTGGGCTCATTTAGGAGTTCCAAATTGTATAAGTCTAGGCTAAAGGGCTCAACTTTATCCCATAGTTGAAGGGCTTGAAGCCCAAAACTATAAAAGAGACCTATGCTAATTGAGAAGGCATTCTTGGGTGAGCTCTCTTCTTTGTAGAGTGGATGGTCATGAGGCTCATGGGCTTTCCATGACCATGTAGCTCTTGATTTCTAATAATCAATTTCACTTTCTTTTTTATAAGTCTTCTTGTTTTGATTATGTGGAGTGAGATTGTACAAGTGTGATGTTAGATCTCTAATCCCTTTTTGAGTTAATCTCTTCTATCCACACCATTGACCATGGTGTGTGAGGGCTATGCCTTCCCTCTCTTTCTCTCTTTCTACAAGGTGTGTGGTTAGTGTATGTGCATACATGTCGCATTGAGGGGATGGACCAGAATGGCCACACTAATGCGAAGTAGGTATGTTAGTTACATGCTTGTGTAGTTGTGTGATTAGAAGTTGTGATTAGGGTGATTGATGTGAGAGGTTAATTTCAATCACATGATTGTGTGCAAGTGATTAGTAAGTAGGAATGTGTGGTTGATTAGAGAAATCCCCTTCTATGGCTTCTCTCTATGACGGATAGAAGGATCCCTTGAATCCTCTATTTTGGTGCATCCTATGACGCTCATGCCTCCAAGCGCTGCCAGGTTGCCGATCCACGGATTGATACTTTTGTGTGGGTTGTGATTAGGCCGTTGCCACAATGCCTCCCAACACTTGCTTGAGATTCTTCTCAGGTTATAAGGGAGACTCTCTCAAATTTTTCCCAGGATTTCTTGCCATAGTTTTGTATATTGGCATCCATATAGCAAACATATGTGATTGTTTAGAGTTGACAATGATAACTTGTGAGAGACGGTGGTCACGTTCATGTTGATACATACAATGTTGGCGATGTGGTCACACAAGGCACATTAGGCATCGTTGTTTTAGACATATGATGTAGTAGCAAAGACGTATGTGTGATGTAGATGAGTTTTTGATATGCTAGAGAGGTGGATTTATATGCAAATGATGGTGATGTCACGTTCATATTTAGTGTCCCTTTTGCTTACATGTCTTCAAGAATTGACACTCAGATGTAATTTTCCACATCACACCACATCATGAGTGGTTAAGCACTTTCTCTAGCAAGAGCTTTGGTCGTGTATACTTGGCCAATGGTTCAGTATTTGACATTGCATGTGCAAAAGATATTTGCTTATTATCCACCATTAGTGTATCTGATACGCTATGATATTTGCACTATGTTCCTTAGCTGAGATAGAGCTTGATCTTAGTGAGACAATCAGCAGACCGTGGGTGTTAGATGCTACTTAGAGAGCAATCTTTCCATATGCATTGCAGATCACTAGTGATTTCCATGGGAGCCCAAAGTGGCTTGGTATACCCTATGCATGTATTTGGGGTACAAGATGGCATAGTCTTGGTTTTATTGTTGGCATGCATTGAGCATGAGATGAGATTTATCTCCTTCATGAGTGAGGTCCAATATTCTTAGAGATAGAGCATGTAGTTGTGCAGGACATGCCTATAGATTCTGTAGAGATAGAGGTGGAGCAATAACACTCCAGTGAGATACAACAGGTGTTGTCAGAGTCTGTGCAGACAGAGGTAGAGTGGGTCTTGTCCTTAAAGACAAGTCAGAGATTCTCATTAGCCTTTAGCTATACGTTCTTTGATATGCTCATGCTAAAGTCTAATGAGTTGATGCCAAGACGTATAGTTTCACCTATGGATGAAACTATGGACGTATAGTTTCACCTATGGATGAAAGGGACATAGCCATCCCAGTTTCAGCAACAATGACACATCCATACATGATGAGTAATCTTGATGATGCAGTGCATGCAAATAGCATTCGAAAGGCTAGTGCAGCCAACTTTACACAATTTTGTCAATGTTTTGAGCATCTCATGTATGACCTATTGGTGTCGAGGCCCGACCTAGCAGCTCTGCAGTGGGATCATTTGTAGAAATAATTGTTAGTCGTATGATGATTGACATTAGCACGATGCATTGTGGAGCTATGTGCAACCATATAGAGTTGTCTGTGGGATTTACATGTACGCTCTAGAGCGGATATGCATGCTTGCCTATCATTAGAGTTGATACAACTGCATGTAGATCAACTGAGTGAGCCAGTGGGCATAGGTTGAGAGAGTCTCTCATTCTCTCTTCTCTCTAATCTAGAGCTGATACTGTTAAGTATGGAGCCTGATTTACCCCTTGTAATTTTTTGTGGTAAAAGCGCACATTTGTAAGGCCCCCATTATGAGGAGAAGCAATCATGCGTGAAGGAAAATCACTCGCCGGAAATAAAGAATTTCACGTGCGGCCAAGAATCAGGGGCCGGTGGTCGGAAGTCAATGGCCGGTGGGGCCGGTGGCTGAATTCAATGGCCAATGGCGGAATTCCAAAGCGGATTTGTCTACACAAGGACGGACACACATGGGTGGATTGGAGGGTCCGATTTGGACTTATTCACACAAGGGAGGCTACACATGGCTGCCTCTCATGACAGAGGATAGCCCTTTTGGCCTATAAAAGGAGGCCATTTCTACACAAATGATAGAGTGTGAAGTTGATGCCACAAGGTGGGTGTGAGGTGGTGAGAGTGAAGCAAGGCGGGAGCTCCAAAAGAGTATAATCCCTTTGTAAACTACTTCTTGTTTTGAAGTACTAAAGCCATTGAGTGGCTGCTTTCCCATGGACGTAGCCCACATTGGGTGAACCACGTATATCGTGTGTACACCCTCTCTCTCTACTCTATAATCTCGTGTATGTAATTTTGTCTCTCTCCATTAAGTAATCTACTCAATTATCTATTTAGCTACACCTTATTTCCTAACAATTGGTATCAGAGCAAGGTTTGCTCGTAGTAGCTAAATTATCTCAAGGAAAGGATTTCTTCAATTGAGTGGGAGTTATGGCAGAGGAAGGGAAGCTCAAGATTATAAAGTTCAACGGCGAAAACTACCAACATTGGAAGATGTAGATTGAAGACTACCTCTACCAGAAGGACCTCTATTTGCCACTAGGCGGTCTTGCAAAGAAGCCCGCAACGATGGCAGATGAAGCATGGATTGTCCTTGATCGAAAGGCACTGGGAACAATCTGGTTAAGCTTGGCATCAACGATGGCCTTCAACATTTCGGAGATGAAGATCACGGAGGACTTGATGAAGTCACTTGACGACTTCTACGAGAAACCATCGGCATCCAATAAGGTATTTCTTATGAAGCGCTTGTTCAATCGAAAGATGGTAGAGAATGGTTCAGTTGTGCAGAACACCTAAATGAATTCAACACAAACATAAGTCAACTTCAATTGGTGAAATCAATTTCGATGACGAAGTGTGAGATCTCCTTATACTATCATCTCTACCAAATAGTTGGGACAGCCTTGTGATGGTTGTAAGTAATTCTATTTCTAGAACAAATACTCTTAAGTTTGATGATGTTGTGGGTGTTCTCTTAAGCGAGGAAATACGAAGGAGAAGCACAGGAGAATCATCAAGTGCTGCACTGTCATTGGAAACAAGAAGAAGGCCTAAGGAGAGGTTCAAAAACCAAAAGGGTCGTGATCGCTCAAGACGGAGCAAGTCACGCACAAAGTCAGTTCTTGAATGTTGGAACTACGGTAAGAAGGCCACGTCAAGAAGGATTGCTGGTCCAAGAAGAAGAAGGAGACTGAGTCTCAAGACAACAAGCCAACATCAGAGGCCAATGTGGCAGGTAAAGTAGAGCAAGATGCTCTAATTCTCTCATTAGACAATGTGGCTAATTCCTGGATAGTAGATTCCAGGGCTTCATTCCATGCGACACCACACAAGCAACATTTTCAAGATTACACCAAAGGTAATTTTGGGTATGTATACTTGGGAGATGATGAAGCTTGTGAGATTGTCGGCAAAGGTACAGTTTCTGTCAAAACTGCTAACAGAAATGAATGGAAGCTTAAAGATGTTAGGCATGTTCCTTCTCTACAGAAAAAATTGATCTCTACAGGACAATTGGACGATGAAGGTCACAACATTGCATTCGGAAACAAATAGTGGAAGATCTCAAAGGGATTTTTGGTGGTTTCCAAGAGAAAAAAGGTCCGTACACTTTACTTGTGTACTATGAGCACACAACCTTCAGCTTGTGCAGCAACTACAAAAGTTGATAGTGCAATGTGGCACTACCGGCTTAGGCATATGAGTGCCAAAGGAATGCAAATCCTTCAAACAAAGAAGCTTCTACCAGGTTTGAAAGAAGTGGACTTAGAGTTCTGTGAAGATTGTGTTTATGGTAAACAAAAGAGGGTAAATTTTCAAAAATCAAGAAATGAAAGAAAAAATAAAAAACTTGAGTTGGTTCGTTCTGATGTTTGGGGTCCTGCAAGTACACCATCACTTGGTGGTTCATTGTACTATGTAACATTCATAGACGATGCGACTAGACAAACATGGGTTTGTGCTAGCAATGGCATTCGGAGGCAAAGGACAACCCCAAGGACACCTCAACAAAATGGGATTTCGAAAAGGATGAACAGGACAATCATGGAGCGAGCACGAAGCATGCGATTACATGCAGGCCTACCGCTTGAGCTTTGGGCGAAAGCTGTAAGTACGTCTGTGTACTTGATCAACCGGTCACCCACAACGGCATTGGATGGGGGAGTTCCAGAAGAGGCATCGACAGGTAAATTGGTGAATTATGCATTTGTCAAAGTGTTTGGGTGTGAGGCTTTCATGCACATAGATAGAAGTCTAAGATCAAAGCTAGATGCAAAGTCCAAAAAGTGTTTCTTCATTGGCTATGGAGAAGGTGACTTTGGGTATCGCCTATGGAATCGTGAAGATGGTAAAATCTTAAGGAGTAGGGATGTAATTTTTAACGAACAAAATATGTACAAGGTTACTTGGAAAGAAAACAAACAAAAGAAACACGTGATGAGTACATGGAGCTTGAGGACGATGAAGACTCAAGGACTACAAACGGTGACAATGTGCAACAACGTCAACCAAATGAGGAGCCTCAACCTATTCCCCAAAGATCTACAAGAGCAAGTAGACCTCCAAAAAGGTTTGTTCCTTCCTTCAACCATCTCTTGATCTCATATTCTAGAGAGCTGGAATCATACGAAGAAGCTATGCAACACGAATCCAAAGAAGAATGACGAAAAGCATGCAAGTGGAGATGGACTCACTACATCGCAACCAAACATGGGATTTGGTTGAGTTGCCTGAAGGTAAGCGGGCACTTCAAAACAAATGGGTGTACAAGCTGAAGGAAGAAGAAGGTGGGAAGAAAAGGTACAAGTCTAGGCTTGTGGTAAAAGGGTTTTCTCAAAAGAAAGGTATTGACTTCAATGAAATATTTTCTCCTGTTGTAAAAATGAACTCAATTAGGCTTGTCTTAAGCCTTGTGGCTGCTCATGATCTAAATCTTCAGCAAATGGATGTAAATACGGCATTCCCTCATGGTGACTTAGAGGAGGAAATTTACATGCTTCAACCAAAGGGGTATGAAGTAAAAGGTAAGGAGAAAATCTTGTATGGTTTAAAGCAAGAATCAATACAATGGTACTTGAAGTTTGATCGATGGATGTTGGATCATGGCTTCACAAGATGCAACTCGGATCACTGCGTCTACACGAAAAATTTGGGAGATGGGAAATTCATCATCCTAATGTTGTATTATGATTGCAAGTGCTAACATGCAGGACATCAAAGACCTAAAAGAGGAGCTGTTTAAATCTTTTTCAATGAAAGATTTAGGTGTTGCAAAGAGGATACTTGGTATGAAAATATCAATGGATAGAACGAAGAAGACAATAAATCTATCTCAAGAGGATTACATCAAGAAGGTACTAGAAAGGTTTGCAATGCAAAATGCAAAACCAGTTTCTACACCTTTGGCTTGTCACTTTAAACTAATGAAAGATATGTGTCCAAAGACACAAGAGGAGATAGCCTATATGTCTAAAGTTCCATATGCTGCAGCGGTAGGTTCTCTAATGTATGCTATGGTTTGGACAAGGCCAGACATTGCACATGCAGTGGGAGTTGTGAGTAGGTTCATAGACAACCCAGGTAAAGAGCATTGGCAAGCTGTGAAGTGGATACTTAGGTATCCAAAAGGGACAACAACAAATGCTTTGTATTTTGGAGGAACTGATATTTTTAGAAGGGTATGCTGATGCAGATATGGCATGTGACAAAGATAATCAAAGGAGCACTATTGGCTATGTCTTCACGGTTGGGGGCACAGCAGTAAGCTGGGCTTCAAAGATGCAGAAAGTGGTCCCACTTTCTACCACGGAAGCAGAGTATGTAGCCATGATGGAAGCAAGCAAAGAAATTCTATGGCTTCACAGATTCTTAGAAGAGCTTGGATTCAAACAAGACAATTGTGTCTTGTACAGTGATAGACAAAGCGCTATCCACCTTGCGAAGAACTCAGCCTTTCATTCAAGGACAAAGCACATTGAGGTGAGATATCACTTCATATGCACTCTTTTGGAAGAGGTACATCTAAAGCTAGGAAAGGTGCATACAAGTGAAAATCTTGCAGACATGTTTACAAAGGTGGTCAACAAGGAGAAGTTGAGCTTTTGCTCATCTTCAATCGGCCTTCAAGGATAAGAAGCTAGGATGGAAAGCAGTCTCAGGTTTGGTTTGGAGATCAGTCTCCAAGTGGGAGATTGTTAAGTATGGAGCCTGATTTACCCCTTGTAATTTTTTGTGGTAAGAGCGCACATTTGTAAGGCCCCCATTATGAGGAGAAGCCATCATGTGTGAAGGAAAATCACTCGCCGGAAATAAAAAATTTCACGGCCAAGAATCAGAGGCCGGTGGCCAGTCGGAAGTCAATGGCCGGTGGTCGGTGGCCGAATTCAATGGCCGATGGCCAAATTCAAAAGCGGATTTGTCTACACAAGGGAGGCCACACATGGGTGGATTGGAGGGTCCGATTTGGACTTATTCACACAAGGGCGGCTACACATGGCTGCCTCTCATGAGAGAGGGCAACCCTTTTGGCCTATAAAAGGAGGCCATTTCTACACAAATGATAGAGTGTGAAGTTGATGCAACAAGGTGGGTGTGAGGTGGTGAGAGTGAAGCAAGGCGGGAGCTCCAAAAGGGTATAATCCCTTTGTAAACTACTTCTTGTTTTGAAGTACTAAAGCCATTGAGTGGCTGCTTTCCCATGGACGTAGCCCACATTGGGTGAACCATGTATATCGTGTGTACTCTCTCTCTCTCTCTACTCTATAATCTCGTGTATGTAAATTTGTCTCTCTCCATTAAGTAATCTACTCAATCGTCTATTTAGCTACATCTTATTTCCTAACATATACAACGCATGTAGATTGATCGAGTGAGCTCGTGAGCATAAGTTGAGAGAGTCTCTCACCTTTTTCTCGTGTACATACTAGTAGTTTATCTAGTAGCACTCATGTATCAGCACATTTGTCTTTAAATGGGAGGTTGTTAGGGTAAAGACGACGTGCCTTTTTCTCAGGGTCGAACATCTAGTGTCCAACTGTCCACTATATTTATTTTGCACATAGATTAGAAGAGTCCACTCCCCATATATGAAAAAGGATCACTCTCATTTACTCTCCTAAGAGGCTTGCTCCACCCACACAATGCACTCTTCTCCTCTTCCCTCCCTGTATCGTACCGCACACACACGCATATGTGCATCGTGCACTCTTCTAATCTATGTGCAAAATAAATATAGTGCATATAGGAGATAATGCTTACATGCATCTAAGGCATGTAAAATAGCCAGCAGCTCTTTTTCATATATGTCTAGATTATTTTCTTGGTCATTTAATCTCCTACTTTCATATGCTATGCCATCCCCTTCTTAAAGCAACACAGCTCCAAGGCAATGTCCACAAGCATCACATTGGTCTTCAAAATATTTTGAGAGGTACAATATTATTAACACTGGTTGATAGATTAACTTCACTTTAAGATTTTCCAAAGATTCATACTCTTTTGTAGTCCATACATATCTAAAATTCTTTTTAGTTAAGTCATATAATATCTGTGTTATGAATGAGAATTATGAAGCGTCTATAGTATGCACACATTCCTATAAAGCTTCTCACTTTATGTAGATTCATGGGTATAGGCCATCCTTTTATTGCCTCCAACTTTTTAGGGTCCATTTGGATCTCTGGTTGGAAGATACTATGACCTAGATATTGAAGCTCTTTTTAAAAAATATCAATCTTCTTTTGATTAATATAAAGCTTATTATCTCTCAAAACATGAAATATTGCTTGAAAATGTTGCTTATGTTTCTCAATAGACTTGGAATAGATAACTCGTGAAGCTTTGATGAGGTCTAAAGAGCCTCTCTAGCATTTGATTAAAGGTTGATGGCACATTGGTACGCCCAAAAGGGAGTACTAGGAATTCGTATAGGCCAAATGTTGTACGAAAGGTTGTCTTATGAATACCTTCAAACACAATCCTTATCTGGTGATAACAACTTTTAAGATCTATTCTATTAAAGT
Source organism: Adiantum capillus-veneris (assembly GCF_014529385.1). Taxonomy (NCBI): domain Eukaryota; kingdom Viridiplantae; phylum Streptophyta; class Polypodiopsida; order Polypodiales; family Pteridaceae; genus Adiantum; species Adiantum capillus-veneris. The sequence continues at coordinate 140,383,194 of NC_140951.1, read as the reverse complement.
AGGTAGACCCCAATAGCTTATCAAATAGATCCTATATCTTGGGAACATGAAATCTTTTCTTTATGGTTATTTTATTAAGTGCACAATAGTCCATACATATTTTATAAGTACCATACTTCTTTTGTACTAGTAGATGTTATGAACAAATTGGAGATGAACTAAGCCTAGCCATCCCTTTTTCTACAAGCTCATTCGCTTGCCTCATAATCTCCTCTTGTTGAGCTGGTGAGACTTGATAAGGAGTCTTATTAGGAGGTGAAGTACCAAGTTGAAGTTATATGGCATGATCATCTTGCCCTTTTGTGAGAGGTATCCCCCTAGGGATGTCATCTGTAAACACATCTTGAAACTCATCTAAGACATTAGACAATTCTAACTCCTCTATAGTTTGAGTTCCTATCACTTTAAGAACACGTGCATCATCTTTAGTGTCTTTGACAAAAACCATGTAGCAAGAAAGAGAAATTTTCATTACTTTGTCAAGAGCTTGTATCTTTAAAAGTTGTATGGTTCTACACACACTATTTAAATCAAGTGCAACATCGGTCTTTTTTCCTTTGAAAGCTCCATCTACTTTCACCACATCCCCAATCTCAAAGTCATGGATTCCTAGTTTAGTAGCTATCGTAACTAAGATAAAATTGTGGGTAGAGAGAGGATCAAAAAGTATGAAAGCATCATGCTCTTTTACTTTCCCCAAGAATAAGAGAGTGGTGCTCCTTTGCAATGGCCTTCCTCTTTTAGAGCTTCCACCATAGTAGCTCTAAGAGGGTCATTACGTTCACTTCTCTTGGGTCATACCTAGAAAACATGTCCCTGTTCCTCACACCTCAAGTACTTGTTATCCTTATGATAACGCTCTCCCTCTTCAGGTGAAAGTTTTTTTTAACCTTCGTAGCCTTTTTCATTTACCTTTGCTTTGTTGTTGTTGTTGTTTCTATTATTAACCTTGGGGGAATTTTGTGCCACTTTATTCTTTCTTTTTTGTTCAGTTTGTTCCTTAGCTTTTGTAGTCTCGAGGCCATTCTTATTCTGTTTTTGTATATGTATCCTTGAGGTGACCATCTTGTGATGTATAACCACTGAGATAGTTTTGGGCTTTGGTTAATTGACATACTCACTCGTTTCTTCGGATAGGCCAGCACAAAGTTGTTGCTTTTATTTTGAAAACTCTATCTTAGCACAAAGTTGTTTCTTTTATTTTGAAAAGTCTATCTTCTTGTAGATAGTGGCTTTAAGATATAACTCCCAAATCTTATCGACATATTTTTTAATAGACTCATAAGGTGTCATCTTCAAGTTTTACCATTTCATGAGGACTTTATCTTTGGCATCACTTACAAGGAATTTCTTCATAATAGCAATCCTTAAGGCCTTCCATATTTCTGGATCTTAACCTTGGGCACGTAGGCTTGCCCATCATTGACAAGCTGACTTTTGGAAATGCATGGATAAGTTTTGGAGCTTTGAAGATTTTGAGAAATCTTCAACTCCAAAAGCCGCATCAAATTGTTGGATGAAGGCCAACACTTTATCAATTGCTCCAACTGTTCCATCGTAGGCATATTCTTTTCTCCTTCTTTAAACATTTTAAGTTTTCCTGACCTCTTCTATCTTCTTTGCTTACCTCTTCTTTTTTCTCTCTTAGGTGGTGAGTCATTGCTCTCCTTTTTAGAAGATAATGATGACAAAGAGGAAGAAGGAGAAGAAGGAGAAGATGGTGAACATTTTCTCTGCTTCCACCCTTTTGGGTTGATTTTTCCTTTCTTGGGATTGGCAATAGAGGGAATGTTTGGTGACTTCCTCTTCTTCTTGGGAGGGCTAGGTGACTGCCTTGTCTATCTCCTTCTTGGAGCCACGTCACTCTTAGAGGTAATGGGGGTTATCACTTTCATACCTCTCCCTTGAAAGCCCTTGATGCATGGTTTCTTCTTAAACAGTTTGCCTTGGAGGTCCTTTTGGTACTTCCTCCTTAGAGATTTCTCTTTTGGAGGTCTCACTAGGAGGCCTTGTAAGAGCTCTCTATTCTTGGGTACTTGGAGAAACTTCAAGAGCTTGTACTCCGCTTTGAACCTCCACTTGCAGGGTTTCCCATAGCTTCTTGAAGCTTTCCAATAAGATATTTGACATGTCTTCAACTATCATTGGTGTGGCTATACCTTGTGCTAAATCCAAGTTGTCAATATGATTATGTTGTGTCATGATTAGAGTTTCGTGTATGTGTATGCTAGCCCTTTCCTTGGTACTTCCCAAACATTTGCTACTACTCCTCTTAACTTGAGAAATAAGCACTCAAGTATCTATAGCCATGGTTTAGAATATTGTTAACTGCAAAGAGTAGTGCAGTGATCTAGTAGTGCTAAGCTGGCACTAGTTTCTATCAAACTTGCTAGCTCAATAATGGTTAAGCCATAGGCAAGTCTAAAAAGAATCCATTATTAAAACCATAGTTCTCCCACATACCATGTAAACAAGCATGCAAACCGAGATAAAAAAATCCAAGTCCCACTTACCCTATTGCGATGAGTAACTTCAACCTTTCATAGATTACTTAAGGACCTCTCTTCTTAGGTAAGAAAAAAGAAACCTTACCTCGAATAGAAATGTTAGAGAATCTAGTAATTTCTTACAAATACAATGGAATTAAATTATGAAAGGGGAGTGTTTCTTTAAGAAAATTATTTAGAGGAGACTTTAGATTGTGCCAAGATGATTTATTTGCACATTTTACACACAAGAACATCAATTCATACACATAGCTTCAAGAGAATGATACAATTAAGATTGACACTTATTGAGGACCAGATATGCTTGGAGCCGGTCCCCCCTCCAAAAGGTCCTTGTATTATAATTCTCTCAAAGAGAGCCTTGATTACAATCCAATATTGTGATCTTGCATATATTTTCTCAAACTAAGAAGATAATGAGCTTCATTATTCCATGGTGCATCCCTCCTTTCCAATCCCTAAACACCCCAGTCGGTGGGGAGAAAGAACTCTAGGGATGGAGGTAGATGAGGGTGAAAAGAAATATTTTTTAAGCAAAGAAGTAGTGACTTGTATATTCTTACTCCATGAGAAAGATCTTAGCATAGCTTAGCATAATAGAGTAGGAGATAAAGAAGAAGAATTCACTTGCTTGGATTTGCATCTATAGCTAATTACTTGAACATAGAAACCATCTCTTGAGCTCCCATGTGCGAAGGGGGGGGGGGGGGGAGAGGACTTGCTTTGCCATACTTGGGTACTTGAGAGTGTATGGAATGAGAGAGAGAGAGAGAGAGAGAGAGAGAGAGAGAGAGAGAGAGAGAGAGAGAGAGAGAGAGAGAATCCCACGAGGCCCCTTGCATTTACCCTTTCCACACTTGCAAAAATATTCAATGGAATGCTCACTAATGGACCTATGAAATTTGAACACTTTAAATTGAAACTAAGTGCATATTTCTAACATGTGTACCCTCCCCTACCTTGCTATTCTTGTGCAACTCGCCCCCTCTTCCTTTTGAGTTATATTCAGCATGACACACACACACACTCTCTTATCCAACCTCCCATAAAGCAAGTATGAGCTACTTTGGACATGTGGCCTAGCCAAATTGGAACAAAAGGTCCAGGTTCAACTTACTAATATGGTGGGTAAACCTCAGCACAGTGCTTTGGAGGTACCACGAAGCTAGTCCCAAAACTTGCTAAATTTAAACTAACTTTGGTGAATTTTAACTTACCCTAAGGCTTTTCAAACTTCATACTTAGATTCTAATGAGTAATTTTAATCACTTGGAATTAAAACAGTAGTTTCTATTTTTAGACTCCTATAATTGCTCTAGATAATCTCCTTATCGTGTATCTTGATCAAGGTAGCTTAGGATAGATTCATCCCTCCCTCCTTAACTTGCAACTTTGACCAAGATAGCTAAACATTAATGATACTTGCTCTTTTATAGACTTCTCTCCTCACTCTTTTATAGACTTGTAACATTTAATGTCCTAAAAACTTGTGTGTAGCGGAAATTAGCATGAACATAGTGGGCATTTCATTAGAATAGATTCCTAATGAGAATTACAAGAGTGCTTGGGTGGAGAGAGCAACAAAAAGCATAACACCTAGTTAGATAGCATGAACAATACTTTCAAAAGAGAGAGAAATTAAGCTATTGACAACAGTTGAGGATCGGATTTACATGGAGCCGGTCCCCCCTCCAAAAGGCTTTGTATTATGGTTTCTCCCATCAAGAGAGACATTGTCCAATACAATTATTTGTGTTCCTTCAAGACTAGCTAGTGCAATGAAGATGAAAGCTTCATGCACTAAGCAAAACACTTATCAAACACAACATCAATTATCTCCGGTCTCAGACCCAAGACCTCACACACCTTCGAAGATGGTGACAGCTAGCAGGGTATGAGAGTAGATTGAGAGGAAGAAGGAGTAGTCTTACGAGAAAGATGTACATATCCTCACATAATCACTCATATTAGCATAGCTTAGCTTAGTAATTAGCATGGTAGAGGAGATGAGCATGCATTGAAGCTTGGCTCTTGGTTGGATTTGCATCACAAAGCTGTTGAGCCAACAGAGGATCACACCCACATTTTTGCTCACACTCATCATTTTGTAACCATTGATTGTAATAAATGTCTTTCCGACATTAATTTTGATTTGAGCCATTCATTAAGTAACGGGACTCAATTGAGTTTTCAGCTTGTAATCCCGAAGTAATTTCACTTGCTGATGTAATTAGTTAGAGATGTTCTCACCTCCAAGGCTGAGGTATATAAGCCAAAGTTTTTGTAACCTAAGGAGGCAGATTATTAATCAAAGTGAGTTTTTGAGCGCCGTGACTGTGTCTGAGAGAGAGAGAGAGAGAGAGTCTTATCTACTTGCTACGCGAGCTACGGAGCCGCCATTGGAGAAACGACACCGCCATTGTGTTAGCAACGGCGAGAGCTACGCACAGATACCAAGAGTGCGCACTATCGGCTTCTATGTGTGGTAAGTTCCTACGAGCTTTGGTGTGAGTTTTCTTCCAACTCGTGTGTCAGAATTGAGCATGCAGCATATCTATAGAACCACAACGAGTAGAGCTACACATTAGTACCATCCGGGTCAAGTTTCGGTCACTTGTATATTTTGGCCTGTCCTTATACGCGTTTACCGCACGGAGTGGTTATAGGTTGATTTTGCAGTTCAAGTCTTTAGGGTATTGTTCTTACCTAGTGTGTAGACTTCCCCTTGAGTTTGAGATCGATTCAATGATTTTAGATCCTATTTCGTATAGCATTCGTTCGTAGTACGGATTTCAGCCACTTGCATATTTTAGAACTTAGATTTGATTTCCTTAGTAGTGATTGTCATTAGAAGGTCGAGTAGGTGATTTGACACCCACCTAGTTGTTTCCATGCGCCTGCGGGTCAAGCTCCGTCCTCGTCTGACAAATTCTGTTGTTGGTTGAGTTCTCGCTATTTAGCTTCCGCTAGCGGCGTAACCGCCTTAACATTTGGCACCGCTGCCGGGGACGAGAGCCCTAAGTAGGTGACCTTAGACTAATCCTACGAGGTGAGTCGTATAAACTACTTTGTATACTTTAGTTAGAAAAGATCTAGGAGTGGTGGACTCCAAAGATCTCGAGAGATACTAGGAAGTGGGGTATTCCTGGGTCTTCCGTGTTGACAGTATTTTTAGTTTAGCTTAGATTTGTTTGTTGTTTTGTTGGTGTTGAGTAGTTGTTGATAGAAGAAGAATTTGCTAGTCCGTGAGTGGCAGTGGATCTCTTTAAAATCACAATTACCAAACCCATTTTATGATTAGGAATAGCTTAGGTAGGACTTCATTTGATCCTGATCTAGAGCTAGTAATCATTGGAGTATTTGCTTGATATGGTTGATTGCATGTTAGATCACTAAACCGTCGAGTTAGTAGTAAAACTTGCAATAAATAAAAGTCAGAGAAATTTTCTGTACATCTGGGAGTTGCTGAGCACTTGAGAAAGCTTTAGGAAGGATTCTGTGCCAAAAAACTGGAAATCTACAACTTTAGACATCATACGCGTATGATGTCTAAATGACCAAACAGAGACCAAAACAGAAATTTTGACTTTACCAGAGTGTTCAAAAGGGGGGTTATACCCTAATTTCAACTTAAAACAAGAGCATTAACACTCAAAGAAACCCAAAAAGACAAGTCGGAGTCCAAGAAACGCAAAGAATAGGAAATTTTGGATTCAGATCTTGTTTTTACATTCAAACCTGACAAAAACACTTGAAACTCAATTACAAACATTGGAGAAGGCTTAAAACCAAAAATAGTCAAAATCTGGGACAAAAGACATCATACGCGTATAATGTCTTTTAGCACATCCACTACTTATTTTTGATATCTGACCTGACAAGATTGTTACAAACACTGTAGAAAGCATAAATATCAAGTCTTGACCCAAATTGATGAAAAAGACATCATACGCGTATGATGTCTTTTACCTAATTTTGGACATATTTTGATACTTTACCAACACAGATCCATTGTAATAGCTGTCTAGAGGTTATATTTCAAGTTTCATCCCATTTGGATATCACAATTAACCCAAAACAAGTCAAAAGTGGAAAATTGCCAAGAAAAGCCTAAACTAGCCATAACTTGCTCAAACAGAGTTCAAACTGAATTTTGTGAGTGGACAGAGCATAAGGGGGCTACTGAGAGTGAGCATAACCAAATTAGTCCAAATCTGTAAAAAAAGACATCATACGCGTATAATGTCTTTTTCAGCATAACTGCAACAAAATTTTCACTTGATGAAACAGAAGTTGTCCAACTGACAAGATTAAACAATTGACCAAGTATCAATCAGTTTGGATCAATTCTGACCACAAAAACTTGGGAAAACAAATTGCCGAGACGGAAAAGTTAAAGTCCTTTAGGGGAATTGATGAATTTGAGATCGGGCAGGAATCTCCAGAATAACCAACCAAAACAAGGGGAACAAGCAAGTGTCATATCAACCGAGGGAAGTGTAAACCAAAGTTGGGTGCAACCATTAGAGCCGATCTTTGAAGGAAGTGTTTCTGATACTTCTTCGGAGAGATCTTACGAGATTTTCACCGAACACTTGGAAAACTTGAACCTGAACAACAGAGAAAATATGGCAGCAGGACCATCAAACCCTTCCGCCACAATGAAGCTATTGTTCATAAAATACCAGTACGACAATGAGCAAGGTGCCAAGATCTACAAAGATGGAATGGACTGCTATTGTGTAAAGATAGAAGATAGACCTAGTGAGTTCAAGGACTTAGTGCCTGTGAGCTATAGCGGAGATAGATATCTAGATGACGAGGGTACCATGTATTTGGTAGTCCTAAACCCTAACATTGTGGACAAGTGGGGATTGATGGGCACCAAAGCCAAAGTAGATGAAGAACTTGAGGAGAAAGCACCAATAATAAACTTCCCTGATGCAAGGTTAAGAAGAGAGAATGAAACTACAAGGATCAACACTGATAACATCTATGTGGGGCTATACAAATATAATAATGGGGAGCAAGATCTCTATTATAGATGTGAAGAACCCTACACTGGAGAGTTGACAGACCAAAAAAGACTTTATGTCTTTACATACACAGAGGGATCGGAAGTGAAAATTGCCGCTTGCGACAAGTATGGGAGGCAATACTCAACAATGGGCAAGAAAGAATTAGAAGGATATACATACTTTGGGGGACCACTACATCAGTATTATGTTACTTCTAGCTCACAAAGACCAGCACCAACAAATGGAGTGCAAAACCCAATGACAACAGGAGGACAAAGAATTCAGGCTGCTGACTCTTTCAGTCAACTTCAGTACTCAAAGCCCGGACCAATGGGATCATTACATTCCAGAGAGTCAATGGATACGAATCGAGGTAGTGCAGTTCCAATCCCCACATATACCACTCCAGGTCCAAGGTTCGAAGCGGAACCATCACATTTACCTCCTAGTAGTAGACTCAGGGCAGGGGAACCGACAAGGGTAACCCATGAAGTCCATGATGCTAGAGAAAGCTTTAGCCAGGACAAAGGAGCAATGAGATTGGTAGCAGACCATAGACGTATGAGACCATCTCAAGTAGCCAAGTGTATGCCAAAGAAGTATGGTGGTTCAGGAGATCCGTATGCACATGTGTCACTCTTTAAGCAAGTCTTAAGAGCTGAGCAGATAACAGATTTTCATACACAATACGAGGAATTTGGTCGTACTCTAGAAGGTACGGCATTGACATGGTTTCAACCATTGAATAGAGGGGGATTCCATGACATTGACCATTTGCTAAGAGAGTTTGCTGAGGAATTCTCAAAACGAGGGATTAAGCACAATACGATCTCATAAATATATGCTTTTAAACAGAGAGAACACGAAAAAGTGAAGGAAGCTTCACTTCGCTTCAAACAATACATTGAGAGATGTCCAGTACGTGAACGACCACAAGATGACCGACTATGTGTTCTCTTTATTGAAGGATTGAGAAACGACACTCTCAAGAAGGACTTGCACTTGAAAGCTTGTACAAGTTTCGAGCAAGTAACGAGAGAAGCATTGTACTTAGTGGATAACTATACGGTTTATGGAGAGGTGTCAGCGGATACAGATTTTGCATCCAGTAGCTCTTCCTCCATAGCGAGCGAGACTACCACTAAAAAAATTGTTCAAACAACAACCATGCCAAATGTAGAGCAAATGATAGAAGATGCTCTAAAAAGGATGGCACCATACCAAAAACCATTGCCAAAACCAATGAAATGGTGTGCTATTGAACAAAAATGGACAAACCATCCAACAGAGGAGTGCTATTACAACAAAGGGTATGTAAGGGAGAGTCAGTATGCACCTCCTGCTCAATTAGCACCACCTCAAGTACATCCAGTACCTCGATACCCAACGGGAAATGTACCAGGACCTATGGGGATAGAAAGACCGCAACCGGTATTGGGACAACAACCACCTTTACCAGGAGCAAGACCAGTGGGCATTAGATATGCACCAACCTTAGAGAATCAGGAAGAACAAGCCTTAGTGCCTGTTCAAGCCTATTATGAAGAATCTGGTGCACACATGTCTCCAACTGTGTATTACCCACCAGAAGAACCCAAACAACCAGAACCATGGGGCATGATTGGGAATGTTGGAACACCAACAGTTACAAGTGCTTCTAATGAAGAGAGATACAATTTGGACGCAACAACATTGATGTTCATAGCTCATGGAGGGTTAACAGGACAAAGACCATCCTATCCACAAAGGACGAATCAAGTGGGACCAAGACCAGCACTAGGACCCTATTACAAGTGTGGAGGTCACCATCTGATGAATGTTTGTCCACATACGGAAATCATTAGAATTAACGCTTATTGCACTGAGTGTGGGGTTACTCACTTCATTGAGGATTGTTCAAAGACTCCAAACAAAGTGCAAAAGACGACATTGAATATGCTAGAAACTATTCCTACCAGCAGTGGGTCCGAAAATGAAACTCTGATACCAACGCAAGTTGTTACTAGAGCTCAAGCTAAGAAAACCACTAGAGAACCTGAGAATGGAAAGTTAGCGACTGAAGTGGTTATTCAAGGACCGCGGAGTCAGAGAAACACATGGAAAGCTAGAAAAGCATGCATGAAGTTGAGAAAAGAACGTGAAGACGCTATTCTAGCTGAGGAACTAAAGCGAACTAAAGATAGATTAGAAAAACTTGAGAGTCAAAACGGGAAACGAGAGATGAGCCCGGAAAGAACGAAACAAAAGAGTATCAAAGAAACAACGAGCTTAAGCTCAGGGGGATCAGTTCTAGTTGACAAAGTACACGAACCATTGGACGCACTGATGAGAGCTTATGAAGCTAGGTTAAAGAACAACCAAACACAAGAACAGAGGTGGATGACATACCCAAACACGGAATTGGAAAAGCACAGACTTGAAATGTGCCAGAGAATGATCGAGACTGCACAAGCCTTATTAGAACCACCAAGAGAAACAATGAATTGTGGAACGGAAAACCCAATTCAGCAAGAGACTATCATTTCACGGGTAGCTGAAAAGACTCCCAGTGCACAAAAGCGTGAAAATACACACAAGGATGACCGCATAGTATTGAACACAACCAATCAGGAGATAGAGAGTTTTCATCCAGTCATACAGAGGATTTACGGAAGAGATGAGGATTACAATGAATTTTGGAAACAAGTGAGAGAGGCAATCTTTGCAAACGAGCTAAGTTGCCAAGCTAATCAGACAAATTGGGAAAAGGACATCAGGAATCCTCCCATAGTGGAATTTGAGGCAGGATCTCAAGTGGACTTGGATCTGCAATCTTACTGGGGGGATGGGGGCTCTGTTAGAACAATGGAGAGCAAACCTCATTCACTGAATACCTTACCTTCATACTTAGGAGAGTATGAAGCAAAATCTGAAATTAGAGCACTTCCCTCACGAAGAATCTCATCAAAAAAAGTCATGGACTCGCAAGGATTGATAGAGATCTTGTCAACACCAGTGACATGCACTATCACTCTAGCTGAGCTTTTGAGGCTAAGACCACATATGTGGACCACTGTAGGAAAATGCTTGGAGAAATTTGGGATAAAAGACCCAACATCGAAACTGCAAGAGGGTATACAAGAGCTGAGCAAACCACAAAAGAACGCTAAGCATGTACCCTTAAACAAGGTCGGAGAGTATTGCGAAGGTGAAGAGGGGAATACAACCTTACCAGTTGAATTCCAAGGAGTGAACACGATGGCAATACTAGACAGCGGAGCTGGGGTAGCCATTGCTACAAAAGAAATCTGGAAAAAATGGGGGAAACCAGCAATAAGGAAGACTAGGTTGAAACTCCAATTAGCAGATGGACACACGGAGAAACCTATGGGGTTATTAGAGAAAGTCGTAGTAACTTCTTGCGGCATTGAATACGAACATACTTTTGCTATTGTCAATTTTGGCAAGGAGAATAACTATGATATCATACTGGGAAGACCATTCATGAGACAGTTGAAAATGGTCCAGGATTGGGGCTACGATCACATATACCTGAGAAATATGGAAACCACTACACGTGTGAACCTGAGAGACCATAGCTACAAAGATGTGAACCGAACACCGGTAGAGGAGTTTGATTCAGCTACTTTGGTGGGATCCGAATTTCCAGCTTGGTTAGGTAAGCCCAAGGAGTTATGGATGTGTGGAGCCTTGAAATGTGGAAGTCTGAGGCGAGAAGAATATGTTTTAGAAAGGGCTATCGAAGATGAAACTTATATAGGAGAACCCTTTCCAAAGGACACGCTTGAACCATTAGAATGGACACACATTCTAGCAACCCTAGATGTTTGTGCAATTCCGGATGGTCCCACAACGAAATTTTGCGACAAGGACGGGTACGACGTGGTTCCGTACTTCATGCTGAGAACTATACTCGAAAAAGAAACTGAAAAGAACGTTTACACTGGAAAAGGAAGATGAAGAAGAGGTGTTTCACGACATTCGCGATCATCCAGAGTGGGAAAATGAAGCAGACAACAAGTCAATGGACAATTCAAGCGGAAACGAAGAAACTATAACGGATGTCCGATTTTATGATTTTCCGAACCAAACTAAACAACGCCAAAAACGCTATAGAGAAAAGAGAAAAACAAAGGGGGTTAGAACCAATCCGATGCCTAGAATAAGAGGAAAAAATCAATTCCTAATGCTAGTAAAGGCGGAAGATTGTGTTAAGGACAAGATTTCTGGAAGAATGAGAGGCAATGAGCAAAAGAGCTTACGAAAAGAAAAAAGAAGCTCAAGAAATCAAGTTCAAAGGAATGAAACGAAAACTGAAACAGAAAAATCAAAAAAGAGCAAGCGCAACAGCGAACACACGGAGTCCAAGTTAGAACGTAGAAACAAGTACAGAGAGCTCAAGAAAACTCTGAAAGAAGTTTGGACGACAGAAATTGAGAGTGGAGAGGACGAAAACGCCAAAATCAAGGAAAACATGGATGTTCCCTCTCACTACAGGAAATTCACAATAGAGGATAGGAAGGTGGTATTAACCCAACCTATTCGAGAGAGAAGGGAGAACGAATCTTATGACGGACCGGAGGATGCAAAAAAAGTTGATTTAGCAGCTCCACGTGAGACACCTAGACCGGTGTACATAGCCACAGATTTGTCTCCAGGCGAGGAAGAGAGACTTTTGAGTCTTCTCAGAGAGTACAGGGATGTGTTTGCATGGTCTTATAAGGACTTAAAGGGAGTTGACCCATCAATATGCCAACACACAATCCCACTAAAACAAGACGCAAAGCCTAGCAGACAGAGACCATACACATATAATGATACGTTTGCTAAGCGAATCAAAGAAGAGATAGATAAGCTAATGGAAGCTGAATTCATATACGAGATTGAACACACCGATTGGGTATCTCCGATTGTGGTGGTACCCAAGAAGAACGGAAAACTCCGAGTGTGTGTCAACTTAAAGAAAGTGAATGCTGCAACAATCAGGGACAATTATCCCCTGCCGATAATTGATCATGTTCTAGAGCGTGTATCAAGGAAAACATCATACTCCTTTCTTGATGGTTTTTCAGGATATAACCAGCTAGCCATAGCAC